>NW_020897731.1:3434453-4034453 GCF_003984885.1 Neopelma chrysocephalum | reverse complement strand
ACTCTTACCTTGTACCAAGCTGGACACTGGGGTTGCTCACACTAAAGCAGTTTCTAATTCCATCTCTGTGCAGGACCAGTACACAGAAATGCACAACAAAGCAGGACTGCTGGGTCAGGAAACGATTTTTTTCCCCCCTCCACATCAGCATTTGTTGAGAAGTTGAAAGGGTGGAAGAAGACGACTTAGTGGTTCATCTAATGTGCATGACATTATCCCCTCCCAAACTGCTACCCAGTTTCCTCACATAAAGCTCTCTCTACTTGGAAAATAAAACGTGGTTTGATTTTGCAAAGTGCTGAGATCATACATCTCTCACTGATAAATCCAGGCAAGCTTATTGCAGCACTAATAATGGTACACAGGTCTGCTACATTGGCTGCTTTCAAACTTTTGCCTTGCCCATTTCACTGACACTAGAAAAAAATTAATTTTTCAGCAGACACTTGACCTGAAAATAAAACTGTTGAGTTAAATGAGCTTAGTACATGCTTGGGATAAAAGGTTGTGACAGACCTAAGAGAGAGAAGGCAAAGAGAACAGCTAACAACAGGAATTAAAAATTGAGGTGAATGCAGAAAGGAAGAACAGAAGCTGTAGAAATTCTGGAGCAGAAAGGATACAATACCAGCAGCTGAGAAACATGAGCTGGGAAAGTCTTTGGAGGAAAGGTCTTTGAGATCAGCCTTGCTTTGGGTTCATGCAGTCTCTACAGTGGGATTATAGAGCTACAGCTAGGTTGTGGTATTGCCATTGAGCAGAGGGACTCAGAGAAGAAAAAGGTTAGAAACTGGGACTGTGTTGTCAGAGCAGATCTGCCATAAAGTCCCAGCCAACCACAAATCCATCACTTGTCCTCTATATCTCATGGTGAGCTGTGATACTTTCACATGACACATGGCGAGCTAAATACTTTCTTAGCTTTTGGGGTCCCTCTGTTAGTGAAATAAGGGCAAGGGGAGGGACATTAGTTAAGGAATTAAAAAGCTGCATCTGGATGGAAGCTTGTAGACAATGTTGCTTTTTGGACTAGGAGAGATCTATAAAGGGCCAAGGTTTCTGAGGAAATTCAGAGCAATTCAACCGATGGGTGGAGGGC
This sequence comes from Neopelma chrysocephalum, assembly GCF_003984885.1. Classification (NCBI taxonomy): domain Eukaryota; kingdom Metazoa; phylum Chordata; class Aves; order Passeriformes; family Pipridae; genus Neopelma; species Neopelma chrysocephalum. The sequence continues at coordinate 4,033,354 of NW_020897731.1, read as the reverse complement.
TGATGCTTTGCTTATGGTTGTCCTTGGCTGTGTCATGGCCAAGAAGTGAGATGCTTGATTTTCTGAGCAGTGAGGCCTACACCGCCCGGGGTTGGGCTGATGAATACAGGCAATGCCATTATCCTCCCATGTGTGGGAGGGGAGGTGGTAGGAAACTGAAACTTCTAAACCACATGATGATGAAAAGATCTAAGTTTCATCTGACCTGGCTGCCAGGACCTTTGCTGGAGAGAATAGAACTCAAGTGTTCAAGAAATAATGATGTGTGTCTATCCAGTTGTTTCTGTGTTAAAACAACCATTTAATTCACTTCAGTTTTAAGATTTTTAGTGGTGAAATTGCACAGCAAAGAGTTGCATAGGAAGGATTATAGTTCTGACCAGTGAAGTTAACCTGTCATTACTCATATCCACATAAACCATAATGTTTTCTATTGGTCAGAAAAAGAGATATATCTGTGATAAAGTTAATTTACTTGTCTTAATGTGATCTGCATGGACTTTTCTTAGCATTTAGGCAGAAAAAGTAACCCTGTTTTGCTTTGGTCAAGATAAATCAATAGCCTTGAAATTTGGAAACAATATATATTCGACCACACAAACTAATAAGGCACCAGTGTTTTAGCAGACATTATAAAACATAAAATTAGATGGAAAATTGCCTTAAGCCCCTGTAAATTAAAATTACTCTTTTTATAGCAAAAATGAGCCTTATATAGCAACAAACAATTTTGTGATCTTCATTTGACTAGCCAATTTCATATGGCAAACAGTATTTATTCATCCTGCTCCAGTGACCTAACCAGCAATTTACAATGTGATGCCTTGCATATTTTCACAGCATTGTAAAAAATTGAGGTTCTGTAGATTTATTTGATCCCTGTTGAAAAATTATTTTTTTACCTCCTCCTAACCAGTGTAAACTGGAAATTGTTCTTAATGTAACTCTCTTGCTTACCATGCACTCATTAATCAGGAAACTAATTAGAGCCAGTTTTCTTACTCTAGTTTGAAAAAGTGAAAGTAACATATGTTGACAGTTAATTTGGATTTTTTTTTTTTGTTAACTGGCACACAAGTTTTTATAATGAAATAATATTTGATATTGATACAGAAGAACATGGGCTAATAAATTGCAACAGGCTGGGAAAATGCAGTATGCTAATCACTATGGGAATAATAACATAGATCATTTAGTGCTCTAGTTTTTCTGTTGACAATTTTCCATTTTAGCTATTTTTATACGGTATTACAGTGACTTGATTTGGAACTTCTCAAACACACGTCAGTACAAGTTTTCAGCATTTTGCAAGTTTGTACAGGCCCAGTGCACTTTCTGAGACTGAGTTACAAGAAAAATATTATGCATCTAGGCTCCATTTCAAAAACTTCTGTTGTCTCGGCCTTTTAAGAATGTCATTATGCATAAAAGGGTGCCAGCTGACAGCCTGCAAGACTCTCAGTTAAAGCTCAATATGAAGCCCACCCAGGTCATTTGCAGTCTTTGCCCTGAGCTGCTTTGTCACTGGGACAGATGACTGTCAGCAGCAGCAGGAGCACCCCCATGTGAGCCACCTGTGAGCTGGAGACTGACCTTTACCCATCTGTGTGGGAGTTTGGTTGTAGTACAGATGTCCCAACATCTGCAATCTTCACTCCAGTAAAAGCAGGGGACAACAGCATTGGTGACTTCACTTGGAGAAATCAGTGATGCCTCTGGAGAACTCAAGATATTCACAAGTCCCTGCCAAGGCCCACACACTTTAGCTGCACCCAGGCAGAAAGCATAAACCAAGTAGAGAAAGTGTGTTACAATGCCAAGTGGTAGAACTGGAAGAAGCAAAGACACTCTTGAGTGCACCAGCTTCTCAGCTGCCTGAATAACCTTTCCCCAAAGGGCATTGCTTATATCCTTAGTTCATCATAGCTGCGTCACTGTGCTGATTGTTGGTATGATTTTTTTCGAAGACTACAGTGTAAAAATACAAAACCTCTAAAGTCAACCTGTTTCGAGAAGACATTAAAATACCTTTTCACCATAGAAGACTACTATTTCAATGCAGAGTTTGTTCTAGTTGTTTACACCAAAACTACTGCTCCCCATTGGCCTCATGTGAGCAGAGGAGCCCCACCCTAGAAGTGGACACAGAGCTGCTGTGTCACCTTCTGCTCCAACTGCTCTGTGATCACCTGGGTAGCAGAATAGACTGAATGCAGGCAGCTCCTGTGGTTTGAAGTGCTTCTCCAAGCTGAGCCAGCCTTTCCTGCCCACAACATGGCTCCATGGCCAGGCTTGCTCCTCTCTTGAGCCCAGCACTCACAGTTACCTCTTTGATGTGCTGCAGAAGTGATGGTAGCCATGGGCCCCCAGTTAGCTGCATTAGAAAAGACAAACTGACCAAAAGCTGTCCACACAAGTATTTTCGAAGGAACAAAGGAAGTTTTCGTGAAGAAAACAAACCTATCTGAAGGAAGAATAAAAAACCCCAAAATCTTGAAGCACTTCTCAGACTTCTCAGACACCCCCCATCAAATTTTGGGTGGCTAATATGCTCATGGCAGTCCCTTCTGCCTGGATGTGATGTGAAGAGTAAGAGGAATAAGACCATGGAGGAGGTACCCCAGACGCTCTCACACTGTGGACATCACACCCAATGCTGCCCAGCAGGCAGGTGGAGTGCAGCAAGAAAGGAAGAGGTACAAGAGCCATTTTTGGCCTCACTTGGGCAAGAGTCTAAGCTGTTCCCAGGGCAATAAGGCAACTGGGATTCCTCCTTAAACAAAGCAGCTGTGAGTTGCTGCTCACACCATGTACTTTCAGCCCTATCCAGGAGACATGTGAGGAGTTAACAGGCTGGGACTTGGGACAGTTACTTAAAAACACATAACTCCATCTCACTGCATGTTAAAAAATTGAGCAGTACTCATCTGATGCAATAGGCCCAGGCTAACTCATGAGGTGGAGGTATCAATGTGTTACTAAATTAATGATGATATTAATTATTAATCACAGGTATATTACAAAATCAAATTATAAAATTTCAGTGTGGTTTTCATGTTGAGCTTCCAGAAAATACTCCTTCAACAGCAGACCTGGCAAGGCGATGTGCTGCTGTATGAGTGATTTTGATGTTAGCACAGATTAGGTGGGGTAGCTGTAAGGGGGAGAGTGAGCCAGGCACCACGGATCTGATGAGAACAGTTCATAGAAATCCTTGAAGTTTTCTGGATTTCTTGCCACATGGTCTGTATAAGATCTGATATAGGAGTTTTCCCATCCCTAAAGATTTGGGGAAGAGAGGAAATCCTATAACTATAGACAAACATTTGTGTCTATGTGTATATATATGTATAAAAATATAAGAATATTTTTCACTTTCAGAGATATACACTAAATTGGCAAAGTTTAAATGGAAAAAAAATTAAAACCCTCTGATAAAAAAGCCTTTAGGTAAATGGATAATATTAGATCTGGCAGCAAACATTTGAGTTTTTACTGAAAACTACTTTCTAACTAACCAATTTTATGCAACATTTTTAATGGTAAAACTGTGTGAGAGAAATTTCTATTGAACATCTAAACTGCTTTGAGTAAAATGGATGTTATATTTAAAAAATATTGTTTTCAAAAACTGGAAACTTGCTTTTAAAATTTGCTTAAAGTCAACTGAATAATTTACTTTTTTATCTTCGTTGCAAAGTCTTGGATGCCCTCTGGAAAAGGCCTGGAAGTGGCAAAGAAATGCATCAGGAAAAGGAAAAGCTTTCCTAGAGAAAGGGAAGAAAAAGAAGAATCTTTGAATATAGACTGAAGACTTCATCAGAAAAATGTGGTGTTTTCTCTCTTTTTTTTCTTTCCTCATGGAGTATTTCAACAACTTTAATTTTGACAAGCAGCCACTAGAGGTCAGCTGTGTTTTTATTTTAACAAAATTATTTCTATGTTCCATTCCATTTTATTCCATTTTTGTGTCTTTTTTTTTTTTTAGTCAAAATTAAATTCGCAATTAAAATAATTTCTGGCCTTCACTTTTGGAAATAAATCCAAGAGTCCATCATGTGATGGAAATGAGGAAAATGTAATAGTCAAACAAGGTAATTCTACAGAGGGACTTTTCAACATAATAGTGGAAAACTTTCACAGCTGTATGATACACTGATGTAACCATTGATTATCTGGCATATGTTAACACAGATCCATTCATTTCAATGAAATGAAAGTAGTGTAAACTATAACAGGCAACACTAGTTTACTCTCTGCCAAGGATTTAGGTCTCTTTGAAAATGACCTGGATCTGTAACAAATTTTCAAATTTCAAATCTTTACATTCTTCCTTTAATTCTGTTTTATTTTAGATTTGATGTTTTGAATGACCAGGGCATGTTTGAGCTTTTTAGGGTTTTCAGTTCAAATGAGATAAATTAATCCTCTCTCCTGCATTTCAAAGTTCAGCTATTTCACGTGAACTCACAAAATGCTTCTTTCCCCCTCCACAAAGTCTCCCTTGCAGTCAAAAAGACTTACAGATTCCTTTCTTCCTGAGCAGAGAAATCAGACCAGTATTGGGATGCTGCAGTGCTACCTAGGTCATTCTCTTCATTACTGCTTCTAAAGATTTATCTTTTTAGCTGTCCACTATGAAATCTCCTTTGAGGGAAGCAAGTTAGGAGTTTCTAATCAGCTGGCACGTTTTTCAAAGGATGAAAATACTGGTTCCTCTCTAGCTGTGAAATGTGGATTTTTACTTTCAGAGCAGTATCAGAGTGATCACACGTTGTACAATGTAGCATTACTGTAGCTGACAATAGAATTTTGAACAAATCTTGTAAAATAAATTTTTACTATAGCCTACTTTAATCCTGAATCTTTAGTCTTAACCACAGCAAGGCAATGACTCAGTGAGGATTTAATGACAGGTCCCCTTGGGAAAGGCATGCGGGCTGATACTGATTCATTTATATTGGACACTGCTGTGTAACATCTTGCAGACAAAACTCAGATGAATTACTGTACTTAAGATGGTTTATGTAATTTATTCATTGCTCAGATGCATTACTCTGAGCCTGTTCCCTGGCAGTTTTCCTGGTGAATTGGGCATGGCAGTAATTAGGGTACTGAGCAACACGTGCTCTCCTGTCTGCTTCGGCCAGAGGATTACCTGCCATTGCTTCCTTCAGAATCTGCTTTCCTACACTTGATGAAAGATCCATGTTCACGATGCACCCATGTAATTTAATGGCTCAGAAGGATGTGTTCAGCAGGACAAATATCTGTAACAGCTCAGCAAATATAGCAGTGGCACCATGCAGTTTTTTCATTCAGCTGTGGAGGGCTGTGATGAAGGTTTCAGTCCCCTCAGCTTGTACTATCGGCATATGACCAATGCAGATTTTTAATCCCTTCTGTTGTGTCAGTAGGCCAATAGTGTTTGCAGCTTTACCTCAGACTCTCTCTAATATTTTGCCCCTTTTCTACTTTCAGTTCCAACCCTTGTCTGGGCTGGAGGCCCAAGCACATGCACCATAAATTTATGCAACACTAGCTCTGAGCACAGGCAAAGCCCACCTGAACAGGGTTTTCCTGGGCTGAGGATGGAGAGAAGAGTGGGAGAGGGTGCTCCTATCCCACTCCTACCAGCTGTGAATGGTGGCAGGGCTGGCCAGCTGAGGAGCCTGAGTCAGGTCCCCACAAGAAGTGGGGCAGAGCCACTGACCTATCTCTACCCATGACATCTCTGTCTACATGGATGACAAGGTGATCAGCAGTAGTCAGCATGGATTCACTAGAGGAAACCCATGTTCGACCAACCTGATTGCCTTCTAGGATGAAACTACATGGATGGATGAGGGGAGAGCAGTGGATATTGTCTACGTCGACTTCACCAAGGCTTTTGACAATATCTTTCACATCCTCAGGAAGTGTAGACTGGATGACTGGACAGTGATGTGGATTGAGAACTTGCAATGACAGATCCCAGAGGGTCATAATCAGTGGCACAGGGTCTGTTGGAGGCCTGTCACTAATGGTGCCCCCTAAGGTTCAACAGTGGGCCCAGTATTGTTTAACTTCTTCATTGATGGCTTGGATGAAGGGGCAGATGCCTCAGCAGCAAGTTCGCTGGCAACACAGCACTGGGATAAGCTTTGGCTGATACCCTGCAGAGCTTTGCAGCCTTTCAGAAGGATCTCAACAGGTTGGAAAGATGGGCAGAGGGCAAATGCAGGGTCCTGCACCTGGGGAGGAATAACCCCACGTGCCATTAGAAGTTGGGGGCTGACCTGCTGGAAAGTAGCTCTGCAGAGAAGGAGCTGGGGGTCCTCGTGGACAACAAGCTGTCCATAAGCCAGCAATGTGCTCTTGTGGCCAAGAAAGCCAATGGTATCCTGGAGTGCCATAGGGAGGTGATCCTGCACCTCTACTCAGCCCTGGTGAGGAACATCTGGAGTGCTGTGCCCAGTTCTGGGCTCCTCAGTACAAGAGAGACATGGAGCTCCTGAAGTGGGTCCAGTGGAGGGCAACAAAGATGATTAGGGGACTGAAGCATCTCTCATATGAGGAAAGGCTCAGGGACCTGGGCCTCTTCAGCCTTGAGAAGAGACAACTGACAGGGTACCTCACCAATGAGCAGTTAAAGCCCCTAAGAGGGGTTGGTTACCTGCTACTGTGAACAAAAAGTTCCTTTGTAATTAAAGTCAAATTCCGAGAAGAGTGTGTTTCATCAGTTGGAAACACATGAAGATTTGGGGCAAACTGGGGAGATCCTTAATGTTGACACTGCATTTTTCATCTTCTCCCTCAAGCCACAGAGGTGTGTTGACACAATCCTGTGCAATGTGCTCTAAAAAGCCCTGTTTGATGCAAGGAGGTTGAACCAGATGACTGTGGTCCCTTCCAAACTTAACCATTCTGTGATTTTGTGATTCTGTGACCTGAGATTTTGGAGCAAAGCAAGCTCTCACCTGCCCTTGTTCAGTGAAATGGGACTGTGCATATTATTTTTAGATTACATTACTGTAATATCCCACATATTTATAGTCCCTCATTTCTTACCCTAATTGAAACTTCTTTATGAGGCCCGAGATTCTGGGTCAGTGAATGGGAGAGGGGAAAAAACAAAACAACATTAATGACTATGAAATTAAAAGTTTATCAGTAGGAACAATCCTGCACCAGTGTTTAGAGCAAAGTGTTCAATTTAAGAAGTGCAATTAACAGCACTATTGATTTTTTTTGGTCTCAAAATCATGAAGAGAGAACAACATAAAAGTCTTGGGAAAGCAGAGGAAAGAAAATGAATCATTCAAGTTCCTGCCTCCTCTGTACTCCCGTGTACAATGCTGCATCCAAAGGCAAGACACTAGACTAGATCCAAAATCCTTTAACTCTTCCAGGACGTTATTTTTGTGACAAAAATTCAGGTCTGAGACTGGTGATGTTTCTAGTGTGTGTGTAACATGCTTTCCACATCCCTGGGATTCGTATTGAGTCTTAAGAAGAAATGGGACTCTCTTCACTCCAGATGTACTGTAACTACTGTGGTAAAATCATATGGTAAGGAGTGTGTTATTGTTGTATGGTCAGCAGCAGATTCACCCAATAAAAGCCTGTGGACTAGGTTGTCTCTAGCCTTGGTTAAAGAGTGTCTGATCAAAGGGATCTTGATAAAATTATACTGTACCACTGCAGCAGGGGTTGGAGAAGTGTGAGTTGGAGGAAGAAGTAAGATATAGATGGTCTTTTACCTGATAAATTTGGTAGGACCTACATTAGCATCCATTGTAGCAAATGCTTTTTCATCTACTCCTGTCTTTCCTCTTCCACCACATTTTTTTCAATCAAGGAGCTGAGCTCATACTGTCCTCTCCAATCTTGGCTCTGCTCTGACCTGCTTTCCCATTTCCATTTGACACGGCTGTGATGTAAAGTGAGGGGGTTGTAATTTATTTGCCTCCAGAACAATCACTCTGCTGCTCATTATCACAACAGATGTTCATCCTAGACCCCAAATGTCTTTCTTCTGCTTAATTATATCTCATGGTAGATCTGGTATTACACAGCAGCTCATCTTCAGATGCACATTTTCAGCAGACAGATTAAGACATGCTGCATTTCCAAACTATTTTTCTACCCAAGTGTCGAAGCAAAGGGAAGCAGCTTGTTTAATTTCCCAGTGAACCTACCAAAGGCAGTTTGGATTACTCTCTGTTCTCACGTCATCTCTTCTTTCATCATTAATTCCTTTTTTGCATTTCATTTTGTTTTGAAGAGATGGTAGTGGGTACATTACAAATACCTGGCACAGAGAGAGTGGAGGGAATTTCGTGGAGAAGTTCAGAGAAACTGAGGACATTGGGAGAACAACAGTTAATAAAACAGGATTAGGCTCCACAAATTCAATTGTTTCATGAAACTGTTTCCAAGTAAAAATTACATCCTCATCATTTACTGCTACAGAGCAGGAGAAAGAGCTTGTATAAAGCAATGGCTCATGCAGTATATTTAATATCCAAGAAAAAAAGCAGGAGTCTATATTAAGACAGGTTGTAGGATAATGTCTCACTGATGATTAATGGCTGTTACAGTAATACAGATCAAGAGTATGAACTCATGTTTGAGAAATAACAGTGACCCAATTTTCTGACAGATAATTCAATTTAAGAACTCCTCATTTTTAAGACCTGACTACTAACTTAGTTCAATTAACATCTGGTGCTTTTCAGATTATGTATGTGGGATGACTTGTCCACAGGCAACAGGATTACTCTTTTCAGTGCAATAAAGATGAGAACCTCAAACTGCATGACTTCCTGATTATAAGCCATTTTTTTCTCCCTCTCTGAACTAGATCCCAGAAGGGCTGTTTAGACAACTCTTTTTGTTGGCAATGGTTAGGCCATGCAGTCACAGAGCAGAAACCATCTCATATGACACTAATTTTCTACTGTGAGGATGACTGAGCGCTGGCACAGGTTGCGTAGAGGTGTCATGAAGTTCCCAACCTTATTCAAAAACCAAGACAACGGTCCTGGGCAACTGACTCTAGGTGGCTCTGCTTGAGCAGAGGGCTTGAATTTGATGATTTCCAGAGATTCTTTCCAACCCCAGGCACTCTTTGCTTCTTACTCTGCGACAGAGGTGACCCACAGTAGCTACAATGTAATAGGAGGCAATGCTCCTTCAAGAAGAACTAACCAAAGGAAGAGGGGTCTGTGACCTCTCTTCTACCATATAACCTTCTCCAGTTTTCCTAAGGAAGTTAATTTATCTTTTTAAATTAGCCTCTTGCTTCATCTTCCTTAATTATATGGGGCTAGACTCACATTGGTCCAAAGGAAAATACTTCCTTCAGGTGTAGGGAAATGTACAGTATATGAAGTACACCAAAAAATGGCTCTATTTTACTAAATACATTCTTTTCCCCTCTGCTGACTTTCATTTAAGGGGAACAAATATTTATAGGATCACAGACTCTCTTGTCATAGCAGAGATGTTTAGTGTATAAAAGCAATTGCACCTGGGAGGATATCTAGTAATCCTTCCTTCCCCCCACCGAACATCTGCAGTTTTACCACTAGATAGCAGTGTGCAGCAATGAATGCTAAATCCAAAGGTGGCTTGAAATGACTGGGTAAGGAAACGCATTTCACACACCCAGGCTGAGGGCAGACAGGGGAGAAATCACAGAAGGAGAGAGCGGAGAAAACATCTCCCTGTTATTTTTAAACCTGAGACTCTTCTCTGTTATCCCAGTTTTTAATTAATAAATGCTGAATTCCCTGCACTTGTCTGAAAAGCAGTGTTCTCAAAATCAGCCCACAAGACAAAGGTAAAACAAGGCATCCTTTGTTCTTTGCTACAAGATTGTGTACAGAGGTATAGAAAGACTTCTCAGGGTACTTCTGGACTCAGTCCAAAGGACACAGGAGAGTTAACACTAGATGCTGATTCTTACAAGAGTTTAGTGAAAGAAGGTGTTGATGCTGGAAATGGGAGAAATTTCAAAGGCGGCTGCTGCTGGTGGTGTTGGCTCCACAGGCTGTGGCCAACATTGCCACTGTCTTACACTGACACATCCTGACATGTGCTGTGGCTCTCTGCTTTGCTGTTTCCTCTATGGTAATCCCTTAAAACCTAGTCCCTGGTGGTGATAATGGAGTTGTTTTTTAGATAAATACAGTAATTTGCATCAGATGTGCATCTATCTTAATTTACAGGTGACTAATTCATCTCACCTTGGCTAGGGACCAAGTTAGATTGATTGGTGAAATTTATTTTTATAGTGAAAATTGAGCAAGGATTTTAGTTCAAAACTTAGTCAGTCCAGCAAGAGCTGCCAGACAGGGCAACAGCTAGTAAACATCAGGACTGGTGAGTTGAAAAGCATGTCTTAAATCTAAGGAGAAGGAGACAAAGTGTGGTGCCTGTAAGCTGATTATATGTCTGTTTTTACTGAGGAAAAAACTCTTCTGTGTTATGCTTGCAGGAAATAATTCAGAACTGTTCATGTTTTTTAAGTGCTTTTCCTGAGAATAATCACATACAATACCTGGAGTTTAGTTCCTTGATGTCAACTTAAAAAAAAAATATTGTTAACATATTTTTTCTTAAACATCCTTTTTCATTTTAGAAATTTTGTGTTTCTACAGAGTCTTCTGCCCCATAGGTCATGTGTTCAGAGAGGTGTTGAAATTAGGAAGTACCAAAAACCATGTAAGAAGTGGGAATAAGTTGAGTCACAGCCCTGCCTTGGATGTGTAGTGACACTGCAATGAATATATCCAAATTTCCAGGGAAGGGGCCTTTTCCCCCTACTCCCTCCCCTGGGAAAGTTATTGTATGCTTCCCGTATCCTTTGAGACAGCCAAGTGAGTGCATCGTGTTCCTGTTCCTGTTCCTCCCTGTCATTGCGGCTATTCCTGGCAGCCCATGAAGTGGCAAGGCTGGTGACACAGATCTTGTGTTACAGTTTTACATGTCCTGCTTGTCTGTCAGTGTGTCTTGAGATACTTATCACTGTAAAATGCCAGAGTGAATGACTCTGCTTGCTTACAGCACACGAGCGCTCTGGTGGTATTTTTCTCCTGCCACAGTGATATCATTACGTCCATCATGCTGAGACTGTGTGGATACTGTGGTCCTTTGCTAACAAATACATTACTCCATTCTTTTTAATAAGATTTTAAATCATGTTTATAAGAATTGTTTTCTTCTTTTGTTTCCCCTCACTTTGAGTGAAAAAGCTTTTGTGGAAAATTTGCAGTTTTTTATCATTTTTAGCATGTACTACAGAACCTACTTAGAACCACATCACACCATTCATGCTCTGTATCTGTGTGGGTTATCTTCTAACATTTGAAATTGAATTCAGGGGAAAAATAAATAGGAATGCTTCAAGTTCCTGCAGTGCCCTCAGATCTGTGCCTGTTTGACATCCTGGTCCTGGTGTGGCTTGTTGGAGATCCTGGCTAGCCCGAGTAAAAGACAGCAGTTGATGACAGGCTCAGGATCATCTGACAGGCAAAGCAGAAGTCATATGAGGGTTGATATGTAACCCTGGTGTATTTTTAAAAAACATGTATTTAATCTCTGTGCATGCAGGAAACTTGAATGCTTATGGGGAAAAGATTTTGTCCTCAAAGGAGAAGCTATCAGAATGCCTTTCTGTTTTCTGCATTAAAGTATGATTTGTAAAACAGAGGTACATCTCATTGGTGGGACCGCTGTGAATCAAAGTAGTTGCAAAATGTCTTCTGTCAGTTTATTTTTGTAAAAGGCAGGAGAAGGATTGCAGGTCTGCTGAAGAGGTTTTGAGAAGAAATATTACTCATAGATATTTCTATGAGATGGATTGCTTTCCTACACCATGGAGAAAGGACACCTGGGTGCTGCAGGCTGCGCTAACTGTGCTGACTCAGCTATGTTGAAAATTGGGGTTAAAGGCAAAGGCTCACCCAGTCATTTGCAGTGGTCACCCTCCTGCCTGGGTAATGAATTAATGACAGACCTTCTGCTTAGCATGGCCAAGTTCTTGGTAAGAAGAACTTACTTATTTCACTTTATGTCCCTTCCTGAGATACATTTTAGCCTTATGCATTTCATGTCTCTCAGTTATTGTCAATTTGGGATAATTCTGAAGTGCTGCTCCAAAGGTCATTTAATATCAAAGATATAAGATATACTTGTGTTTGGCACAGTAGTACAACTTTGTGAATTCAGGTTGCCTCTTCTCAGGAGCATCTGTCTTCTTAGATTGCAGCTGCCACAATGCATCAAGCAAGAGGAATTTCCTTAATAACTGAAGCAAAACTGTGTCACTGCTTTATGGAGAATAGTCAGTGCTCTCAGCCCTGCTATGGGCTCATGATAGCTCCGGGGATAAGGAATTGTGTAGCTACAACTTTTCTCTAAACTCCTCTGCTCGAACGCTGCAGAAAAATCCTGCCATTTGTAATTTATGTCTTCTTTCCTCTTTCGTTCTCCTTCTCATTCCTGAATTACCCCTATGGATTGCAAGGGGTTTCCTGTAGTACTGATGCTAGAGCTTGACAGAAGTACAAGGTGTTAATGGTCCCTGCTCCTTCTCTGGACAGGACCAGGTTATCCAACCCCCTGGCCATGTCCTGGGGGTGCAGGCAGTCTTGTTAATGCTGCCCAGCATGGTAAGAAGAGAGGAATTCCCTTCTTCCGTAACTTTTCAGTCATGGAGTTTGCTTCCCTTATGCTTGTACAGACCACTGTGATGTTCAAACTGAACTTTGAATATTTGGACACAAGTATAGAGGGAAAACCTCTTCAGCCAGATCTTTTCTTCTGTAGGCAAGTGAATGGACTTTTTCTCCAGCCGCCTTCATGAGCCCTGACATCTGGCACATAAGACCTGACTCTATATACTCCTAAGATGGGAATAGTTTGTATTACCAAGTGCAATGCTATTAATGCCAAAGGAAATAAGGAATGGTAGACACTATCTGTAAAGCAACAAAAGCAATTTTATGTCCAAGCATCTGCCACACTGAAATCAACAGGCATTTAAGTGTCAATGGGAGCAATACCAGAATAGTTGAGCATAAATTGATTGTTTCAGGGTTTCAAATATCTGGGGGTCCCTTCTATTTACAGCACTGTGGGTGCTGATTCCTCTGAAGCACAGGATAAGAATTATCATCAAATGTAAGAGGCTAGATCAGACAGACTAACAGTTAAGTCCAGTGTTTAAAATATTTTGGTCGAGGTTTCCTAGGATTGCTAATAAACAGTAGCTGTAAGAGTGACTCTGTTACTTAAGAACCATACATTGGTGTTTAATTTGGGCCTCAAATGTGTTTCTGCTTTTCTAATGACATATTGTCCTCAAACAAATTCATAAGCTTTGTTTGATGAGGTAAATTCCACTTTTCATTACTGATAGTCTGCATTTAGTAGATACGGTAGCAAAGCCAATACACTGGATGAATTACTATTTTAAGTAGTTCTGTGGGTTTTTTCTCTTGCTTGGCTTGATGAATGAGCTATTGAGGAGAAAGGAAGTGAAAAACATGGGCAGACAAAACAGCGATTTGTTTCACTCTTTACTAGCTTTCAGCTAGAATATTAATATGAGTTCATCACAGCTCAAGTGATACAGAAGGGAGGAAAAATATAGTCATTGCTATTGGGAATTTAAGTGGGCTTCATCCACGTCTTCTGCCTACTGTCAGGGATTGCACAACTGCAAAAGTATCTAAGTTCATACTTTCCTGGCCTGGTTACTTTAGCTACTCTCAGGAAAGACTCTTTCAAGGAGAAAAACACTCTCAAAACCAAACCAAACCCCACTAATGGGAGAGAAGGCCAACACTAAGAATTCCTTCTAAACAAGTGGTGTCAGACACCTTCAGTGTTCAGCAGATAATGACTCAGTGACTTAAATTACAGACACTATTTTCCAGTCATTTGGCCCATTTCAAAGGAGAAGAAATGGAGTTCCAAACGCAGAATTTCTTTGAAATTAGTCACAAAAAGATGGGTTGATATGTTTCTTAAGGGATTTTCCAGTTATTATCAAATGCTTTTAAGTCTTCTAGGCTGTGCTAAAGAAGATGTGCTAAAACGCTGAGCTGTGAACTGCATGTACCAGAAAGAGTAACCCCTACCCTCTGGGAAGATGCTTTCTTTTCCTGCGGACAGAAAGAGTAACCCCTACCCTTCGGGAAGATGCTTTCTCTTCCTATAGAGGCAGGAGGATGATGAGTGGCTTGTTATTTATTCCTCTGTCTCATGGATCTCTCACTTCAAGTCTGATCAGGTGGGTCCTCAGGTCTTGTTTTACTCAGAGGTGTTGTAGCCCTCAGGATCAGCCAGGGCAGGATGGAGGCCTGATAATGGCTTGTCTGTCAGACTGACCTGGTGAGTGGGTGTAGTTTGGGCACATAAAGCTGAGACATGAACGTGCTTGAAAAGCATAAGATGTGCTGCAGAAGGAAGATCCTCAATGGGTGTGTCTACACCAGCTTTGGTAAACAAGCTGAGTGCTCTGCCAGAGTGGACACATTTGCCCTGATTGCACATAAGTCATGCACCCCCGTTAACTTGACCCTAGTCACGTCCCAGTCTATTCTACCTCTCATTGAGACTTGCTTCTTCCTCCTAAGTGCAGCTCTACTTTTCCTGGGTTGAAGCAGCTTGTTGTAGGCGCAAGATCTTAATTCCCCAGCAGCTCATCCCAATTTAAGTTGGACTCTACTCCTCCCACAGCTGTTTGATTCTGCTTCCTACCAGACCTCTAGGAGACAGGCAATTGTGGGGTGAACTGCAGGAAAGGAGTGATCTGAAAATTGATCTTTTGAAAAGGATGGCTGCCTGTGTGGAAAGCAGGAGTGCAGCAGCCCCACTAGATCAGGTAAGACTGTTTTGAAACCCCTCACTTGCCCGAAATAGATGGAGGAGATGGCTACAGTGTATTTCTACCTGCTCTGACATGGATGGAGGAGGGGTTGCTCGCATCAACATGTCTGAAACCCCAGTGCCTAACCCTGGGGTGAGGAAGGTAAGGATTATGTCTGTAGGATAGTTATGTAAGTTGAGACAGATGACTTATCTGAGAGACTGCTTTTTCAAAGCTTAACTTGCTGCATCAGTCTCTAAAGCATATGATGGGGAGAGGAAAATTACTTAGGGAGCCTGGGAGCTGGCTGCTAGCCAGGAGGAGAGCCCCTGAATGAATAAAATATGCTTACACTGTAGCTTCAGCTTCTTGTTAAACACTGACCAGATGGTTTTAAGTGCTGGGCTATAAACCCCTTCCCATAACAAAATCCACTGCAAGTGGGAATACTTGTTTGTGAAAGGAGGGAATTTACAAGTCCTGTGGTGCTCAGCTTCTGAACTGATGTGAAACACAGGAGTCAGAGAATGAACTCTGGGCTGTGTCAGCACCCACTGTGCTGCTACCAATGAACCACGAGTGAAACGATGTGCTCCACCTGGTACAGCAAGTAACCAGCCATATTCACCTCATATACACTTCTATTTTAATTGCCCTGCATCTCTGTTGTCACCTTATTCCCCAAGGCCTGACATGGCCTGACAAGGAGTTAAATTACTACACATCATAAAATGAGGCAAAACATCATGTCTGAAGTTCATATGGCATTCTTGCTTTAAGGTCTCAAAGTGGACTCACATTCCTGTGGGGAACATACTCCATAAATGCTTCTGGAAAGCTTTTCTCAGCTGTAAGGCTGTGAATCAGTCTGTGCTTCCTCTGGGTAAGTAAGAAGAGACTCGTGGACAGTTACCTTGCATCTGTACAGTTGTTTTTAGGAGTGCGATTTGCTATACTTCACAAAGTGGGCCAGTGTGGACTTGAAGCAGTGCCTGCCTCCATCCCATCTAGGAAATGCTCCTTCGCAAGTTGCTTATCCAACAGAGCAGATACTTGAGCTTTCCAAAACTGAAAAGCCGGCTGCCCATGTGAACATCAAAGAGAGATGAAATCCTGCCAAGATGCGAACCTGCCGCCTGAAATGGCGTATCCACGTTTTCTGAAGGCATTTAATCTCCTTTTGTCCCCTACAAAAGGAGGAATAAAGAAATTTTCAGTTGGTAAAGCTTTAACAAGCAGATCTAGTGAGAAAAGAGGACAATTCTAGAGTCACCACACGAACACTCCAATAGCATGCTCTAATTTGCTTGCTGGGGCAAAACTCAGCAAAGATCCTTGAGGGAGGGAAAGGAGACAGCAGAACAACAAATAATAGCTGCTTCACTTGTGTCTGGCTTCCTGTGCTGTGACAAGATGGAATGAGTCACTGGATTTGAAGGAAAATGAAAGGCTGGAGTTTTTTATTTAAGAATATCAAGTTTTCAATGGCGTGTGCTATTTGTTAATGTGAAGGGCTGAAATCCTAATTCCAAGGGAGCAGAATAAGTGACCTTTTTTACTTCACTGTGGCCTAAATGTCACCCCAACATTCACGAAAACTGGAGAACTGCTCTATTGCAAAGACACTTTCCATACATTTCAGTTGAGCAGCTGTGGGGTTTTCCTTGGTGCTAAAGGTCTGCGCAGCACTGATCTCCCTTGAATTCTATTCCAAAGAAAGAAGTTCAGGGAAAGCTCAAATCCTCCCAATTTCAAAGAATTTTCTATGTTGATTTAAAAGCTAAGCTTTAAGAGGTGTGGGAGAAGTAGGGAACTTTGAGCATCCTCAAAGATCAATTCCACACAATGTATTCATCCAAAGGAAAAAATAAACACTCTTTTGACTGAGAATGAAATGGAGTTTGCCTTTTTTAAAAAAAAAAAAAAATAATCTGAGGACATCTTATGAATTGTATAATGCAGAAAGAACTGGATGTTCTTTGCAAGAGCTGGGTTAAACCTCAAAACCAGACTGGCTTGTGAATACAGCTAAAACACCTATTTCAGGTTTAATAAGATTCATTGCGTGCTTCCACATTTCTTTCTCGCCTGAATCCATTTTGAGAAAATGCAGTCTGAACCTAGTGATAAGAGAAGGATATAAATCTATTTTAATTAAAAATAGAATCACAATCCCCTAAAGCAAGACAATAAACTATTCTCTTGCACTGAAAATAAGCTGACCAGATTTCTGAATGACAAATCTAGGGTATTGTGGAGCAGGTGCTATGATGTCTTATCAGAAACTGGAGGAAGAACACTGACAAGACAAAAAGGATTTTTATGGTTTTATGTACAAGTAAGCAATAATATCTGAATACAACATGGCCATATGGTAAATAATTACATGTTTCTCAGATTCTAAAATATAAGGAGAATAATAAGAAATTCCAGTTTCCACAGAAGTGTATCTGAACAGTAATAGAAGCAGAGCTTATTTAGATATCTACAATTACTAATATACCTGATAAATATGCTAAAAAAAAATCACTGTGAAAACCACCCAAGGTGTTAGGTAATTTGGTGTGGTGGAAGTGTTGACAATGTCTTTCAAGCTAGACTCCCTCTGGTCTTAAAACTGCATCAACCAGGATAGGATGTGGCCATTACCAAGGGTGACTGTGCCCAAATCTGATTTATTCACTTTTTTTTTTTTTTGTAAATTATCCTTCTTGTAACTTGGATGTGTTTGTGTCTGCACAGGATATTTCTGTGGGGAAGACTGTTTTTCAGAAAAGTACATGTGTGCTGGTTTTGGCTGGGATAGGTTAATTTTCTTCATAGCACCTACTGTGGGGCTTTGTTTGGGATTTGTGATGGAAAGAGTGTTTGTAACACTTGTTTTAGTTATTGCGGGGCAGTACTTGCACAGAGACAAGGCCTTTTCTGCCCCTTATCTCATCCCACTAGCAAGAAGGCTGAGGGTGCAAAAGAAGTTGGGAGGGGACACAGCCAGTACAGCTGACCCTAACTGACCAAAGGATGTTCCCCCCCATATGGTGTCATGGTCAGCAATAAACCAGGGGAAGAAGGAGGAAGGGGGGGGATGTTCAGAGTAGTGGGTTTTGTCTTCCCAAGTCACCACTACATGTGATGGAGCCCTGCTTTCCTGGGGATGGCTGAACACTTGCCTGCCCTTGGGAAGAAGTGGATACATTCCTTGTTTTGCTTTGCTTGTGTGCACAGCTTTTGCTTTCCCTATTAAACTGCCCTTGTCTCAACCCACGAGTTTTCTCACTTTTTTCTTTCGATTCTCTCCCCCATCCCCTGGGGATGCTGATAAATGAAATGCATTAATTCCATTACTGTTCAATATCAGCATACAAAAGTTCTTCTGGCATTCTTGGAGAGCTGGATAACTTCTCTGTATGATGTTGTCATTTTCCCTCCGAGACGGTTTCTCCTGCAGCATGAGCTGTGCTGCACAGGTGCAAAGAGGAGACACATGGGGGATGGGATGGCATGGGGAGGGGCAGGAGAGCTTACTTGTGGTTCACCAGACCACAGAACGCTCTTTCCACTACCCTTGTAAGGAGACAGAAAAAAGGGATCTAGCAAAGGAAGAGGTGGAACCTGAAATAAACAACAAGGAAAGAGATCTAGCTTTGGGAGAGGGAAAATGGGATAGTGGGAGTAAGAGTAAGTAAAAGAGAGCTGAAGAAAGCAGAGACAGAGATGTGGAGGCAACTGACGCTGCTTGAGGTGTACTCCTTGGTGTAGGAGAAGAGAGCAGACCTTTGACTTGAGGGACAAGTCGCAGAGAGATAGAGTCTGGGTGAGACAGCAAAGCAAAATACCTTGCTTTAGACCCTACAAGAGCTGAGTGAGAGCTGAGTGCCCTGAACACTTGTAAATATGTGTGTCCTGCTTCTTCTCGCTGTAGGGTCAGTGGGGAATTTTGGTTCTCTCTACTAATAACACTTTGTTTTCTTGGCAGAAAAGGGATGACTAGAAAGTCAGGGAACAGATGGAGGATTTATCCCCCCCCGTCCCCAGTGGTTTTGAATTAGCAGAAATTTCTGGCTAAAATTAGCTCCAAGGAAGGCTGGAAGGGAAATACTGTTGAAAGTTGCATTTTCTGTATGAATTTTTTTTCTAAGATTTCATTTATGAAACATGAGGCAAAAGACAAGGATTTATGAGACCATGGAATTGGAGTTATCACAATTCAAAGTGACTAGAGAACAGAAATTTTTGCATCTGTTCTTGTGAAGCATGTGGTTTTACCTGTATCTGTGCCAGGTGCTTCAGATAAGGAAGAAGTTCCATATGGGTCTTCACAGCAATGGGGAGTAAAGCTTGTATAGTGAGGGAGTGAAGAGGTATGGAAGGGGAATTGGGTGGCAGTTGGGGGCAGGAGAACACATTTGCCAGTCCAAGCAGGATTGGATCCTCAAAGGTTATTCAGGATCTGGCCAATGTCCACAAGAAAGTTTCTCCACGCATCTTGCTGTCCCGAGTCATTGTCAGGCACATGAGGAGGGCAGTGCTGGTCCCATACATGACCATAAGTCCCAGTAAAAGCATCTTTTGCTTTCTCCACAAAGCAGGCAGAGAAGGTTTGCAGACCCATTTCCATTAGAGCCTGGCAGTTTTCTGAGTTTAAGATGGTCTTGATGGACAGACAATTGTTGGAATTGTTTTCCGTCTCTCCTAATTGTTATTTTTTGATAAGCCTTTCCCTTTCTCAACCTCAAGTTTTATCTCCATCATCCATTGCACAAGGATACTTCTAACACAACCTGCTGTTCTTTGCTTTGCCCATCATTTGGCACTCTAAGATAGCCATAAATTATACATATTTTCCTTTTTCTGTCAGATCAGTTTATAGGCCTGTAAATCCTGGGAAATTTCCTCTGAATTGCCTAAGCAATCATTTCATAAATCAAGACATGCAGCAAGTCAAGTCTTTATTGAGTGTATGATTTCATGAGTCCAGTAATCAGAATATGAGTGTTTCAAGTCACACCTTTGCATAAGAAAAAAAGAAAAAAGGAAGCTTTCAGTGACAGAACTACAGTAATTCAGTAATCACCCTCTTTCCTAGAATAGAATTCTCCCTCTTACCACAATTGTGCTATCTCTAAAGCAGAATTAATCTCATCCTTATCTCAAGCCAAAACCAATTAGTGGAGACAAGAGTAATAGTTTAACAGAGGACCTGTGTGGTTCACAGGAATCTGTGAACTGTTCTCACTTCAGTTGTTGCAACTTAAACTTTGCAAAGTTTATTTTTAGTGATTAGATTTGATGAAACTTCAAGTTACTCAGTTTTATGTGGATCAGTTTGCTGGATTACAGGTCAAAGATTTTTTTTTATTTGCTTGGGTTTCAGTGTTTGTTTTGTTTTTGTGGTTTTTTTCAATGGAGCTTTTAATTCTCTCCATTTAAATCATGCTATTGCCAGGCTCATTTAGACTTTGACCTGGTCTTACTTTGGAGCCTTGAACATTGACCAGACTCAACACAAATGGGAACACTCCAGGTTTTGGGGTGTAAACACGATGCTCACAAAATGACAGCTCTGAAAATCTTTATTTTTCTCTGTGGTCTCTACCAGAGAGAAAACCTCTGAGGGATGTCTAGCTCATTCAGGTGACTGGATGTTGTGTTTATGGTTAAAGTAACAAAGAGTAAGTTTTGGGGGAAAAAATAATAAAAAATGTACACATATGTATGTATGTACATACGTTCCGTACTAAAGTTGGGCATTTATCAGCACCTGAGATGAGTGTCTGGGGTGGGGGAGAGTAAAAGAGGGAGGGAAAGCTGTTGCACTTGTGTTGTAACAGCGTTGCATTATCCTGTTCTTTTGAACGTGACTATTAAAGCTAGAATTGCTACTTTTTGGAAATCAAACCCGTCTAGAAATCTCTAAAATGGAAACCAATCCATCCGTTAGCTTTTTATTAGATATGCTTTTGAGACCACAAATTAATTTGATAGGCACAGCGGGACTCTCATCTCTGTTGGTGATGGTAAAAACTATCTGACAGAGTAACAGTTGTGCAAATGCCCTATTTCTTTCATAGTTTTATTTTCTCAATGCTAGGACAAGTAATAGGCTCTAAATCTTTTTACACTGTTTCCATTCTATTAGAGTGGGTATCAATTTTATTAATGCTTTCCTGACAGTTTCTATTACTTTGATACAATTTTTGAGATGCTTGTACCCAGTCTTCTTCAAGCTATTTGTGTGTTTAACCTTTGGAGAGTTTGGTGCTTAGATGTAGTGGGTAACTTTTGTCTTCAGAATAATCTTTTCAATTCAAAGGGACTAATAAAATTATGTTTTTCATGCCTACATACATGCAAGGGTATGGCTCAATTGCGTAATTCCTCCAATGTATTGGTCTACAAGGTATTGCTAGTACTCACAAAGGTTGACATATTAATATGTCCCTGTATGATCTCAGTTACTATTTATGTGCTTGGAGAAACAAGACTCTGATTTCCCTAGATACAAAGAGATTCATACCCTTCATGAGAACACCTTATGTAATCTTGTTGTTGTTATTCTCTTACTGGAACAGCATGAACGATTAATTTTAATAAGGATATTAAGTAAAATAGGCCCACCTTACTTGGCTACATTTCCTGGGAACACATTTTCCTACAAAACTCTACTGGAGATCCAGTTAGGATCTCATTCTATGTCATGTGTCTAAATCCATTCCTACGCAGCATAACATTTAAAATAGACTTAAAAAATGCTCATCTATCTAATCTGTTGAGCTGAGCCCACGGTCATTAAACAAGCTGGTAACAGGTGGTAATAGGTGACAAGTTTTATCGGTGGGCCATCCAGCCCTTATATTCCCTTATAGTCCCTCTGAAACCAGGGCGTGCTTACACACGAACAAACCTTTCCTTTTATTGAGGGAGAAATACAGTGTGAGCTTTAGGACCATCAGAAGGCTTTTCACATCTCTTCACATCATCCCACACTGTCAAGAGGTGGTGATGGTTCTATTTTTGATACCTTAAATCTCTTCTTTGTAGAGACTCAATTAGGAATTTAATTAAAGAAGGAGACAAAAGAAAATAGTGTGTTTTTCCTAGAGGAATATTCCTAACGTTGAGTGTGCAGTCACAGAACAGAAGGGAAAAGGAAGCAATCGGGCACGAGAAGACAGCAACTCATGGCATGAGGGCCAGGGTATGGCCTATTCCCTACTGTCAAGTGCTACTCAGCTCTGTGACCTTGAAGAGTAATTGTGGGCTTTTTTAGTTTGTTTTTCCTTTCTCAAGGAAAATTACTATCCTCCAAATAAAGACATTATTCAGCTTTTCCCCCCCTCCTCCCTTCCATGACAAAAGCAACTGTTTCTGCTATTTCAAGCTGGACTTAACATAAAACTATTTGCAAGTGTAAAAACTAGCAAATGGAAACTTGTAAATGGAAAATCCCATAAGAGTTGTTACTTACTACTGAAATTATTCCTCTGACCAAGTCTATATTTAATCCTTCTGTCAGAGAAACTAATATGTTGGAGAAAAAAGTTTCAAGAAGAAAAACTGCAGTGGTGGAGTCAGTTATAAAGACTACCTTTTAATGGAGTCCTTACTCTGCTGAGAACCAAACAAAACGTTAAGATACCTTTGGTAGACCTGCACTAACCTATATACCTATATTCCATAGAGCTGCTCAACAGGAATATGTGCTTGAAAAAACACATGGATGTAATTGCAGAATCATGGAAAAGTTCAGATTTGGAGAAAGTCTAGTTCAACTCACGTGCTCAAAGCAGAATCAACCAGAACAGGTTTCTCAGGACCCTGCCCAATTGCATGTCAAATATCCACAAAGATGGAAACTTCTCAGCCTCTCTGGTCAACCTGTTCCAGTGTCTGAGCATCCTCACAGTAAGAGTAAGTGGGGGAAGCAGAGGGGAAGGATCATTTCCACTGACCTGTCAGCAGCACTCTTCCTAATGTAGCCCACAATTACTGTTTTGCCACAAAGACATTGTTGTTTATGTTTAATTTGGTGTCCATCAGGATTTCCAGGTCCTTTTCTACAAAGCTTCTTTCTGGACTCTTAGTCTGTGTACTTTTGCCTGGGTTACTCCTCTCCAGGTACAGGCCTTGTACAACAGGCCAAAACTGTTGGCCCTGGTATCAACCCCTGGGGTATGTCACTAGTGGCCAGCCTCCAGCTGGACTTCATTATGCTGATCACAATCTTTTGAGCCTGGAATTTTATCCAGTTTTTGATCCATCTCATTGTTCATTTCTCTCGGTTGTACTTTGGTTTGTCTTTGATGATATTATGGGAAACAATGCTGAAAGCCTTTTTGATTGAGATAAACAGCATCCACTGCTCTCCTCACACCCACTGCTCTCACAATTTGGTTGTAAAAGTCTATAAGGTTGGCTAAACTTGATTTTCCCCTTCATAAATCCAAACCAATCACACCCAATTCAGCTACTTTTCCTTTATATGTTTGGAAACGGTTTTCAGGAGGACTTGCTCAGAGACGGAGGTCGTGTTGATGAGCCTGCAATTCCCCAAGTTCTTCTTACTCTACTCAAAGATAGGAATAACTTTGGCATTCTTCTGGTCCTTGGAAACCTCCCACAATCACCATGAATTTTCAAAGATAATTGAGAGTGGTCTTGCAATGACATCAACCTTCAGCACTCAAAAGTGAAACCAATCAGTCCTCATAGACTTAAGTAGGTCCAAATTGTCTTAACATTCCTTACACAACTCTTGTCCCTCCAGTGTAAGTTTTCCTTGCTCCAGACTTTTCTACTGGTCTCTGAGGTCTGGAATTTCTGAAGTCTGATCTTATCAGTAAAGATGGAGGTGAAAAAGGCAGTGAGTACCTTTGCTACAACCTTTGCCATGAGCTTCTCCTCCCCTTTCAGCAGTGACTCCATGCTACTGTGGAATGCAAGTCCATGGACCTGTAGAAGTCCTTACAGCCCCTTGCCAGATTCAGCTCCAGATGGGCTTTGGCTTGCCTAATCCTGTCTCAGATTTCTCAGATGGTGTCTCTATATTCCTCTTGGGTCTTCTGACCCCATTTCACCTCATGTGAGCTTTCTTTTCATGTTTGAGTTTTGACAGGAGCTCCTTGGTCATCTATGTAGGCCTTTTGGTACTCTTGCTTTAGTGTGGGTAAAAAAAGTGTAGAGCATCGGGAATGTAATTTCAAGGGGAGTAGATTTACAGTCTGCAACTTCTATATATAATAGGATATTAATAAATCACTTTTTTAGGACTTGATTTTTGGGATTTGACTAAAAGGATAAATGATCACAGTTTTTTATGAAATTCACGGTTTTCTGCACACTTGGGACAAATTTATCTCTTGGAGTTCATGTGTCTTCCAGCAAAGAGAAATTAAACGTGGCAATAAACTTTCATACTCCAGACTTACAGAGACAAAACTGGTACTCTTGCTTTCTTGTATTACAGCAATCTTCCTCCAATTTGTCCAAAACTATCTTCAGCATAAGTAACATCAGAATGTGTCTGGCTATTGTTAATAATAGACCCTGAGTCAGCTGTAGAGAGGCAGATTTCAAAATCAATAATGGCAAGTGGAGTGGAGAAGACAAAAACAGTCCATGCAGCAGCTTTCTGACTTTGCAATCTGACTTGGTGAGTTGAAGCCATAAATTTGTGAACAGATGAAAAGCAAAAATGGTGAAATGCCAAAAGCTTGATTGTAAAACCTGTTTGAACCAAGCAGCACACAGTCTCTTAAGGGGGAGCCTAAGTTTACAAAAAAAAAAAAAAAATTAAAGGTGTGAGTTATTGTTCCCAACTTCAGTGTTTTCACTGTAAATGCGCCGTTAAAACTTACGTAGCAGCCAGCCAGTTTCAAAAGTTGATAGCAGTGTTTCTGCTGGGTTTTTTTAGTCCAGTTCAGTGACTCAGATGGTGAGACACACCATCTGTTTTCCAGATTGAAGCAATGAACAAGAGTTACTTATAGCTTAACAGACTGACTTGCTTCAAGTAGCAATAACAGAAAGCTGCAAAGGTTTTTAAAAGAAATCTATGACCGATGCAGATTCCTTGTGCTCCTTGTGTAAGTTTTAGCATGGTGCCAACTCCTGCAAGTGTGTGTGTGATGGGGATGGGGCAGGATGTTTGTCGGTATGACTCCTCCTAGGGGTCTCCTTTTGAGTGCAGTGCCCTGTGAGATGACACGGGCCCTGCCACAGCACCATGCCATGGCTGTGCAGCTGCTCCGCGATGGAGCAACAGATCTGTAGCCAGATATCTGTGATCACTAGAGTCAAGGAACTGGCAAGTGGCAACACTGAGTCTGATTACTACCTATGAGGAAGAGCTATTGCAGTTTGGCCCAAATAAATGTAGCTTATGATTTAAGGAAATTCCTGCATTCTGAAACAGTGAAGAAAGGGTGGAATTGAAACTTTGCAGGAATGAAGAGAAAAATTATTGTTGCTCACATCAGATGGGTTTTGCAACAGATGGTAGCAGAACCAAAGTACCAGAAATGTCCAGTGAGAACAATGCAAACTGCATGGCATAAGGGTATTTTGCAGCATGTGTCTAGGTATGGAGTCTGGACCTAGACTTTGAGTAACCTTTCAGCATCGCTAACATATGGATATTTCAGTGGGTTTTTGATTTCTTTATCCTTTCATATGTTTCTTTATAATGGTTCCCCAGTGAATAAATCCCACAGTGCATCCAGTCCCACAGCAATTGTGTGACAGAACATACCATTAGCTACACTGCATATTTGTGTGTAAGATCCTGATGTTGATTGCATAGTTGCAAATATTTGCAAAGACAATATCACTGCCTGCTAGAGCTTCCCATTGACTGACATAAGTATTTGATCTGATTGCTATCATAAACTCTTGGTAACATATCCTGACAGTACGAATCACACTTAAAATACTAGTATTTGTAACACTACAGTTAACACCTCTTGCAAGTGTTGATTCCTTTCCTTCATTTTTTAATTAGAATTGTCGACTGTGATCCTAACAGGCCTCTTGACTTTCACTGGTTGCTCAGCAGTGGTGTGTGAAATTGCATCTGATCACCCAGGTAAAAGAGAGAAGAGCTGTGGGGCCTTATCACACAATCTGTCTTGGTGGCTGACTCTAAACATGCAAAGTTTATGGAGACAGTTGCATCATATGGTCTCAGTGGTGGTGGCTGCAGAACTGGCTTTTGAAGGCATTAGTATTGAATCACTGTGCTTTCAGTGATCCAGGTTAAACTGTTATCAGGATTTCAACATTTTTTAGGAATCCATGGCTGTTCTGAAGTTATTGTTTGCTGCTGAATTCTGGATTATGTTCTTTCCAAAAGGCAATTTGTAAAGTACATTTCACTGTGACCATCAGGTCTTTGCTTTTCAATATCATATGTCCTGTGCAAGTCACTGGGAGATGCATATTGCAAAGACTAGACTGCCCTTTCTTTGGCTTGACAAGATCTTTAACAGGGACAAAATAGTTCTTCAAACCAGTTCTGGCATATGTAATAGGAATTCATTTTAAATTTGGACCACAAACTTAGCTTTGGTCAAAAGCTTGCCAGAAATAATAAAATAGTAATCTGTTTGATTGCCATGTAAAATGCTGGTTGTCAGTAAATACAAGAGCCACACCCAAACTCCGTGAAGACATGCTAGAGGCAGTACTCAGAGTGGAGAGGAGGAGGCTCAAAAGGCATCTGCTTTATTTTTGGCACTGTCATCAATTTGCTGTCTGATCCTAGGCAAGATGTTTGTGTCCCAGTGTTCATACTTAGATCCTCAAAAACACATTTAAATAATAAAATAAGCAGTCTGCTTAAAGGCTTCAATGCCTGAATTTAATAATCTCTTTCTGAGTTGTCAGAGATATTATGAGGTGTAATTAATGTGAATAAAACACTTCATGATATTTTCTTCACCTGTCTACATCTGTATCCAGATTTTTATGCCATGCTGATAAAAGATTCTAAGTTGAAAGTAATTACTGTATATATGAAGAGATGACTGAGAAAGCCTAATTGTATAATTATCCTTATCAATGGATTTTCTTGAGAGCAACTTTTTGTTGTCCTCCTTTGAAGACAGTGATGATTAGAAATTATTTTATTTGCATAATTTCTCTTCTGCATAAGTCTGCTTTGTGAGGACATAAGTGATAAAATGCTATTACAGGAGAATGGAGCAAGACTGATGCAGTGCAGTTGTTTGAGGAAAACAGTTTTGTGCAAACGGAAGTATCTTTCTTTGTACAAACAGAGGGGCAGGATGCTCTTGCCTGTTTTTTCTTTGCTACCATCCCCATTCTTTGCTCTGTTTTCAGCCAAAGTGGCCAAGTGACCCTTAGGATCAGCTGAAAACTTGACTCTTTAGGTCATGGCAAAATGACAAGGTTTATGTCAAGTTTATCATAGGCAACTGGATAAGTCCACTTGTTCTCCCCAGTGCTGAGCAGTGAGTTGGGGCATGGGAGAGGGGGAAGATGTGGCTCTGACCTTCTGCTTGCTCTTTGTGGTGATGGTGAAAGTTTACCTAGCCTTGTTTCACCTGCAGACTGTCATGCTGTCCTTCTTCCTTTTTCATGCATCACTTCATGACATCTTTTACCTCTGATGAAGAGGATTTCAGAGATGGCATGTGTAACGCCTGTTGGAAGTAATTTGGCCAGAGACTTTCTCCTAGTGTCCATACAAGCTCAGCAAAGCTTAGGACACAGGCTCCTAGGACTTCTTTGGTGCTGCACATTCAGATATTTAACACAAATGAGGCAGTAGTGTTTAAAGGGGATAAAAACAGTGAGTGAAGGAAAGTGCTACATAAATGCAACTGCCTTCCATACCCCCAGAAGGAGGTATGGCTTAGCCCAGCCAACTGAATTGCAATAGTTGGACATGGCTTAGGCCCAAGATATGCATCCTGGTTCATGTAAAGGCTGAATAAAAGGTACTCATGACATACTTTAGTCTAGAACTGAGTTTGCAGGTCTCATAAAAAAATAAATTAAAAATTAAAAAAATTAATTATGGCTTTATATTAAAATTTCAGAGGACACTAAGGCAAGCAGTACACTTCACAGCTACTAAGAGACAGAGATGCCTGGAGGCATCAAATGCAAGTAAATCCCAGATATATGGCTTGTGATTTGGGTTATAAACCTATTCACTAGAAGAGGGAGAATATGGAACAGTGTATTTCTTTACTCCCTTGACCTCGCCTCTGTGTCCTGATCAAGCAATAAATTTTGATAAACAGCCTGTTTTCCAAGCCCCCAGCTTTCCAAGCCCCCATCTTCTGGCTGTCTAGCTGTCATAAGAAGACAGGAACAGCCAAACACTTATGGACCTCAGAGACCTCACAGTGGAAAAAAAATAGCTTAAATTCTGCAACTGCAGAAAAAGATCCTACTGTATTAATCAATGGAAAACAAACAAGTGAAAAAAGTTGTGATGTCCAAATAACATTTTTTCCCTTTCTAGGTCATTAGTGTTCTGTCTGACCTTGGCTTGTTAAAATTACATTCTTGCTTCCCTTTCTCTCTCAATAGGAATAACACCTTTCCAACTCATTTATCCGGTACTTATTCAGTGGGAAAATCATAAGGAAACTGGGAAGATTTGGAGTTTGTTCCCTGGGCTGCTTCAGGTTTTGTGTTTGAATTCAATAGTGGTATGAAATGCATTAACAGTCTGGAAAGCACGGCTCTTCTCTCAGGAGAATGACTGAACCACTTTGTTCCAAAATCAGTCTTTTATTTATTTGCTTAGTGTTAGGAACATTCCGGGTGTTGAAACACGCCTGGTTATACCCAGAAATTGTTATAACAGTTCTGGACACAGTTTTGACCTGGGGCAGATGCCACTCTTCTAAACAAATTTTGGATGTGGTCTAGAGGATAGCATGGACCAGAGACCATTGCCAAAAAGCAACTTAGCTGCAGTCACTCTGACTAGGAAGGCAAGTGTTCAGTAGTTAGGACAGGACAGCAAAAGAAGCAGTCATTGTATTTCATTATCTGTTGTTTTTGTTTGTTTATTTTTTGTTTTCCTCAAAACATTTTCTTTGTTATAGAGTAATGAGACCAGCTTGTACTCTAACTTTCTATATTTATCTTAAAATTCAAATAAAAAAGTAAAACATTGTCTCCAGACACTTGGAGATAATTTTTCTTTTGTAATCTACTGTTTTCACAACGTTACTGATAAATCTTTCTTTCTACACCACTTGACACTGATAAAGCCTCAGCTGGATGTCTATATTTAACTTCAAGAACTGTGTTTCAAAAGAGATGGGAGCCAAGTGAATAGAGATAGAAAAAAGGCAACAAGAAAGGACATGTTTTCTAGACCTCTGACCAATGAAGAAAGATTGAAAGAATTGGATTTGTAGAATAGGGAGAGACAGAAGTCTTTCAGCATACCAATACCTGCTGCAAAGACAAAAAAATAACAATCCAATCCCCATTTTTGTGATGAACAAATAAGGAAGCAAAGGATTTAAATTTTGAGAGGGCAAATTGGGTACCAGGTAAAACTTTGTAACAAAAGGAGTTCTGGAATGGATTGATTTGAATTGTTGTGGGCTTTCTAGACCAACTTTTTCATAAAAGTCTTTCAGGCCAACTGCTACCTGGGATAGCCAGGGTTCCTGGCCATAGGAAACTTAAAAGTGTGAATCCAAAATGTTGCACAAATGAAGTTGCTGTAGTTTGTCAATTGTAATTTTCACTTGCAATTCCATACACTCCAAAAATGAGAAGATTTTAATGTGGAAAAAAAAAATGTTGGTCAAAGTCCAGTGGTTAAATGTTTGAAAGGTGACATTATTTACAAGACTTTAGCTTTGTAGCAAATTTTTTGAAAATCTCTGTCAGCATCCCATTAGCGCAACCCATAAATACCACAAGTATTGAAAAAAGTGCAATGGGCAAATGGGCACTCCTAAACCTGGTGTTTGCACAAACTAACGCTCTGCTCAAAGTGTAAAGTGTACAGCCTGAAAGATCAGATCCCTCCTCAATGCTGCATTAATGTTGTTCCTTTGCTTAAAAAAAAAATTCGTGAGATTTATACCACATTAATTAGTAGCAAGTCACACAGTATCCAGTGGAACCTCACCACCTTGAATGATCTAATTATCTGTTCAAAGATTTCCTGATTTCACCAAAAAACAGTGTATGAGGAGTTAAGTGAACAGAGTGCCCACTTAAGTAAAACCCATTTAACTAAGACTGGAAAAAAAGAAGGGAAAAGAGTTGGTTCTAGTAAAATTGATCTATAAATTTTTAGCAAAATTGGAAATAAATTTTTTTTAATAGTTTTGCAGAGACAGTCCCCAGGGCCTTGGGATTCCCTTTGATAATATAAGGGAGAGTTTACCAGTCCTAGGGCAGGTCTTTAGTGAGACTTCTTACAGAGAGAGAGAAGTCCACAAAAGAAAGCCTAGTCCTAGTATTGACTGCTCCTTACAACAAACCTCCTTCAACAGGCAGGAAAACAGAACAGATGCTTTGTTTTTCTGCAATTCTTCCCTAATGACTGTAAAAACTGAGTGCAGTTTCTTAATGATGTGCTTTTAGTAATATTCTGCAATAACTAGGCAAGATGCCAGTTGCCAAATTACAACAAATATGTCCTTCTTAATCCCCCCACAGTCTCCCTGTTGGCCAGGGCCCTAATGAGCATGAACTGCTGTGTTGCAGGAATAAATGCTCAGCTGCATGAATGGCTCCACTGCTCCTTATGTACCTGGCATAATGGTAAATTAAAAAGTTGATAAATTTAATGTCTTACTTAAAGGGAGAAGCGGATGTTTTCTTGGCAAATTAAAAGTGAATTAGATCTCTTTATCAGTTTCTTTCCCCCCCTGGACTGTGACAACCTGGAAAAAGACATAGTGATAAAAAGGGTTCATCTAATCACAAATCTCATTAAGACAGTCTGAATGACAGCAGGTTACTGTGAACTGAAAGAGCATAGCTTTGCTTTCAGCACACTTTCCATTAAAAATGACATATGAGACATAGAGAGAGTCACAGCATAAACCATAGGGAATATACTTGTTTTAAAAGCACACCACTGATCAAACAAACCTGATTCTGGGAATAAAATATACAGCATCTACAAATGGAGGATAGGCTTTTAAAGTCCATTCAAGTATGTACAGTCCCCAAAGCATCTACTTACTTTTCTCAGCTTCTGCAGAACTAGGATGTAACAGCATAGAATGGAGCTGTTGGTAAGTAGCCATGCTAAGAGTGTTTTGCAGACAGCGTGTCCTTGTCAGTCATGAAAAAGCTAAAGTTACTAATGAAAACAGTGCAAATAAAGATTTCTACTCTGTTTCCAGTTCCAAAGACTTCTTGCAAGATATTTTGTCCTAAATAAACTAGGCTACATTTTCTTCACAGAGATAATCAGCCTGAAACAGGAGAAAATATATTTTGAAAGTGGTTGAAAAAGAGTAGGAATATTACAAGAGAAATCTGGAGTTAGGATCATGAGTTCCACCAAATGTCTAGGGAAGACTTATTTTCTTTGATAAAGAAAAACAATGAGGAGTCATGAGAAGATCCATGAGAAAATCCTCATCAAATACTCCATTTTGGAAAGTGTGTGTCCTTGAGACAGGAAAGCAGCAGGGGCAGAAATACCACGGTTACCTGTACATTTACCCAAGGTCCGGTTCTAGGGACAGCGTAGTATGGGCTTCTGCAGAAAAGGAAACACGTCTTGCTCTGCAGTTTGCTTGCCAGGTCACAATGCAAGCTTTACAACACAGAAACTCTATTGAAAACCCCCAAATCACTAATTTCATTAAGGAAATTGTTTGCAGTATGGAAAAATTCTCCCAGTAGAAATTTACACATTGTCAGATCATGCAGACACAGCAAAGTTTGCATTGCTATGGAAACAAAGCTTATGCTGTGAAAAACAACTTGCAAGTGACTGTGAAAAGTTTTCAAGAATGACACCTTTCAGCTTGATCTTGAAAGACATGTTGTAACACAAGCATCTTGTTTTATAAGACTGTTTTTATTTAGTTTTCCACGGAGACAGATTACTTTCACCTCCATCCTCACAAATCTGACATCAAAAACTATCAACATACATATATGAACTATAAAGGCAGAGAAATCTGCCAGCATGGAGTTACACTTCTTCCATCAAATACACTAAGAAAAACAAATATGGTCCTTTCCATGCCCATCTAATAAAAAAAGAACATCTAAGTCAGGATAGAATGTTAATCATAAAGTGTTTTCTTTGTACAAGTCTAGTTATTTGTAAAAGAGTAAAAAAAAAAATATCTAGTTTCTGATGTTTAAACAAAACATACTTTATACATTTGGCTAAGCTGAAATATCATACCTTGCCAAATGAAAAACTGCTCCCTAATGGTACGTTCCCTAGCAGCTCAGTAGGTATGCAAGGCATGCAATTCATTTCCTGCCAAGGTGGAGAAAAATGGGTAGGTCTGAGATAATATTGCTAGTGTGCTTGAAAAAGATCTTAGTTGTTAATGTTGTAGACTGCATACATATATATTTTGACTCTTGATCTCGAAAATTTCCTGGGTACAACTTTTGAGTTAACTCCCTTTTAGCTCTCAGTGATGGAGTGTTCAATGGGAATTTCCAGCGCATTACAATCATCAGTGAGGAACACCAAATCCTGCAGAAACAAACAAAAAAATAAGGCTAACATTTATAAGGAGGAAGGCAGAAGATAACACAATGTTGAGAAGCTCAGGCTTCATCCAGTTTTGCTGGTTAGGGAACAGTGTGGAGACAGATAGGGCTAAAAGCAGAGGCCATGTTGATGCATCTTGACCTACCCTTCTGCAGTAGGAGATCAAGATGGTGTACAGGCTCCGGGCTTTTTCCTTCAGCTCATTCACTTCAAGCACTGTATCACATCTGGGGTAGGCCACAAAATCACGAAGCTTTGCCAACACACAGTAATTCTGCAAAACACGCAAAAGAGGTCTGTGTAACCCAGCACAAACACAGATTTATGTTCCTCGTCCACCACTTCCAAAATTCTTACTGCTTATGTGAGAACCTTGAATTCCTACCTCTATGTGCATGTAATCTATGTAACCTTTAGTCAGGAAAATTCACTGTCAATATTTCATAACAAAGATGTTTTGTCCAAATAAGTGCTTGGAAAAGTGGATGTATACAGTCTTGGTCTGCCAGCTTCTTTCTCACATGCTTTAGGAGGCAGCAGTGCCAATGCAATCAAATCTGTTCCTGTAGTAGGTGGAGTTATCTAAAGAATAGGTGCACTGTATCACTTTTAAGAGAGCGCCTGATTTAGCTAATGAACCGATTATCAAGATCTCACAGACTTGATTGTTCTGTTCCTGTACAATAGGCAATACCACGACTACCAGTCAAGATTTTTTCAGAGTAATTTTTACCTCAAAATTTGTGTTATCAAAATAAAGCACAGACGACATGAATTTCACAATGTCCTTGTGAAGCAGGTAAATAAATACCCCAGCTCTTGTTTAAGGCAAGGGAAACTGAGGCACTGGACTCACATTGCTTGGCCTTTGCAATAATGTAAAACACTGGCAGCTCTGGAACTGGCATCTAGAGGTACTAAATTATAAGACTTGATGGTGTAGTTGCTTCTGGAAAAACGTGTCAGACATTTGTTTTGTCTGATTTTTTTTTTATTTACTCAGTGAAGCACTGGGAAAAGAAGCAAAATATATCAAATATCCCAGGGCAGAACACTATGACATTAACTGTGTGTGCAGGAGGTTATTTTGTCTTTGCTGGAAGATGACTACTGCTGTCTTTTCTGAGTATCACACTTCCATATCCTCAGGCACATTTTCTTTCTGGATTCAACATGTGGCTGTTTAAACCAGAAAAAGTCAGCAAAGGTATTCCTGCACTTCTTTTAATTGAAACAACATTATTATTTTATTACTTATTTTATTAAAACTACCAGAAAACACTCAGGATATAAATTTAAGTAGATTTATTAAGTGAAGAAATTTTATTCTGCATTTTTTTTTTAAAACTATTATTCAAAACTTTGTTGCATGTATTTAACTTCTGAAAAGGCTCTGCCACAGTAAATTAATGATGTACATATGGCAATCACTTAAAAATATTGATTTCCTCATTTTTTTATCAAGTAAAATCTTAGAAAGTCCAAAGGGATTTTAATAAGATTCAAAGTAAGATTTTTTTTTTGGTCACTCATCTCTCTGGTTAATTAAGCTTTTAAAAATTCCTTTTAAACCACTTTTCTGGGGTACAATCTTAAGAATTATTCTCACTTTTCATAAACTGCTTTTACTGCACAGCAGTAAGAAAGAAGTGTGCAAACTTACATGTATGTCCAAGTACAGCCTGGGCAGTGTCTCCACACACGAGTCCTGCAGGAAAGAAGAAACACCCATTGCAATTTTGTTTTGAGAGAAACCCGTGTCAAAAGCAGCAACCTGCAGCTTCTGTGCAGGAGCAATTTTTAGGTGGACTCACCACATCTTTGGAGGTCTGCAACTCCTTAAAGGACTCTGTGATTTCTTTGCTCAGAGACAACACCCTCGAGTAGCAAGTCGGAGGGGCTGCACTGACTAGCAGGGCTGCAGAGAGCAGAGCAATCAGGCTCAGCAGCATCTTCATTGTGGGGTGTTTGTCCAAAAGAGGAGGAAGGAAGGGAAAGAATCACCGTCAGTGTTTAATCAGGTACTGGTGAGCATCGACGAGTAAGTTTGACAAATCAGCCCTCAATTAAATAGTCTCCTGCATCAACAGGAAAAAAAAAGCCTGGGGGTGGTCCAAGCAGCAGCTTACTGCCTTCTTAAATTTCCTGCCAACCTATGAGACAGAGCTGCTAGTGCTTTCCTGCCTGGAACAGGGAAGGAGGGAATGAGAGTAATAAAAACAAACACCACTGGCACTTTTCATTCCAGAAAGAAAACAACCCAGTGTGCATCTCAAACAACAGAAATATGTGTAAGAAAAACCCCAGGGTTATCAAAGTGTCATAGGCCCTGATCCTGTATGTGCTTTGACACATGCATCTGGTTTTTGAGAACCTAATGTACAGCTGTGGGACTACATAGGCCGTAGATAGAGAGAAATTCTTCCAGGATGGGTGTCATGTTGATGGTATCAATCAGGCCTGTTTATCATCCTCAAAAACTCTGAAATATGGTTTTAAAGGAAAACTCCCAGGTCTAGTATAATTTTCTCATTTAACTTAATCATGCATTAGTGGAGTTTGTGATCCTGATGGATATGGATCAGATAAGGAGTAAAGTTAGGTCCCTGAACTTTAGGAAGGGAAACTTTCAGCTCTTCAAGGAGATAGTCAATAGGATCCCCTGGGAAACTGCCCTGAGGGACAAGGGAAGCAGAACAGAGCTGGTAGATATTTAAGGAAGTCTTCCATAGAGCACAAGAGTTAGTGATCCCCAGGAACAAGAAACCAGGCAAGGAAGGCAAGAGGCAAGCACGGCTGAGTAGGGACCTGCTGGTCAAACTAAAGGAAAGGAGCAAATGCACAGGCAGTGGAAACAGAACAGGTAACCTGGGAAGAGTATAGAGCTGAAGTTTGGTTGTGTAGGGATGGGGTGAGGAAAGCCAAGCTGAAGCTGGAACTGAACCTGACAAGGGATGCAAAGAATAACAAGAAGGGCTTCTTTGGGTATGTTAACCAGAAAAGGGAGGTCAAAGAATGTGTACCCCCCCATAAACAATGGTGGTAAACTCTTAGCAACAGATGAGGAAAAGGCTGAGTAACTCAAGTTTTTTGCCTCAGTGTTCAATGGCAACCTCTCTTTCCACACTTCTCAAGTGGATGGACAGCAGGATGAGGACTGGGAGAGCAAAGTGATTCCCACTGTAAGTAAAGATCCGGTTCATGACCACCCGAGGAACCTGAATGTACGTAAGACTATGGGACCTGATGAGATGCATCCCAGGGTCTTGAGGGAATTCGCTGATGTAGTTGCCAAGTCACTTTCCACGATATTTGAAAAGTCATGGCAGTCAGGTGAAGTCCCAGGTGACTGGAAAAGGATAAAAATTTTACCCATCTTTAAAAAGAGTAGAAAGGAAGATCCTGGGAATTACCAATTGTCAGCCTCACCTGTGCTGCTGAAGGGAGCCTACAAGAAAGATGGAGGGGGACTTTTTGCAAGAGCATGTGAAAAGGACAAGGAGGAATGGCTTCAAACTGAAAAAGAATATGTTTAGATTACATATTAAGAAGAAATTCTTTCCTGTGAGGATGGTGAGGCACTGTACCAGATTTCCCCTAGAAACTGTGGATGCCCTGTCCTTGGAAGTATTCAAGGCCAGGTTGGATGGGGCTCTGAGCAACCTGGTCTAGTGAAAGGTGTCCCTACCCATGGCAGAGGGGTTGGAACTACATGATCTTTAGGTGCCTTCCAACCCAAGCCATTCTATGATTCTATGATTCTATGCAAATGCTCACAATTTATCAATCTAAACAATAGGGTTTGTTATGACTGCTTGGGAAGTCCAGTGTACTTACATATTCATGGTCTCAAATAGAGCAAATACATCTCTATATGGCTGTCATAAATCTATAAAAACTATTTTGCTTTCTGAGTTGAATTTATGAGGTTCTGTTCTTTTATTAGATGCCAGACGGAGCAGAGAAATCCAGATGCTGGGATGCAGGCCTGAAGCCGAACATATGTTGTTTTATATGTTAATTGTCCTGTAAAATGGAGGTACCCTTGAATGAAGAACTGGTTATTTTGAAAGTTATGCCACCCCCCAACTTTTTAAATTCTGATTTCAGTGAGGTATTAACCAAAACAATTACGCATCTGGTGAAGTACTGCAGTCCTCTGACATTGTACTAGACCAGGAAGGCTCACTGGAAGGTGGGAAACTAGTTTTGGGGAAAAATAAGTACTCTGTATGTTGCAGAAGACTGTGAGTTAAATCCACCAAAACACCTGGAGGAAACAGGAGAAGAGAGCTACATTCTACTATCTTGTTACACACTTCTTTGCCTTCATAAGAAACAGTTGGTTTAGTAATGTGCTCCTGAATGTTAGAGTGGTAGATCCTTGGAGAGGAAAGAAGAGCTGGGAGTCCTGGATGTGGAGATTTTAGGACTGACCTTGGAGAATGGGCTACTGGGTTCTATTTTCAGGAAAGGGATTTGCCTGGACAACTGAATGAAGACGCCTGAGGGAAACAGGAATCATCTTGAGATGGCCCCAAGCAGCTGGATCATAGATCTAAACACAGCTACCCAGTGAAAGTCCAAGGAAAGGATGCTACTGACTGTGAGTCTTGCTGGTAGAGAAACAGACTCTTAATCACCATCTCATTACTGTAAAGAATAGCTGAGGGTAGGAATGAAATATTAACCTTCTATCACATTCACATTTGGTAAGCTGCTAAAATGTATTTGCTCTGCCAGAACAGCAGTTTTCTGAACAGCATAAATGCTCTCCCAGTACAAGAAGTAAGTAACCAAGCTGCTGCTAAGGATGGCTTAGGAGAGCAAAGGCTGCACCAAAACATTTAATCAAATTAAAAAAAATTACTATTTTGTGAAGGGGAAAAATAGCTAAAGTAATTTGTTTTGAAGTTTTTGCTCAGCTGCAGTATTCCTGCCTTGTGTTTTCTCTTTGATTCCGTATAAACTAAGTCAAGGAAAGTCATTTGTGATGGATATCTACTCAAACAGTTTAAAAAATTAGCTAACATCAGAAATGCCAGTTGTTCTTTTTCCTGAAAAAACTCAGACTGGAGTTTAATTTCCTCACCTACATCTTTTCCCTGCGCCAGATTACTTGCACAGTTGACTCTGACCCAAAGGAGTATTTCCCAATATCTACTAGCTCATCAGTACTACCACCCATCTCAGCATGCAGAATATGCAACTCAGTTAAAAAAAGACAAATAGTCTTTCTCAGTTATTTTCTGTTTGTAGCTCATCAGCAAGATTATCCTCGATCTCTGAGTACATTCAGCTTCTGTTTCAGACATGGGTAAATAAATTCTTTTTCTCCAAGAAGCTCACTGGTGTCAGTAGGACTTGCAAGTGACACCAGGCACTGGAAGTTCTTTCAGTCTAAGGCATCTGGCACAGTTACCAAAGCCCTTGAAACTCCAGAATCTTTTCAGTGACTGTTTTTATCCAGTCACTTATGCAAAGCCACTCATTAATTCTGGTGCATTCCCTGCCTTGGGCAGAGAAGGTCTTTCACGGGGAGATACAAGCTGTTCTTCACAAAGGCTAATAGCATCTTAGAGGCAATATTCAAATGGACGTGGAAATAGAATTTAGAGGTACAGGAGGGGAAGGGGCAAAAGATCAAAATATATTAGTCAAAACTCGCCTAAGGATTGCCTCTATGGAGAAGCAGCTATTTGCAACTCTTCTAGTCTGTGGGACAACTCTTAGGCTGCCATTAGAAGGGAGCACAGCGGGAGATAATCAGTACCACCATATTGACTATGATCATCATGTTACAGACATCTCCTGCATAGACACATCCTTATCATGCTCTTCCATCCAGTGAGCATATGGGGGCTTCCAGAGCTCAGGACACACACTCTCTGAGTTTTGCTTTAACTCTTGAGGCTGATGATGTCACTACATGTCTGAGTGCTATTTACAGTGCATTTATTTACTCTTATGTACAGAATATTCCATGGCAAAAGCAGACATATGGGCTGAGAGGAAACTTAGAAGCCTATCATGACATAACTGTGTATATATTTATATATTTTTTTAAGAACTATGTTGTTTTTTTGCTTCCAAGTTACTGAAAACTCGAAAAATAATACTTTTCGAAAAGTCAAAGAACTCACTATGCAGGCAGAAATTCCTCCCATGTTTGAACAGTCTAACAGGGGCTCCACCAACTTTGACAAAAGCCCTTTCAACTTGGTGATTTCCCAGTACCAAAATCCACTTGTTTAATGAAAATGTTTATTTTAAAATAGTCAGGGACTGCCATGAGGCAGCATCTGAAAGGAGCTTCTGAAAAATAGGTAAAGTAAAACATAAAAACAGTAAAACAGAGGAAGCCCTGTGTATTTAAGCAGTGCTTCAAAGCCCTGTGACTCAGCTCATTGTTGTGGGAAAGGTGCCACTTCTTGCTTCAGGGCAGGGCTGAACTGTCCTACATGCTTTCATCTCAAGACCAGGCTTTTTGGAAACCCTGGCCTGTTGGTTAAGGTCTTACCTGTTATTCCTTGCTGTGCAACAGTACATTTTGTTGAGCCTTTTTGTAGACATCAGGACTGAATTTTGGTACAGGGGTTGTGCAGCCTCACATTTTACCCTGAGTCTTGAGGGTGCTGGTGCACAAGGCTGCCAGCTGCCTGGCACAGAAGGGAAATCAGGTATGGCAGTGTGCCTGCATTTGAAGCTGGGGTAATTCAGTGTGTCTTATTTTCTGTTCTATGATAGCAATAGGTTTCTGCTGGTGATCTGCATGGCTTGGCCAAGCTGTGGGCAATGGACAAAGCAGGCAGGATCTCAGAGCTGTCACTGGGCTGCTGTTGCAATACCATTTCCCCATGACAATTAAGCAAAAGTCCTCTTCGCTTACTCAGTGGTACAGGTTTCTTTTTTCTTCACTGCTGATGTTATTTTTTAAAATTTACATATATACTGGGGAAACTGATGCTACTGCTCAAAAGCCTGTTCTTAAAGAAAATGGTTACAGAAACAGCTAAGCCATCTGGGTCTGAAAAAGTAATTAGATGTTCTGAAATCTGTACGTCTAGCTAGCATGAACCTGGCACTGGGCAGTTTCCCTGCAGTAAAACACATGGAAATGGTCCAGGACAGAGACAGGACAGCCCAGCAGGGCTAGGGAACAGGAATAATTTCTATGTGCTGCCTCAGACCAGTGACCAAATCACTGACACTGTCTGTGCTTACCAGCCCTCTCTGTAAGTGGTGTCCAACTTGCCTTTGGAGCAGAGCAGGGGCTTGTGCAGCAGTACCCTCGATCCCCTAGGGTAAAGGAGCTCGGGGCGATGGCAGCGCTCAGGACGGCTCAGAGATATCCGCACAAATCTCTCTCACTGTATTGCAAACGTAGCCTGGCTTGTCTCTGTCTTGGCTGCTGCCTCCATAATGGGGATAATGGTATTTCCCACAGACGCTGCGGGAACACAGCCATCAGCACCAGGGAGACGGGAGATTACGCGGTTTTAGCCCTGTCAGGGATACTCTTTTCAGTGACTGCAAGGCGTATTGATTCAAGTAATGCAGGATTTAGAGTCTTAAGCCTTCACCGTCTTGTTAAGAAAAAGACAATTTTAGCTTGGAGTAACTTGCAGACCTCTCTGGTGAAATAACAGTGGTACTTTTAGCCCAGCTCCCTGTCTAGCCATGGGGGCAGGAGAGCAGCCTCATCCCAGCAGGACATAAGTGCCTTGTCTGTACTCTGTCTGGGCTTCGAGACC
Source organism: Neopelma chrysocephalum (assembly GCF_003984885.1). Taxonomy (NCBI): domain Eukaryota; kingdom Metazoa; phylum Chordata; class Aves; order Passeriformes; family Pipridae; genus Neopelma; species Neopelma chrysocephalum. The sequence continues at coordinate 3,993,033 of NW_020897731.1, read as the reverse complement.
ACTCACATGTATGAGTTATCCCAATGTAATACCATTCTTTATTAATACTGAAGTCAGGGTTGAAATAACAGGGTTTCAGAGAGGGAGCCTTGTTCAGGTCTAGAGCAGCAATATTTCAAGTTATTCATGCTTTCCTGCTCTGCCCTTGCCCTCCATCCTCCTCTTTCTATCTCACATGTAAATGTGGCAGATAGCTACAGGTCTTATCATTGCTGGTCAGCTTCCCACCATCCCTAATTACCCTTGTGATGAAAAATTATGTCAGGCACTAAGGAGTGAATCAGAGATGATACAAATAAATGTATTCATCTACCAAACTTGTCCCTGATACAAGCCCACTCGGGAATTCAAATTCTGAAAAATGCAAGGTCTAAGCTCTCTGCTGTCCCTCAAGGAGCTCTTGTCTACACTGTGGTTAATACGCAAGGAGATGAGGGACTGTATTTTCTAGGACTAGTATTCTTCTACCTTTCAGAAGAATTATGTCACTAAAAGAAAATAAATGGATGAGACTTAAAGTGTAGCTCTGTATAACAATCCAAGCCAAACGGGAATCCATAGAGGCTTCTCTGCTCATCTACAGCCTGCACAGAAGCTTTTTAGTAGCTGCTTAGCATGCTAGCAGGCACAGTTTTCTACTTATTCTTGATTAGAAAACTGCAAACGTCACAGCTTATATTGTTGTGTGTATTTCTAGATACAAACAACAGCTCTTCCAGCAAGCTAGAACAACCACAAGGTACCGTAAATTCTCATCTCAGCTGTCTGAGAAGGTAGGGTACAAGTCCACGCAACACATCATATCTTCATAGTTCTACTGCCTTTTCTGTACACTGCTTTTCATGTTTTATATTTAAGCACAGTGGAAGAAATCCTACCATCACTGAAATCAATAACATAAGTCACAAATTCCTTTAGAGTCACATTCTCACTTTAGATTAAAACTTGTGTTCAGTTCACTGGTCTTAGTAGCATGAAAGCCCTGAAGCCAAAGTAAGAGTAAATCAGTCACATTATTTCTTGTTTCTCAGAAGGAGTATTACCTTTTGGAGTCCTGTCTGTTGGTGACACAACACAGATTCAGAGCTGTCTTTGGCAGTGCCCTGAAACCAAATGATATGACAAGTACCTTGTACAGATAAAATATTGTTCTATGGAATAAAAATGTATAAAATAAGGTGGAATATTTGAGGATCTACTCTACTAGGTAAAATCCAGAAGTGATGAAAGTGAAAGGAGGTTCATTCTCTTTAAGAAAATCAATAAAATTAATAATTATATTTTTGTTCTGTCAACTTGCCTTGAAACAAAGAAAAATAAATATTTGAGCACATCAGAAACCGGTGTTAACACCAGACTGTGTTTCAGATGCAATTGACATTTAAACCTGGACAACTTCTATGTTTTAAATTCTTTTGGTAAAAATAAAATGGAAAAAGCTTCTCCTTCTGTTTCTAAACCACATGTAATGAATTCCCAGATGACTAAGTGTCCCTACAAGTGTATTTTTTATTTTGGTTTTAAGTTGGGTGACTAAGAAAAAAATTAGTTGATACATGAAATGTAGCTGCGTACGTATATGGTATAGTTGATAATATGACATGATAATAAGACTGTGGCTTGCAGAGGGTCTTGCCTACACCTGGAGGTTGCCCTACTGTCCCCATAAAGGCAGAGCAGTGCTGCCCCAATTCACCTGGTGAGGTGTAGGCAGCATTCAACAGGTAGTTTTGAGAACATCTGCAAGGATGAGGTGCCAAACAGGCCCCTCCTGCCTGCACAGCTGGTTCTCAGGCAGCTTCCCAGAGAGCAATTGGTGTTGGGTTAACCCAGTACTGGGTTAAACATTGGCATTGGGTTGCACAGGGCAGCAGGTGCTAGGGGACAGATGGGTGTTCACGGCCACTGCCTGTGTGAAAGTCGTGGGAGATCCAAGAGTGACCTGTGGGACTCCCTCAGCAACAGTGTACCTACTTACTCTCACAGTTTTATAAAGTTTCATTTTATAGTTATTCCCAAAAGAAAAGAGAAATAGTGATACAGAACTGAGACAGCATTACAGTGGGGTAATGTAGTGAGGAAAGCATTGAGAGATGGCACAAAGAGAAGTACTTTAAGTGAAGAATCACCCTAGTTGCAGTGTTATGCCTTTCATGTACAGAAAAGCCAAGGTCTTAACTGTCTATACTTTTAATTTTGGACCATTAACTAATTTCCATTAGAAGACTAATCAAATTAACATTTATTTTCCTCCTTTCTATTTGGCTGCAGCTTTTCTTGCTTTGTTTTGGTTTGTTTGTTTGTTTGATGTTTTAGAAGGGTTGTGGCTGGGGAAGTGAGAACTTGGCTTGATTTAAAATGTAAATGTAATTCTATCAATCTTCCCCTCCGCTAATGGTCTGCCTGGGCATTTTAAGGGCATATAGTGAAAAGGAAACTGTGACTGCTAAAGAAAAGCTACCCCCTGCTGTTTCTGTTCATATTTATTTCACAATCAGCCCATTGAAATGGTGTGATTCACACTCTAATGTTGTCGTTGTCTAGCTGGCAAAGTCACTGGTGAATTTAAAGAAGTTTCCCAAGCTGAAAACTAGGCAAACTGCATTTGAGCAAAAAGCAATCTTATCAGCAATGAGAGTTAGTGAGTCACTGCAGTGACTTCTCTTGCTGAGAGCTGAGGCTACCCTTGCAAATGAGAACCTCTCTTGAAATAAGAAGCTGTCCACAAAAAACTGAGAAGTGTTGCTTTTGAAACATAAAGTGTCCTTCTGATATACATATACACAGAGTATACAAGAGTAAAAGCATGCTAAAGTTTGCAGGGGCAATTTAAATATTCTTTGTTAAACGTTGGTCCTCAAATAAATAGCCCAAAAACGGTAAAAGCATGTGTGAGTGCATAAGAGGGAAAGAGGCTGCCCAATTCCTCAGTAATCTTGAGTAAATACTAAAGGAAACCCCTGTGTGTTTAACTTAAATTATCTGGAGTTAATGTACTCACCATCTACCTTATAACCAAGCATCTTGTGGGAAATAACAACTTGCTGGTAACACAAAAACACACAGCTGAAGCGTTGTCTTTACTGTATTAATCACCATCTATCTTTGTGACAAGTATTATCATATACCCTTCCACTGACATAACTTAAACGTTTGGGAGTCTGTATCAACGTAGAATATCAGAAATAAATACAGATTAATGGAAGTAATTAAATCCAATAGTGCTATGTTTTTTGGTTATGCATTTTTGCATAGAATTTCTACTGTAGTGCAAGAACTCATTATGTGGTGATGATAGAGGGTGCAAAAAAAAAAAGCTAAGTTAATTACTACATACATTTGCACTAATCATGGGATAAATATCAGCAACTATTTAGAATTACCATGAAATAGGTGAATTTAATCTTAAGATGTGTCAGAGGAGTTACAGCCATCAGGGACAAGAAGATATCGATGCAGGTATAAATGCAGGGATCTGCTCATCTGACATATTGCATACACTTTTGGCCACCCATAATAGAGGAGGATGAATTTAGACTGCATTGGGTGCAGAAAGAATATCAAGAATATTCAGTGTATGGGAGAATTGGGACAATATGTGATATTTCCCTTCTACCTCTCTTTCCTTGCCACCCTAGTTACTTTTCCAACAGCTGGGTCCTTGTCCTGCTCTCCTGCCAAAGCTGGCTGTCAGCTCTGTGGCTCAAGGCAGTCCAGACCCATCACAGCCTGCCTTGTTCACAATCTGTTTTCCAATGGCTGTTACTGAGAAGTTCTGCGATAAGGGTTAGAAAGGGAGATGGTCCCATAGACAACTATACACATACATCCCAGTCTCAAAGAAATAGAAATCCAGGCACATCAGGACTGCAGAGCCCAGGCAAGGTGGAAATTCTCCTTCTGTGCTGCACTTTGGCTTGGGCTCTGCCTTGATGGCTGACCAGTAGCCATTGGTTTGACTGAGACGAGAACTGAAGCTGCAGAGGCACAGGACGGTGGTCCATGGCTTTCTAGGAGAGAGCCCACAGCTGCCTGAAATAGAAGCTGGAGGCCTTGGAGTCCAGCCCAGAGAAGGATGTGATAATGCACTGGCCAGAGGATTTTTGTCCCACTGGACTCTAGATTGAATATACCATTAAAACTCCTGTGCCAGCAGTATTGTGCAGTTACACAGTGCTCTCAAGAAAGGCTGGTTTTGCTCCTGGGGAACATGAAAAGCACATGTACAGGCAGCACAGCAGCTGCTATGCTATGAACTGCACTCAGAACATCAACCGATTTTATTCATTAAATGTACACTAGCAAAAAAGGTTGGCATCAACTTTGTTCACATCAAAAAGACACAGTTTCAATTCTTCCTATTGCATAATTTAGGTACATGAGCCTCTGTAATAAAACAATGCACCAGACAGAGAATGATAGCATTGTCCACACCATTTTCTCTCTGACACCAAAGAGAAATGGAGCAAATGGAGTCAAAGAAACTTAACAACATCCATGAAAGTATCAAAGTGATCAAAGCAGACTCTTTGATTCTGCTTTACACATACTTTTCAAAGGGCTACATTTCCAAACACAGTCTGTCGGTTCTTGATGCCAGTAAACTGGCTCTGTTTAGCTTTATGCTTTGATAGGAGTAGGAACAAAAAAAAAGGTCTTTAGTGAGATGCATTTTCTAAGCTCAAGTGTTGAACTTCTAGGAAAAGGCTAAAGGTATTTGTTGCTCTTTGAGGACACCGAGCCTTCATTGAGAGACATGGTGTCAAGGCTTGAGTAGCCCTAAAGAGGAATCAGCACTTGCAAGCACGAGGGAAAGCTCTGAGCAGATCTTTTTGTTCATCTGTATTTAATACACCTCTTTGTTACCAGATCAAGCCACAGGGGAAAAGAGCAATATACAAAACATGTAAAACCATTTTGGAAAAGGTGCCTGACCGTAGTCCTTTTATAGTTAGAAAATATTGATTATTTTTATGTATCTGTCTCCCATTATTTTCCTAAAGAGATAGACAAGGTTTCAAGGCTCCTGATTTAAATGCACTGAAGGAAAATATTATTTTTTGAAGTTATAATTTGACCATTAATGATGTCAAGCGTGCAGCTTTTCTCATACCCTGGCAGGATGCACTCCATTTCTGTCTTTGTAAAATCAGATTTTCTCTCCGTGCTGCAGTGACTGTAAAGCACAAGCTGCCCCCAGGGAGGTATTTTGTTTAGCTGTGCGGACACATTCCTCCAGGAAATATTGAAGCCAAACCACACACACACATACACGCACACAGGCACTGTATTAGAAGAATTCAAACCTTGAACAGAAAACAAACCAGTACTGGGTCTGGAATCTGAACGTCAGTGCATGTTGAATTGTGTTTTTCACATTCTTTTTTGTTTTTACCAGCTGGGCTGTGGACCAATGTAGGCACTGTCTGAGCACAGCCCAGCACAGCCCAGCACAGCACACAGAGAGCACTGCCCAAGCACAGCCCTCCATCCTCTGGCCATGTCAGAATGAAAAAACAATACAGAAAAAAATATTTGCATATCCAGCACTTACTTGTTTTTTCATGTGTGAGACAGACATGGAGAGTGGCAATTTTTATTATGCGTCAGAGTTTGCTGCAGAGTGAATTTTCAGTATGTGACTCTGGAGGAAAATCATTCAAGATGGGAGGTAAGAGAAGTCATATATGTATGATTTCTCTTTTATGCATCCTTTTCTGTTTGCTCACTGAAGGCAGAGCTATGAAAAAATCAAGGTCTATTTTCTTTTGAGATGGAACCAGATGCTGCATCCAATTTGGCAGCTACTGTCAGGAACGGGATAACTGATACAGTAACATGATGAAAACTATGAGAGTCTGACCCTTGCTTAGGACTTGGCTTCAGCCCTGAAACAGAGCTGCTAGTAGGCCAGGGTCTCTCTGAAATTGAGTTCTAGTGTTTTATTTTAAAAATCTTTATTTATTTAACACATTTATTTATTAATCTATTTTCATTATTTATTTAACATTTATTTATCAAGATTTTTATTTATTTAACTTTATGTATATTGTGGATTCTGATCACCAGAAGCAAAGATAATAGGGAATTTTGGGCTGCTTGCAGTTGGCTCAGATATGCCAACATGAGGACAAACCATGAGAGGTCTTTCTCCTGCCAGACCCAGTGATAGGTGCCCCTCCTCTGCTGCCTAAGCAAAGTCCCTGAGAATCACAGCCCCTCATCTCAGTGAGTGCAAGGACTGTCTTTCTTGATGCTCCCTCCATTACCAACTTCAGCAAAGCAGAGGAAGAGCCAGAAGGTGGATGATTCTTAGATGGACAAATGCCAAAAGGTGCCAGTGTTTGGTGCTGAAGTGATACAGAAAAATGACTGCACTCGGAGATAAAAACATCACAAACTTTGCAATGATTTTGCAGCTTGTTTTACTCAAAGGTGCTGTTGGGTAGAGACAGTTTTTATAAGTGTTTTGGGCAGTGCTGAACATACCATCATTTATTAACAAATTATTCTAATAATTAGAAAGCAGACACTTGAAAACTAGGATAAGACAAATGTAAATGAGGGTGTTCTTTTCCCCTTCAGATTATTCTGCTGCTTAAGCTGATGTTAAACAGTAGATGTGTCAACTATATTCTTAGAAGAAATACAAACTAATTTGGTATTGGACTCTGATGTTGAGAGATTCTTCCTATTAATTGGTGTATAAATTACTTGAATTTCCAGTGCAATCCATGAAGGAGCTTCAGCTGTGTCAGAGACCCGCATCTGATGCTGACCTCTTTTTCAAAGAGAGCACTGATAAAAAGGAGAAAATGGTGTTCTTCTTGGGGGAAAACTCAAGTTTCACAACCAGAAAAACTCTTAAGAACATATTTAGGCCTGCTATTGAATTCAGTAAGAGCACTCTTCCACTTGAAACTGTGTGCACATGTGTGCCTACAGCATAAAAAACAGCCAGAAAAAGATGTGAACAAATACTTGCATGCAATTGCCTAGCCAAGCAAGCTATGCTTAGGTAGACTCTATGTTGAAGCTTTTAATGCATAATTCAGAATTTTCTTTAATAAATCATGTGGCCATTGGTCCTTCTGAAGCTCTGATGCCTTAGGGAAAGTAATGATTTTTTGCCTTTTTTGTTGTTGTTGTTTGTTTATGCACTTTTTTCTTTTTATTTCTTTTTCCTTTTTTAATACCTTTTGGCTCCCAGTCTCCAGCAAGGGAATGAAATCTACTGTTAATGTAACTCACTGGAGGATATCTTAAAGCACAGAATAAGAAGACACTACATGTCATTATCTACTACGCTGCTGAGAGCTGGAAACTAATTTCCAGATGACATATGTTGTTAGCACTGCTATATGGGTAACAGCTTAGGGGGCAAAGTCATAGATCAAGACTCCCACTGAGCTAGACGCTGTGTAAACATGTGCTGAAAAGATGATCTCTGGGTCGCAGAACCTTTTCTGTAACCTCTGCACACTTCTCTGTTCAACCTACTGCCGTTTTTGTCCCCAGGTGGTTTCCTTACAATCCATTAATAACAACATATTTTGCTTGTCTGGCAATTGCATGCCTGCTTAGCATTTCTTTCATGAAATCAATAAATGAAAAATGTCTATGTTAATATGGTGGATTTCTCGCTGTTGTGTCTACTGGCATCAATGAATCATTCCCGCCTGAGACAGCAGACTTAGAAGGTAATCAAATTTCTCTCCCTTCCAAGTCACACTGTGTCCTGAGCACTGCCATTTGTGGTGTTAATTGTTCACACAGGCAGAACACATACATACATCTGAAAAAGACTGTATCTGATTTGGGCGCTGTGGCTGACAGATTTGGGGTTTTGTGTACACGGGATTCTCAGAGTGGCCAGCTTTTCCTCTGACAGATCTCCTTAGAAGAAGAAAACCTGCTTTTGGAGTTTATTTTATCTGGAAATATTTAGGATAAATAGCACATTTCTAAACGATTTCTTCTGTTTGTGTCTAAACGCAAAAAGCAAACTCTTCCTTTGTATTATCACTTTGGTATCTGCTCCAAAGAAGAGAGAGCTTTCACAGCACCAAAAGCTTGGCTATCCTGCTCCAGCTCATGTGTTCAGCTTCAGAAGGCCTCAGCTCAGTTCCTGTCACTTTAATGTCCACAGTTCTCTAACGGAGGCTCATTTGGCACTGACCAGTCCAACGCCAGCCACTGGACTCTGTGTACCACATGCTTGAGAGTTGTTTCCTTCACTGTGGTGGCTTCCATCTTGATGACACTGAGGACTGAAAACGAAATATTGTAAGCTGGTGTCTTGCTGAGAGTTAGGATGAAAACCCTAAGGGCACAGGGAAGTGGGAGAGCACAGAATGAATCATGGGCAAGCAGTCATGCTGGTAGATCACCAGCAAGTTCTGCACTGAATAAAGTGAGCAAGAAACATGAGCTGCGTGTTCACTGCTGCCAAAAGAAAACTCCTTGTCTTTTCAGCAAGAAAGTAAATGACTGCACAAAATACAGGAAGAAAACACACATCAGATGTGTTTCAAGCATGCACAATGCCACTGCTTCAGAATTTATCTATTCAGTAACTGAACATGCCACAGCTCCTTAGGTTCAGGTAGCATATAAAGCAAAAATAAAAATAAATGGATTGATTTTTTCACCATACTTTGCTCTGATTTTTATGATTCTGACTCCTTTTCTTTCCTGTGTAATATTAAATTTCAAAAGCAGCTTTTAAAACACCTTTAATAATTGGGTTGTATCCAATGCTTCAGTCATTACATACATGTACAGTCTATATGCCAGGATGAGTATTGCTGAAGATTCATTTTTCCCTTGTTCAGTTCAGTGTGAGAGGTGTATTCTGACTCCTCTGGACATATTACCTTCCAAACAGTCCAGTAGTATCTTCTTAAGAAAATTGGATACTTTCTGGTCTATTAATTTTCAGTGACCAACTGAAACCAGATTGCTTTGAAACCTGTTAGGAACTGTGAATACCCAGCTTTTTGAAAAGGGGAGATTTGAAATGCTTTTGTGCTGGATTTTGAGAGGGGACATTTTCTAGCATGACCACTGCTATGGTTGTTGTTAATGTTTATGTGAGACAAGTATCTGAGAATCCCAGTGAAGTAGGCACTGCATAGTTAGTGATGTGAAGAAATCAGAAGCAATAGGAAAAGAAGAGAAACAGAAACTGTTATGTGGATAGCTCCCAAATTGCTGCCATGCCCATGGGCCATAGTAGGTCAATACAAGATAGGGTGGTTTGGCCCTTGCAGTCTTGCTGCTACCCTGTTCTCGGGAGGGGACTCAGATGGAAACTACCAGGACTTCTGTAAAATCCTCATTTGTGAGCACACTCACAAATACTTTTGCCTGGATCAAGCTCCAGGGCCCTCTGTGAGAAAAGGTCACTGTTGGGCTCATAGAAGGAACAGTTAATATCAACAAACTTCACCATCAACATATTTTTACCTCAGTGTTTTCCTTTCTGTGTTTTTTTATCCCCTCCAAGGGCTGGCAGTCGCTCTATTGAAGATTCCTGTAATTTCAGCAGTAAGCCACAGCAGGTTCCTTTCAATCAACAGCAGCAGCGTCACAGCAAGAACCACCAGCAACACGTTTCCCTGCAAGCAAGCAGACTCTGACTTCATTTAGGCACACAAATGTGCTCCAAATCCCAAATCACCATCTCCCAGCCCAGCAAGACAAAGGCTGCAAACTGAGTTGAAACAAAACAGATAAGCAAGTTCAAACATTTTCTCCCTGCAGAAAAATAAACCAAATATTTGCACTTTGTCTACCTGTAGGCACTTCTGTTCCTTCCCCTGGTCTTGCTGCAGTGTTTCTCCTCTCCGTGCTGAGGGGTACAGCCCTTCAGGGAGTAAACATCACCCTCCTTTGACCTGCAGTTCAAAATTTCTGATGTTTCTCAGAAGACATGAAGGGGTTCCTATTTCTGGGAATTTTGGTACCTAATGAAACAGTTTTGACAAGCTGCCTTCGGTGATGCTAATTGGATTTCAGGTTCAGAGCAATGGAAGCAGAAACAATATTTTCTTCAGCTTAATTTCTTTCATTTCCAGTTCACCATTTGCATCACTATTTTAGCCTCATTTTCCATCTTGAAGGTTCAATGGGACTTTCATTATAGAAAATACACACGTAGAAGAATGGATGCAGCAGGTGGCAGTTGCTGCTAAACATTGGCATTTGTTGAGCACTAGGGCCATTTGTAACTCTCTACTCATGAATGTTTGTTGAGAAGCAGAAGAGACAACCACCTTTATATGCACCTAAAAAAAGGGTCCTCTTGGAAGCTGGTTCCATTTCTAGGGTTCTAATGTGAATTATAATTGTCTATGAATATCACCATTCTCACAAATGCAGTCTAAAGCTACTTTAAAACATTGTAAGGTAAAATCATAAAATTCATATAAGAATCACATATTACATTTTGTCACCAGTTGTAAAAAATTCCGTGTATTTGTTACAGTACTACTTTCCCTCCTCTGTTCTCTGTCATGAAAGAGTTCAGAAAGATAAAAAAGAAATTCAGGAAATATGTAAAATAAACAGGCTTGAAGGGCAATAAGCACAACTGTGAAGGTTACAGTAGATCTAAAAAGTGTTAAAAGCCAGACCAAGTTGTCATGTCTCATTTCTGTATCAAAACAGGAGAAATTGGACATGTGTTAGGTGTCTTTTTTCTCCTCTGTCCTGAAGAGTCAGAATAATATCAGACATACAAAATGACACTTTAATAGATCTGCATTTATTTAAAAGTTTAATTAATTTTGTAATTATGAAATTATTTTTGAGGCATAAAAATGTTAAAATTAAGATATTTTAAAACAAAAGCATAATTTGAATGTGAATTCAAACTTTGAGAGATGTTTCTTTCCTGAATTTAGATGTCATCACACAGATTTTTCAGAGGAAAACAGTGCTGTAATATCCGAATAAAGGAGACATGGCAGACACGGCAGAATGATAAGGAATTTCTTCACATTATAAGGACTTACAACAGCATCAAATCAATGACAACTACAGAGCTGTGTATACTAGGAATCCTAGAAAATCACAGATGTGATGAGCATAGCCAATTTTCCACTTTTGCACTGCCTAGTCTGTGTAGAAAGGGTTCCTTCCCTTCCCTAACCAAGCATGACTATTCCAAACTGTGTGTCCAATTGTACTTTAACAAGAAAAAAATTGCTGTTGCAAATGTATGTTATCCTGCAGGTTTCCCTCCAGGAGCCAGATTCATTTCTCGCAGCTGACTAGTTCCTAGGGACAGCTGATGTATCCAGCTGTAGTCTGCTCACTGCCTGCACCTATGCATAGTATTAAGGACTTTAAATAGGATGCCTCTCCTGGTACTTTTACACATTTTTCTGTTTGAATCATTGCTTGAATGTAAATTGAGATAAGCTGCAGTGTAATACAGAACAAAATGCTGATGTGACTGTATATAACAGAGACTTTTCTTCACCACTCTTTTTTCCGTAAACTGCATTTTTAGATTATTTTCTTTTTTTAGAGAGGGAGAAAAGAAGGAAAGAAGAGGTAAATTCTGCAACTGATCTAATGATATGCTGCTTTGTGTTCATGACAATGGTAGAAACTTCGGGGGGGGGGGGAGGGATGGGGCGTGGGAAGGGGAAAGGTAGGCAAAAAGCCTAGAAAGAAGGGCTATAACCTCCAAGAGACCAGGCAGTCAGAAGCCTGGACATGTCTTCTCTATCTATATTAGCAATTGGAGTGCTATTGGAGCAGATCCGGAGTGGGAAAGAGCTGGTGCTGAGGCTGTAATGTCCATATTGTGTGTGTTTTGGGGGTTTCACTTAGATGACCTCCATTCTGATACCATGGGCTGACTGATCAATACCAACAGGCTGTCCCAGCTGCACTTGTACAAGTCATCTTCTGGTTCTGGTGCATCCCAGAGGAATCCAGATCGTGTACTGCTCCATGATGCAAAACAAAGCACAATGGATTGACTGAACTGTGAAATTTGCTTTAGAAGTGCAGTTCCTCTGTAATGCTGTACCTGTAATGCTGATGTAGCCAGTGCTGGGGAAAAAAAACCCAACCTGGTCACAGTCCTAGGGACATGTTTATTCAGGGCATCTCTGCAGTAGTTTCACTCGAGGGAAATCCTAGAGCTGAGAAGATAAACATACCTTCATGGAAAGCTTTATTAGTCTCATTTTTTCATTGAACTAATGCATGATAAAGGGGTAAAAAGAGCTTAGTGGGTTCATGGAAATATAATTTATAGAGACTGGTGATGACTTTGGCTGTATGACAAGGTTCTGACAGATAGCTGGGCTCTTGTGTTAATTGGATATGATTCCAGTAAATGCAATAACAATAAGCAGCAAAATGCTTTTCCACACTTATGTGTGACCAAAGGTAAATTACAAGGTGTCAGATACATAATACCTGTTATTTTTCACAAGGTACAATTACATATCTTTAACTTTCCAAAGCCATGTAGTTCTCAAGCACTATTAGACCTCACTCACAAAGCACATTTAAGCCTATTCCTCCTGCTTTGTCTCTTCTACCATCCTATTGCACAGATTATATTCTAGTATGCATTTATGGAATGTACGTGCAGCAAATCTCTTTATGAGATAAGGGCAGAGAGGGATGTGATTAAATCCAAAGAACAGCAAAACAACCAAAAACCAACCCAATCAGAGGAAAATATAGACATCTTTCCTCAGGTTACAGTGCTATTCTTTAGCTTTTTTTTTTTTTAAATTATCAAGTATTTACTTTCTACCCTCTAAGCAGTTAAGGTAGTGGAAAATGATAAAATTACTAATTTCAAGAACACTTAAAAAACTTTGAATTTCATCCAATTTGTTCAGCAGACACATGGCAACCTTCAAATTTTGTTTATGGGCTCTGTAAATTTGAATATGAATTTTGCTGCTTTGCTGCAAACTTGAACAATTGTTGAATGCTTCTGTCTAGGCTTCACTTCAACAAATTTTAGCAAATGGAATGGGAATATTCAGCAAATAATGTTTTCTTTATTTTACACATCCAATTAATTTTTATAACAGTTCCTCCAGGTGCCACTTTTCTGAATAATTGATTTTTCTTTCATTTCTCATCCACCTGTGTGCAAAATCATCATGATTCCTTGTACAAAGCTCAGTGTGTATGGTTTTATCTTGTGATCTTCAGCGGATGATTTCAGTTTTCAAATTATTAGCTTATGATTTCTTATCTCTGAGATGAGAATGCATGTCTCGAGTAGATTTAGTGGTTTTTGTCCAAATTAAAAAAACAAACCAAAACAAACCCAACACAAAACCTAAATGAAAAGGTGTAGCCATACTCCTGAGAAGAAAAGAAACAAGAGAATTGTAAGTCACCCTGGCATCCCTATTTAGTGTTTTGCCTTAATAGCCCAAATGTAATAGCTCTAAAAGAGCAGCCTCTTAACTATTCTGTAAAGTAGGGCTCTTCATCACTTGAACTACTTTATGACTTCTTGAAAGACACACTGCAGGCTAGGAAAGATTGGGAAGTCTATAATTTTACATCAGTCAATGCTGCTGATAAATTACTAGTCACAAGAAAGGACGTGACAAAACACAATAGGACAAGTTATTAATGGAGAATCCCCAGTGCTCCAGATACAGCTATATTACATGAAGAGGGAGAGAAAAAAATCGTTAAGCAATAAAGGCTATTAAACAGCTGAGATTGAGGGGAACATAAACCACAGAGGGCTGGTACAGGCTGTGAAAGGGAACGGCTGTGCTATTACGGTGCATGGTAATGGCTGCACCAACGAGCAGGCTGCTCCAGGAAGAACAGATCCAGTACAACCTCCTTTGGAATACTTGCTGTGGGGAGGGGCAGGAGGTGTGTTAGGTTACTGGCAGGAGCTTGTAGCAGTTGTACTGGAAAAAAACCCAAGTACAGCTGCTCAGGAGACATTCTGGGGATGTACATCTCTTCTCTGCTCTTGTTTGACCCTGTGATTCTCCAGCAACACTTATTTCTACAGCCCTGGTCCTGGAACCAGTTTGTCTCTTTAAAGAAAAGGAAGAAACTCCAGATGTTTTCTTTTGCCCATTCCTTAAGTTGCAAGAAGTCTAATGTGAAAAATATATTTTGTACATGAAAACACCTGATGGAAAGATAAAGTGTGGAGGGGTCACAGACCATGAGCAGCAGGAGTGGAACATGGGGATCCCTGGTTGCACTTTCATGTCCAAGCTGAACATGCTCAAGCACACGATGTTGCAGTAAGTTGATCACAACAGGGTCCTGTGGTCTACCAAGTCTTTTATCATATATATGTTTTAATGCCTTCAGAAGGCATAGAAAAATTCCTTTCCAACATCCCAAAAGTAAAACCAAAGGTTGTGACCAAAACCTGTATGGGCAGAAGATATTTTGTCCATGCTTCCTGTTCATGTACCAATCTCTTGACTTTTTTTTATGATTTTGGGATCTTACATCATTTGACTCTGCTCCCACCACAGCTGTTTCAGACCTTGGTCTTGGACCTCAACAAGACAGCCACACATAGTCTTGCAGAGAGCTAACACCAAGTTTCTCAAATTCCAACTGTACATTGGGGTTTTCTTTCTCAGGCCATAGACTTCAAAACTTGAGTCATGTCCAGGAAGGTACCTCAAAAAACCTTTCACAAGTTTTCCATGCTATTTCTGGTGCTGAGGGAAATAAATAATGCATACCACATTGAATTCCACAGAAACAGGTAAAAGCTACAAAGGAACAAAATGCTCTCTATTTTGAAGTGATTTCTGCTACATACTGCAGTGAAAATTGCCTACGGTTTATCAGTCTGAGATTTAGTGTAACAGTATCAAATCACAAGATGTCCATAATGGACTTGATCAGGCTATGACTGAAGCCAACTGCAAAAATATGACTCGGTAGTAATATGTCCAAACTGGGGCCAGCAATTTTGGATCTGTAATCACTTTTGATCTCAGCTTCCAATAACTTCATTTTCTTTTCACTCCTTGAATACACACAGGATGTTGAATTCCTTTATGTAGACAATCAAACTCCGAGGCACTCCAGTGAGTTGGGAACTGTTTCTAGAGCCAATGCTGTCTGGAATGGTGTTTGCTGTGCATATAGGTAATTTAATCTGGTTTGATTACTTTTTTGGCATCACAGTATTGAACAGATAAAGTATATGATAAGTAAGACTAGAACATAACTAGAAGCCCAGCCCCAAATTTACTGTAATTCAGACCCCAGTGTATCCACTGTAGTGCAGAACTGACTCTCCCCTTTTTATCAGTTTAGGGTTCTGTACAAATATATAGTTCTAGTTTTGCTCTAATATATTACTTACATAGGCATTCTTGTTCTTCTTGCCTTTATGTCCTTTTAAAGGTGCTAAAGGCTTTCTGTGATTTCCTAAGCTTAGCTGGGATCAAACACTTTCTTTCTCTCCTAAAATAAGGCTGAGGATACAGCAGGTCTCCAAGCAAATGACCACAGTTATGTTGTGTTCGCACAAATGTAACGCAAGTGAAGGAGCTGACTGGCAGCCTTTGTATAAACCTTAATGAAAGCTGTTAGCCATCCCTGTATAATGGATGGTGGGAAAAGAAACACTCATATTTTAACCGGGATCTGATTGTGTACAACTTGACTACAAGTTTATTCCATGCCCCATTATCTTGGCTATGGGTCCTCTCATTCTCGCACAAATCCGTGACTGGATGACCCATACTCAGACTAGTCCAAAACTCCATTATGCTTTAAATTGGTGCCTTGGGGAATGGAGATGGGACTGCTGGGAAAGGATTAGTTGGGAGAGAGTCTGGGAAGCCAAACTAAACCACTTTCTTTCATCAATGCCATAACCTTGGCAAAGTTCTTATACACTGTCACTTGCCTGCGTATCCAGGTGATGCCAGTTAGACTCACTGCTGTTCACAGTAAACCTTAATAAAACTCCAGGTTTTTAACAGTGTCTTGATAGAACCTTAGGAGAAATAGTTTTCTCCAAATTCATCCAGGGGAGAAACAGGAGTCAGTCAATTTGCACAAACTCTGGCCTTTCCTGGGAACAGCAAGTACTTATACCTGAAGAGTGCCTAGAAAACTCTCAGGATGTACTTCAGGTTCTTGACTCTTGCTAGTTTCTTCAGCAAATACTCCCAATACATAAGTTCTCCAAAATACAAACAAAAATGAGCAGAGACCAAGCTCTGAGAGCAAACTATGGAAAGATGAAAATTTTCTGATTTCATCATGTTCTGCCTTTTGTCACATCCTACTTATCTGAAGGGGGTTGGGGGGAGCAGATGTGGTTTGAAAACAGAGTTTGAGCAGATTTACCACTGCTTCAGCTGACATAGTAAAGAGCCAAAGTGAGCTTACTGCATTTAGTCCAAAGTGAAAGAATGGAATACAATAGGAATAGGAATAGAAATAGGAATAGGTGTGGGAACCCTATTGGTTTCCAAGAAGGGGACTATTTTTAACCTATCGTCTTTCCTTTTAAATTAATTAGTCATAATCATAAAGATAAAAGATATCATTTTAATATCTTGTTTGTTAACTCCAGGATAGTATTCAAACATAAAAATGTCAGTATAAACACTCTGCAATTTACAAATATTAGCATATAAACAAGGTATGCTGTGAAATCAAGAACTGTAAGGTCACCCTGTAAGTCTCATCAGAAGCATTTTAATACAAAAGCTGTAATCACAGAATTACTGGCTTTAAACCACTGAATTCCCTAAAGGAAGTTTTATAATGCAAAGGACTGTAATCATATTTGATTTTCTTTATTGCAAACTCTGCATGGAGATCTGAAAAAATCACTATTAATCTAAGCCAGAAAACATAGACTTTAAATGAAAATGTAAAACAATATCTTAAAATGATGTTCCTGCTGCTTGCAGATTCTCATTTACAGGGGGAAGAAAAAAGCCCTATTAGACTGTCCTTTTTCCCCACCATGTTTTCTGAATAGGCTATGAAGCAGTTACATGTTAAAAATAAAACCTGTTTTTAAGTTCGGAACTTTGTTTATCTCAGGCAAGTCTTGTTTTGCCTTTTAAGAGAACAGATAATCATGAGAACTTGGGTTTGGTTTTGGCATTGCAAGACTTAGAAACTCTGACTGCTTGTAGCTTAGAAATCTCTGTCCCAGAAGAGTAAACGTTTAATTGTACTGAGAATTCTCAGGCTTCAGAGAGCGTCACTGATATGCATGATGTTATGATATAGAATGTCAGACTTATTTCTGATTTACAAAAGCAATTGGAAAAACACGAGTAATTGTTCCTGAAGAGTTGTTGCTAATTTTGGAGCAGATGCAATGAAATTCAGATTGTTCTGTGTGGTATTAAAAAAAAAAAAAAGAAAAATGATACTGAAGTTATGCATCTGTTCAGAGTTTAGCATGCATTCAGGGTTGAAAAGAACAAAGGGGAGCCCAGGACTATGTGAATAAGCAGCCTATGTATTCAAGGCTTGATATTATTCATGTCAAAGTTACTGGAAAACTGCCACTGATTTCCTTGAATCTTTGCTGGCCTTAAGCACATGTCTAGGCTTGATGCCCTCTGTTCCATTGGACACCATTATATAAACAACATTTGATTTAGCTACAGAAATGCTGATGCTCCCAGGAAGCTGGTAAGTATCATGCAAACAAACTTTTGTTCAGAACAAAGGCACTGTAGCAATTAATACATTGTATTGCCTTCAGAACAGCAAACCCAACGATTCTTGTCAAACTGTCATTATTTTGGTGTGTTTCTGTAGAAAAATGATTATTGTCTGGCACTACTCAAGTGAAAGAGTTATAGAGGAATATAATGTTATCAATTAATAAATCACAGAATAATAACTCATCAATACTTTATTACTGTATGTTAATTTTTCACATCTCACATTAATACAGCGTGCTGTCTTAACGCCCTAGTTATGCTGATGTTTAAACATAAGCTAGAATTTTTCGTAAATCAAGGGCAAACTTATTTGAAAACTGTGATAATCCATATAGGAGTCAAAAAGACACATTGGTCTAGTAGGACTGACTAATTAATGGAGACAACTGATTGTCCTGTAAATTGCTAGAATTGTTTTGGTTCATGGTGGACCTTGTCATATAAAACCAAGAAAATCATCTCAGAAGACTTGTTAGACTTTTGGTCTATATGAAGGAAATCAGATCTAAAAAAGAAACAGAATAACACTTGGAGACAGTTTTAAATAATTTTTAATGAATTTGTATTTTCTACATGCAAAGGAATTCCAAACTGCTCCTACTCATCCCATGTCCATATCCTATGGATGTATTTTTTGTGTGTAAAATAATCAGCTTGGGAACATAATGGCAAACTAGTTCTTCTTCCCATTACTTGGAAGAGCATTTTAAAACACTTCTACATTAATTGAAACAATTAGATTGACGCGATATAAGACCTTAACTTAGATAGATGATAACTCCTATCAGCTGAAATGTGTTAATCTGTGAGTGCAGTCCTCCTTGGTCCCGCTAAAGAAAATGGATTAACATAAAGCACCCTGTTGGCTCGTTAACCCAAAAGAGGGCTGAAGGTCTGTGATTTCTATATGCTACTGTTGTCTTCTGACTGAAGGAACATAACATAGGTAACATGATATCATTTCTGCTTTTGCCTGAATGACTAAATCTTTGAATGGGTAATAAACAAAAGAATAACAAAGAGCAAGTAATGTTTTCCAGACTACATTTTAGAAGAACAGTCATGGGTAAAAGTTTTGAAAGCTTCCCTATTTTGCAAATGCTTTCATATGGAAATAGTGGTAAACCAAATGATTTAAGTAAAATATATCAGCAGGTGTTACAATCTGTCCCTGTCTACTTATGGAAAAATATCAAAATGTCTGAATTTATCAGTTCTCTGGGTTTGTAGCTGCTGCAAGCTCTCAGCCACACAGCACAGGACCTTACCCACTTCATTCAAGTCTAATCAAGCTTTTCCAGAGAGGTTATAGCAGGTTTATATTGGGTTCAAAGACAGGTGATGAGTGTAACTAGGGCAGGTAAAAATCATAAGCAAAGAGACTGAAAGTTCTCCTGCTTCATGTAGAATTTGTTTGTTGGCTTTTCTAAACAGCTGTACTGAAAGAAGGGTAGTAAGTATTACAGGAGAATATAAGAGTCTTTCTGCCTGTATATATGGAAACACATGTACCCTGACTTCAGGATCCTATTCCTTCTCTCTCTTCTCCCCTTGTGACAGTGAAGAAGCAAAAATTGCAACTTCCGACTGATTTTTTTTTTCTGCAAATTTCCCCTTCAGCTGCACAGACTTTGACCTGGATACAATAATAATATAGATATATCACCTTTTTTTTTTTTACCTCTTTTCCTTTGGAGGAAGTTTCAAACGCAATTGTTTCTACTTCACCCCAAAAGTTGCTGATGGTAGCATTTTTGGAAGAGAGAGAGAGAGAGACAGCTATTTCTGTCTACAAATACCAACAGCAACTGCAGAAAGCCCTCATTGCTCCTTGTACGGCAGGTGATTCGTGTTATACCTTAGCGGTGCTGGCGGTTTTCCCTAATGCACTTTTACAGGGGAGTCATTTCAAGACACATATATATATTTATATTTATATGCTTATATACACAAACACACACACATCTATCTGTACCAATTGCACGCCCAGACGATCCCAAAGCTGCCACCTCCTCCCGCCGGGCCCCCCCCGGGCCACCCCGTCCCGCCCGCAGGTGGCGCTGCGGGGCCGGGCTGCCCTACGGGCGCTTCCCAGTGGGAAGGGAAACGGGACGGAATGTCTCTCTTTTCCTTCTCCCCCCTCCCCTTTGTAAACTCCGGGAAGTTCGGTCAACTGACCGCGCTGTCTGGAATGAACCCCCGTCCCAGTTGGGAGGCAAAACAAACATCATCTGGACCTAGGGCAGCGCTTGCCCCTCCCGCCTCTCCCCATCCTCGATCCCGCTCCCCACCAGGCATCCCCGCCGGGGCAGCGCAGGGCGGGGGTCCCGGCCCCGCTGCCGAGGCGGGAGGGGGGGGCTCCGCGCTCCCTAGAGGAGGTGTGGGAGGAGGAAAAGCGGA
This sequence comes from Neopelma chrysocephalum, assembly GCF_003984885.1. Lineage (NCBI taxonomy): Eukaryota > Metazoa > Chordata > Aves > Passeriformes > Pipridae > Neopelma > Neopelma chrysocephalum. The sequence continues at coordinate 3,972,934 of NW_020897731.1, read as the reverse complement.
GGAGGGAGGATCCGCGAGGATCCAGGTAGATCCAGCTTTTACCGCTTACCAAAAGCCACCAGCAGCAGGACCTCCGCCTCCTCCCTCCCCCCCATCCCTCCCTCCTCCCCTAACTCCCTCCCTCCGCTGCCCCTCCGCGATGAGACACGGGCCAAGTCGGAGCGCGCCAGCCGGCAGCGGGCTCTGCCAGGGGCACACGGATCGCTTCCATGTCGCAGGGTGACTGGTAGCCCTGCGGAGGCTCCCCCGGCCGGGTCGGGGCTGGGAGCCGGGAGGCAGCTGCCCCGTTCCCGGGGTGCCCCGGCGCGTCCCGCGGGATGCTAGCGGCGGGGGATGCGGAGCCGGCCGCGGAATAACATGGGGGGCGGCCACTCCCACAGGGCGCCCGTCTTCGACGAGAACGAGGACGGTGAGTGCGGAGCTGTCCGCGGTACCGAACCCGCGCTGAGCTGGGAGCGGCGTCACCGCTGCCGGGGTCGGGTCCCGACCCCACTCCCTCCGGGATCCGCGTAGATCCTCCGGCGGGGCTGCCTGCTGCGGGCGCTGCCCGGGGAAGCAGGGGGAAAGCCCGCCTTTGTCCAGCCATCCACACCGAGGGCGTGGGTGTCTGCTTTTAGGCGCAGCTCAATTCTAGCATATCGCCAGCTGGGGTTTGAGCACATGGCAGGTAACTTCATACCTCTATTTATGAATGGGCATAATTTTTGAGATGGATGCCCATGTTTTTGTTTTCATTTATAGTCGTCTCTTTGCCCACCTGCCTGTTTTAGGTGATGATATCTCTCGGTCTGTACTTCTTCCATCACCTTTCCTGTCTGAAACTTTTTTTTAGCTTGTTCTATTACTCTGAGTTTCTACTCCCCACCTAGATAATACATCATAAGAAAGTGTATCTTGTAAAGTTTTTGGAAGGCAGTGGAAAAGTTTGCCTAAAATGTGGTGTTTTTTCACTATTTATGCATTTCCATGTAATTTTCAAATATAGACTATTTAACTGGAATTATGTGAATGCATTTCAATTAAAATAATTTTGGCTCTTGAAGCAGAGTGAACACAGCACTCTCAGGAAGCAGGTATTTGTATATTATCATAGAAATGTTTTTAATGTTACTTATGGAATAGATGTTGCTGCTTGTCTAGACAATGGGTGCTTAATTGTGAGTGTATTGGTTCCCCAGAAGTTCCCAATATATTTTATTAGGAAGTGATTGTTCCTTAATAGACTATCACGTTGTTTTGGCTTTCTGGGCTTCGTAACAAGTCAGAAACATGTATCTTCTGCCCTATATGTTCAGTACACATATGGAGATATTTGTATTGTTTTGCTAGTTGGGGGGAAATATCTAAATGCATGTAAAGTGCTTTACTTGCTTTTAAGACAAGACTACCATTCCCTATTCCTTGAAAAAGCTTGATGAGGTGTGGTTTACAACAGTCCACTGTTTGTGCAGGGAATGGGACAGATTATTTGCCATTTGTGTATTGTGGTGTCATAGCTGTAATTTTCTTGTACTGATATAAAATTTCAGTAATTTACCATAGGTCATGATTTGTAAACAAACAAGAGAGAAAGAACCCTACACACCTCCCCCCAGGTAAAATCTTGATCATGCACAATTAGTCTTGTAATCCTTGAGGTAACACACTGAGAAACACCCAAGAGTGAAAGCATACTGTTAATCTTGTCTAGATGCCCTAAGGGAAAATGATATCCATGCTTCTGCCTTTGTAAGATTTTAATTGAGCTCTCTTGAGTTAGCAGTTTCAATGAATTATTACCACCTTTTTTTTTTCCATGAGAGAAAAGCGTGGTCTATTTTTGAACAAAATGAACAAAGTTCAATAGTAAATTATTGCAGAGATGCCTTCATACCACTTAGTTCTTTTTCCATCAGGAAAACATTTCTGTAATGCAGCCATTATTAACACCTAATAAAAAAAGCATATGAAGTATTTATGGATTTCTATTTGGTCATTATTTATTCTTTGCGTGGTTTTGTTTTGTTCTGAGGTGTTTTTCCCTATTATGTATGTTCCTAACATAATCTTTTATTACTCTTAAGATATCACACTTAGTACAACCATCTAGTTCAGAAGAGTCCATTGCTTTCAAAACAATAACCAATTTCCTATACTACTTAGAAAATACTGTTCAGGATGACATTTTTCCAAGTACCTAAATAATATAGGAAAATATCTCCTCTTTGAAAATGTATCTTACAGGGTTTAATACAAAATGAAGTTGTTTTTCAAATTCCCACTAGTAGCTATAAGAGTCACTGTTTTCCACAATATTGGACTCAATATGGAATAAAAAAAAGGTAAAGTATAGCAAGAGAAGGTGGATAAGTGGACTTGTTTCTTGAGATGATATAATTTTGCTCAAGAATGACAATGCTTATTGATTCAGAGAGAACTGGAATAGGTGAATTGTGTATGAATATGTAGGAATAGTAGAAAGTAAGCTATTTAGTGTATTATGTATAATGTCACAGCTGTCTCTTAAAATTAAAAAAATGAGCAGAAAAAATATTGTCATTTTATATTCATACATGTTAATGATGGATGTAGAATAAAGCATGAATTTTGGAAGAAAAGGTTTTAAACCATTTATTGTCACTCTGTAATCATAGAAAAAAAGTTATTTATTCAGTGTACCACTTAACAAATAAAAATATGGAAATAGTGTGTGAAGAGCACCCATGCACTGCCTGACAAGCCTACGGAGTGTCTGCTCCAGAGTTACAACTCATGCTTTCTAGTGAGAAGAGATGCTGATCCATTGAGTAGATATAAAAACTGTAAGTTGCGTGTAGACTCCCTACCATATGTAGGATAATAAAAAATGATCCAACCAGAAGCCTGAACTACATACCGTTAGTTCTCAGCTATTACAAAGAGTATAACACATCATTATCATACGCTGATCTTTTTAAAAGCTGTAGTACATACCATTTTTACTAGCTACATTAGTTCTCTATGTTCCATTTTTGTTGGAAGGATCTCCCAGAACTTCAATCTTTGAATGGTTAGAAACATCTGTTTTCCTGACTACATTTCTTAACGTATTCATAATATTTCTGTTTAATTCAAATTTTTTGTTATTTTAAACTGCTCTCCCCTCTCCAGAATTACTTCAGTGCTCTGATAGGCAGCAAAAATGTCCCCTCTCACCCTCTGATTTGTAGGGAAACCTTTTCTAATTTTCTCTTATTTCTACTGCTTTATCGCTTCCTGTGCCCCTCATCTGTCTGCATTTGAACCTGTCTTGGTTGCACACAGATAACCCAAATTACACAGAGAATTGCAGGGGAGTTTTCAGCAGGACCTTGAGTAGGAAAAAATGCTTCATATTCTCTACTGGAAATAACTCTTCTGGTACAGCCTTTAATAATATGCTCTATTCAAGGATGTATCATGTGGATAGTTCTGTCACCGTGTGATCAGTTAGCCCGCCAGTGCCTTGCTCAGTAATTTCTATTGATGAGCTTCAATCTACATTAGAAATTTGTGGTGTTCCTATGTACATGACCTTTTACATGACTGAATTTTGGTCCATTTCTATTATTCATAGTCTCAAAGATGATCACCCCCTTCTTTCCTTGTGACACTGATTTTTCATTACTTTACTCAATGTTTTGAATTATCACCATTCTGATAAGCTCCATGCCAGTGATCAAGACCACTGATTATTTTGTGTAAGTATTCAGCTGGATCTTTTCCAGACTTAATCTCCTTTGCTGTTAACCCCTGTCAGCTTCAAAATTCCCATCTCTAAATAACACTTTTCCCTGTGTTACTGTCATGGTTTAACCCCAAACAGCAAGTCAGCCCCACAGAGCCGCTCGCTCACTCCCCTGTGGTGGGATGGGGGAGAGAATTGGAATAATAAAAGGGACAAAAATCATGGGTTGAGATAAAGACAGCTTAATAGGGAAAACAAAAGACGTGCACACAAGCAAAACAAAACAAGCTTCTCGTGGGCATGCAGATGTTCAGCCATCTCCAGGAAAGCAGGGCTCCATCCTTCTCCAGGAAAGCAGGGCTCCATCACACCTAACACTGACTTGGGAAGACAAATGCCATCACACTGAATGTTTCCCCCTTCCGTCTTCTTCCCCCAGGTTTATAGACTTAACATGACACCATATGGTATTGGATATCCCTGTGGTCAGTTGGGGTCAGCTGTCCTGGATGCCCAATTCCTTGTGCACCCCCACCCTCCTCACTGGTGGGCTGGGGTGAGGAGCATAAAACGCTTTGACACTATATAGGTCCTATCAGCACTGCTTTAGCACAAATCCCAAACATAGCCTCAAACTAGCTGCTATGAAGAAAATTAACTGTATTCCAGACAAAACTAGCACAGATGCCCACCTTGCATTTTGCCAGTTAATCCTCAAATTATTCAGCTTTGCCTATACTTTCTTATACATATATCTTCACTGAAATTGAGAAAAATTAAATTTAAGCCAACTCTACCATGTACAAAATAACTTTGTCATCAAGCAGAAATATGTGGTTATTTGTGTGCAAACAACTTCTGGTAAAACCATGTTGTATTTATCTCATTTTTTCTTCTTAGCCTAAATTAAAGCACAACAAAAGCCCGGAAAGACCAGTCAATAGAGTTCTTTGTTTGCCTAGAGCTTGTACTGTGGCTAAAGATATGGAAAAGTATGTTTCATTTCTTGATATTTATTGCTGAACATGTTGGATAGACAACTAGGTTTGGTGTAGCAGCATCACTACCTCTTATCAAAGCTAGATACTTAAATGGTGTGGAACCATAATATTTTTTCAGACATTTAAAAAGTGCTTTTAAGCAAGATACTATACTAATTGTGTAGTCAATTCAGGTAAAACAGTCTCATTTTGGTTAATACTGCTGAAGCAAAGGAACTTGAGTCCCTTCACCTTGAATATTTCCTGTTTCATAAGAACTACCCTTTCCTGAATATGTGTATCTAGTACTAACACCAGGAGAGCAAAGGAGTAAATTTTTCCTCATGTTCATCTTTTCAAAAATAGCAATATGTTCATAAGAATGGCAATAGAAGAGTGAGGGGAATATTCACCAATGTTCATTGCAAATTGTCAGTAAATATCATAAGTAATGACTATATTAGCAATAGGTTGGTGACGAAGAGTGTCTTTCATGCTGGATTTGCTTGATGGTGCTCAGTTAAAACTTCAATCATATTTAAGAGGTGAAAGCGAAATAGTCAAAAAGGGTTGTTTAGAAAAGACCTGACACAAGAGAGGTATTACTACTTCCAAATAGTAATAACATATTTGTCTACATTGTGGTGGAAGATGCAAAGGAAAGGATAAGAAACAAAGCTTTAGAAGCTAGAAGTTGGCTCTGCCAAGTGATATGGCAGTTACATTTGATTATTTGCGGCTTAAAAAGTCAGTTCTGGTACAGTTACTTTTAGAAATAAGTGTACTGAACCTTTAAAGAGTTTGTTTTTATTTTTGTGGTACATGATTACGTTTAAGTAAATATGTATTTCCAAAGAGCTTCTCACTGAGCACCCTGAAGCTGCAGAGCTCAAACACACCTTTATGGAGGTCAGCGTGACATGTTGTGCCTCAGTGATGTAGTCTTGTATGCATGAAATGAGGCATAGCAGAATGCCTTGACTTATTTCTCCATGGCCAGAAATTGTTTCACTGTAGTGCTTATGTATCTACTTAACTCCAAGGAAGTGCTGAAGTCCCACTTCTTTGCCTGAGTCATAAGGCTTTATTCTACTATAGTGTCATAACTACAAAGCTCAATGGAAATCTTATGTACTAGAGAATATAGCATCCATCCTCTGGAGTTAAACTTCCAATTTGAAGTTGTAATTTAAAATTGATTTCTACACCTCCTGTTTCAAAAAGCCTTCAGCTTAAATGAAGGGTTTAAAATCGTTGTCGAGTTTCAGAAAACATCATTATTAAATGGCCAGCTGCTGAAAAGACCATCTTGTACTAAAAGCCTAACAGCCAGATGCAGAGCCTAAGAAAAATGCCTGCAATTAGTATGGATTCAGGTAGCTAAATTCAGAGCATAATGACTGAGTTTATATAAAGTGCAATGATAGCTGAAGAACTGTAAAGTCACATAGGGAAAAACGACACACAGGAGTTTCACTTGGAACCAATTTAAAGCAATGGTTAAATGTCAAAAGGAGTCAGATTCAAACCAGAGTATGCAGTGTCCAGTTATTGTCAGTGATATGATAGTGCTCATCATCCTGCTGCCACAAAGCTATAAAGGATAACATCTGAGGCGGTTGTGTAGCTGCTGCACAGAACTCAAGTCACAGGGCTAATAACACACTCTTTCAAAAACTAATTGTTTCATAAAATGCAGCCCTACAGAATGGTTAAATAAAGGGTTTAGAATCTAGATACCTTCTGTTAGAGAAAGTAGCAAACGTCGGGTGGGGATCAATATTTCTGCTGGATTTTTAGTTTGTTCTTGGAAGTTCTATGGTGTGTCACATTGCATTTTCATTTTTTCTTTGCAAAGATGAATATTCCGGTTCCCTTTAGAACTGGATTGGGTAGGAATATCACATTGTGACTTAAAAAACTGCTCAAAAGCATTTTTGTTGAAAACCACAGCTGCTGAAGGCATTATTTTATGCTGGATAATAATGTTTTAGATAAATTAGATCCAGACTATTCAAATTTTTTTATTTTATTTTTTGTTTTATGACCGTGTTGAATTTTATACAATTTTATTTTCTATTTATTGAACTTTAGACAGGAAGTCATCATGTGTAGTGCAATACACTACAGAATCCCTCCTACTATTCTTTGTACAAACACGGAACAAAATAGTGATCATCGAGCATACACTTACAGCATGATACGAGACAGTAGGAGAATATAGACAGAAGGGAGAGCACAGAAGAACAATATGCTAATTTCAGGCAGTCACAGAGATACCAACTTCCAGACTGGTATCAACAGTTTACATGGTCTGTGCTGAAGGAGGTTCAGAAGAAATATCAGAGCTTTGCAATCACCATCAGCCATTATCTTCCTGATCAGGCTTTGGTGCAATGCACACAAATAATGTGGACCTCTTCAGACACTAAATGGTAATTGTTGGCGAAATTTAACACTAGATCACAGTTTTCCCTTTTCTACAGAGAGCTCTAAAGAAGATGAATCTGGAACTTCCATCTTATCTTCTTGCTGCTTCAAATGAGCTGCATCTCTGTTCCACCATTAGACTGTCCTAAAAATGCTGTGTGATAACAGATTAACCTCGCATTGTCAGGATTAAAACAAAGATCCTTTAAAGGGACAGCTAAAGTATTTGCCAATTTTAACTTACCATCATCCACATTCAACAAAATCTCTGCCAGCAATGGTTTAGAGATGGACTTGATGAATTTTCAAGATTCTTCCTAATAATACTTTCTACAATTCCAAGATTTAGTTTTCCGCTTTGGCAGAAACATCCTGGTCAGGACCTCCGTCTTAAACAAAGGCATCATGTAAGTCTGCTGTTTCTTTTGTAGACTTCCAAAATTTACACAAATGCCTGGCATAACACCTACCTGTTAAGGAATTTCTTATTGGCTTATCTAGGAAGTGTAAGTGCTCAGGAGAGGTAACATTTTACCCATATAGCAATACGTGTTATGCAGTGGGCCTGGATATCAAGACAGGCTTTTTGCTTAACTAGGCATAAATAATTTGAAAGTAACCAATCATCAGGAAAGATAGGCTTAGAGACTCCTATTCAAGATCAGAGAAAATTCTGATTATGAAATTAACTGTAAGAAAAAAAGATTATTGTCTCAATCTCAACACCATTGCTTTTGCAATCCCTCCTTCACAAATTCAGACATTGTCTCCCACACCTGCCCACAGATGTTTCTTGCAGTGAAAAGGTTCTGCTCCCTCAGCTGTGCTGCTGTTATTTTCTGTGCCAAAGAGCAGGCTTTCAGAGAGCTGGGTTCTGCAGGACTGGAAAAGCTGAATGGTGGAAGAGGCAGCAAACTGAGAAGTAAATGTTTGGTTCTTCCAGGACAAACGGTTTTCAAACGTGCAGAGATATTAAACTGACTCTACTTCTCAATATTGGCTTCACTTCCAGTAGAGTCCAAAAGAACTGACAACTTTCCCATAGAACAAGGGGGAATAAATCTATCTCATCCCACCTGGCTTCAGTGTGACAGCTTCTGGGTCATTGACAGCATTTGTCATGAAAGTGAAAGAATTCCTTGATATGGGTGTGTGAATGTAGCTCCCAGGTGGGAATGCGGTTTTTTGTGAACCTTGTGTACCATACTGCCCAATGACTGAAGGAGGTTCAACCTGGAATCAAATGTTGTACCTGACTGAATTAGAAAATGACCAAGTAAATATTTGGAAAAAAAACATAGTAAGGAATTATGATCTTGCTCATAGATTCTGAAAGAAAGTAGGTCCTATCTTACCAGAACTGTCTTTGTACAGTCCCTTCTGAATGTTGTCATAAAACCAAAGAAGGCAGGGTTTTGTTGGATAAGCACATTTTTTTTTCTTTCTCATTAAAAAGCAAGATTGGGAAAGCAGAAAGCAAAACCTTCTTGAAGCAAGACCTTGTGGGCAGTGACACCCTTGACTAAGCACTGAAGGATGGAATAGAGGAAAGATTGTCAAATTAATCTTGGAGGTTTCACAAGATTTTGACTTGCTGAGCTAATGCTGAGATAATGGGAAAGGTGTGGAAAAGGTTGCTACTGAGATCAATCAATACAAAGCAAAAACTTCTGAGAGAATATTCAATTAAAAAGGACAATTTTTAGTTCAGTCTGGTAGAGGAGCTTCACAGTGCTCTATCACGTAAAACACGTTAGGGGAAGGAATCAAAAGTAGGGGACACACACCAAACTTGGCAGGAAAGGCATGGACTTTTCAGAGGGGGAAGAGCAGCAGTAGTAAGCAGTGTGCACATCAGGAGGTCTGATCTCTCTTGAGCACAGTTCTGCTTAATTTCATGGACTAGTTAAATTGATTACCTTGAATGACATTACTTACTACCGAATGCAAGCCCATGTTGAATTGTTGCCTAATTTGCTGTTGTGAACACTATGTATATGGAAGCTTCCCTGCAACAGGAAAAATCCCTACAAGATTATTATTATACAAAGATCGAAACCTGCAAAGATCAATAAAAGTTGTTTTCTTAACTAAATTATCCTCTGAGTTTCCTTGGACTCAATCACAATTTGGCATGGGTAGTAAATACAAGCTCTTTGCAGAAAAAGAATAGGCAAGTGTCTTGGTTTTTTTTTTCCTATGGTTAAAGAAGAACAAAGCTGGTTTACTATCTAGTGTTCAGTCTCTAATCCATTATGTATTTTGAAGAATAACACTGGCTTCTATTTGTCTGCACTTGATCCCAGGAAACTACTTACTGTACCAGAAATGCATGTTCATATCACACTGTGTCTGCAGATGAGCACTGGTGGGGCCCAAAATGCCTACAGCCTCTCAGTACAAGAGGATGTTGGGCTTTAATACATTCTTCAGGACCTAGAACTGATTCTCTTAATACAGTATTTCATGGAACATCCTTTGATTTAATGTTAAACTCTTAGAAATTAACAGTATGCTGTTTAAATGATACATCACATGTATACAGTACTTTCTTTTAGTTAGGCCAATATGTTCTATGTATACTGTAGCACAGTACTCCACTTTTATAAAACACATATTTCTGGAGAAAAAAGGAAAGAATGAAGGCATCTGTGCACTGTTGGGTACTACCAGCCTTTCCCTTTGAGATTCCTCACTTACCAAAATCTAACAAATATAATGAAAATGCAGCATGTGACCCGTATTCAGATTGCCCTCAGAAAAATCTTAGTGTTATACATTGGTCCATTCTCTTAGCCAGTCAACATTCACCTCAAATGTCCATCAACAAGGCACTCTAAGAGTAGGGGTGTACTTTTGTATCACAGAAATTAAGACTTTCTTCCTTTTGTTCCCAAACAAGTTATTTTCCACTCTAATAACAAGAATACTTGTTTACACGGAGTTATCTTTCACCTGCTCAGTTTGACCTCATCTTTAGCTTCCTTAATTTCCACATTGACTCTTAGAAACATGTATTTTAATAAGTAAATGAAAGAGTCTGAAGGGACAAGTTAGGATTTGCAAGACAATTAGACTGTTGTAGTTTTAATCACTGGAAATTTGAACCCTGCAAAAAAATGTTCGTAAAAGTTGGATGCCTCTTCTGAAATTACCACCTGCTTTCTAAAGGCTGTCTGTCAGCTTTCTATGTTTTCCAATCTGGCATTCTTTATCTGCCAGGAAACCTAGCAATATGGAACCAAAGAAAGTTCACTGTAGATTTGGCCCTTACGGATACGATTTAGTGGTGGACTTTGCAGTGTTAGGTTTATGGTTGGACTCAAAGATTTTAAAGGTCTTCTCCAACCTAAATAATTCTATGGTTCTATGATTTGTTTATTTCACTGGTAGTCAGTCTGTCAGGGTTCTTCTTCCAGTTTTACATATGATTAATTTCTATTGCAACTAGTGGAAGATTCATTATATCTATAATCAGTTTTTCTCCTATACCCCTTTTCTATGATCGTGGTCACAGGTCTTTGATACAGAAGTATCAAATTCTAGAATACTTTTATACTTAGAAATGTTGTACTGTATTTTCTGATACTGTTATTATGTAGACACCTAAGTTAGTTTCATTCATTTGAAAATTATGACAAAGGTATTTTCCTTTTAAATTGAAGGAACTTTTCTACTGAAGGAACCACTAGAGTTGGTGGTAGCCTATTACACAGGTTTTTGAGGCTCTGATGATAACTAAGCATAGTTGCTGAATCTGAAGTTTATTTCCAGAGTTTTATATCCCCTTAAGTGTTTTCTTCATAATATCATAACATAGTATGAAATTCCATACTTTATATTTCATTAATCCTATTTTACTTTGGTATATTTTGAAAATGATTGTTTTGGATGTATTCATCAAATCTACCTACAGTTTGTTTATCTGACTCAAAAGAAGAATGTAATCTATGCTTTTTGGCTTCCTACTTCTATCTGGCAGTATTTTATTGATTTTGAGTTTTATTTCCACTTTCTTTCTCATTTTCTATCTTTCTTTTTTTTTTTAATAGGTTGATTCCAGTTCTTTGAAACTTGGAAACATTTAAATAAGTTCTACACCTGATGTACTTTTCTACCCTGTCATTTTTTATTTGGTATAATTCTGAATAAAATAGAGCACTGACTTTGTCATTGTGTTTCTAACACTGTTCTGTGTAAGAAAGACTTGTATTTAGTATGATAAATATACTACAAAGCAATCTACTGCAAATGGATAGACAAAATGTATTTTCTTTCTTTTTCCTACTTTTGCAGCAATAAGGGAACACCTGCTGTTCCTTATTTAAGATATAAAAAAGCAAACTGAGTTAATCCTTCCAATAATTATTATTTCCTTTTGATATTGTTCTGCTCCCTTGCTGAGTGATGAGAACTGTCCTTAGCTACCTTGTTAAAACAGAGATGCAATATAATCACAAAATCACTGTTAGCCTCCTGAGTGTCCTTCACACCTTTCTGAAACTATCTTCCACTTCCCACTGGATTGCTTTCACATTATGTTATAAAGATTGATTTTATGCCTTTTGGGGTAAGGTTTAGATAAATCTTTGTCCAAGCTGTAAAGCCTGAAAATACTTTTGGGGCAATAACATACCTTAAGCACTGTGAACTGCTACACAGAGCTTGAAGTTAAAGAACAAGATCATGCTTGAGAAGTAGGAAAAAGTAATTATTTTAAATCCAGCTTCATATTTTACTGTTTTAGCACATGAAAATCACAGAAATACATAATCTTATGTGCAGGTCATTGCTGTAAAACAAAGTTAGCCTTTGTTGAGATTGGCTTGGATATAATGGGAGAAACAGATTAACCAGAAGCCTTATGCAGCTTCATGAGATTCTTCTTTGTCCAGACTTGGCATGCAGCAGCAGCACGCCAATTATGTTATTATTGCAATATCTTTTCCAGCCCAGTGACATGTCTTTGAGGTCTCTTGCTCAAGTTTTTAAGCTAATATTATTAAACTAGGTTGGTTTTTTTTTTATGGTGTAAACAATAATAGCAGATGAATATACCTTAGAAAGAGAAATACATTTCAAGTGTGAAATTCTCCACAAAAATCTCAGTGTTGAAAGACATTCTTGAAGGATTTATTGATCATTATTGAAAAAAATTTTCAGTGCTAAGCGCTATGAGATTTTGCTGGAAAGGAGTCATAGAATAGAGAACTTTTCCTGTTTATCGTAACTTTCAGCGGGGCAATCATTGTTCTTTTGGAATTTGGGAGCTCCCTATTGATGAATGGGAGAAGAGAGCAGATAGAGAAAAGCTGCATGGGCAGCTTTCAAAATAGCAAAACAAAATTTATTTAGCACCACCAGGTCTAACCTGTCCTGTTTTATTACTATTACAGGTTGGGAAAAGGACTGGAAATCAGCTTCATAGATGTTGGCTGTGGAAGGCAGGACATCCAAGTGGAGCTTATCTGGTGGCTAGGAAAATTCCAGATGTTGCTAGGATAGCATCTGCTCTCTGAATCGCTTTTCACAATACTTTTCTGAGAGTGAGGAGAGATCATGTGTGCTTTTTAGAAAAGATTAAGTAAGGTGTGGCAGTGAAGAGATACCATATTTTCAGTGGTTTCAAGCACTTATGCTGAGTGCTACCTTGACTTCAGATCATTGGTGCTCCTAAGCCAGGAGCCATCAGTCTGTCTCAAAGGTGTCAGATAGAGCACAGTCATGGATTTTAAAAGCATTAATAGGAGGCAACCCTTTCAGTGTAGTTGCTGTCCTTTACAGAGAAAAGATACTGCTTGTGGCATTCAGTTTTCTCACTTGTGACACGCAGAGAATTTTGAATGCTTCCCTGGGCGTACAAATACTAGTGAGTAACTAAAGGCTGCTCTCAGCCTCTCAACCTGCCCTCTCTCAGATCTTTCTCTGCTAGGTAGACCATATCTATCTTTTGTTCCACAGACATTTGTGGATCAATGACATCCTGAATTTTTGAGTGACAGGGGGTCCTGTATGTTGCAAAGAACCTCCTACAGTGCTACATTCCAATTTGGAAAGGAAGCATACAGCCCAGCAGATCACCCAGGAAAGGTTGCTGACTAATGTCATATGCAATATGTTTCTTCTAGTCTTTAATGATATGAAGCTGATTTCTAGTAATTTTCCCAATGTAAAAAAAAAAAAAGGGGGGGGGGGAAAAGGCCAGGATAGACCTGGTGGTGGGACTTGAGCTTTTTTCCCACTATTTTGAAAGCTTCCATTCTGTACTGTCAGGAAGCCAATGTTGTTTAATATTATTTCCAAAATTGGCAGAGGAACCTCTATCTACTGATTTACCATTTTATCCTAGTTAATAAAATACATTACATGATATATATATTTTTAGAGAAAATCTCTCTCTTTGTCTTTCTCTCTATATACACACAGATATTTTTGTATGTACGGTACTCTCATCAAAAAACCGCAGTGTATGCAGTAGGGAACTCTAGAACTGAGTCACCAATATTCATTATTTTCATCTAACATCTATAATTAAACTTATTTGAGGTTCTATTTCTGTGATTATACAGAATTGGTATAAGCACATTTAATGCCACAGAATGTTTCAGGCATTTAGACTAACAAGCCTTCTGCTACACTGAGCAATTTTATCCCCTACAGCTCACTATTTGTTTGTGCTTTGCACCTAATAACTTCTGTGGTTAAAATTAGAAGTTATGTTCTTTCCATTAATATCTGTCAGCTACCCACTCTATTCACCAAGTGAATCTTTTTATTTATTCCTGTTGTGTGGTGATATAAGGTAAATCTTTGTAAATTGAGTTGTGGTTTTGAGAGTCTACTGACCTTCTACTGCTAATGCCAACCCTCAGCTATAACCTGGGAACGGTGGCTGGTCTGAAGTCCTCCTCCTCCCCCCTCTGACCTGAGGTGGATTTGGTTTGTTTTGTAAGTGTATCTATGTTTGTTTTGCTTTAAATCTTTCATATTTCACTTCTGTTGTGGTTTAGTCCCAGCCAGCAACTAAGTACCACACACCTGCTCACTCACTTTATCCCACTCCCCAGTAGGATAGGGAGGAGAATTGGAAAAAAGTAAAACGTGTGGGTTGAGATAAGAACATAATTGAAATAAAGTAAATTATAATTATAATGATGATAATAATAATAAACAACACTGTGCTAAATACTAAGAAGAAAATTAACTCTATTCCATCTGAAACCAGGGCAGCTCCTAATCTTAGCAGTGGATAGATTAGACCGAGTGCCTGATTGCTTTATTCATATTTACTGTTTTCAGCAATGCATGGTCCTATCAGCTTTGGTGTAATTGCTTGTGGTGTATAAATAAGCATACTTATAAATAACTTGAAAATAAGCATATGAAGATTTCCCAGAGGTAAGAAGCACAATGATCAGTGAATAAATCATCAACTCCAAGTAAAAAAACTGCTGCAGTTAGTATGTACAGCAATCAACCTATCTTTTTCAGTCTCAGTACCAAAACTACCCATTCCATCATCGAATATTTATCTATAAACTCTGAGATGAAGAAATATGCATTGCACTGAAATTCTGCAAGTTCTTTATGAGTTAAATATAGCTGTTACTATCAGGGGTTTTTTCCCTATCCTTTCTATACACCATGAAGAGAAACAGCCACAAAATGTGATGCATCAAAATACAAAGGTGTTACGGTGAACTAATAGCTCAGGATATTGTTTCAACAGAGGTTGGGAAAAATTTATTAAGTTTGATCAACAATAGTTTACTCTTGAGCATGTTGGTAAAAAAAAACCTTTGGGAGACCTGCTTTCCTACAAAATTGCAGACAAAGTGGAATGATTCTTATGAAAGTAAACGATTCATACGATGAAATAATAAGAATCCTATCTAGAATCAAAACACACTCCCTTTCTGGCTCCAGATAACTATACTAATCAGAACTGTTAGGGTGAGTTCAGGTCAGTCCATCTGCAACCTCATATGTTAGGATTTGAGGTTCCATCTCTAAAATAGATTTTTTAAATTTTTTTTTTTTCAAGAAGTATAACTTACTTTAGAAAATCTTCAAAACTTATGAGTAAAATGCAACTTGAGTGCTGAAATACATAATGAATGTCACTTAATTGCAGAGGATAAATGAGTAGGCTAATGGATGGAGTTAATGGAGGAGACCAGCCCTCTTAAAATTTCATTATTTCTTTTATTTAAACAGTCAATAGAAATCTGGGCAGTCTAAGAGGCATCTAGCTTCTGAGGTGCTACTCTGTGGCCAGAAGTTGAAGTTTTCTTTGATTCTCCTCTACTGGAGAGCTGGCCCTTAAATGTACTCACTATATGTGCTGCTAATTTACTTAAATTAAATGGTTGTGATGTTTTTTGATGAGGTAGAGCCAGAAGTCACAAATGCCTGGGCATCTTCAGAAATACTTTCAAACGTTTTTTGAATTCTTGAGATTTCCATACCATTTTCAAATCCCAAAATAAAAACCAGACCTAGACAGCCACATATAACCCACAGGTTTGCTTGTTTCTTTCAAAAGGTTTTTCCCAGAGGAGCATTACTGTTCCCAAATTGATGAGCTTTAATCTTACAATGACAAGTGAAAAAGCAAGCCTATGCTCTCCACTTCAGGTACACTTCTGCTGCAAGTTAGAACTGTCATTATTCACTTGAAGCCCATGGTGATGGTTTGGTTTAAAAACACTAAATGGGAGGCAATCCCAGTTGAATCATTCTGACTCTTTAGTGTCCTTACTTGCCTCAAGTATTTAATTTGTATTTGTGGTTAAAAATAGAAGAGATAATTCTTCAAGATCCAGTTTTGGAGACAAACTGGAACCCATGTCTTGGGTTCTGAATTCAAAAGAAAAAGAGAAAAACTCCTACTTTGTCTAGGTGTTTGACTAAAATCCTCTTCACCTAGCTCCCTACCATTCCAATAAAATAGCATCAAGACTCATTTTCTGAAATCCTGATCTTCAAGAACAATGTTCTCAGAGTCACTGCCCAAAGGAGCCAAGAGGAAAGAGGTTTATTGGCTTCCCCTGGCATGTTTGGCATTATAGAGACCTTCATGTGGATAGGATTGATGGATGTCTCACTGAGGATTTTGTTGTTAACTTCATTTAAACTATTTCCTTTCACCTGGGGATCATTCTGATAAATTTTATTGCAGAAAAAACCAGTTTGGTACACTGATATTTGACAGTTTATTCCCATAGCAACTTACCTCAGAGAGCCTTTCAATTCAGTTATTAATGAGATTATTCTCGCAGTAACTCTGAGAGAGGTGAATATTCCCATTTTCTAGCTCAAAAAGATGCTTCATAGTCTATTATGTGTTTCCTGATCTCAAGATCTCAGGGGGAAGTCTATTACAGAAAAGTGAAATTTAGATTTTTTGTATTTTAGCAATACATTTTTTCAAGGAGTATCTTTTCTGCTGGACATACCTGTCAACCTGTTTCTTGCAATAGATTTCACAGATTGTTTTTGTCAGCTTATCCATAAGTAAACAACATAGTTAATCAGAAATGCTCTTTTCTCAACAAAAGGGGGCTATGTTTTATCACTTACCAAAGGTCTTACATTTTACACTGGAGCAGGTCCTCAAACTTTTCTCCTTAGTTTCAGTGTCAAGTCTACCCTTTGAAGGAACTATGAAAAGCATGGAGACTTACAAAGGCTTCCCTGCTATTCACTGGCTCCAATATATTAGTTCAATTGTTCCTGATGTTTCCAGTGGTGATACTAAGTTTATAACTTTTCTGCACAAAATCTCTGTCCTGTCACAAAACAAAACTGTTTTCATAACAACAAAGAGGGATCTTTAATTAGTACTATCACTGATCTTAAAAAAAAAATTCACTGACTTGTGAGTTTATAATAGTAAAATGTTGTAAATTGCTGCTTTATAATAGGATACATGGATGAGAAGTTCCAATTACTTTCCACTAAGCCAAGTACAGTCAATGCAAAACAAACCTTTCTGCTAGAAAATATGTTACCTGAATGCTATATGCTAACAGAACATAGATGCAGCCCAATCAGTTCTGTTATGGTAAACTAACTTGTGGTTATACTGAGGATTTGACACTGCCTGACTAAATCCTGATCATTTCCACATGACAGTGAGGTCAGGCCTTTGGACTTACATCAGTTACATTGTTAGCCAATGCATCAAACCTAATGATAAACTAATGATTGCTTCAGTTATTCCCATTATGTAGCTACAGTGGCAGCCTAAATAGAGGGGGAATCATGTTCTTGCATAGAATCATAGAATCATAGAATGGTGTGGCCATTTTCATGTGGCCAGCTTCATGCGACCAGGCACAATGAATCCTGCGCACAAGAAGAGAACATATCTACCACACTAATGTATAACTATTTCCAAATACCAGCAAATCTTTTCTGACCTTCAGGCTTATTGTAACCAGGCCATTGACAGACACCAATATTTGTCATTTAGCAAAGGTGAGAATTTTTACTATATTTCCATCCATTCATAGGAACTTTTAACCTCTGATGATATTTTTCATAGCATTGAGTTATACACCAATATTTACAATCCCTGATCAATCATTACTGGCTTTTCACAAAAATCTGTTGCTATTTGGTCTTTGTTGAAAAAGAGCAGTAGATTCAGTACTCCATATTCCTTTCACTTTTCTGTTAAATCTAAAAGTAAAAGTCCCTGTATTTGAATTCCAATTGGGTATTTTTAGCTTAATGGATGGATGATTAACCAGTCATCATAACAGAAGATAATGAGATATTGAAAAGGGCTGCTTTAAAATTATGCTGCTGAAGGATTACACTAAACTGATCCACACAACCAAGACCATCTAGGCCAATGGCCCATCATCAGCATTCAAATTCTTGCTCTTAGTCCATAGTATCACATTTTCAGATTGATTAGGTCAGTGACCCTCTACCTCCATGGGCAGGGAAGTAGCGTTAGAAGTGCCTTGTCTGTGATTCCCTGCAATGGGTCAACTCTGCACAGATCTCTCTTCTTAGTCACAGTCTGAGTCTTCCCCACTTTCTGTCTGTATTGTGCACTAGTTCTACCCCTTTCTGAACTTTACTGTTCATTGATGATATCCTGGATATAAATTTAATTGCCTTTTTGCAATATTAGCCTACATTAATGCTTGCCACTATCATATTTTGTCTCTTTTTCCTTTTAAGTTTTGTCAGCTGCTGCTGTTTTAAATCTTAGATATTTGTCAAGGGAGTTTCACCTTGGTTATTGCCTGTACCATTAGTCATCATCAGGACTTCTGAAGATCTTGCATTATCCCCCAAAAAGACAAGTAAAACATATAATTGTGCTAATTTTTTTGCAACTCACATCATCAATGGTGACGTTAAACAGATAGTCATTCTCTCCTGTTGTATACTGTGCTGCCAATGAGGACATGCTATGAACTTGGGCTTGATCCCTATTAGATTGTCCAGCTGACTTTTTGCAATGGTAACACACATTTCGTGTTCCTTAAAACTTGTGCCTAGCTCTGTCAGCTTTATTTCACCTTTTTTTGTTCTTTATTAATAAGAAACAATTTAAAATTCATTAATTGAAATTACTAACTTTGCCTTCAAATAATAGCAGTTGTACTTTAGATTGCATTAGCTTAAATCTTTCTGACATAAGATATTTATTATTATTTCTACTTATTTTCAGAAGGCTAATTGGTCACCTTCCTGGGATTGTCATCAAAGTCAACAGACCTGCCTAGCAGATTATTTTAAATTTGTCTTTACCTTTATTGCCTGTGATCACTTATGTGTGAGGACAAAATGCAAGTATTAGAGTCAGTATATATTAACATGACAGGGATCAGAGTTTGATCTCTACTTTGATATAAAGCAATTTCTGTTAAAGTAACCATAAATTCTGTACTGTAGCACTGTAACTCCCCTGTGAAGGTGACTATCTCATTCTACTGCCCTTGAAACTAGACTTCTAACTCTAGAGTTGTAGGTGTAGATGTCACAATTAGTTTAATCCAGTCTAAACACTCATACTGCCATCAAAAGGGGTGCTCTTGCTCTCCTCTGTTCCTGCTGTCTGCAACGTGACAGAGATGGTCTCTATGTGATTACTTCATTTTCTTGTCAGTTTTTCAAAGAACAAGTCTTTTACTGAGATGATCATGTGCTCTTGTCATAGCATCACAGGAAAAGGATCATAAAGGGCTAAAATACAATGTTGGTGAGGTGCTTTTTGAGAGAAATTTGGTATGTGTGTAAGCTCTAAAGCACATAGATTATGTTTCTGATATTGGGAAATATAAATAATTTCTACTTCCCCATACTATAAACATACACTACAGAAATAGAAATCTTTCCTGTGAAAAGCCAAAAGAAAAATGATAAGTAGTATTTTTTGCAATGTTTTAATTTCAGGAAAAAAACCAGAAATGCACATGCACTCTACATGGACATGTATACATGGATAGACAACAATAACAGCAAAGCAGAAATCATAATGAATGAATACTAAGAAATTTTTAATTTTAGCTGAGATCAGTGAATACCTTTTCATTTTGTAGTTCTTTCCCTTTCTTCTGCAATGGAAAAGAGGAAAAATGTCAAGATGAGAAAAGCAAAAAGATAAGAAAACCTCCAAAACTAGATAACTTTCTGTTTGCTTCCATTGGAGTTGAAATCACATTCGTACTCAAAAGAACAGAACTTTCATACTGCTTTGAATCCTTCAGATGGAAATTATTTATTTAAAAGAATAGTTTTTCCTCTCATCTCTTCCTGCATTTGCTCAAGCAAACCATGGTAAGCAAGAACAGGCTTTTCAATTACTTTTTTTTTCCCTGGCCACCTGAGAGTGTACTGCTGCATGCCCCTGAAACAGAGTAACCTGTTTGAAGACACAGAGGCAACACACTAAAATATCCAATTACAAAATGTTATGGCTAAATTTTGGACTAGTTTTGAAGAGGCATAAAGCCAAGAAAATTGACTTTATTTTTTAATCTAATACTCCCCAGAAACACTGTGGGAGAGATATGCAGCCACAAGAGTTCTTCTGATCAGTAAATTAATCTTTGCCAGTAAACACCTATTTATGCTCAATCCTTCAGAAAGGAATAGCTAATTTCATCAAATCTGTGTTAAAATTCTTGTGGAGCAAAGCAGCAGTCAAACATTCTTACACCTTCCACAGAGCAATAACTTTTTGTTTTTCCATGGGATAGCAATCACAGCAACCCCTGCAGTCCCTGATGATGCTTTCGGTGAAGCCCTTACTAAGGCTACCATAGGACAACCTTTCAGTAGACTTTAAGCAAAAACTAATGATTGTGTTCTTAATCAAAATCCTACTGCAGTTTACGGCTGTAAGACTCTCTGTACTGACTTCAGTGGCATGCAGACAAATTTCTGCTACCTGTAAATCCCTCTCAGTGTCTCACAGAAGTTGACACCCACATCCCTAAAAGCATCAGATGACTTTTCTTGAGTTTTGTTTTGGTGGTATATCTCCAGTTTCTCAGAGAAGGTCTTGAGACTGTAGGATGGCACTCAGTAGTTTCAGTTTAAACTTCCCTCAGAGATAAGATCTAACAATTCTGTTCTACTTGTCCAAGGATGAAACTTTGTTTTACAGGCTTCAGGTAGCTGCTTGATATATTTTTCAGAATAGATGTATTTAATGTCAGTATGATTTTAATTTGGCTTATTAGAGGTATAAACAGCTCTGGAGAGAAATTTTCCTTTGATCTTGGGTTCAAACAGATTCTTGTTTATGAAGGAGTCACAGTTTCCTTGTGAATGCAAGATCTCATCTTAATTTCTTTTTCAACTTTTACAGAATAGCATTAGAAAAAGAATTATGTTCTTTTACAGAATTAAAATGGAAGAAAAGTTTTGAAAATCAGTTCTAGCAATTTTTTTCCTTTTGCAGCTTGGTTATATTCAAATGCTAATTTTCTTTGGAATTTCAATTTTATTTCGGTTGTGACAACACATGCCTGTTTCTGTAACAGTGTAAATGATTAGCTGACTCACCAAATTCTTCTAGTCTGTTTTGGAAAATGGTAGGCAGTTGTAGCTCTTTCCAGTATTCATTTTAACAAATTCAGAAAATTCCCCAGCCATTTAGGGAAATCCCCACACTTTTTAACGATGTGATGTGAGGTGCACCTAAATCTTGTACCTGTTTGCAACTCCCGCAACCCAACACACCACCAGCTCTAAGTGAATAAAACACATATCATGCAAGTCCTATGAGTATACCTGCATAACGGGAGATATAATTCAGCCAATGATCTCATCTTGCAGATGGCTTCACAAGGAAGCACAGTATAGAAATGAACTATTGAGAAAAGCCACTTTGGATCAATCAAGAGTTCTGAAATGAAAGTCTTTTGATAATACAGAAATGTATCACTTTGACTGAAGAAAGGAAAATATGCAAATATGATGAGATTGAAAAGCGTTTTAAAGTCCAAAGCAAAATTAGCTGAATTTTAAATAAAATTTGTTTGACTTACAAAGATCTTCAGTTCTTTCTAATTGCAAAAAATTATAAATGAATGACTATAAATATAAATATAAAGGAATAATTATAAAAATATTAACATAATAATTAGAAACAGTTTATGTTGAGACTAAAACACTCATTAATCCTGAAGAATTGACACATTTTAATGCAATTTAAATGCAAACCCCTTAAATACAATAGAAAACACCATGATTCATCGTTAATAAGATAAAATCAGCTCTGAAACTGCTTTTTTCTTGTCCTCCAGTTATTTATCACTTTCTAAGTAGTAGATTTCCCAATCAAATAATGGATAGCCATGTCTCATTTTACTCAGAACCCTATGAAGCTGTACAGATTTGTGCTCTTTGCTCACCTTGAAGACATCCCTAGCTTTATCATTCTGTCAGCAAAAATTATTTCTTCCGGATTTTAAACAGCATCTTTCTTCACTAGTGCACTAGCCATGAAGAGAGCATGATGGAATGTGACTTCTTTTGATTACCCAAACCATTTTATGACCCTTAATCTAATTTTTGGGCACTGTTCATATTTGCCCTATCTATGTCAAGCTGGTGATTTTGAGTACTGAGTATTCATAATATGAATATCTGAGTAGATAATATGCATAGATACATAATATGAGTAGATACATGACTGTATCTATGTAGTTACTCATCTTACGCATCTTTGTGTGGTAGGAAAGTAACAACTTTAATAAGGTTTGATGGCTGCTAAGACCTAGTGATGTTCTGTCAGCACTTCCCCTGGGTGTCCCTGGAAAAGGCTGGAGGATCTGAAAAATAGACATACATAGAAAGAAGACTGCAGAACTGGTTTGAAATCCTAATAGCAATGACTCTCAGGTCAAATCATACAGGCCAAGTCTAGAAGAAAATTTGATTTAGTTCTTATTTTGTTTTTCTGATTTACAGAAACAGGAAGTATTAAAACATCCCAAAACAGACCTGCAGGACAGTGCTCAGACTTACATAAAAATCTAGTTTCTTGGCCAATGGCTATATCACATCTCTTTGTTTCTGTTTTCTCTTGAGATCAATGAGAATGCAGCTAGATGTCTTGAAATGATGATTCTATTAAAAATACGGCTTTGCTGCACACCTTATAATGCCTCAGTGCTCATATTCTGGTTTTGGCTATTGCCAGACAGTCCAAATAAACCAGCGGGACTCAACCAGAGAAGGAGAATGTCTGTATTTAGCTTATGAATTTCTTCCACTTTTTCTTGAATTGAAAGGCCTCTACTTTGTTTTACATTATGCAAAGCATGTGTATGCCTGTGCTTTGGCCACGTTTGATTGGATATTTTCTCTAGGAGATACAAAGTTCTTTCAGGTAATGGTTATTGAGTGTATTTGGACTAATCACATATACATGCAGTAAATATTCCTCAGCTGCAGTGAGAATACAGATGTCAGCTCTATTTAGAATACACCCAATATACATATTGCCTCTTGAGCTAGATGTAATTTACACTTGAACAAATGACGAGTAACATGAGAATATTTTAAATTAGTAAAACTACAAATGAAAGGGTAGAAATGTTGTGTTCTTTCATGGTATCATAAATCAAACACATAATTAATGATGATTTTTAAGGGATAAAGTTGGGAGATGGGCGAGGGGAGATTATAATACTTGATTTTTCCAAATTGGTGAAAATCAAAGCGACTGAAAAGAAACTCCCTCATACTGTTGTTAATAAAAGTCTCATTCTGTGGGTTTACCTGTATGAAAAATTTCCTGAAGACAATATAAACAATATAAACTAATTTTGGTTTCTGAAAACTGTTAGTAGTTTTAGACTGAAATTCAGAGCCCATGTCTCAGACCTCCAGTGTGGTGTGATGATAAAATGAGAGAAGTTCCAAAGGAGTTGGGAAATATTTTTTTCTCTTGAGTAAAAGATATCAAGCAAGCTATAAAAGAGTAATAGTCATGTAACTGTTACTGAAGAAAATGTCCTTCTGCCAGCCAGATTATCTCAGTGGGGCTTTGCGCTAGAAAAATGTCATTAGCTACAACACCAGGCACCAAAAGAGCTGGACTTGTCATGTTTTGGAGGACAAGAATTTAATACTTGTGATCTCCTCGTTGCACAGAGAAAATGGCAGTGTCTGACCTTGATGATATTTCAAACATTGGAAATGACAGAGGTCATGATGAGCTGTAATTCTTCTCAGAGTAAGAGGCGGCCTTTTGGCATTGAATATTCACTAAAAAAAAACAAACAAAAAACCAACCACACACTGAACCTTAAAATAAAAAAATGTGATCAATAAAATTAGCCAAAAATTTTGAGAGTGTGAGATCAAAAACACCTGAGGAAAACACTCAAAGTGTATGACTAGCATAGTATAAGGGTGGCAGTAAATTCAGCTCAACCATTCACTGGCTGTGAAGCTAATGTGGCTTGTGCATGGCTAATCTGTTATAGTTTTACTCAGTGAATTTGGTATTGGTCTCAACTGCAAAGGTATCCCATTTTTTATTCTTTCCTGATATCCCAAGGGAGGAACTTCCTCAGTTTGTGAATCTGCAATGTTATGATCAAAAGAGACTGAGTTGTCTTACTTAAGTGAACTATCCCTTTCCAAAGAACCACAGTGGTTGCAAGTCTAGCTCATAATAGACATAGATTCAGGTATGTTTGCATACTTCCACAGTCATTTAAAATTATCTTTGTTTTCTCTTGCATGAAATGTGTTGCAATCATTGTACCTTAATTTAAATAAGGGTTATGGAACAGTGAGATGTAGAAAGAAAATAATATTTTTTTTCCTAATAAAGATAAGAAACTGTAACATCTCACTTTCTATTCAAGTTAAACATAAAAATTAATAAAACTTGACCAATTGTTGTGGCTATGTTTTTTAACCACTTATTTGGCTTACTAATAATCCATCTTAAATTCCACAGTCTAGTGCTTCACTTAATAATTTCAGTCTTGTGGAAATCCAATTTACAATTAAATCCCATTAAAATAATAAGTTGTTCTAGTAATTCAGAGCAATAAACACGCTAAAGAAGGAAGTACAGAGATATACAATAAAAGTTATATGGACAATAAAAATGTTCTATTCATAGCCAAAAGTAAATGCTTAATCTTAATTTTACAAAAACAAAATAATTCTTCAAACTCGTGCATTTCAAAACCAGTCAGGCTTCAGAAAATAATATAGTCAAGTCTTACTGAACTGTGGCTTGACTGAAATCGAGATAATTACAGGCTGTTTCAACAGCTTTTTGGTTGTTTTGGGAACTGGATTCATCTGAATGACTGCAAAATAAAGAACAAACTCAAACTAATCTTTCTTCAAGGAATGTGTTAAAAAAAATTGGTAAAATAAGCAAGAAACATGAGGAGGTTTTAAAGCAGAGTAACACAGACAACACCACCATGCTGGTGGGAAAAATTAATGCCTCTTTCCTGTCAAAGGAGTTAGGGAGATTAACATGTTGCTTATAATATTTTCAACACTGTGCTGAATTCCTACCTAAATTAAGGATCATCTTAGATAACCCAGTCAAGCACCTGGGAGGGATGACTTGTGGAACAGGATTTAAGTGGCTGTAAGTTTACATGGACTGTGGTTTTGCTAAACTATCTTATTCACCAGACCAATATTAACCGGCAAGAACTACAAGAGAGCAACCCACTGGTAAAAACTGTCAGCAGAGACCCTAACTGCAGCTTGCTGACAGATAATCTTGCTTCTTAGACATCTGGGTAACCCTAACTCTTACATGATTCAGCAAAAAATTTATTTTCCAATTTTCAGTTTCCAAGAAGTTTATAAATCCTTTGCAAGCTTAAGCATTTTTATTTCAGTATCCAAATCCTAAAACTGCCATATTCACCATCTTTGTTTCTGTAGACTAGCATCTGCTGCTTTCAGCTCTGGCAGCTCTGGACTTGATTTGTCTCCAGTAATTACCAGAAAGGTGGTTACTGTAGCTGCACTAATGAAAGGAGCAACCATGTTTCCTTGAAGGCAGTGCAAGCAAACATAAATAAATGATTGTAAATGAGATATTATTGCAACCAAGAAAGTAAGATACTATCCCTTTTTAGTGGCTTGATATATATCAACATTGCAACTTTCTACACAAAGCTTTGCTTAAGATGTTACAGTTTTCTGACACTTTATTTAAAGTATTATTAGCCTTATAGGATTTTCTTCTTCATCATGATTTGAGCCATATTTTTGGGTGGTGAGGCACTGGCACAGATTGCCCAGAGAAGTTGTGGGTGCCCCATCCCTGGCAGTGTTCAAGGCCAAGCTGGATGGGGCTTTGAGCAAACTGGTCTAGCAGAAAGTGTCCCAGCCCTTGGCAGGTTGGTTGGAACTAGATGATCTTTAAGGTCCCTTCCAGCCCAAACCATTCTATAGTTCTATGATTTTTCAAATGACAGTCTGTCTCCATAATTTTGCAGATTACTGTTGCAGCAATAACAGGTGCATAGGCGAGGGCCCGTGGCCAAAGCTAGTAACATAAGAAAGTTTTAAATTAAAAAAATCCTGTTAAGTTGCACTGAACTTTGTCATCTCTGGTTCACTGAATTTAGCTCTAACTGTGATCCTTTTCTGACAAGTGACTGTAAAAACTGTATCACACATTGTAGTGTTTGTGTTTCAGTGACTGCATCAATTTTGTTCAGGATGTTGTTGGATTTTTTTTAAAACCACCAGATCTACCAATGAAACAGAGGTTTGAAGGTCATGCTGTGTTCAATCTCATGCAACAACAATAATGGCATTTCTGAGAAATGAAATCTCACTCACCCTCACAGCAAACCACTTCAGTGCCTAGGTCGGGCTGTGCTGTCAGATTTTCACGAAGTACGAGTTAATCTAGTCTACTGCCAAGCTAAAATGAAATCTCTCAGAACTTATGTTACATAATGAAATAGTCTTACAATATTACCATTATTTATTGCATTAAGGTGGAAAAGTTTGGAGGGGCTGATCATACTAGTTTATCATGGGGCAGGTTTCCATCACTGTAATGGAATATAGGATTATCCTGCAGAGTGACTACTGTAACAATACTATCCTTATATTACTATGTATCTGTAGGAAGATGGTGTTACTTACCTGAATTACTTAGTGCACTTTTAATAGATCTTAATATTTCTGGAAAATGCTAATGGCTGCACAGTGCTAACTTGTGTCTTGTTACTTGGTTAGGACAGGGATATGTTTCACTTTGGAGATACTGAGCACTGGAGGCATTGGACCAAGATGAATTGATGAACAAAATGAATGCAGCATATTTTAAAGCAAAATTCCTCTTTGTTACCTATTAAATATATTTGGTGTTTTAAGAAAGAAAGTGAATATCACATGGTAAAATTATGTTAGTTGAAATCAATATAATACTTCTTATCTGATTTCTGGTACAAACTATTTTCCTTTTCTTCTCTCCTTTATTTTGCAGTTAACTTTGACCACTTTCAAATATTGCGGGCTATTGGGAAAGGGAGTTTTGGAAAGGTAAGAATCAACTTATTTTTAGCAGTTAAAAATCTAATAGGGAATTCCTTTGTGTTTTTCTGGTAACTTGATTAGGGTAAAATGACATAGGTTTTGTAGCTTTTTCCTTCTCAAAGACATCTGATCACCAGTATGAACTGAGTCTGACTATTCACTAAATTATTTCTATTATAATACATTCACTAAAATCAACTGAACAAAAATTATTGTAATAATTAAGTCTCCCCAATGGGGAGTAGCAGAATTTAGAAATCTGTCCTCAAAACAAAAAGAAACAAAAAAGTAGGAGTGGACTACTTCTTTAGACAGTCTACTAGACTGATCTTGTTCTTAAATCTCTGGACTTATTTGTGTCTTTAAAATAATTGTGGTATTTTAAAGGCACTTTACATAGATTAAATTCACTTGGGACTGTATAAACTGACATACACTATAATTATGATCATTGAGTAAATGTTTGTTTAATTCAACAGGATTTTGCTGAAACAGAGAAGATTAATGGTTTGTTTACACATGAATAGACAACCTTTATTTTTTATAATAATGATTATAACAAGGTTTTAAATTTTAATGTGGGTAAATACAAGGCCATGAAGCCAGAGAAAATCATATTATAAAAATGTTAGAAACCATTTCTCATGGGAATACACTTGGAGATGAAATATAACTGATACTTTATCAGGTAACTGATCAAGCAACAGCTAGGTAGATCTAGATTTGAATGATTCTTGAGTATATGCCAGGTCAGTGCTGGTGAGATACTTCTGTAGTCACGCATTAAGAACACACACAGGATTTTGCTGGTTCTTGGGCTTCATGCAGAAAAATTACTTTAATTTTAGATATTTCTTGCAGAACAGCATGGTCCTTCATGGCATGGTTCTTATTTGATTCAGTTGTTTTCAAGAGAAACCCTCTCTGAGGTCAATGGGAGAATATACTGCAAGGCCAACAAGGTTTTTCAGAACCCCTTAAAAATCAGGCAGGTGGAGAGCTATGATTGTTTATTATCACAATACAGTGATGAAATGCCATGTCAAACTAAATAGAGGTCCAAGAGTGCAAGTTAGGCATAGGAAAAGAAGTTAAAGATATATCCAAATCATGTTGGCCCTCACAAAGATCACCTGCACCCCTCTTTATTCAAAGCTTTCGCATTCACACCTCTACTGTCTCTGCCCTTTCAAAGGGGCCCTCAGCCTTCCACAACATGCAGGAAAATAAAAGAAACCTACCTGCATTTTGAAGGCTTGTTAGGTGATGTTTGATCCACTCTTTTCCATGGCATTCAGGAAACAGGTGAATGTTTCTATGATATTTCTAGAAACATCTAACTTTCTTACAGGTTTAAATGACTGCAGTGTTCTAGTGAATCTACTTTGGAAAATCTGCATTGGTGAGAACAGAGTTTCACAGCCCTCAGAGAACATATTTAATGCAAGAAAGGACTCATGCATGAGTATTTTCTAAACTTAAATCCTTATTTTGCAGCTATCAAACACAACAGGAAAGTCCTTGTTGGACTTTCTTTCTTTTTTCTTTTTTTTTTTTTCCCAAATGAATCCAGTCTTCTGACAAATCACCTTGTTTTGCCTTCCACAGGCAGGGAAAGAAAGAAACCTGTTTTCAAGCAACCTATTATAACATAGCCAAAAGCACAACATGGTAAATTAGTCACCATTTCAAGTGTCTTTTCTGTGAGACAGTCTTACCTTTATTGGTCATTTAGAAGCCTCGTTGCTGGCAACTTTTCCTATTACCGTCCTTCTGGAAGTACCTGGCGGTAGAAAACGTCAACAAACGATGCAAGACTGTTAATCTCTATTGTTAGCTGTTTAATGTTTGGGGTCCATTGTGTTCTAGCATCTTGCAACACATAACGCTTTGTTCAGTATCATGTTTTCCTTAAACTGCCTGCTTCCTTTATGGCTCCACTGTGGCCTTTTCTGTTTTCTGAGAGCAAAAGGATGTTTTAAGACACGCTCTACTTTTTTATTTTATTATTGTTGGTACAATAGCTCCCTCTCTCTCTCAATATTTCTTAAATTACTCTGGTTGCTACAGCAACCTTAGGCCTCAGCAGGATATTGCTGCAGGAGGTATCTGACATGGCAGAGCCTCTACACAGTTCAGCTCTCTCTTGTGCACAGAGCTCAAGGTGATCCTCGGCACCTCACCTCCTCCCTTGGGGCTGACTGATTCAGCAGCTATGCTCTGTCCTACCAGCTGGCTTCAGAAAGCAGTTCCCTGCCTTTTCCTTTGGCGTTTTCAGTTCACAATAGCAACATTTGCCGTTGCAGGAATTCGTAGGCCGTTTGGTATCAAATGCTTTGTATCTCAAGAGCTTGCCTTTTCTGAGAAGTGGCCACTTGCTTTAAGATGCTGCCTCAGTACGTGCTGCTTCTTAGGGACATGTTAAGAGCAGAGGCTGTCTCATAGACACTGCAGCATATTCCCCAGGAAAAGTGAAGATACATCACAGGAGGAGGGTAGGAAATAGGTGTGGAGAGAAGAGAACCACAAGCATGCTCCTTTTTCTGGAAACAATAAGGCTCCCTTCAAAGGTGACCTTTGAGAGCTCAGGATGCACCTTGGAAGGCACAGATGAAGAAGGCGAGCTCCAAGCTGTGTAGGACCATCACAGCCAAAATTTCTATGCAAGTTAGTGGTTCTTTTGTTCAAGCCAAGTGACATTGCAAGCTGTGGCAGAATAGCGTGTGACTGCTCATTGAATACTTCCCCCTCTCCTGGGCACGTGCATATACACCCTGTGTGTGTATCTGTACATACAGATACTGGCACAGCCCTGGGCAAGGGTCAGTAGTACTCAAGTGAGGTGTGGGGCATTACCCTAAAAGTAGCCTTTCTGGCTTCAGTGGCCTTGCTTTGCTAAGTTGAAGCTGCTTGCTTATGCTTTGGTGTCTTCATGCATAACAGGACATTTTTTTTGGGGGGAGACCTTTAAGTTAGTTATGCTTAGTATATTCCAGTTATTAGTAATTGCAAGTACATTGCAAATGGGCTGGTGAGACATTTTGACCAAACAGGTTTTATTCGTATATTAAATGTTTGTTTTTTAAGTAAATTCAGAAGTAGGAACTTTTAAATACTCAAACCAAAAATACTGAACTCTGGTCAAAGTAGTTATTTCTTTATGACATACAACACCTTAGAAGTGCTGTCACATGTTTAATTTGGCTATTTTTTCCATGTTGTTGTATGTAGAGATATCACTCTTCTCAATAAATATTGGAGAAAACATATTTTTGAAGATCACCCAATAAGTACAAAACTGACAAGGAGTGAAATACAAGAATTCCCATTATCCTTATAACCATTACAATAACCATGTAATTGCAGGGTTACTGCTGCAAAATAATTTGTATTCAGGTGCAACAACTAGTTCTCAGTGATATTATAGTACCAATTTTCCTCAATTCTCTATTCATGAGAGCAGGTGTATTGAACAATCTGACCTCATTAAATTAAATTTAAATTATAATTTCAATGTACAAATTCACTTCTTTTTGTCTGAGACGGTGAGACACAAGACTTGGTTATGATTAATTTGGTATATTTATATATATTTATAAATTTATATTTATATATTTGCTAATTTTTTATAAAACAGTGACTTCCTGTGCTGAAGTAATTGAAATTATACTGGTGTAAAACAGATGGGAGCCCAGAATCATGTCTGCATTGATTGAGGGTACTTTGCTAAATATTATGCAAAATATTTCAGAAAAAATATGCTACTATCCTAAAAGCAACAAAACACACAACTGCAGAGTATTAATATTGTTTGACAGTATAACAACCTATTTTTTTAGCTTGAGTTAATATGAAAGGATAGTAAGCAGATGCTTGGGCTGCTCCAGATGTCATGTTTTGCTCAGGGGAATCTGGGAATGAATCCCCCTATTTCAAGGAAATTCCCTGGCAGTGTAAAGATAAAATTATGATATCCATTCTCCAGCCTCTTTGTGTAAATTTTTCCAACTCTTCTTGTAGGCTAAGACTATGAGCAATAGTTTTTCAGAGCACATGGGTAAGAACACAAAATGTAGCAGTATTTGAGGCACGTGATTTGTCAGTTCCCACCCTGAAGCATATAGCTGATTTCTATCTTGCAGTCCCTGTGTCTGGGTGAGTGCCTTCTGCCCGTGGCAGTGCAACAGCCCCTCTGCTGGGCTGTGATTCCTCATGGCAGCTATAGCTGCCCCATCTGATCTACTGACAGGACATAGGACCCATAATAGTATCATGCAGGAGCACAGATGCAGTGTGCACTCCAGCTTCCAGCTCTCCACCTTGCACAGAGTGACCTTGCTCAGAGAAGCTTTCTCTGCCTGTGGTTTTGCATCTCTCCTTTTTTCATGACCTCTCATGAAACCATGTCATGTGGTAGTTTGAGAGGTCTAAGTACTCGTGCCAAATTCAGACCAAAATGTCTTTATTGAGAGTAAGTGCACCTGCTCCTCACTCTTTCCAGACTAAGCACATAGCAGCTAGAAGTCTTTTCTAGTGGGAAATGGGAGAAATCTTGTGTTTGCTGCAAGTCAGATTTTTCAGCCCTCCCCATCTTTTGCTCTGGGAAAAGCTTCTCTGAACCTACCTATGGCTGCTCAGCCAACACAGCACCATGAAGCTTTCTGCAGCAAACCTTGAGCAAATTTTGCCCCAGTTTTACTCAGCATAACTCTCTCACTTAGCTCTGCAATAGCCCATAGGGCACTCTGTCACCCATACCACTGTGTCTGTATGATCTCTTAAGCTTCAGATTAAACTCAGTCTGTAAGTGCTCTATTTTTTATGTATGAAAACAGAGGAAATCCAAGAAGGTAGTTTAGAAATGGAACGTAGCACATGCTGTTCTCCAAAAATGAAGTTTAGCCCTACAGTCATAATCTATTGGTTTCCTTCCCCTGGCTCTGAGGGAAAGTGGCTCCAAGTCAGCCTCTGGTTAAATGTCTTTTAACCTCATAGGTTTTAAGGCAACTTACTGTTACTTTCTCCCAGAAATAATGAAAGATACCACCCTGTGATAACATGTAAGACATGTAGAAAAACCCTCTTTATAAAGGGAATATTTTTGCAAGAGACTTTTAAAGATAAGCACAATACAACTACAAAGAAAATGAATGGTGATTCATAATGCCTACCTTTAAACATGTAAATGTCTACATGATGCCTACATCCAAACTAGTAATCTACAGTCTTTTTATGGGGACATTAGAAGGGAAACCATCCCTCTAGAGATGGACATGTTTAGATCTATACCTTATGTGGAAATGAATGTGCCTGTCCTTCTCTCCTGACTCTGAAGCTGGGTAGTTAGCTGTTGAGTTCATGACACATGTTTGGTTTGAAGCATCACACTGTCTGGGGTTTGGTAAAGGATATTCACAGAAAAATGGAAAGAGAATGTTTTAGTAATGTGACCATGGCAGGCTTCCATACTGATACTTGTAAATAAGGCAATTCTGCACAGACTTCCATTATAAGGAGTCATCACAGAGTTTGCTTGTTCAGGTGCCAGAGCACCTGTTTGTCCATTTTAAAATTACTCCTTTGGAACAAAAAACCCCTAAATTCAATCATTTCCCATTAAGACTGCACATGTGAGGAGAGCTCAAGGGCTTTTCCTTTTTTTTTTGCACTAGTGGAAAGTTTCAGCCAATTGATGTCCTGCTCAGAGGAAGAGCTGACAGCCAGCAGGTAGAAATGCCAGGGAGGATCTCCACTATGATTCAGTACTGTCAGAGCAACATCAGGCATTTTTTCACAGTAACATCAATGTGGATGCACATTGTGTTTCCTGATTTTTAGTAGGAAGTAGCTTTATTGTAGTAATTAAAATTCAATTGATTTTGAAACCATGTTAAAAGATGTACATAGGTACACATTGCTAGAAAATGTTTGCTGTCATTCTGTTTTGAAGCTGTGTGCTAGAGAAGCTTCTACTAACAACAGAAGGTCTGTTTCAAGTGTGCTGAATACCCTTGTCTGTATTGGCAAGTAAGAGAACTGAGTGCCTTCTGGAGTCACAGCAGCGTTTCAAAACCTGTTTGCATTACATATCTAGATGCTGTGTATGATCCTAGTTCAAACCTGCTCAAACCTGTAACTCTCAGCTGAGTAAAACCCAATCCTCTCAGCAGACTTTCTAGTCAAGCTTTCAATGGGGAGGCTTTTTATGTAGTGGAATAGGAGACTTCAAACATCTTGGTCTTGGCCAAGTTACACATAAAAATCGTGCTGCAAATTCATGTAAGCGAATGAACTTCGGGACTTAGGTTTTGAGCCAAAATCCCAAAATTTTGTACTTTGTAATGTAATGGAGTTTGATTAGAGTGTTCACGTAGTCTATGACAGCATGTCAGGAATTGCCTCTGAAGATCCTACATATGCTTCTGAAGGACCTGTGTAACCTTGAACAGTTAATTTCCATTCCTCCATTTCAGTTCAAACCCACCTACTGTATCTTCTTCCCCCAAAAGGCCAACCACAATTCCCCATTGTTCCACAGCCTGGGTTCTCTGCATATAAATATGAACCTTTATTTATCTTGAGGGCATCACCAATATTCAGACTTTCCATAACAGCCCAAGACGGAAAAATGAAACAAAACTTCAGTACTCACCATTGTGCAACATTGATGGGCTCAAAACAGAATGTTGCCATCCATATTTTCCTTAGTTAGCAGAATATCTCCTGGTATTAGAGAAGGTAATTAGAATCTTTGCTTAATCACATCTTATCCACATAGGTTAAAATTATTAACTCCTCTATTTGGAGTAGATTTGAGCTCAAAGACACACTTTATGAAAACAGAGTTTCAGACAAATAAGTATGTTTTGGTTTCCTTGGTCCTGTTCCTCCCAGTTTCGGCTGTGGGAAGTTGCCTCAGTTTCTCCAGACTGTTTCTGAATATTGAGCACACAACTTCCTCAAAATACAACTCAGACCCATGGATTTCTTTTTGGCTGTCACCAAATTGTAATTTGTTGTCTGAGCATGAATTTTATGAGTGCGTACTATCCTTTTATGTGTGTATAATATGGGAGTGTTTATGTGTGCATGTGTGGATGTAGATAAATATACAAATAAATTAATAGTGCCCACACCAAGGGGCACTATTATATCCAGAATACCTTCAAATTTAGGCATTATAGAGTTATGATACCTAAACCAGACACTTCTAGTACATAGTCTGTATTTGTACTGAAGATTAAAATTTCTGATTGGAGCCTATGGCTGTATCAGTAATACACGTGTTGCACCAAAACAATATTTTCAGTTAATATTCTCTTGCCTGTGAGGACACATTAGAAGTGTCACTTCAAAAAGTTCTGATCAATTAACAGCAAAACTCCCTTCAGAGCAAAAGGCTGTTGAGGATACACTTTCCCTCTAGGTGTGGATATAGCCCTGCTATGAAAATAATATTTACACCAGTTTTGGGGATAAGACACAGAACAAATTTATATTTCTGTGTTGCCAGAAATCACATTTAAAATTATGCTTCTTGGATGTGGTGATGGTGACTTTCCAGCTCCATTCTCAAGGCAAACTACCATGACGAAAAACAATCCAGGTTTAACATGGGAGTTCTCTTGACTGAGATTTTCTTCATGCATTTATAACATTATCTGACTTCCTTAAAAAAAAAAAAAGAAAAAAAAAGAGAGACAGAGAAAAGAAAACAAAGTAAAAGGAAAGAAATTTACTGCCAGAGACTAAATAATTGCAATGGTCCCTTGTGAATTCAAAAATATTATGATGAATCTCTGTACGAAAATTCTTTTTCCTTTCAACAATAATTAAAGGAGCATAATTCTGATATTTAGATGAAATATCGAGCCTTGGGAAGGCTCAATATTGCCTTGGGAAGGCAAGGTTTATGATGCAGTAATCAAGATGTGTGTACTGACTTACAGGAATGAGGACAATGATTGTGCATTTTCCTAAGCAGTAGGCAGCAATTTCTGTGGCTAATGAAATAGCCTGTGAATTCAGCAATTGGAGTGTATTCCTCCCAGCTTTACCGTGTAACTTCTGAATGTTAGGGCACTTTTATGCTTCCTTGTTTCTCCTTATGCAGGGTTTGGGTGTTCTTTTGGTAATTCTTTTAATTATAATCTGTTACAAAGAATTCTGCAGAGATGTGAACTTTTTGAAGGTGTTACTCAGTTGTAGTATCTGATTTAGTATCATAAAAAGATCCTTGTTTTCAAAGTTACAATTGAGTTTACTTTCTCAAGGTGTCAAAATTTTTCTTTTACTTTGCTGTCAATTAGGTGTGCATTGTACAGAAGAGAGACACCAAGAAAATGTATGCCATGAAATACATGAATAAACAGAAGTGCATTGAGAGAGATGAAGTTCGAAATGTTTTCCGGGAGCTACAGATAATGCAAGGCCTAGAACATCCCTTCCTAGTTAATCTGTGGTAAGAAAACCTTTAAAATGTTATCAAGGATCTCTTGTTTTCTTCTTATTGCTGAATCAGTTCAGACTGTGGAAGTAAGGAAAGCTAAAAAGAATAAGATTTTGGTGACCATTTTCGTTGAATTATTAAGGTTTTGCAGAGTGTTTCATTATTCATCAGTATTTTTAAGGTGCCTTTTTACATTGAAATATTTAAACATCATATTCACCTGTTCAATTCTGATTTAGTTTTCTCCAGATTGATACAGAGGTGTGTGGAAATGTGTGTTCTGTCCAACTTCATCATTTATTTTTGTCAATACCTGGACTAAACATCTCTTGTAAAGCTGTAGAATATCAAAACCTATAATTGTATTAATTCATTCTTTTTAGTTGATTCAGAGAAAATTCAAAGCTCAATTACTTAAAAAAATTGCTGTCATGGAACAACACAAAAGCATCTTTTTGTCACTGGAATTTCTCATATTTTCCCTCTGCTTGGTCACATAGGAGTGTGAGAAAATTCTTGTCTAAAAAAACATAATGGCTAGCTTCAACTACACCACCGACTTAAAACATATGCTGTCTTTTATGTAGTGAGAGTAGTAATGGGATGCAGATTTTTCCAACTTTATCTGAAAATGACCTATATAATTAAAAAAAAAAATAAAAAAGAACCAAGACTGAGGGGACATAAACCATTACAATATTAAAATTGTTCAGTTTGTGAATAGTTTGATTGGCTGCAGATGGTCACAATGCAAACAGACCTTCTGTTTTGTGAGTTTAGCTGTGTTACTAGAGGTCAGTTTCTAACCTACAGTGTTTTGCCTGTCCTTTAGCTCGCTCTTGAACTGTAAAGGTGAAAAATTCCTGTTGCCAGTTTAGAATCTTTCATGAATTAAAAGCCAAATTATGTTCTCTCTTAAGTGAACACAGCTTTAGCATAATTGCAGTCACTTATCATAGCAAAGCATTGGAGCCCAAAATTGATTCCAAAAGGACCTAATCATATATGTATATAAATATATATGCCCTCCACTTAACATGAATGATCATATTTGAGCTATTCTAATATCCTGCTGAAGGCTTAAAGAAATATGCATAAACGTTTTGGTTCTAATGCAAAACTTTCTCAGTATATTTCCAAGGTTCCATCAACCTGTACTCTGGGGATTTCTTTGACAAAGACAGGTATATCTGGGCTTAAGAGCCTGTGGATTTCTCTGTCGTGGATTTCTCTGTCATGTATTTGTCTAACCTTTTCTGAAATCGTACTAACTTTTTAACACACCATCTTTATGAAGAGATGTGAAAGTCTCCACTGTGTAACTAAATATTGTACAAAAACAGTCACAGGTTAATGCCATCTACAAGATAAACATAACAGTGCTGAAGGACTAAGGAGCAAATGGTTTTTGTGAAACAAAACGTATGTTAGATTCCAATTAGCGAATTGATAATCAGATAATAAATATTCTTTATTCTTTTCTTTTTTCATGCCAAAGATTAAACTTGAAATAAGCAATACCTTAAAATGTATTAGATGTGATGATGATTTTTATTCTTCTTGCAATTCTAAGATACTGTCACAAGATCTCAGGACTCAAGTGTTAGATGTTTTTATGTCATATGTGTATATGAGAAATGCAGAAAATGAAAAAGAAATGTAGTACTTTAGAATTTACAAAACATTCAGGCAAAAAGGACACTATTCAAGATGCTTCTGTGCACTGACAATGTTCTATATCTGATGACTCTAGCAATGGCCATAGCTAACCAATCTGTCTAGGATGCTTATTCATTAGAATGACAGCTCTCATGGATGAGGCCTGAAATTTATCACTTGCATTAAAGTTTGTGACCCAGCTCAGCAGCCAACAGTCCTATCTCCCTGTGGCCAAGGTTAGTTTTCAGATCTATGGTATGAAACAGAAGAATATGGAATACTCTGAAGACTACCCAGATCTAAAATCAGCACCCACATTCAGGGATAGCCCTGTGAAAATATGCAGTTTGCTCGTGCAACCATTTAGTTCCTGATGCCTTGAGCATCTCAGTGCTTCCCACTCTGAAATACCCATGGAGATAACTCACCTTGGTTCTCCTTAGGGCCAACATGTGAAGGTACAGCAAAGCTAGTAGGTGAACAGCATCCAGGAACCCCAAATAACTCTTTCTCTATACCAGACTCATAATATGTTTCTATCATTAGCCTTGCACAATTCTAAATGAATTTAAAATAGCTTCGGATTTATTTCTAGAGTGTCTATATTTGCAGATTGCAGTAGCATGTTTCAAACCTCTGAATGTTCTCTCTCAGTTTTCACCTGAATTTCAAGACGTTCAACACATTTTCTTCAAATAATGACTTTTGTTACTTTACTACAACAAGGGCAAAACACAAAAATCATAAGAAATTCATGAATAATGTTCACATCTGTTCTATTAAAACTAAGCCATAGGAAGCTCTTATACTAATTATATTAAATGTGTTTAATAATTGAAACTACAATTTAATTCTGTATATACCAGCATGAAAAAGGGAATACTGCAAGTATGAATGGAATAGTCCTTAAATATGTTATTCCCAGAAATAACTTCTTAAAATAACAACATTTTCATTGATTGTTGGTGAACTAGCATTCTGTTTAATGTATTTTTACTTGCAGTTTAGATGCAATAATAATTTGCATCAAATACATTTACATTGTAGCTATAACTTACATTAGATGATTAGCAGGTATCCATGAGTTTTCCTCTTATGAGTCAATTCCTGGCATACTAATGGAAGGAAATAGTTGAATCTGCATTTCTTCTATAGCAATTGCAGCTAGATTTGCTTCATTTTTTGGAGTTAGATTTCTCTGTTCATTTCATTGATTGCACTGTAAATGTACAAACGGGCTGTAACAGGAGCTACTAATTCTGTCTTATTTTGCAAACTGGACTATTAATTTAACAGGGAATAGTTATGTTGTGATGTATAGGGAATAACGCAGCTGCAGTTTGTTTAAATGCCAAGTTGCTTTTGGCCATGTCTGTGTTTCTGGGCTCTGTCACACTCTGAGGGTTCACATCAGTTTTCAGAAGTCCTGCCTGAGGTATGATTTTGGTAACTAAAACTCAGAAATTCGACCAGCCTACTAATGTTAATTGGTATGTTTCTGGTTAGTTGGGGTATCCCATTTTGCTTTCCTGAGGGTATTCAGGAGTAATTTTTCTGAGAAGATGAGTACAAACCTGCCATTGAGAGCACTGCTGCAGCCCCCACATCAGTGGACCGGCACTGACATTCACTTAACTAAAATACAACCAACCCTCATGGATAAAGTCAAAAATACAGTTATAGTCAGGACTCAGACAAGAAGTGGTTAACAGCTCTTCCAAAAAGGTTAAATTGTGACTCTTAACATTGGATTGTAGTTGGATGAAAACCAAAACCAGACCTTGGATGAGGAACTTTCGTAAAGTGGGCTTGTGGTTAAACAGTTATGTAGTCTGTGAAGAACTGGGAATCCAGCTGCCCATGTGGAAGGAAGCCTGGAGCTGATGTTTTCAGCTGTCCAGACAAACTGACTACTTGTCTACTGAAGCAAATGTGATGGCAGTGCCAATAGATTTTTTGATATCAATGTATTTATCTTGTTTGTCCCTTGAATCTCAGTGAGAAGTAATTATCTGGCTCGATGACACTTCAAAAGTCTTTGAAAGAAAATACATTTCTCCATTTATTTGAAAGGCAAAGTAGGTCCTTATTTTGGTTGCATTGTTCCTTTCCCTATATTCCTCCCTCCCCTAACCCCAGCTGTATGAAGCAAGACTTAAGCTTAGGTAGGTAGCCGAGGTCTGATCGGCTGTTCTTTGGTCTGGAAGGGATATACATGATGAAAAAATTAGGGAATTTTATAATCAAAATACTTTCATTTTTTTCAAAGTATCATTTTCTGTAAGAATTATTTCAGTGTCTTAATTTTTTTTTTTTACATAGGGTTGAATTCAAATGAAATCTTAGGTCTTTTAATTCAAAATGTCAAATCCTAAATCCATAACGAAAAGCATATTTGGAAGAAATTCTGTCATGATCACCTTTTCATGAGTTTGTGGCACCATCCCTGACCAGAACTGCTGATTTTCAAAAGTTTATCATCTGGACTTCAAAATAATATAGTAGTAAATCTTCCAACAATTGCTTGAACGAAATGGAATACTAACCAAGCATAATAATCTTTCTTTGAAAAATTGCATCATCAAAAATAAAAGTTGGCAATTCAAGAAACAAATATGAAGACTGGAAAGCCCTTTAGTTTTTTGTGATGACTCTAAAAATTAATGAGATACACGTATGCAATCTGTCACCAGTCAAATTCTTGTGGAAAGAAAAAGAAGAGGAAAGAAGGTAAGCATTCTGCTGGCATCCATTAGTATCTGCAGCACACACAAGAATACAGAACAGCTCATATAAAACAAAGGTAGCATCTCAACTCCAAAAGATCTGTATTAAAAAGCTTTTCGAGGCTCATGCGTCTTCTCGGAGCTTTATTAAATTTAACTTCACAATCTCAACTTATAAATCACATTACTTGAAGTATGAACTGTCTTTCATAACATCTGACACAGGAAGGAATCATTCTTCTGCAAATGCTCATAATGGCTTTGAGGATAACAGTGTTTTTTCAGGAAGGGCTTGGGGTTGATTTATAACCTTCATTTTAGAAGTGAAATTGAATAAATGCTTAAAGATATGTGAGCCTTGTAGCCAGTTTTATCACCATTAGAGGTATTTCTGGTAATAGAGATTCCTTCTTGGAATGAAAATCAGTCATGTTTTTTATCAGACCTTTTTTTATGTCACGGGTATTTCAAGCATCGATGAATGAGCTGTAGAAATGTCAGTTGCTAACTTAGTCCCACCTTGAGACTACAGCATTCCTCTCTAAGATCCAGCCTTTTATCCATGTTTATCCTCCCCTAAATATCTGAGTGTCCCCTGGGCAAGACAAGTAGTGTTCCTGAAAGTATTCATATTTTAAATATCTTTCTCACAACGTGCATTAGAACTGTATCAAGAGCCAAATTACTTCCTATGAGCCAATGCAGCTAGATTTGGTATTATATGACTTGTCTTTGAACATGAGTAAATGTTTGAAGCATCCACTGGCTGTTCTGAAAATAACTTGGCCTACCAGAAAAGGCAGATTTTTTTTTTTTGAAAACAAAATCATGTATCAAAGTGGTTTCTCTACTGATGTGGACAGAAAATCTGAAAAAAATTTGGACCATTCCTCAAAAGTTTTGAAACATTGAAGTGATGTTATTTTTAACAACCTTGCTTAAAGATATATTTTTTAACTTGTCAGAACTTTTTCTAAGTCAGCAGAGGGAGAAAGATAAAAATTTACTTTTGTCATCTTACAGTTTATTTTCCAAGTATAGACAAAACAATGTGTTTGATTTATTTAACAAGCCATGAAGAAGTGCTAACTGCATTCTCAGTGTGGCTATGTATTGTGATGTATTTTTCCTTCTACTCATCAGTCTATGGAAACAGATGTATTTCAGGACAGACCTACAGAAGTACATTACTGTTACCAGCTACAGTAAGACTAAGTTTCAAATCCAATGAAAACTGGAACAAGTGAAGAACACACATTGTAACAAAAATGCTCATGCATTTATGAATTCGCCTAATACCCCAACCTCTCTTTAAAAGAAAAAGGAGATATAAAAGAGAAAAAAAAAGGATTCTGGAGAGGAGAAATGATTTTTTCAGTCTCAAATGTTGGATGGGTTGTTCAGTGTACATACATATACAGATGCATAAATGGAAATTATCGCTTTCATGTGAAAGTGTTCTTTTTAGAATACTTGGGAAGCAATGTCACCTTGGACTGCCCCATAGCATGGATTTGTTCCTCAGGTTGGCATCAAAAATATGCAAAAGTCTATAAACTTGGGGAAGCAAGAAGACCTGACCAAGTGGTGGACCAAGTAGTCTGCTGGGTAGAGCTGAAAATAACCAGCCAAGGAGTACCAGTTACATATCAGAAACCCAAAGCATGAGGAGGAGGTGGTTTAGGTCAGTCTCAGGTGAGCTTGCTTAGTGGCTGTGGTATTGTGGCTGTTTTACTTGCCTTGACATATGAGACATAATCTAGAGTGAAAAAATTTTATAGGGGATTAAAAATTTATTTTCTGACATGTAGTGTGACTAGCCTTCTGAGCTTCATGAGACACCACATTAAAGGCTGTGAGTGAAGTCCATGATCTAAGAGAAAAATTGCATTATGTTTCTGGAAGGGAGCAATGGGGTTGTGGTCTTCCCTGTTGGGACCCAGGTTGGATGTTTGCAGCTGGCCTGACTGTCCCATCAGCAGTAAGAAATCCTGCCGAAAAGGAAAGGCAAGCTGTATTGATGTCTGTCTTCACAGTATGTGGTGGATCCCCAAAAGGTCATGAAACAACACATTCTGATACACATTTTTCCTGGAGAAGGTGCTCAGTGCTCTTAACTATCTTTGGTTATTCCCAGCTGCTCTAAGTCTGGTTCATGGGAAGAAATACTATGGTGTTGCCCTCATTGGCTATGTCTGTACTAGTAATTAAAAACTAGGTATCCTTCCTGGACTCTTAAACCCAATCTTCCATACTGCTAAATATTTCTAGGCCTGCTTCTAGCCTAGCTGTGGGTAGAGAATGAGCATCATCTATGGGAAGTCCCAAGTGCAGTTGGGTTGCTCCCCGTAGGTAGGCAGCTTGCGTGCCATCACTCTGGGTTTTGGAGCTGACCAGGCACAGACTTTTCTGTGCCGTTTGGTGTCAGTGCTGGAGAACAGTCACTGACATGTTTATTGATACAACATGCATTTCTTACTTCTTATATGAATTTAGCTAAGGTAAGGGACCCTAGGCCATGTGTCGTGGTTTAGGAATAGTATTCTCCAGTTCAGTGTTCCCACTGAAACCACTCCGAACCACACTCCACTCATTCACTCCCTGCTCCCCCTCCCCTGAAACAGGCTGGATAGGAGAATTGGAGGCACAAAAAGTAAAGATCACAGGTTAAGAATAATTTACTGGAAATAGCAATGAGGTAAGAAAAAGTATTGTAACAGCAACAATATTAATAATAAAAGTTTACAGTGGAGGTGAATGATTGCACCACCACCCTATCTGGACAGGACTCCCCCACCCCAGCAATATCATAAGGTGCTACAGAAAAACCTCCCTGTCTTGGCCATGTCCCTCCTGGCTCCTGCAAAAATTAACCTTGTCCTGGCCAGAACCAGGACATCACATAATTCTGGGCCATTCTAGATATCTGATGGGGTCTAAGTTTCTTTTCCAGGCAAGAAGAAATTGTAAATCAAGGGAGTAAGATATATTTAGCATCTTGCACAGAGCTTAGATGGATGAACTCCTTTTGCTATAGAGAGAGCAAAGGGCAAGTGCTTTCCTGAAATAGCTAGATCAATTCATCACTGCATTAATGTAAACCTGGAATAGGTAAAAATATTGAAGTTTTATATCTAAGACTGAAAAAAATTCTGTCCTCCAGAGCCTCAGAAGACACAACGATGGAGGAAAAAGGGCAGGGAAAGGTGATGAGGTAGCAGAAAGGGTAGGATAATTGGAAGAAGAGAGTATAGAAAAGATTTGTCTTGAGTTGTAAATGTTCAGGATATTATTTCTAGCTGTGGAAATTACATTGGACTCAACACTGCCAGCTGGTAACCTCTGGTGCTTGTGCTAAATGAATGTTAGCTGTAACATTCACTGACTGATGAATGCGAGATCCAACAGTTATTTATTTTTTTGTGCTGATTTTAATGCCCTAAGATAATAATTTTCAGTATTGGGACACTGCCTTGATAAATTTTGTTCTGGTGATTGAGGAGAAACTGCTGTCACCTTGAAATATATATCTTTAGACTTGACTCTAATACATTCCTCATAAAAGCAGGAATTGGCCTTTGGCATAGTTTAAGTTTTGATCTTTTCTGCATTAGAAACTGCTGCACAATATATTTCATCTCCTGTGTGTTTTGCTGTATCCTGGGATCTTTCTTAGGAGCATGTCTTCTGCATCATTCTTACTGAGAGACTTCATTTGCTGATCCATAATAAACTTTTTTTCACACAAAGCTTGCACTGCAAGAGAAATTTTATTATAAATGTTGATAATTACCAAACTGCTGGGAAAAATAATCTCTTTCGTTTTAACAGTTTTCCTTTTCAGTCAAGTTCCTCTTATGAATTTGCAATTATTGCATTGTTCATGGGGGGATAGGTGCTACCCAAAGCAGATCCTCATGAGCTTGGGGTTAGCCTTGGCCATGTCTCAGGTTTGTGGTGTAGACAGTCACAGTAATCCTCTGCACATTTATGGCAGCAATGAGTATTATTCCTTTTGGATGGATGCAGAGCTCCAGCGCTGTGGCAGGAGTATTCTCAGGAGAGCATAAGTGCAGGGTTTCACTGTTCTCACCTAATGAGATGTGAAAGAAAGAAGAAGAAGAGCCCTTAGATATTGCTTCAGACTCCTCAATTGCTACTTTTGGCAAGCAGTTCTTTTTTTTTTTCCCTTTATTTTTTTCATTCTCTGCTTTAAAGGTTATGAATGCCAAATGTGATAGTTAGAGTGTGTAATTAGACTGATACCCTGGGTCCTGTAGGTAAAGTGGTTCTCATAATCAGTGACAGAGTAATGAATACATCATGCAAATCTACTGTTTTCAGTCAGGATCAATTCCTACCTATGCTATGCAAACTGGAATGGCAATTAGCCTGTAAAGGCTCTGTTAAAGGTAGGTTATACAAAATGCAGCTCAGCACTGCATTAACAAAGCCCAACTACTGTGCGACAGCCATCAGAAGGCAAAACTCTCTTGGATGTGCTTGTAACACCATCCAGAGGGTGACTGCGAAGTAGGTGATTGATACGGAATAAAAACAAGTTCTTAACAATTTCACTGCAAAACTTTGATACTGAACAGATCATATAGATCTACAATTAGTCCAAAAATGTTAAAGCTATTCTTGGACACTATAGGAGTAGTATGGCTTGGAAATAATTCCTACTTTACTTTTGAATATATTTGAGATTTTGGTGATGATGTTTTTAGTTCAAATCAGAGAAAACACATAGGTGAATTCCTTTTGATTTATAACAGGTTGAAGTAAAAGTCAGGGCACTGATACTAAAAACAAAACA
Organism: Neopelma chrysocephalum; assembly: GCF_003984885.1. Lineage (NCBI taxonomy): Eukaryota > Metazoa > Chordata > Aves > Passeriformes > Pipridae > Neopelma > Neopelma chrysocephalum. The sequence continues at coordinate 3,928,161 of NW_020897731.1, read as the reverse complement.
AAAAACCCCCCATGGAAATAGCAATATTAAAATAGTGATAATTGAAGCAATATCTGTATGCTTCAGGTAATTTGTTAGCTCTCCAAGTCATATTTCCTTTTTACTTCTGCGACAATGTCAAGCATATTTTTCATGTTGCCAAATATGAAAAACTGGGGACTTTTTTGCCAAATGTCCAAAAGGACATAACAGAAGCCAAAAGTCTGCTTATACAGTTTTAAGACATGTAAAAAATAATGATAAAAACCCTGGAGTACAAGGCAATTTAAAATTTTCAATGTGAGAATTGTATCAAACAGAATGGGTTTTAAATGGCAAATAGTGGGATTGAAGCAAAGCAGGAAGTTCTGTAATGCATTGATGTTGCCTGTGCCCTGACTCATTAAAATTTGTCAAAGCTTTTATTCTTTTAAAAGTCAACTACGGATTTTTAAAGCTTAAGTGTGCTCTTAATTTCATCTTTTGAAAGAAAATAATATTTATTGTACTTGTAAAGTGCAGTGAGAACCTGATACTAAGACTTCAGAAAATTACCAGTGGTATCCTATTTCAAGATTAATGACAGTGTTACAGTGTAAAGGTCTAATAAGAAGAGACTAACTCTTGTGTTTCATAAGTACATGACACATAAAGGAGGATTTAAGGTGCCTTTTCTATGATGATGTACATTTTACAAATTACATCCTGACCAAGGAAAGGTCATGGGCTATGAAGAGGATGACTGTTTAAATTCATCTGCAAAATGGATACGGCCAGGAGGAAAATTACTTCTGCCCATCAAATTCTCTCTACCTTATCAACTACCTAAACTAGAATTTATTAAGGGTGCAGAGACTAAATTCTTTCTCGGCAAAATCTGAGGTGGTGGGATTGAATCTTGTTGACAAATGAATAAGCAGATTAGAACAGAAATAATTCTGCTTCTTGACCATAGCTTTCATATCCTTACCAACAGATGGACTGGGAGAAGGATGGGAGGAAATAAGGATGCAAACAAAAGTGATAATGAGCCTGGTGAGGGATGTGAACTGTGGAATGAAAGGAGAAGGCATTTTTCTCCTTCAGTGGGTACAAAAGCTAACCTAATCAGAAAATATAACTAATTTCAGTGCATATGTCAGACACCTCAAGATCTGAACTTCCTTTACTGATATTTGCAAATAAACAAAGTGGAAGAGAAACTCAGTTTTTATTTCTCATCTCTCCAGACCTCTGTGCACACTGTTCTTTCTGTAGAAAGGGAAATTTCTGCAACATTTTCTTAAAAACAAGCAAATATTTTGTTCATCTTGAACTAGAGCATTTGAAATTTTCCCTTGAGGAAAATGTCCTTTATTTGAAGAAAATATTCAAAACTTAAATATTCCTTCATAGAGAAAATAATTTGGTAATTGATAAATGATCAAATGACATGATAAAAAGGAACAGCACATTCTATGCTTTATGCATTTAAAAGGAATTTTAGGAGTTAAGACTCATAAGGCACTAAAAAAATGTAGGATATCATTTACAACTAACAATATTAACATCTGAGAGGGATAAAATATGCTATGCTGGTCTAAAGTATTATCCTTTTCATTACTGTTCATCACTTAGTAAATTAGTAAAGTGGAAACGAGTTTCAGTTGTAATGAAAAATTGGCACTAAACATTAACATATAAAGGTATAGGAAGATTGATAAGGCAGGCTTTTAAAAAGCTGGGAAACATTGAAATGTCATTGTGAGTATCTGGGATCACAGAGAGTAGCATGTCTTTGGAACCAGCTCTGAGATAGCCTCCTCTTTTATGTGTTCTATCAAGAAACAAACAGCTCTTCCTCCTCATAGCAAGTAAAAAGCTCTGTGACCACTGTCCACCTCAGCAGCCTGAGGCAGCTAAACAGCACAACAGGATTCAGTCAGAGTAACAGGGAAAATATATTACTATTATGACTTTTTGGCCAAGTTCAATGCTGAAAAAACATTTGAACTTTTCTACTGGCACTGTTCTGCCAGTGAGCTTGTACCTAATTTTCACTGAAGTTCTTAAAAACCCTCCATACTGCATCTGTCTCTGTCCCTAATCAATCATGACAAGCTTTTTCCTGCTCAAAAAGGTCTGTCACTCACTTGTGACACAGAGAAATGCTTGCTGAAATGTATCTCCTGGGTTTCCTTTGTGGCTGTATAAACCAAGTATTTTTTAATACCTCCGTCTTTCTCTCTTTTTTTCCTTTCTGTAAATAATCAAGAGAGTCTTATGACCTTGTCAGTGATGTTTTGATACATCAGCTTCAGGACACCCCATCAATAAATATAGGGTTGCCTTTGGTTCTTTCTTTAGCTGTATATTTAGTACAACTGATCCCACATGCACAATGACTGTATAACTAGTGGCAATGGTTGATACTCCCAATTCAGATGAAATCTTATCTATAATTAGTGTTATCACAACCTTTGACAAGTATAGCCTGCTTTAATGACATCCTATATTCATTTTTCTGTAGCTGTTCAAATGAAGTTTCATTTCACATTCCAGAAAATCTTTTTCTGTTTGCTTTTCTCTCTCTCACTCAGGAGGCAACTGAAAACTTATCATGTCATCAAGGCTCTTGTGCTCTCCTGGTATGTCTGTGCTCTTTCCCGGTGACAAGGGAAAGAGGACACCCTCCAAATTGCTGTCCAGCTTCTGCTTAAGCAGAAAACCCTGGCTGAACAACACTTTCTACAGCCTTGCATTCATGACTTGTTTTATAAGTTATAGAACACAAGAAACGAAGGATGCTGTCAGTAGCTTCAGAGTAATGGAGCTGTCAGACACAGTCAGGCTGGGAGCAGTGCTGTGCACAGAAAAGGGCGGGAGTCACGGCTGAGGCTCCCAGCCAGGCTGACAGCATGGGACAGCTGGCACCAGGGTCCCATCACTGCCACAGACAGACAAGTTGGTGCCCATCAGCAGAAACAATATGCCCTCTGCCCAAACACTTTTTCCTCTTCTTAACTGGTTGTATGTGAAGTATTTCAGCTTAACATCAGGAAGATGCTTTGTTTTATTCATTCATAATTCCCAGAAGGGGAGGATGTATAATTACAGTGAAATTAAATGATAGCGTCCAACCAGCATCTTCTTCCTTGATTCATGGTGGGTTTTGTTGCAGTCTAGAATTGGTTGTAAAGACAAATTCCTACAATTATCTATTGATTAACCTGGGAAAAACAATATTACTCTTAATCTCCTGTCTTACTTACTTGGAGAAATTGATTAAATAATGAATAAAAAGTTCCAGTTAAGCTTGCGGGACTTTCACCCATGCTATCCTCTATCTTCTTCCACATTCTCTATGATTTCTTCTATTCTCTATGAATACTGAGTTTTTAATATGAAGTTGCAGCAGGACCATAAAAGCATCATGCATACCATTGCACCTGCAGAGCCTTCATCTAAGGACAAGACTAGAAAAGCAAGATGTGGAGGTTTGAACCTCTTTAAACATGGAGTCTTTGGGGAAAAAATCAGATCTGGAAGTAAAGTACAGAGGCATCACAGTGCACAGGTGAATGAGAGATGGCAGGTGGCAAAGCAGAGTTTAATGAGGAGAGATCCTTCTTTCTCAACTATTTTTTAACATCCTCTTACCACCATCTTGATACTGCCTCCCTCTACCAGTACCCACCTCTGATGTCTCCTCTCAAGGCAACCTGACAGGCTTTTGCTCCCAATCCAGGTTGATTCTTGCTCTTTCAGAGAAACTGCCAGGTTCCAGGGACTAAATGAAAGAACATATCAAAATGGTGTTTTCTGCCTTAAATTTACCCCTCAAAATATCTCATCTTGTGGATGGGTGGTGAAAGGGCTCTCTTTTCTCCATCTCATACTTCTGACTTATCTTTTTATATATTTTTATTGAAATATGCTTTTGTTGAGCAGAAATCCTTTAATTACGTTTTCAAAAATCATGTAGCATGTGTTACCATAATGTTACAAAGTACTGCCCAATACATTTGCTGTACAGAAGAAGCATGAGACATTAATTAGGTTCCATTGTTTCTTTGCCTTTAATTGAATGTAGGTTTCCATGGCAGCAAAGAGAGACAAATCAGTCAAAGCCAATAGCTAAAACTGACAATTTGCATTCTGGTCACTGGCCTTAAAAGTGTGATGTACATTTAAACAACTAGGTTGTCTAAGTGTTTGGTCACGTTATACTGCTGTGTCTTCATTTAGAGCAGTCTTCTGTAAAATTGTAAACTGAGATGCTGATCTGCAATTTTGATTCTCTGCTATTTACAGAATAGTCTATTCAAATCCAATAAGAGTTTTTATCCTAACTAATGCAGTAATAGTAGTAATAAAACCAGAGTAGGAGCTGTTGTGCTGTAGCCTAACCACATATTTTTATGAAAATCGGATATAGAGATGGCTGAAAATAGTTTTAACAGAAAATACTATATTAACTAAAATCTATTTCTCCTCTTTCTTCCAAATATCTTACTTCTACCAGAAAAAAGTCTGAAATCCAGAAAAATCTTGATTCTCTAATGTTGGCTTCAATTCTCCTTCAAATTGTAGTCTGATGCATTTGCTTACTCTTTCAATCAAAAGACAAAGATGAGAGGAGTTTAGGCACACCCAGCAATCGAGTTTACACACATTTGCACATATATTTTTAAGAGGAAATTTATTTCTTACTCTATGAAGTGTTTAGGAAAAAAATTCTTGAAACGTATGATTTCTATTACTGTTCTTAAACATCGATGCTAACCTGTAGCACAGGTATTTAAGAAAGTTGTAGGTTTCCCCCATAGAACTGCAAAGAGCAGAAATATGAAGTCATTGAAAATTTTCTTATATGCCAATAGACAAGGAATTTATTTTAATAGTCTCTTGCTGTCAAATGAGTCTGATTTAGGTCTACACAATATGTCGGTCTTCTCCAAAATGTTCAGCTGACTTTGTGTAAACAGTGTTTTGCAACTTAAAATGCTACTTCTTTTTTTGTGTGTGATGGAAAGCACGGACATATTTTGTTGAAACACACACATGTAGAATAATTCCTTGTATTTTCAGCTGTCTTTCTGGAGCATCAGGGTCTGTGAGTACATCTCTCAAAATACTTCCAAAAGTGATTAAACATGAGGTGTTGCATTTGTGTCTCATTGGCCAGAGAAATTCTTGTTTTTTTCTGAAAGAAATTTGAAGCAGTAGAACCTTCAAAATACAAAAGTTGGGGTCAGATACCTGTGGGGCTGTTGTCACATTTTATGACAAGCTTACCAAAAGTGCCCAATTCATCTATTCAACATATGCAGTTGAAAAATACTTAGTAGCAGCTGGGGAGAGCTGGCTGAACAGTCTGTGACTTGATTAGACCCAATTATTGATGGTATGTAGATGATAAGATAATGAAAGTTGTGTGCTCCACCCCTTCCCCAAACACCCTCAGCCCCACCCTGAGTCCTTCTAGATGTAATATGAAGGATATCTGTGAAGGCCCAAGCAACTGACTGCACTACATCCTATAGAGTGCAAGATACACACCCACCCTGCTAGGCACAGGAAACGGGATTTTGTACCTTGTACCACTTTCTGCATACAGGACAAATGGTAGAAAACTGCACAAATTAAAATCCAAAAGTGCTAAACAGTTCAAAGATGAAAACTCTGGAAGGGAGTTTAGTGGTAAAAGGAAGACCCGCTTGTTTAATTTGGTTTTTTTCAAAGGAACAAAAACATTGGAAACAACTGAGGTGGAAGAGAAGACAAGCCATGCCCAGGATTCTTAAACAAATGGTCTCACAAAATAGAGATGGATGTTATAAACTTCCATTGAATAAGTAATAAGTGGACTGGGGTAAGTGGTTGCTGTTATTACTTCTGCTTAAGGAAAAATACCAGGCAAAAAAGTGATTTATTTAAATTCTACCTTTGACAATTAAAAAGTCTGCCTTGTACAAGAAAGGTTTGCTTGGGCACACCTGTTACTTCTGCTAACATTTTAGGAAAGCAAGTCATTGGCTGCTGAAGAAAACAAGGCACTTGTAAAGCCTGAGGATGGCTGTATGGATGAGGTAGCTCTGTGAAAAAGAAAACTCTGAAAGTGGGTTTGATGTGTAAAGATGTGATGAGAGTGAAAAGAACCACAAATGAAAGCCTAAACTGAAACTCCTGATACAGGATGTATCGGAGATTAGGTCATTACAAAAATGAATGGGAGTCTGATTACAGTGGTGACAGCCTGCATTCAAAGAGAAGGTATTACAGAAGAGTGTTAGAGACTGGTTCAGTATTTGTGGGGATACTCAAAACCCTTCCCTTTGGCTCAGTTTATTTTAGAGTAATTCTGCCTGTCCCTCCATGTACTGCCGATGTAATCTGAGTGCAGACAAATTGAAAGAAGAAATAATGACAGTGAGAATGGCAATGGGGCTTTCTGGGAAAAAGTAAACGTGGTGGATTAGCCCTGGCTGGGTGGCAGATACTCACTAAAGCCACTCTATCACTGCCTTCCTCAACTGGGCAGCTGAGAGGAAATAGAAAAGGCTCGTGGGTCGAGATAAGGGCAGGGAGAGATCACACACCTGTTACCGTCATGGTCAAAACAGACTCAACCTGAAGAAATTAGCTTAATTTATTGCCAATCAAATTGAATTAAGATAATGAAGAATAAACATAAATCTTGAAACAACTTCCCCCCTCTCCTCCCCCCGCTTCTTCCCAGGCTGAACTTCACTTCTGATTTCTCTACCCACTTCCCCCCAGCAGTGCAGGGGGACAGGGAATGGAGGCTGTGATCAGTTCATCACATGTTGTTTCTGCCACTCTTTCCTCCTCAGGGGGAGGAATCCTCACGCTCTTCCTCTGCTATTCCAGAGGTGCTACCACCATCACTGATGTGCTGTGAGTCCATCTTGGAGCTGGCTGGCATTGGCTCTATTGGACAGAGTGGAAGCTTCTCACAGGAGCTACCCTCGCAGCCCCCCTGCTACCAAAACCTTGCCATGCAAACCCCATACAATAAGTCTTGGAGATGAAGGATGAATTAACTTTTTGTCTGTAAAGGGGTACAGAAAGAGTATCTAGAATCCCCTTGTACTGTATCCAGGAGATTGATCTGTAAAGGATATGGTAGTGTGGTTCATCTATGAAACTAGTACAGGAAGCACAAGCCTTCGGGCAGAAAAACAAATTGAATGGAGCAGAAGCCTTTGCAAAGAAGTAAATACAATTCTAGCAACTTTTAAGTTAGACAAGGTATATCAGAGACCAGTGCTACAGGGGCTCAGAGAAATGGAAATGCCTCACATATAAACCAGGAGCATATTTACTATGAGGAGTAATTGTGCTGCAGAAGGAAAGAAGTATGCCCAAAGAAGTTGGGAAGCAGCAAGTACTTAAGTACTCTGCAGAAGAAGCTCTTTGCCCCTGAAAGAGCCAAAGTGTTATGGTAACTTGAATACCTATTCCAAAATACTTGTTGCATGATGACTTAGGTGCTTAAAATATTGTAACACTGAGGAAGGACTTTTCATTTCCAAATGTGTTGCCCACCCTTTTACTTGCATGCTCCAAAGGCACTGTGGCAGAGCCTTTACCCCAAGGGAAACCATCCCAGGTGCCTTTGCCTTCATGGAGCTGCACTGCCAGATTCTTCAACACAGTGTGGATTGGCTTTGTAGCTTTTAGTCTGTAACTCTTCACATTCCCCTTGCAGCTTCTAGTTTGTAACTTTACAGACCTGGAGACGACACAGTACATAATCATTTACATACCCCGAGATATTAACTAACACTATGCATGTACAGAGCTTAGCCAGTCAGCATACAAGACGTGCACCTGAAGAAGTGCAATGGGTGCTCATGCCATCATAAGCAAAAACAACTGACAGGGAGTTTGAGGGAGTTCTGATGAAAGCTGTAAAATTCCCACAGAATAGTGTTGAGAAACACCTTTGCAATGGCAAAGGTGCACATTTGAGGCCCTATCACTTCTATCAGCTGACCACCACTGATTTTTTCCCCCTTTCTCTATTTTTCCTCTTGTTTTTCCTTACCACACTCCCACCCCCTGTGCTCTGACTTTCTCCAGTAACTCTGAAGCCAATGTATGGCATGAGTTATGGACCCTGCTGGTAAAGCTTTGTACGCACAAGCCTATATCAACTTTTTGTGCAACATATCAGTGGTCCCTTGTACAGTAGAGTGTCCTCTGGAAGAGCTCTGTGAATTTCATGTGTTATAATAGGCTCTTGATTTTAGTGTCTAAGCGAGATGTTACAGTTTGGATTTTGAATGCCTCCTAAGTGGCATAAGCCTAAAGCTCAATACTTGTATTTAGAATTAGTGGCATCCAGGAGATATCAGAAAAATGTGTCTTTGGAGCATGCAAGTAAAAGGGTGGGCAACATATTTGGGAATGAAAAGTCCTTTCTCAGTATTACAATATTTTAAACACCTAAGGCACCATGCAACAAGTATTCTGGAGTAGGTATTCAAGGACCAGGTTCAGAGCAGTGAAAAGCTTTAACTTTCATTAAGCAGAAAGCAACCCACAGTTCATTCTGTAGATAACTTTCTCTTTGGCATTTCAGACATCCACTACTGATTTAAATGTCATTGTGTTCAGCAAAGTCTCCTGCTAATTGCTAGTCTTAAATATCCACATTATACTGCTTCCAACACTGTGTAAAGTTATTTGATTAATATTTTATTGTACTGGCTTCTTTAAAGGCAGAACCATTGATTTTAGTAGTTTAAATCAAAGATGGAGGATTGTCATAATTCAGCAACAGTAATTACCTCATAGTAATTAGAGCTAGGTGTGTAGTAATAAGCAATAATGGTAGAATACAAAAATGATAAACGGAGGTTTTTATAATTAAAATTGTTAATGGTGACTCATAAACAGAAGCCAAAGGAGAGGAAATGAAAGATGCATCTGTGTGGCACTTTCAGCAGCCAGATCTGCTTCTGCTTAAACAGGAAGCAGGCAGATTACTGGAACAATGTCTATGTTTCAGAGAAATAACCAGCCAGCTGTAGAAGGAGCTGGTACCTGTCCATCCTCCAGTGAAGCGTGTGTCTGTCTAATGAAGCTGCCTATATTCTCCTTTCAGCTGAATTTCTTATCCATGTAAGAAAAGAGAAGGATACATCTGTAATGTGAAAATTATTTATCTCTGGTGTAGATCAGGAGTAGGCTGTGGAGAGAGGAATCATTATTTACCTTTCATCTAGAGTTTCCCCTACCTTTGAATTTCTTCAGTGTCAGGAGTCTACATGTGAGTGCTCTCACATGCACTGTCAATGCATCAGGGCATTTACCTTTCCTCTAGGTGTATGTTCTTTTCCGGGAATACCACGTAACTCCCAGATTTCTGAAGAGTATTGCAAGGAAAACACACTTTAAGGGTTATTTTGTCTCGGTTTCCACAATACTGACAGACACATATATATGGAATAAAGATGAAAATTTCTTCCACTTCAGGAAAAGGTTCTTGAGATCCAGTGAATTTACTACTAACAGTTTGGCAACTAATTTTTGTCTTGCACTTAAAGTTGTGATCAGCACAGAATTAATTTAAATATGACAGACATTTTTTTTTGCTGAAGTCTCCACTGTTTCAAGCTCTATATAAATTTCCATAGAGAATATGTATGAAATTATTTCATTCAGTTGTGACAGTACTTTTATTGCAATTAGCAACATTCATCCCTCAGTGAAGGAAAGGATTACAGCAGGTTAAAGGCAAGAAATTACCAGACATAGCTCTTATATATTTTGGGTTTTGTTTTGTGTTCTATTTGTATGGATGAGAAGATTTGCATGAAGTCTGAATTGTATCACCAGATTTATACCAGTGTAATTTTCTGAGTTAATAAGGCCAATCTAATTTTGTTCTTAGCCCTGAATACTCATTCTAATCTCTCTTTCCTCAAGATGAAAATCTGAAAGCACAGCTTCTCACAGAGACATGGTTTCTATGTGTTTAAAAGCCTGTTCCTTCCTTATACTTTTCTTCTTCCTTTACATCTCTTGGATGTTGATTACAAAGCAATTAAAATTTCTTGCTGTGGAAGCAAAGGTTTTACTCAGAATGACATCAGTACCTGTCACCTGTCACCCTGTAGCAAAATGGAGCCCTTCTCCATTTTCAATAGGTTCTGAAACTTTTTGGTTAGAAATTCACAAAGTTGAGAGTTGTGAAAGGCACAAACCTCTCTTGTATGCCATTACTTGGAGTCTCAGCTCATCTAATTGTAACTGATTCATTCTCTAAAACTGAAAACTTTCTGCCTTCCTGTCTTCTTGTCATCCATTTTCTTTCCTCTCCCTGCCTGCTTTTCGTTTATTACCTGATCTTTATTTGTTTAGCTTCCAGCTGTTTGCTTCTATTACTCTTCCTTTTTAATAAAACATTTTTTTCAGCTTGTTGACATCAAACAGTTAACTGGCCTTTTCAGGTAAATGAAAGCAGCACCAATACTACTATCTATTCTTGCATTATTTTTATTATTGATGTACATCTATTTCTATTATTAATGTAATATTTTCTGGAATTAAGGAAATATAACCTCCCTTTCCTGAAGCTGAAAATGTCTTGCCACCCATATATCTGGGAGAGGGAATAATTCTTCAAGTCAGCTCATTTTCTGTTTCCTTTCAGGAAAGGGTCACTATTCTGTAGAAATCTTTTAACTTTAATAAACCATAAGTCAAATGTCTTTTTTCTAGCGCAGCAGATCTATTTTTAGTAATGGTAAAAGAACAGTATTTTATGTCTCACCATGAAACAAACTACTGATATGGATCCATTTATTTTCTTTTACCTGTAATTTTGGACCCTGAAAAATGGATAAGCTGTCATTAGAAACTTTTGTTAAACCTTCATCCAAAAAGCCTCTCAACCCAACAGTAGAACATAAAATATTCCCAAAGAGCCACACCCCCTCTACTCTGCTGTGAAAAGAAAGCATAGGGTACCATGCTACAAATGACAAAATATGGTAGAAGGGAAAGCAGAGCATTAGCTGTGCTCATGGTTGCCATTTTTGTAATTTCTTTTTACTGGACAGTCAGAATTTTGTTATCTTCTTCAATCTCTTAATGGAAAATGTAAATACATTTCTTGAGGTTAGATCTATTTCTTTGCCAAAAGAAAAAAAAATCAGTGAAAAAAAATTAAAATGAAATGTGGATGTTTCATCAGATTTTTGCTTGTTTACAAGATTGCAAAGAACTTCAATAATTTTAATATGTTGTACTACCAGTCGAAATGATTCATGTGTGTTTCTTCTCAAAGCATTTCACTGAATTCAGAGTCCCAAACTCCCAAATAAGAAAAGACTTTAACATCTTCAGATTACATGTTAGATGGAAAGTCCATTTTTCAAAAGTAATATTGCTCAGTTGTTCCTCAGGCTACATTTATTTCTTCTGTATTTAAAATTGTATCCCTACACCATTGATTTTAAATTTTTCTTTCATCCAAAAAAACACCCCAGCCTGTGTCAAAGACTGTTCTGATGCAAGACGTGGTTCTGAACCAAACTAAAAGGGTAATGTAATCACAGCTTCTGCTAGGAGCTTGTTGTTTGTTTGCTAGTCATTCAAATACAAACATAAAGGAAACAGGACCAAAAGTTCCTTTATATGTATTTTAATTATAATCCTAGCTCAATACTGTGACAAGTTTGCTTTTTAGAAACGAAAAGCTAATGACCCATGTAATGAATAAATTAAATGCTTTTACTCACTTTGTACATGTTTCTTTACAAAATTAATTGGAAATGGAGAAGCTTGTTTAATCATGGAATGTCTTGTTGAAATGGATGTTTATCAGTCTCCAAAATGTAATATGTACTGTCAAAGCTTCCACACAAAACGTGTGTATTTGGCTATCAATGGAAGAAGTTGTAACTAAGCAGCCCCTTAATTAGTATTTTGTCACATCTCTTCTCAGAAAATGTTTGTCTGGAACTGAGCTATTGCTATACAGGGTGTAAAGGTGTTACAGTTAATTTTTTTTAAGGAAAACTGAGAATGTCATATTCTCACTGGGGAGGTGTGTGCCCCACTGACCACCACTCTCCCTTAGGAGCCAGTGGTTGTATCAGTGGTTTGAAAGATGCCCTTGTCTATTGCTGATATTCCCTTTGTTAAGCAACTCCTTTGGTAAGAGTTGAGAGGTTTTGCTCTGATGTTGAGTGTAAAAACTGGGTGGATAGAGTTACTAACTCTACTCTTACTGTCATTTCAATTTTTTCACTTAATTTCTTTTTTCTCAAGGTTTCTGTCCTTTGGACCAGCAGTAGTAAGAGCAGGGTAAAGTGAAATCTTACAGATGAATCCATCAATGTCTGTTTAGGCTTCAAAAGTCAAGGGGTTGATCATATAGTCTCAGCTTGGACCTTTAGCATACAGAAAGTATACAGTTACGTTGCCTGATGCAGTGCAGTCTGAGGTAGACAGTTTATTGCAGTGAAAGTTAGTGGGTTTCTGAATGTTTCTTGTTAGTTACTCAGTTATAAGTTTAGGATACCTGATTTTAGCAGTCAGTATTGGTCAGATTGGTCTAAATTTTCTCATTAAAAGCAGCTTCACTAGTGGATTTGGAGAGAAAATTTAACTTTAGGTAGAAAATATTATTGTTGTTGTTTGCTGTACATACCTAACTTCAGGAAAGACCAATTTGTCTGAAATGATCTTTGCTTTTTTCTTCTCTTTATCAAATACATATTCATAACAAAGTTTCACATAACATAAATCATGATAGCAGGGTTTTCTTAAGGTCTTAAAATCTACAAATCGCAGGTATAGAGAGATTAATGTAATAAAAATTATCTATTCCGTTTCCTTTATTGTAGATAGAACACAAGAATAAACATTGGTTTGCTCCTTTTTGCTTTAGATTATCTTGATTAGTTTTTCTGTTCATTTGTAGTAGGTCTGTGTTTTTGTAAAAAGGGAAATGAAAATTTTCAGGGAAGGATAAACTCCCTTGCATTGTTTTCACATCCTGTAGCAAAAATCCAATGTCACTGATATTCTAAGAGAGGGTTTTTAAAGAAACAAAACAAAATGCTTCTAATCATTAGGTAAGTACCATAAAGTTGTTGCAAGACCTCCAATTTTAATTATTTTAAGCTTGTTTGTACACACCAGAGAACTTTCTGCATTTTTTCTTGAATACCAACTAATGCGTGAACTCAATTTGTTTAAACGCTTGGAAGCTAATTTATATAGTCAAGTACAGGTTATTAGTCTCAATAAACGAAAGCCTGAGTAAAATTCTTATGACTTCTGTTGTGCAGTGGGCTATAGGAGATAACCCACTGGTTATTTCCAAATCTAAGATATATGCATAGTCCAAAAAGAAAATAGGACCTACGTAAAGAATTATTGCAACTGTAGTGGAGAAAGTAAGAAGCTAGGCATCTAGGATGTTCTGCTTTCTTCTTGCACAGTTCTTTAAGTTGTAATGAATCTGGGAAGTGATTGATCACAATCAGAATTAGTTGAATTCTGAGATTTAATCCACAAGACATTGTGTTAATGCATTTGTATAGAAAGCCCGACCATTTTTATTGACTCGGGGCTTTAGAATGTGGGGAAATACTTTGTTTTGGAGACAAATTGCACTGTTTTAATGTCTTGCTCAGAAAATTTAAAAATCCTCTGACAAACATTATGCTGCAAACAGGAGTACCACAAAGTTAGTGTTGTGCTTTCCTGATTGAATTTGAACTGCAAATGTGAAAAACTAGAGATTTCAATTCTGCTTTAAATGCAGATCACAGCGCAGCAAGAGAAAGCAATCACTGCTGACTCTGCCTCGTTTGATAAACTCAAACATTGCAGAAGAGAACAGCAATAGAAAAGTAGCAAATTAAAGTAGCAAATTTGTCTGTACCCTGAGTGGTTATGAGTGTAAAATGCCGTGCTGGGTTCGGCTGTGGTAGAGTTGTCTTCATAACATGGGACTATGTCTGGGATTTGTGCTGGAAACACTATGGATAACACAGAGATATTTTAGTTATTGCTGGGCAGTGCTTAAGCAGAGTCAAGGCCTTTTCTGCCCCTCACCCTTCTCACCAATGAGGAGACTGGGGGTGTACAGGAAGCTGGAAGGGAACACAGCCAGGACACAGCCAGGACAGCTGACCCCAACTGACCACAGGGATATTCCATCATGGCATCATGGTCAGCATGTATAGCTGGGGGAAGGAGAAGGAAGGGGAGGATGTTTGGAGAGATGGTGTTTGTCTTCCCAAGTCACGATAATGCGTGATGGGGCCCTGCTTTCCTGGGGATAGCTGAACACCTGCCTGCCCATGGAAGTGGTGAATGAATTCCTTGCTTCGGTTTGCTTAAACATGTGACTTTTTCTTTCCTTATTAACCTGTCTTTATCTCAACCCACAAGATTTCTCACTTTTTTTCTTCTGATTCTCTCCCTCATCACATTGGGGGCAGCGAGCAAGCAGTTGTGTTGGGCTGAGTTGCCAGATGGGGTTAACCATGACAGGTACAGTCAAGCAATGGCTGTAGGTGCAGTACACATCTTCCACTGATAGTGAAGAATTATCTCAGCTAAGCTTTTCAGCCAGGAAGCCCTGGATTTTTCTCACCATTAAAAAATTTAGGAACTCAAGAATTTCTGGTAAATTTCTGGCACCTCTGGTTAGGTCGCAGTCTGTGTCTCTGGGTCTTAACAGAGAATGGGGGCCCTTGGTAAGGACCAATGAATTGGTGAGGCATTGGTGAGGTCATCAGTGAGGCACTTATTTTTAATGGTCTCTATTGTCCTGTTGGAGACTCAGGACTGGAGCTTCCAGAAGGTCCTGGGACAGACTGACTGTTGCTTTGACCAAGCAGATTGTCAGAGGCTGCAGTCCCAAGGGCTGGCTAAGCCCAACTGAGCACACAGCAGCCACTGAAAAACAACACAGGTATGTGGTAGCTCTGGTGGAGTTGACAGCTTGGCCATCTGTTCAGTGAAATCAGAAATGCTGGTTTCAGCAAAATTTCTAACTGGGCAGGAGTTGACAAAGTGCATGTTTCTGCATGGTTAGAGTTGAAATAAAATGTGCAAATGACAAGTCTAGTCATGAACATAAATCTGAGGCATCTCTCTATCCAATACTAACAATCCCACCCAGCTACAAAGCAAGCAGTGACCTTATGTACAGCTCACATATATGGCAAAGCATGGTCTTTGTACCAAGCGGGTAAGACAGAAGTGTCTCTTCAACTAGAGTCCAAGAGAAGTGAAATGTTTTGCCACTTGTATCACTCTTTCTGATGCAGAAATAAACCCAAATTTTCAAATTCTATGTCAAGTGCTTGACATCGCAAGTTCATGGCTCAATTTCCATCCCTCATTTTCCTTTATCTGTTCCAAGCATCCATAGTCAATATATTTGTAAGATCAGCACGCCATACTCCATCTTTTTATCAATGCAACATGAAGGCCGCTCACATCAGTTCTGATTATGGAACTGGCATCCTCTATTGTGCTGCCAGTTTTCAGCTGGTGGTGATAATAATATTTCTTCTGTTTTTGCAAACAGAACTCTTGCTTTTAACAAGTTTACAACAAACATTACATGAACTGTTATCTCAGTATCTATCTGTAATTGTGTCATTGGTCTGCCTTAATGGTTAATTTAGCCCCAGGGACTTTCCACCCGAATGGCTGGAAAACAGAGAAGATAGAGAAGATATTTGAGGGGGGGAAAAAGAGGAAAGGGAAAATCACTGCAGCCATCTGTTGACTCATGCATTTCCATTTCTTCATGCTCAGTTCATTGGTTCAACAATGAGGTCTGTTCCTAGCTTTCTTGAGATGCAGCCTATTAAGGTTCATAATTAGGATTCTCTGTTAGTTCAGGGATATTCTGGTTAATCTTTGTACTGTTCAAGAGACACTTGAGTAATCTGACTGTCACATGGAAAGAAGGGATCATTGTTTTTACTTCTTCCTACAGTTTTGTGAAAGGAATAACAAAACTCGTCTGCAGAATTAAAGGTAAAAGAAATCAGGTTGGGGTTTTTTTTCTCTTCTAGTTATTGGGTGTTTTGCATGCCTGCTGGAATAGGCTCTTTTCTGAGTCTCAGCAAACAAATTTTGTGGGGTCTAATCTCCTAACTCAACTGTGCACAAGCTTTTATGTCTTTTTTTTTTTTAAAGCCTTTGATTCAAGGGAAGGCTTTCACAAGACCCTATCATTACCAGCTAAATACTGGCAGAAGTAGATTTTCTGGCAGCAGGGAGAGGAGGAGAAAGGAGTATCCTTAGCCCCAAGGGAGAGTTCTCCCTCCTGCAAGGAATGACTTGCCACAAATTCTGTTCCCTCCTTATGGAAGCCATGTGCACCCCAAGCTAGAAGGCTGCAATAACCCAGACTTGGATTTATTGTTTCAGTGTCTACTGCTCTGCTATGGAAGAACCCTGTTTAGTGATCACTGGCAGTGTTCACCAATTATTCTGAAAACACAACACTTCACCCAATCAACAGAAAAAAAATGCAATGAACAAGGGCAAAATGTATTTGGAAATTATTTATTGAGAACAAAAGGTCAAAATTACTTAAAAGGGCTACTCACATGATACCATTCCTCCTAGCAGAACACCTGTAAGCATATTAATATGTGTTAAAGTCTGGAAAGTTAAATGACATGATGTCTTTTCTTATGCAGATTTTGTAATTGAAATAACATCAGCAAATGGGTTCATAAGATGCAAATCTGTAAGATGCAAATAAGTAGGGATTTAGAAGAGTTTGTGTTTCACTACATAATTTTAAAAGAAGTCTGTTGCAAAATGTTACTGTTGTTGGTGGAATTTCGCTGCTGTGAAGGTGAAATATGACTGTTTCTGCTATGGGTTGCAAAATGTAGTAATCCAATAGAGCTCCATGATTCCAGGTCTCACCGGTAGTAAGGCTGAACAAGTATTCCCAACAGCACATGCATAAACATACTCTACAACACACACATACTTGTGGCCAGTCACACAGATGGACACAGGTAAAATATGCAGCACTCAAAACCACCACTAGTGGCCTTATCCAGGATGATGGTCTGTTACTGGGAAACACATGTACATATGTATGTATAAGCACAGTGTGGATCCCTTTGGAAGTAAGAATTAGACTTGAGTGGTCCATCAGGTAATTGTCCCTGCATCCCAGTCTCACTTCTGCTGGCACATGAATGTATGAATCCAAGGCTCACAGCCTCACTCTGCTTTCTGTTACTCCACAGTCTCACATGGCACTGTGTGTGCATGCACACACACACACACTCACACACACTGTGGATCGCTCCAGTAAGTGCCCTTAGATAGCCCAGTAGATGGGGGGGCCTAATGTACTTCTTAGTTGATTCAGCTTTGGCATTCTGGATCCTCTTGTTTCCAGCTGCCTTGAGCACAGAGACACTCATATGCAAACAGCTCTCTCAATTAGCTCACAGATCCCACAGTCTCCCTGGCAGTTTTCTGTGAAATCCTGAGCCCTCCAAATAACCAAGTTCTCCTATTGTCTCATTCAGAGATATGCACATGTCCAGTGGAGATTTATGGCCCCTTCAATAACCAGCTCCCAGGTTGTTTATCCTGTTCCGCTTCCTTACATTCCACTCCTGGGGATTAACTCCCCTGTTCAGTCTCAAACGTCATCTGGAAAGCATCTTCCACTGATTCATGGAGATGCGAATCATGTCTAGCCAGTAAGTCTGGAGTGACCTCTCCTGTGATGTAGCTCTAGAAGCAGCCAGGTGAAGGAACAGTTTGGTTCTCCCCGATACCATTGCTCCTCTGGACTCTTTTGCATCTGTATGTGAGATGACTCTTAGAATTTCATGGATTCCTTATTAGTCTGATGAACTTGTAAGAAAAAGTTTGTTTTATCTACTAAATAATAGTAGAAGTCTAGGTAAGTATGGCTTGAATTGTCCTGCAAATATGGGCCATCAGTGATGTTGCATCCCCAGGGTCACTTTAGAAGGATGTCATTGTGTATTGACTAGATTCAGAATCGCTGGGCATAGAGGGTCTACCAGGGTGATCTGGCATGCCAGGGGAATTGATGGAAAATCATTTGTACATGGATGGAATATGGATGAAGCTTATGACTCCATAAGATACAAGAACAGGAAAGGTCTTCTGGCATGGTAGCACAGTGTGAGCTTATTTCTATTTTATGGGAAGAGCCAGCACCTGCTCTCCTGACCATTAATGTAAAACAGATGCTGTCTACCAACTGTACACAGCTGCCTGCATTTTGAAATTAAAGGCTCCTTTTACCCAATGGATCAGAACCTCACACATTGCTCTTTTTTTGTATTTCAGCTCTCACAGGAAGGTCAAATATCAAAGTAGCACAATGAGCAGACAGTGCATAGGGAGGTGGTTGCTTTTTGTTTGTTTGGATTATTTTTCTTTTTATTTTTGGGTGAGGGTTTTAGGGATTTTTTTTTTTAGTGTGTATGTGTTGGGGATTTTTTTTGTGGGTTTTTGTTTGTTTGCTTCCCCAGAGAGGGAGGTTTTCTCCTTCACTCCCATTTTCAGGAAAAAAAAATCCTGTTTGAAATTCTCCTCTGGTGGCTCCATGAAATATCCATGGCCAAGTTATCCTGAATTTGCTTGAGACACCAGAAGGTTCAGACAGGCTTTGAGTGAACCCCTAAAGTCTCATAAGTGCTGTCTTCCTCTTTTAAGCACTGAGCAGTCTACTATGAGGACAATTTTTTTCAAGAGAGGAATCTTCATCTCTCTTCTTCAAGACACTCTTTAAGTGTTTTGGTATATTGAGCATGTCTCAAAGTAGTAAAGAAAAAAAGCAGAAGCAATTTTTCTGACTTGAGCAGGAAATACTGTGTGTACTTGCAGTGTCTGTCATCCCAGGCCTCATTGCTTGTGATGTGAGAGGTAAGCATGGTTTTCTGAAGATCAGCTCAGATTTGCTCTGTATCTACTAGAGGCATCTCAAGCTGTTATCTTATTTATAAACCGAGATAATTGAAGTTCATTTAAACACATACAAAATTACTTTTTCAACAAGCTTGTGGTAGTGTTCTCCCCAAAACATTCTCCTTGTGCTTTTTCTTTGTTTGGGAACATCTTCCAATTGTTAGGATACAGTTGCCTTGTTTTGTGCAGCACTATCTGTGTAGTTTTGACAAATAATTGAAGAATTCCCTGTTGAGAGGTTTTTCTCCCTCACTGCTCTCCCTTTATGTATTTTCATGTGTTGTTTTCCTCTTCAAAGTACTCCTCTAACATATAAATTAAAGTAATCTTGCTTGCTAGGTTTTGTTTTTCAGTCTTCCATAAAAATTGAAAAGCATGTAAATTAACTTCTCTTTTCTTGTGTACTTTGATTCTGTTGCAGATTATTAGCTACTACTTTGCCTTTCTTTTTGTGCAAAGATAATGCAGCCATTTGTAATTCAAAATCCAGAGTTGAGCTTGAATCACATTCTGCCTCCTGCAATAATTCTATTTCATTCCATTAAGTGAATAGTCAAGTAGAAAGTTCAGAAATAATAGTACAGCTGTAACTCTGCTATTCTGAAATTAAGTATGAAACTCTGGGGTATATCCTTTCTTTGATTCATGTGTGTATGTCCTCCAAATTAAGGGCTTAGTTGTCCAGATCGAAGTCAGAATATGCAGTATATCATCATACATTTTCCATGTCAAGTGGAAGCCAAGTTTCAGGAATCAGTGGCTGGCAAATTAGACATCTTGACTGCAAAACCTGCAACTATAAAATCAGCAACAACTTCAATCAAATATAGTTCAGGAACATTTCTTATACTCTCTAAATAAAACAATAGGGCCCAGAGACATTTGCTGGCTAAACTGTGTTTTGGAGAAAATATATTTTCACCAGAGGCAACAAACAGTTGAATGACATACATCATTCAGAAGCAATTCTGAACGATCAGAGTGTTCAGAGGAGAGGAAATGAAATACTGTGGAATAAGGATGACTGAACCCTGCTGAAGTATTTGAGAAAATCTGAAAGATGTTTATTTTTTACATGTGTTGTTTTTATTTATTTATAAGTTCCTGGAATTGAGAGACTGTGGAAATCCGACCTCTGAAACACATCACTTAATGTGTGACTCGTGTAGCTACGAAGAGCTCAAATATATTAATTGAAAATTTCAAAAAAAAAAGGAAGAAAAAAACCCCTGAAAATGTTTGTTTGTTTTTTAAGTCAAAGTCCAGTACTGGAAAAACCAGAACCCCTGACAATATTGTATAAATAAACTGCTCATACACTGTCACAGATTGCCCCTGTGGGTAAAGTGCTATTTGGACAGGTAGGAGGATGGGATGGAGCAGGTTGCCCATGTGCCTCATCCTAAGGCATACTGTAATCTAAACTTGAACAGTTGAACTTGAAGAGCAAGAAAAAAGAAGGACATTGCTTGAGACGAAAAATTAGTTTCTGGAACAGTGAAGATAAGTGTGGGGAAGAACTGGTAAGGGATGAGAACTCCCTTGACAAGGAATGGGTCTGTTCTGGGAGAGGTGACAATTATGATGATTTAATAGACAAGATTAGTGCTAATGAATTGTGAGAGCTTCAGTTTTCTTTTAACAAAGGGCTTGATTGTCTGAGTTGGCACTGTCTCTGAAACTGGGTGTTCTCAATTGGAGCAGGAGTTGATTGGAAAATGAGATGGGTTTGAAATTTTGGAATTAATGTCTTTTAAAGTTTGGGACTAACACAAAACTGACCAGTATGCTGATTTAGTAAAAGCAGTTTATTGTGAACTTAATATGGCATTTTGAAAATGGTATTTCTCACTAATCCAACTTCAGGAAATAAACATTCAGTTAACAATCTCTCTCCTGCTTCTTACTGTGCTTCATTTTGGCACTTGTAGAATAGCAATTGACATGACTGTGAAAAAGGGAAGAAATGGTGGGTCCTAGAAAGTTTTATCATTCAGAATTCCCCAAAGTGACAAAATTCAGGTTTTTGCCCACTATCTTGAAATGCAGGAGACCAGAGGGCAAGAATAAAGCAAAACCAATCAATTCTTGTGACTTACTGGTCAAATACACACACATTTCTGTTCGGAACCAAACAAATAAATACCCAGTATTGTGTAATTATACATAAGAAATGTCATAAAAAATAGAATTGTATATTTTTCATTTGTTTAAAAGCATTTTGGTAATTTTCTTCTTACACAGTGCAATTAAATGTCAAAAAAGAAGGTTAATCCACCGTTAGACATGAAATTATTAACTATCTAAACTACTATTTTATTGCCTCCCAAATCTTAAGTCTGGATAACTAGAAAAATAGCTGGGAAGAAAGTGCACATCTCAGAATATTTGAAAAATTCAAATCTGTGTGTCAGCAGATCTGACAAATGCATGAGCAGAGCATTAATGCAAAGAATTTGCTACAGAGAATTTAGTTATACCATTGATGTTGAAAATGGCTGAGGACTTGGAGAAAGTACTGAATACATAACTTTTCCATCTGTCAAACTGTTGATCTGAAAATATTTAGTTAGAAGTGTCCACTGCCCTTTTTGTCCACTGCTCTCTGATGAAACCCTGGTGCTTCAGAGGGCTTCCTTCCTGCCTTTTAAATATTAATTTCATGCACAATTTATAACATTGTAATGTAGACCAAACTTCAATACTGCTGGTACCTTGACAGCCTCATGCTGCCATCAGCTGATTGTGCAGTTTTCACCCTACTAACATTTCACTAAATGTTGATAGTCTTCTGTTCCCTTTGCTATTCCCACTAGATCATCCTTTTGAGAACTGTCTCCAGTTCTCTGCATCAGCAGTGCCAATAACAAAGCAAACTAGTTATAATAGCGGCAAAGAAACAGTTTTTTTCTTCCTTATAGGTATCTAAATAGATCTTTTAAATGAACATTTTTTCTTTCTGTAGTAATTGCTTTCTTTGTTTTTGTCTAATTCTGTGGAGTTCTGTGCAGTGTGTGTGAATATGATGCATATTTTTATTAATAATTATTTTTCTTCCATATTGTGACAGAAGACTTGAGTCTGTGAGATAAAGTGCATTACAGCCTGGCATTTTGGAAAATAATTGTATTAACCATTTTCTATTCTTAATATTATTCCCTTGATGATTCGTTTTAGGTGAATTTTTAGCTCATGGTCTGCTCTTATCTTTCTGAGTCCAGACGGTCATCACATACACCTCACTATAAATGTCATGTTACAGATGAGATCACTTTTGAGCTTCTCTGATTAAATAGTGATTTTCTATCCTCATTTTGTAAGTAAGAAAGTGCCAGTCAGTTATACACAAAAAGTAGTGGGCTTCTTTTGAAAGACCTGCCTCCCAGCAGGTGATAAGACTTCCTTGAAGATGCCAGTTTGGATCTGCCTTTCTGCATGAACTAATGCAAACAGTCAGGTCACTGTTCAGTGGTTAAGTTAGAGATAGTTCACAGGAAAGCAATTTGGTTGGATGTGATTTGGTGCAGAGCCAAAATGGAAAGGAGATGCTTAACACTGAGTAGTGCAATATAGATCTCTACAAGCAGAGCCTTGGGGTGGGAACTTTGGGACCCATGTTAAGGCCAACAGGGAAAGGAAGCAAGAAGATTACCTGGAGTTCACAAATTGAGTCTGTAAGACCAGATGGACAGTGTCACAACTGAGACTGCTCTTCTCCATATTGGCAACTGGAGTCCTTTTTCAGAAGTGAAACAGTGATAACCAGGTCTTTTCTAATGACAGTGGTCTATATGGCATTTGTTCTTCCCCTTCTATGTAATAACCTGATGGGTAAAGACAAAGAAATTTCATATTGGTTTCCTCTTAAATATCCATTTGAAACAGACTGTGCCATCTCTAACCAGTACTGACTTATTGCTCCTTCACTGGGAAGCCAGACTCAAAAATCTCTGACCTGGGGATCTGGCCAGGCACAACAGAATATCTGTGCTCACGTTAAAATGGGATGCTGTTGACAAAAAGCAGAGCAGTGACAGAAGGCCAGTGTTTGCCATACCCATGGTTACAAATCACCTCTTTCTTTCTTTTCATTTCTGTTTTACAGAGCAGCCACACATACAGCCACAGCTTGCATTATAATTTGCTTTCCTGAGGCAGAAGCAGAAACCAGAACCGTAGGCTGAGAGCCTCCCTAGGATGTGCAGGATGCTCTGCACTCATCAATTCCTCCTCACAACAAGTCTGTGAGGATGCTGAATATTGTCATCATTACAAAAGAGAGGAGAGATGACAGACAGATCACCGGTCTAGTGCTCAGGGGTGTATATAGGTGATTCCATATTTGCACACAGATGGATGAACTTATATATACAAATAATTTCCTAATTTTTTTCCTGCCTATTGAAAGATGTTGCCTAAGAATTACAGAAGAATATGAGACTAAGACAGAAATTAAGATTTTGTCCTTGCCCGTTTTTAGGCTGTTACCCAGCTTCATTCTCAGAATTTCAGCTTTCCTGACTGCTTCCACTGTATTAGTGAATCTATACTCAAGGCTGTAGTTAACACAGGCATTCACAAGATGATTTCTGCAGCTATCTGCCTCCTTCTGTCAGAAGATATATTTACATCTCCAGTCTACATATTTGTATGCTAAGAGTATCTTTCCACTCTCATTTGCGATAGTCTGTAAATTGCCATCAGCCTGTATTAGAAGCTTGGTTAATGTGTACAACAAAGCAGTGTTTCTTTTTTGGTCCCAGTCCCAACCTCAAATTATTTTCAGTCTCATACTAGCTTATTAAAGGAATATATTGTTTCCATTGTCCCATCCAATTTAGTTACAGCTGCCAGCCTTAGCACTAAGAGTCAGATCCACTGCAATTATTACTTCAAATTAAGACAAATACAACTTGGGGGGACAGCCTATAATGATTTTCTCTTAGTATGCAGTTAGATAAATTTGCTGTTATTGAAGCTGGCTGAAACTTTCACAGAAAAATGAGAAGAACCTCAATTGAAGTGAATCAAATGTTCTGACGACGTGACAATTAAGACAAAATTTTCTTGGAATCCTGCCCCCTTCTTGTCTTGTCTGGAGTACTGTTAGACAGCCAGACTCTTGACTCCTTTGCTACTGGGTTGTGAAGAAGAAAGAGCTCCCAGGTTGGCTTTCTGCCTCCTTCCCCCATGTGCAGGCTGCTGAATTGCTTGAGTCAGAAGATCCACACCCACCTTGGTGTTCGGACTGCTCCACTCTGAAGTTGTCATGTCACCAGGCTGATGCCTCTCCTGCACCTCATGGGAACAAGAACCATAGCACTGTGGAAGCTCAGAAGCTCCTGATGCAAGTTTTCTTCAGGAAATACCTGAAGGTAATGCTTGGGTTACCATATGACCAGAAAACCTTTCTGCTTCTCAGCTTGTATCCTGACTTAATAACAATAATAAATTTAAGTCACAAAACTCTTGTATTCTGGATGAGGTATTCTCTCTCCCAGCATTTGTAGTGTTTGGGCACAGGGTTAAAAAGAAAAAGTATGAAAAGGTATAAAAATCTGGGATTTCAAACATCAGTGAACCAAATTTCAAAGCACAGTTGCTTATATTTCCTTCCCCCTTCTATTTTCTTTATAAAGAAAGAGATTGAGATTCAGGGCAAGATAAGACATAGTCTTCAGGAGAGTAAGCAACACTCCATCCTGTCCTACTGAGCCACGGGAAAAACAACTGCCCAGCCATTTGCTCATCAATGCAAAGAAAGGACTGTAGCTCTTCAGCTGTAGATTTGAGCATCCATAATAATTGCATCCAACTTTTTCCCTGTCTCATTCTCTTGACCCATAACACAACTTGTCTCTGGTGGTCTGCAGCAGTGCAGGACGTGCAACCAGGGTAATCTTCCTGATAAACACCAGTAAATCCATTTACAGCTACTGTATTCAATTAATTTCTGCTGCATTTTGTTGTATTCTTAGTATATAAATATTGATTCAAGAAGGCCCACATGTGGAAGCTGGGAAGAAGTGCATGTGAGGAAGCATGTTGCTTTCAGCATTATTCCGTCATATCTGCTTCTGTTTGTATCTGGAAATAAGATACCTGATGACAAAGGCTCTGGATTCAGCCCCAAATTTAGTTCATGATCCCTCCTTAGTGAAATGTTCCTTTTGAAAGTGATCTTCTTTGCTGTCATTGGGGTCTCTCCCTTGTTCATGACAGTTTGACATGCTCCTTCTCTCTGCACTTCTATTAAGCTAACACTGTTACCACAAATAACATGACTCTGCCATGTTAAATTTTAGAAAAGAGAGGAGGAAACATTGAAGGCTTGACAGACAATTTTGCAGAATAATTTAAATGTCTGGGGTGAGATAAAATGATTTTAGTTGACAACTGAAGATACTTCTATGTGACTCTCTGAATCAACTTGATAAACTCAATTGTAAATTAGAAATTATCTCAGTTTTATAACAAATCTTAACATTTATTGTGACTATAATTGGAATTGCAAAAACAAGATGCTGAATCTAAGAGTGGCAATAAGATATGATTATTCATTTTCTGAAATAAAATTCTGCCATGACAAAAATATTGCTCGTTGGCAGCAGTTACAATGAATAAAGAACAGTGAATCATTGATAGTCGTTCCCAGGAAATTTAAACAAAGAGAAAACAGGCAGAATTAGAGTTTTGGTGAGTTTTTTTCACATGATGAGATCATAAAATCCCATTCTTGGGCACAGAGGCCCAAGAAGCACATCCTCCCTGACAGGTGTATTTGTGCCAGGTACTCTGCCTGCAGAACGATGCAAAGGACCTAAGGTAGCAGTGACTGCTGTTCTCCAGGATGACTTGAACTACCACACAGTGCACTGGCTTACTCAGAGATTTGGTTATTTCATGGATAAAGTAAAGCAGTGAAAGTATTTTTCCTTTATTTTTTTATATTATTTTAGAGATGTAGTCTTACCCAGGTTCTGAGGACTGTATCAAACAACCTCTGTATCTGCTGAGAGTGTAAAAGAATTTTCCTAACATAGCACTCACAGAGCTGTGCATTTCAGAAAACAAAAAGACCCAAAAGATCTACCAAGGGAAGATGTTCCACTTCACATGCTAGGAAGAGGAGGGGATTGTACATGTGGCACACACAGAAAATACAAATGGAAGCCTCATTGCCTCCTATGGCAATGAACATGGCACAAGAACTGAAAAGGAACACCAAGAATCACGGGTTTTGGTTATCTGGTTACTTGTATTCAAATTAATCTAGTGTAAAAGGCTGTCAGCTGAGAAATAACCATAGATATGTCCTGATCTGAATCCTTATACTGATGTGAGCCAACACAAATTACTTTATGACCCTATGACTGATACTACAGTATGTGTAGCAACTCAATTGCTTATCGTTCTGTGGGAGTAAGATGTGTTAAACAGAGTAGATTTTTGAGCAGCTTTTCTTACTTTATGTTTGACTGATACACTGGTATTAATGTAGAGACAGCAATATAAAAAGGTTAAAAAAGAAAAAGTAGAGGAAAATTGCTTATGGTTATTTAATTTACTTATTCCTGTCACTGCCTTAAAGAATCTCCTCCTGATTTCAGGATCACTAAACTAAAGGGCTCCTCACTCCTTCTGTGTCTCCTTGCAGTAAATCTTGTTCCTGAAATTGAACATTAACAAAAAGCTTCTTCAGATGTGGTTGAGCAACACGGACAGAAAATTAAGGGAGTTCTCATTATTTGTAGTCTACCTGGATCATGCATCATAACCTGTTGCATTTGCAACTTAATACATTTCTTCTCTTTTTAATGTGAATAGATGAAGGTCTGTCTTCCTGGAGCTGAATATAAAAACAATTAAGTGATTAGATGCACCACAGTTAAGGAAGGAACTCAGTACTTGTAAGACCAGCATAAGTCAGAAATACTATCTTATATTTGCCTTTGATGAGTAAACAAAAAATGTTCACTAACAAGCATATTTATTAACCCTTCTGTAGCAATCAAAATGTACATGCAAATAGGACTTCCCAAAAGAGAAAAAAACAAGTTCTAGAGGACTGAATTCTTCACAGCTCACTTCAGACATCACTCATCCCCTTGGGCTACCTCTGTAATCAGTGGGACAAAGAGGGAATCTCTAGAGAGTAGTTAGCACACCTATGAGCAGGACCATCTGCTTATTACACAGTGATCATAGAGGAAGTACTTTTCTTACGCAGAGCACATTAATAATATGCCTGAAGGTAGTCTGGGCAAAACTAGGCAAAACTAAGAAGATTAATTCTACTAAGTTGTTGAGTTTTTACCCAGGTGGATTTTCAAGGTTTCTTTTAGATTTGGTGTATGGATGAGAAACAACAGTAAAAGGAAAAGGTTATTTCATGTATGCTCATGCTCCTTGGGGAATCACTTAAATCACACTATCTTATGTTCCTTCCAGAAAAATTGGTTTTGCCTGGAAATTGATTTTTGTAAGTAAATTTTTGTGGGGAAAAAATTATCTTTAAGTTGAAACCGAAAATGGCTCTCAGTCTTCACTTAAAATGACAGAGAGACAATAAGGTTAATTTGCTCTGCACTACATCCTTCACATTTCTATTCAGATTTTTACTTCATCTTTTAGGTTTGGAAAGCTTGCAAAACAGCTTGTATGCCAATTAAGAGGGTAAGTCTGAAATGAGCTAGTAAAGATTTGACAGAGTGAGCAGTGTTTCAGTCCATCTTGTTTAATTTATTTTAGTATTTTAGAAATGTCTGCAATTAAGAAATGAAGTACATCATGCCAAGAGGAATGTCTGACAATATTAGTAGGCATCTACATGTGATGGAAAGCATTATGCTTCAGCACTAAAGTTTTAAATTAACTAGTTTATTGACCAAAAACAGGAGAGGCTTCTTGAGTGAAACCTTGAGTGTCTGATTTTATTCACTAGGGATATATTGGAGTGGAGGAGAGTCTCTGGGAAACTGCCTGAAAAGTGTTTGTGTATTTCTAACAAAAACAAAATAATATGAACCATTTATTGCAGTGGCAGAGGGAAATTTTAGTTTACAGTGAAGTCAGGAAGATGGAAGGGTATGATTGGAAATCTGTCCAATTCCAGTGAGACAACTAGCTACAGAAGGTGTATGTGTACAAGGAAAGATTGACCTGCCTTTTTTAGGCAACATACAAGGAAAAATGAAGGGTTTTGTGTAGCTCAGACGAAAGTCTTATTCATGCCTAAATAAATGAAAAAGAAAGGCACTATTTTAAGCCTCTCAACCCATGCAGGGTGCCTCACTCACACAGATACATGAACACAATCACTGCAGTGTCTAAGGTTATACACAGCAAAGATTTATACCTACTCTTAACTCCAATATGTATTCATTTATTGTTCATTCATTGAAGTTTTTCATGTGCTGAAGGTTAAATTTTGTCATGATTGAAGCTTAATAGTGAGTGCTGCAACTTCGATGTTTCTTTGCTTCATAAATCTGAAAAAGGGACTCTTGCAAAATTTTTCTAAAATAGAACAGTGTTTGAAGTCAAAAGAGAGTTTGGAAGTCATTTGTTGTAATCTATCACAAGTCGGACCACTGAATTTTGGGTTCCATCAAAGTATGAGTCCAGACTTGCAACACTCTTTTTTTCAGAAGCTGCTGTTTTCCCAGCACAATCTTATTGTTATGTACTATAAAACTTTGGATTATTTGGTCTGTTTGAAATCCTTGTTTAGTAACTAATCTTTATGACTATAGATGTTGGTAATGACATTTTTTAAAATCTTCCACTAAATGAAGAATTGTGAACCTCAAATAATGAGGTTGTGAGAGAGGAAAGAAAACAAAGGGAATTCTCCATGAGACAAACATCTGCTCAAATTCTATCCTTCATCACTCCTTTCATTGTATGTAGCTCCAGTCAGAGAGCTAGTTATCTGTTGTAATGAAAAGACTGCAGAATCACAGAATTGTTTAGTTTGGAAGTGACATCTTGAGTTTACTTAATCTAAACTCACAGCTCAAGCAGAGTTAGCTAAGACAGGTTGCCTTATTTAGGATTTTAGTATCTCCCCAAATGAAGACTCCACATCCTCTCTGGGCAACCTTTTCCCAGGTTTGCCAACCCTCACAGTGAAGAAGGGATTCGTGTGTTTCATTACCTCTTGTCCTGTCACTGGGCACCATTGAGAAGGGTCTGTCTCGCTCTTCTTCATTTTTGCCCTTCAGGTATTTATACACCTTGATGAGATCTCCCCTAAATCTTCTGTTCTCCAGGGTGAACAGTCCAGGCTCTCCCAGCCCTACTCATATGAAAAATGCTTCCGACCTCTATTCATCTTTGTGGCCCTGCACTCGACTCTCTTGCACTCAGAAGCCCATAACTGGATGCAATACTTGAGATGTGGCTTCACCAGTGCTGAGAATAGAGGAAGGATCACCTCACTGGTGACCCGCTGGCAGAATTCTTTTCTAAGGAAGCTCTAGGATGCTTTTGGCCTACTTTGCTGCAAGGGTGCGTTGCTGGCTTTTGGCCAACTTGGAGTTCATCAGGAACCCAAGATCCATTTCTGCAAAGCTGTTCTTCAGTCAGCTAGTCCCAGCATGTACTGGTGCATGAGGCTGTTCTTCCTCAGGTACATGTTTCACCTTGTTGAACTTCAGGAGATTCCGCTTTGTGAATCTGTTATGACTACACACAATTACATTCTTGTCCTTCCTGTGTTTGAAAATTATTTCCAGTACTAGTTACTTTTTCACCTTGCTAGGGATTGAGGTGAGTCTGACCAGCCTATAGTTTCCCAGATCTTCCTTCTTGCCCTTCTTTAGAATAAGAGAGACATTGCTTTTCTCCAGTCTTCAGGAACCTCTTCCAACTGCTGTGACCTTCCGAAGATATTTGTCAGCAGCCTTGAAATGAAATTAGGAAGCTCCCTCAGCATTCATGGGTGCAATCCATCAGGACCCAAGGATTTATCTATGTCCAGCTCATTTCAGTGCTCCCTAACCTGGTCATTCTCCACTTAGGGTCCTTCTTGCTGCAGGTTT
This sequence comes from Neopelma chrysocephalum, assembly GCF_003984885.1. Lineage (NCBI taxonomy): Eukaryota > Metazoa > Chordata > Aves > Passeriformes > Pipridae > Neopelma > Neopelma chrysocephalum. The sequence goes on along the minus strand of NW_020897731.1, from coordinate 3,898,162 downwards.
TCCTTGTCTTTCACATCTCTTGCCACACTCAACTCCAGCTCAGCCTTGGCTTTCGTAACCCTCTCTGCAAGATCAGATAGCAACTATGTGCTTCTCCTGGGTCACCTGCCTCACTTCCACCTATTTGACACTTATTTTTTCTGCCTGAGTTCAGTTGGGATCTCCTTGTTCATTCATGCTGGCTTCCTACTACCTTTGCTTGATTTTCTACTTATCAGGATGGACCGTATCAAGCATTGGAGCAGGCTGCCCAGGGAAGTGGTTCTGGAAGTATTTAAAAGACATGTAGATGTGGCTGTTAAGGACATGGTTTAGTGGTGGACTTGGCAGTGCTGAGTTAAAGGTTGGACTTGATAGACTTAGAGGTCTCTTCAAATCTAAAGGATTCTATGATTCTATAGTTTACAAATAGATCAAGCTTTGCAAGTTGCAGACTCTGAACTCGCATCTCAAATGCATGTTTTCAGTCTATTATTCCCCATGAGTTTTTTCCTTGCCTACAGCTTTCCCAAGAACCTGCTTTTCTAGGCAAGCTGTTTCCTGTATTGGTAGTGGGGCACCTGTTTGTATGAGTAGTATCCCTGAGTTCATCACATAAGCTCTGTTGCTTGCTTTAATTGGAAGTGTTTGAGGCAAGCAGGGGACAAGAGAGACTAGTTGGCACTATACACATAATTGCTACTGCTGTAGTGACACGTGCATATGAAGTACTATAAATTGGCAGTGATAATAACACAAAGTGATAATGAAGAACTTGGTGAACACTCGCCAAGTCACAGCACATCTCCAACACAGCTGAATAGATTTTAGAGGCTGCATTCAGATGAGAGTATCCAAAAATCCTAAGTGCCTTCTATATATGCTCTAATTCACACAACCAGAATAGAGTGCTCATGTGTAATTGTGATGTACCTATTTTAAAGAAGGCTATAAATAGAACAGGAGCTAGTGGAGACTTTTCTTTAATCCACTCAACAAAAGATATATGAAAGATAAAACACTTGGAAAAAAATTGATGAAGAATGAAGCTGACTTTGGACTCAGAGAGTATAACTGAGTGAGGCTGGTGAAAGCTGCCGTGCTTTTCGTGACAGCAGAACAATTAAAATGAGCTTTGATGGTATTGCATCCAAGTCTGCTAAAAATCCTAAACAAATAGACTGAGAAACAAGCCTATTTTGCATTCATTTGCAAGTCTTACTTTATCTTTGGTCTGATAATATTTGAGAAAACACAGACTTTATCATGAGACTGCGCCATTAAGTCTACAAGTATATGAGCAAATGAGCCAGAAAAGTAATTAATTTTCCCCTGAAAAACAAATTATCAGAAAGCACTTTTAGAGACAGACCACTTGGAAAAACAGAGCTCTTAATATGTAGGAATAAAAATGTTGCCAGTCATAGTAATTGCTAGCAATGTGTCTGGGTGGCTTTTTTTCTACTTTTGATAGTTCATAGTGCATCAAAAATTCATCCTGTTTGTCTGGAATTTTCTAGGTCTTAAACAAGTGTTCATGAAGGTTTCAGCTAATGTCACTTATTGTCTCCAAAGTTACCTCCCACAGTGGTCTTCCTTGGAATAATTTTATCTAGCCCTTGTCTACAAGGTTTGAAGTATCATTGTCCTGGGTTAGAGAGCAGGGACATGACACCATTGAGCCAAAGAAGGGAACTAATTACAGTCTTCCACTACCCAAGGGTGTGGTGGTGATGACATTAAGATGGCAATATCTACAGATGGAGAAAAACTCATGTACCCTGAAAGGATGAGTGACATGAGTGACATAAGTGACATAGTGCAGCAAGAGAAATCCCAACTGGATATAAGCATAAAGTATCTTCAAAACTAAATGAGTGGCTGGAACATGCTTCTTGGAGAGGCTGTGCAATACCCATCCTTGAAGATTTTCAAAACCGCCCTGAACAAGACCCTGGGCAACCTGAACTAGTTTGAAATTAGCCCCACTTTGAGCAGAAGGTTGGACTTGAGCTCTGGAGATCTCTACCATCCAAAATTATTCTATGTGTCTATCTTAATGTTCACTGAACACTACTTAATCACTATGTTAAGTTCTCATATGACTGTGGGCCATAATCAAACCCTGGGTATAAGCTCTTTAACCCCAGTCTAGAAGAACAGAAAACAGTAAGAACTCTTTCTTATTTAGTAGATGATCACCTATATTTAATCCCATGGTTTCTCTCATGGTTTTTCTACCATATTACAGAAGACACCATGACTAAGGACAAGGAAAATACCATACTCTCATAGAATGGTTAGGGTTAAAAGGGACCTTAATGATCATCTAGTTCCAATGGACAGGGACACCTTCCACTAGACCAGGCTGCTCAAAGCCTGGACTTGCACACTTCCAGGAACGGAGCAACCACAGCTTCTCTGGGCAACCTGTTCCAGTGCCTCTGAGTAAAGAATTTCTTCCTAATACCTAATCTAAACCTGCCCTCTTTTGCTATCTAGAGTTATTACCATAATCCACATCCCAAATAACCTCTTCCTCCCACAACGTGTGCAAAATCGGAGTCAGAAATGAAAAAGCTTCTTTTAGGTAGAGCAAAGCATTACTTGGTTAGAGCCAGGTGAGGGGGTAAAAGAAAAGCTGCTCTAAGCAAGCCATCTCAAATGATCAGGACACGCAAAGAATTTAAACAGTTCAAAACAGCAGTGATCAATAATCTGTAGTTTGCACATGCAAAAATAAAGTAATGAGGTTTATTTCACTAGCTGCATGCAAGAGTAAAACAACAAACAGTTGTTTATTTTGCTTTTTGCTTTTACATGTTTAGTTCATTACCATTCTTCACTGCCTGCCTGTGGCCTGATTGTGTATCTTGTGATGAGCTGAGCCAAATGCTGTATATGGGAATGATCATAGAATCATACATAACATGGCCTGGGTTGGAAGGAACCTCAAAGACTATTCTGTTCCAAACCCCAGGCCAGGGACAAGGGTGCCTTTCACTAGACCAGGTTGCTCAGAGCCCCATCAAACCTGGCCTTGAACACTTCCAGGGACTGGGCATCCACAACCTCCATCAGTGTCTCACCTCCCCTACAGTAAAGAATTTCTTCCTTACATATAATCTAAACCTGCTCTCTGTCAGTGTAAAGTCTTTTCCCCTCGTCCTGTCACTACATGCTCTTGTAAATAGTCTCTCTCCAGCTTTCTTGTAGGTTCCCTTCAGGTACTGGAAGGCTGCAATCAGGTCACCACAAAGCCTTATTTCTTCCAGGCCAAACAATCCCAACTCTCTTAGCTCTTCCTCATAGGAGAGGTGCTCCATCCCTCTAACCAATCTGGTGGCCCTCCTTCTTGCTCCAACAAGTAGATGTCCTTGCTGTGCTGGGGACCCCAGAACTGGACATAGTACTCCAGGTAGGTCTCACTAGGGCAGTGTAGAGGGGAAGAATCACCTCCCTCAACCTTGGCCCCTCTGCTTTAGATGCAACTCAGGATACAGTTGGCTTTCTGAGCTGCAAGTAGACACTACTGGCTCATGTCCAGATGACCAACAGTTCCTTCTCAGATCAGAGGGGATTTGTGGTCTTCCCAACCCTCTGGAGGGAGAAAAAGACTTTTCCCACATGTGAGGATGAAAACTAAACTGTCTCTAATGGATAAGCCTTGGTTGGATGAGAACTAATGATATTGGTTATATGAATATATGCTATGCTAATAAGTCTGTGACATGTCTCTTACTGTCTTTGTTGAGACAGAAATTCTAGCCATCTTTCAACTTAATTTCAACTTAATTTTATTTAGGCATTTTTCTTAGCTGTCCCATTTGGTCACATCAGAGCTAAATAGAATTTCAGAAGGTATTTCAAAAAAGTATAAACAATTCTTTACAGAGGAGTTTCCCTGTTATCAAAAGTTTTCTTATAGAATCTTGAAAGACATTTTTATACATTTTTAAAGAAATATAGGAAGAATAAAGGAGGTAATTGTCCTTTGTTCTTAGCAACATTTGGAGAAATGACTTTTGTCTTTCTGAGCTTGGAAATAAACATATTTCCATTTCTTTACAATAGACTTCTATTAAATATTTTGCAATCACAAATGTCAAAATCCAATAGCTACTGTTTATCCATTTGCCAAAAGAACAAAGAAATCTATAGAAATGTAAGCAAAACAGATATTATGAAGGAACATTTCTAATACACCTTCATAAAACTTGCATACTTGTATTTACGAAGTTCGTGAATCTTGAGGCTTTGTCTCTTGAGGTTTGTCCTTGTGCCTTGGCTGGCAGAACACAAAAACTAGGTTTTAATTTGACACCTCATTTTATGAAATATCTATTTCAAAGGTAAGTATTTGCTATTCCCCATCACAATGGGTGCAAGAGTTTTCAGCACACCTTCTCAGCAGAGGCAAGTTTGTAATGATTAGATGCATGAATGATCAAAGCTGCTATTTTTGTAACCTATACTATAACCTATACTTTCATCAGTTTATATTATGGCTGTATTATAGTCCATTATACATATACAAGAGAGCTTTGGACTGTTATTTTTCTGCTTAGCTGTTCAGCACACAGCTCTTTGGCAAATGCCAACTTATTCAAGCCTTTAAGTGGCCTGTTCTTTTTCAATACAACAGGTCTTGGATAAACCTATTACTTAACATATGCTTAACAGTGAATGAGAAGTATTCTATAACATAGTTACACAAATTGAACTGTTAGAAAAACAAAGCAAGGGAAGCATATCCAGAAATACTGGCATCAGGATCGGTAATTACACCTTCTGCTTGTATCTTAATTGCAGGGTAATGCATTAGCTGTACATAATGATGATGCAAGTTGCCTGTAATCCCATAAATTAATTCTGCATTAATTGGTAATAGCTTTGAATTATAAGTATAGAGTGCTATGCTATATTTTAATGTCATACAGGTTTAATATTTCTTTAGAAATCAAATATTTCTAGATTGTATTATCTATAGCATATAAATGTTGATAATTTTTTTAGGTTTTAACATAATCTCTTGCCAACTTGAAACAGAAAATTCCCTAGATTCACCCTAAAATGGTGAATTTTTACTAATTTTGCAATTGCTTTATTCACACAAAACTAGTTTATATTTTCCTACTACTTGAAGCATGCTGCTTGTCAGAAGCTACATACAGACTATCAACTCTTTTTTTAAAATGTTTTCTTCTGTTTTTTGCATCTTTCACATAATTGTGTAAAAAGTCTGTTTGATATACTATGCAGTATGTTTTACTTTATAAATGAAAGATAGAATGCTAATTTTCTATACCAGAAAAATATAAACCCACTTGTATATACACTCTGCCTGTAAAAATTACAAGCAAGTTAGATATGGGATTCTAGTTATTTGGAACAATAATTTTAGTAATTATTTAACTTAGGTACCTGGTGACTTCTTCATGCTGTGTGTCATGCAGAGAGTACGGAATAGTTTTCTCTGCCCTCAAACCCTTCAAGGACAAGTAGAACTGGGAAAGCTCCCAGAGCATTGCTTGTGCTGGAAGGGTGAGAGGGCAGTGCAGCTGGGCAGCCATGTGCCTGTTTCAGCCTTCCTCATCTACATTTGCTGTTCCTTGTCTAGGCTTGTGAGTGCTCGGCTCTTATCACTTCACTTCCTATTTCCTAGAGAGACTCCAATAACATTTTCCATTGTTCTCTATCCAGAAGCAGTTTTGATACATTCTTATTTTGTGCAAGTCTTAAGAGCTCTGCAGAAGCCCATCTTGACTCAGCATATTTATGATATTCACTGGTCATCTTTGTTATGCAAATACAGCTGCAGCATTGATTTCTCCTGTTTAGCAATGTAGCAAGATGACTCCTTCAAACCAGGAGTCACGTAGAGCTATATATAACGTAAAAACAAAGTCAGTAAAAATTTTTCTGGTAAAAATTTTTTTCATTTATGTGAAAGCCAAGCAGAATCAGTTGTGGTAACATGTTGCTTCACACTGGTTTTCCAGCAGAAAGGAGGTCTTCATTCAAAGCTTGTCTTTAAGTAAAAGTCCCAATTTTCAGTTTTGCTGACCTTTCAAAAAAGGGTTCCTTGACATTTTGGATCCACAGCTTACTGGCATAGTTTCCCAGGAGATTGCTATAAATTGCTTCCCAGGAGTTCTCTACTTTGTACTGTCCTGTAGAGGACCTGAAGGGGATGTCAACATCTCCAGTGGGAAAATCTACAGTAAGAAGCTGGGGCTTCATGTCCATGAAAAAATTACCACCTCCCTTTAATGTTACCAGGGGAAAACTGAAAAAGGATCATTCTTTAATTTTGTAATTAGGAGATACCAAGGATCAATCATTTGTCATATTCAGTAAAAAGCAGAGTTGTTATCTGAATGTATTAATTGTGCATATCTTGCTATAAGTGATTACCTCAGGTTTATGAAGTTTTGCTTAGGTTTAAAGATGAAATATTTGTAATGTCTTCTTAATATGATATAAATACAAAAATTAGATATCAGTAAAACAAATATACAGATATAAATATGGAAATAGATATAACTTATTTGAAGAGTGCTTTGTTTAGATGTTTTTTTATGAAGGATTTTGTTCAATGGTAGTTTATCTTCCACTCTGAAGATAATAAAAAATTCAATTCCCTATTGCTATGGGCATTATTATTTTATCTTAATTTGGAGAAAGGTGATTCTAATGCATTAAAGCTTTTCTTCAACCAATAGAAAGCAGACCCTGTAATTAGAACAGTGTTTCTATAACTGGATCATGACACTTTAAAAACAAACAAAAAAAACTATTACTCCGAGTCATTTACTCTTTCATTTCAAGGAGGATTATAATTTTGTCTTTCAAGTAAGTTAGTTATGTATTATCAGTATTCGATATCAATCAATTAGTATTCTATATAAGTCACAATGCTACAATTCATTCAGTGGGTATTTCTCAGTTACCTGGTTAACATAAAAATCCCAAACAACCTCTGAATTTACTTCAAAAACCAATCAGCCCTTTTGTATGTCATTTGCCTTTGAGCAGATAAGAAGCTTAAAAAAGTAAAATTACAGTGTTTACTCAAAAACTAATCTCTACTGGGCTAGTTTTCCACCAGCCCCTCTTCAACCTGCATCAACATTTTCAAAGATTCCTTTTTCCTGTGGCCAATATTTCACTTTTTCCCTTTTTTTTGGTTGGTTTTGTTTGTTCTGGTAGTGGGGTTTTTGTTTTGTTTTTGTTTGGTTTTTTTGTCTGTTTGGGTTCAAAATACTTTCTTCTAGAGGTACAGTCAGTTCTGGGAGCCTTGTAGCTCTGTCTGTAGGTGTTGCACTACTGAGTATGTTTACCTGAGAGACAAGACATAGTAGCGGGACACCAATCATTCACTAACAAGCCTGATAAAACCCATCTGTTGTCACCCCAGCCTGGATTCCCAGAGATGCCAGAGTCTCTGAGAGTCCCAGGTCAGTGAATGGGTGGAGGCTGGCTGAGCCCTGGAAGAAAACAATATTTATCTCCACAGGGTTCTTTGCTCTTCGCTTTTCTCCGCACCAGCTCTCTGGTGACTCCTAAGCTGCTGAGGTGTCTAGTCTGACCTAGTGTGGTTGCTGTTAAGTTGTTACAGAGTGTGAACAGAACTAAGTGACCCCTCACATATGGCTGTAGACATGCTCTTCTACGCAAAGAATATTAAATCCTAATGTAATGAAATGGGACAGAGTAACAGCTCTTCCAGTTCAACTTTTTGATCTCTCTTTTAAATCATTAACCATTCACAGGTGCACTGAAAGCTTGCCTGGGAGATGACAAAGGACCACCAGTCCCCACTCACAAGCACAGAAAGCCAGAGTCCATCAGCAGAAATACATGCTTGGAGTGAAAATCCAGTCCCACCAAGTGTTAGCATTCACCTGGATGTGAACAAGATTTCACATTTATTTCTGGATAGTTCTAATGAGTCTTTTGTCTAGACTGAACATTCATGGGTGCACTTTGAAACACACTCACAATTTTCCCAAAAAAGGGAATAGTCATTGAATTTAAAAGCAAGTTCACAACAGTCACTCTTTACCCTGCCTTCACCCTCTGCCTGAAAAAATGACTCAGGACATTTATATCTCAAGACTAAAGTTGCATCAGAACCATTTCTGTTGACATATAATCATATGATTTTAGGCATCAGAAGTTCTCTTTAGTCCCAGACTAGACACAGTATTTCACTTATCATTTAAGTAGAGTTTTCAATCTGCAAATTTCATTTGTGATTTTTTTTTTAATAGAAAAAGGAACAAAAAAAATCTACACTTTACTCAAGCAGTAACTGAAGGAAAAAATTAACATTTCTCAGAGGGTGGTGAGGCACTGGAACAGGTTGCCCAGAGAAGCTGTGGATGCTCCATCCTTGGAAACATTCAAGGCCAGCTTGGATGGGATTTGAGCAACCTGCTCTAGTGGAAGGTGCCCCTGCCTATGTCAGGGAGGTTGAAACTAGGTGATTTTTAAGATTCCTTCCAACCCAAGCCATTTTATGATGATTATTCTACCTCTGCTCAATCCTACAACTTCTTCACTTAAAATAACAGCAGTGTCAAAAAAAGAAAAAAAAATCTTAAACATAACTACATATTTAATCTTTGCTTCTGCACTTGCTCCAGTCTCAGTAATGCACAATATTTGGAGGAATTTGACTATAATTGAACCCTTCTGGGTTTTTTTAGTGTGTATGTGCACCTCTGTGTTGCAAAATTCTGCATCTCTAGAGGTGAGCAGACACCATGTGCCACCTACTTTGCATTTTTCTTCAGAGGTTTAACTTATAGAGAAGTAAGCTTAATGCAAATAAAATGACTTTCCCCTCCTGGCATTTGGCAGTCATACAGGAATGTAGCATAGGAGCAGACTACCCAGAGACACTCGCTTCTCAGAACTGTGTTCAGGAAGAATAGCAAGTATTAAAATTCGAAATGAACCATCTGTGACAACCCCTAAGCAGTGCCTCATTTCAGTAAGTGCAAGCCTGGGAATGAAAGTGAAACTGTACATAACTGTCAATTAAAATAATCTAATATAGACTTTTCTGCCTTTGGGGAGAGGGTGGGTACATATTTTCTGGAAGCCCACTCTTTTTCATTTCCTTAGCCTAAATTTTACAGTTCAGGAGAATGGAATCACATCTGTAACCAACATATATTACACACCTCATGGGAGAAAAGGTGCTGGAAAAGGTCCTATCAATGTGGATCACCTCTGAGCAGTTCATATACACTACTGGTACCAGATAATATCAATTCATATCAAAATTAATTCTAAAACAATATCTATGAGTGATTTCCCATCAGAAATAAGGTATTCACCATTCTCCACTTGGGAAATCTAAAATACTGTATCTTAGACAGTTGTATTCAGAAATGAAATCTGGAGAGTTTCTGTCAGTTCATTCAGACCAGAAATAAACAGAGCAATGGCAGCATAGCCAAGGTAAGTAGAAACACATGGAAATTCCTGCTTGCTCAAGCACTATATATTTATATATACACTATATATTGGCTGGCTACACCTTTAGATTTACAGGATTTAAATCAGATCAGAATTTGGTCCTCAGAGTATTCAGCAGGCAGTTCTGGGAATGTGTCCAGAAGAATTCAGTTAGTAAGCATGAAGACTGTCATTTTATAAGGTATAAGTTGCTGACTGAAAAAAAATACATATTGTTAGGCAGTAAAATTACAGTTTTATTTCTTATTGAATTTGGAGCTACGCTGCAAGCTGTAAAAAATACCCAGCTAATAGAACATTGTGCATATTTACTGAATCTGGAAAATGCCATTGGGACAGCAGCTCTCGATGCTGCCAGGATACTTTCCATAGGCACTGAACTACAGTTGGATGTGTGTGAATACCAAGTGTGTTTCAAGGCCTTCCATTTTATTGGTACTATTTTGTAAGGCATTTTGTCAACTGAATATGTATATGGTTATTTAAAAATGTAAAAACCTTAAAGGTATTTTAAATATTGTTTTATCAACATTCAGGTGTTAATCTATGGTTAAAATAAGATAGTGGTACGACAGCAGTTCAAGCTCTGCTTGCCTTCATATCCTGGTTTCACCTGGGATAAAATTAGTTTTCTTCTTAGTAGAACAGTACTGTGTTTTGAATTCAGTATGAGAATAATGCTGATAACACACTGATGTTTTGGCTGTTGCTCATTTGTTCCTATCCTAAGGCAAGGACTTCTCAGTGATTCGTGCTCTGCCAGTGAGGAGCTGTACGAGAAGCCAGGAGGCAAGCATGGCTGGGACAGCTGACTCAAACTGGCCAAAGGGATATTCCACACCATAGAGTATCGTGCTCAGTATAAACTGGGGAGATTTGGATGGGAAGGGCTGTTCCCTGCTGGGGAACAGGTTTGATGTCAGTCAGGGGTTGGTGAGCAATGGTGGTGTGCATCACTTGTTTTTCTTGGGTTTTGTTTCTCTCTTTATCCCTTTTCATTTCAATTATTATTACTGTTATTATAATTAGTTCTACTATTATGTTTTACTTTGTTCCTGTTATTTGTTCTTATCTCAACCCAGAAGTTTTTACTTTCTCCTGATTGTCCTCCCCAACCCACTAGGGGAAGGTGGAATGAGTGAGCGTCTGCATGTGACTTAGTTATCACTAGGGTTAAACCATGACACTTGAATATGCAGAGTCCCACCACAATCAAAATCTGGTTGCAGAATTGCACCACAGCAGTGCGAATGCCTTTCTGTGTATACCTTTTGAGCGAATCATGGACTTGCCATGAACAGATCTATTTAATGAGAGCCACCCCTAGGCACAGCTGGGACTACACCATCAACCCTGACATCTCAGCTGTAACTCTTTCTTCCAGGTATTCCTTTCAAGACGAAGAAGACATGTTTATGGTGGTTGATCTCTTACTCGGAGGTGACCTGCGTTACCATTTGCAGCAGAACGTCCACTTTAATGAAGGAACTGTTAAGCTGTACATTTGTGAGCTGGCGCTTTCCTTGGATTATTTGCAGAGGTACCACATCATTCACAGGTGGGTGAATTTCATTTGAGGGATGGGCTGCTTGCATTTGGCAGAGTAGAGCGATTTTATCATATATCTGATTACCTGGTTCTGTTTATTCAAAACATCTGAAAAGTTTCCATTGCTATCGAAGAGTGAAATTTGGCTCTGAAAAAGTTTTTTTTAAGTGCTTTTGTTCTGTTCACAGCCATTCAGTGGCCTTGTATCCTTCTCATACTGCCCTTTTCTTGTTCTGATCTCATACTCTGATATATGTTTTTAACATATAACATGTAAATACAACCTATAACAGCATCCCAGCTGCTTTTTATGTATTTTTAATTCTCCAGTACCCTAGTGTTCTTGAACACAAAAACATTGTAATCCAGTACAAGAGCTGCACACAATAACATCAGGGAATGGTCATAGAACCAAAGGTTGAGAATAATTTGTTTACTTGCAGAATCTGCATGAAGGTCAGGAGGAAGAGAGGTGGAGATATAGAAGTAATAGTACAAACCAATTGGGACAACGATAGATGGTGCATCCTTTTTGCACTCTTTGTATTACAACAATGTGTTATTTTTCCTGCCTTACAGTGGCAATCAGAGTATTCATTTCAAAAAAGGTGCCAAGAATCAGGGTCTGTTTGTTCTCCTTAAACATTTTGGCATTTAACTGAGGCAGCAGGGATAACATCTCTTTTTATGTTAACACAGCAATAGTGAAATTATAAAATTATGGGCTTCAGCCTTTATTTTACTCTTTCTAGGCTAAATTCAGGATTATCCTTCATGATTTACAGTGGTCAGAATAAAAAAATAATTAGTTCTGTGTGTTACCAAAGCTATATATGACTTCCAGAGACCAAACTAAACTCAGTTGTGCCATGGATCTTCCAGTGTCCAGTATAAACAATTTCCTTCAAATATATTAATTGAGAGTTTTAATCCCACCCACCTACCAGAGCTGCCTCATTTTGCCATAAAAATCCAATAAAAAGTATTATCTGACTTGCTGAAGAGGGATGGCATGCATGAAATCTCTCTGATCAGAGATGTGATCGTAGGTGGGTGTCCTGTGTTACTGAAACTGCACAAAAGTGCAGGAAACATTGAAAAACTTGTTCTGCTTGCACTTAAACTCCAGCAAATATTGCAAACAAATTCTAGAATTTTGTATCCTTATTACACTGTTGTTATTTCAATACATTTCCATGTATTTTGCATAAATTTCCTTTCTTAGTGACTATTTTAAAAGTGGAGCTCAGAATTTCAGCTGACCTTTGTTTCTAGTGCCTTAGGGAATGTTCTTGGTGAAAAACAAACTGATGAGCATTTTTCTCACCTTCATTTTAATGACGAGACACTTTATGCAAATAAGGCTGGCAAAACATTCATGAGAAAATCCCGTTTGTAATCAAAACTAGTATTTTGCTAGAAGTCTGGGGCTTTAAATGTTTCACAGAAAATCCTGTGAAACATAGCAGATGTCTTGAAAGAATGAAGGATTGAAGTTATTGTGGTTGTTCATAGTTTTTGTGGCAGTGTCTGCCTTATCATGGTCCCACTATGAAATTGGGCAAACACTTTGACCTCTTCTGTATTACTTAATCACGAAAAGTAAGCACTTGATTTTACTTAACTTTTTCTTTCGCACGGGTTGTAGTGACTTGTTGATTTGCACTGAGGCAGGGGAAGGCATGAGAGTGTGGAGCTGGTTATTGTCTCCATTTGAGGGCATGTTCTAGGGTTCGGTTTTTGCTTTCACTCTACACCAAAAGTTTTGACAAAAACAGGTGTGCAAAAATACCTCTCTGTCAGCCTGCAGTGGGTCTCACTGGCTGATTAGCTGGGATTATTGTTTAGGGTATAAAGGATCTAGTTCAGGACTCTGCTGTGTTATAGAAGAGATGTTTATTTTGAGGCTGGCAGACCTGAGATCTGAGTGTGTCTGTCCCACTTCACTGCTTACTACCCAAATGACCCAACTGTGGCACAAGGAGCCTTTTGTTTCATATTCCTACCAATTACTGCAAAATCCCAGATGATCCACATGCCAGTGAACATGTTATTTAGCCAGGTGAGTCCCAGAACATTCTGCCTTCTATCTAGCCACCACCTGGAACAGCAGTCTGTGGGATGGGTCTTCAACTGCCTTAAATCTCTGTAGCATGTCTGGCATGCTGACATGTCTGGCAGAGCCAGCACTGATGCACAGTGAGGAGACATCTAGGCATTACTTTATCACTGCAAACACACCATCTCGTTCAGAGATGAAATCAGTGAGCTGGTTGGTGTTTACACTTTGTGGTAGCACATCTCAGCAATATCATTGTTACCAGGTGCTTCCAGTCAGCATTCATATGCATTAGCATACAAAACTGTGTTGGGTCTTCCATTCTAAAATGAATGCGTTGGCAGCAAAGGGCAAAAAAAAAGGTTAGTGAGTCAGGGAGTCATTGAGAGAGCTCCCTACTAAATTTTGTCTGGGCTACAAAGATTCATCAGACTGGGGAGGTAGATTTTCAAACTGGAATATTATAAAGAGCTGAATATATGATGTGCGAATCAGGAGCTTAACTCCTCCTAATATTTACAGATGTCTATGAAATGTGTTCAGGTTTCCATTACGATTGCATTTGGCAACACAACAGAATGGGTTTTTCTAGACTAACCTGTGGCCTCAAGGAGTTTGCTACAAAAGGAAACCGTAAGGAAGGGGACAAGAATTATCAAGCATGAATGGATGGATGCAGAATCTTACAGACCAGTACTATGCCATTCCCCTTGGAGATGCCTTGCCATGCTTCTGTGTTTGCTTATGTGCTTAGTGTGTGTACTTTGAATGTGGCAATCATTTCAGCAACAGAACTATTGTTCCTGCAGGGACAAATTTACCCATAAATAGTGTAAAAACACTACTGTTCTGGTGTATTTATGAAACTTTACACTTTTATTAATCACATCCATGTGTATAAAATCCATATTTTTCATGCACGGTCCTGCAATAGTGGATTTATTTATTATGGCACAATAATGAATGCTGCACTGTGTCTCACAGCTCTATTGTAAATATTTGCATGTACACAGATGTTCAGCTGGAATTATAAAAACTTAAAAAAGAAAAGCTAAATTTTCAAGCTATTATTTGAAGACTATTCTGGGCAAATTCTTCAATTAACTTTTACAACAGCTAATTTAATATTGAGATTGTTGGTCACAGGTAATAGCTACTTTACAAAACCTTATTTTCTCACAGCCCTGCTATAATTATATTTTATCCACATTTTTTGCCTGGAAAAATAATTCTTTGAAAGCTGGATGAACGGTGTTTATTATAGCCCCTTGGGTCCCAGTACACACAGAAAGGCTTTTGACAATATAGATGGTCTCACACATTCTCAAATGTTGGATTAAATCCGGCGTTCTGCCATTTCAAGACGGTATAACTAAACACATTCTTTCCAGAACTGCTTGTATAATACCAGTGAATAATGTGTTGGACAAAAGTTTTCCCATCAAAGGCTGAATAAACTTATTTCAGCCATGAGTAACTCAGTCTCCTCCTTTCAAAATGTTGCTGTTCATACATTTCAATAAAACCACCTGCTTCCTCACCAAAGTAGGCTGCCCATTCCCATTCAGCCAGCTCTTCCGGCAGTAGCTCCAGCACTGCCTCTTCCAGGATGCTCTTGCAGTAGAGCCCTGGCTCAGAGCAGTGCTGGCCCTGCAGAGCTGCGGTTGCTGCCCTGGTAAGACGCTCATGCTGAAAAAAACCCACATTTTCACTTTCTAAGGAGACAAGTGTTAACTGCATTGCCCCTATGACTTTTCATCATCGTTTGGCTCCGTTGGTTTTCATCTAGCTTAGAAAGGAGGCTGGATGTGGCAGATGTCTGGAAAGGAAATGGCAGTAACCTTCCAGCACAATTTTAGGATACTGGACTAGCTGCTCTGTGTGCCCTTGACGCTTTTATTTCAGTGAGGTTTTTTAATGCAAAACCATTTGTGTGTGTATGTGTACATACATAAGTATACATAAAAAATTTTTTTGAAACACAATATAACTGGAATCAGTCAGGCTTGGCAGTTCTATGCTCTCTGCTACAGTGATCACCACTCTGTTTCCCATTCCTGCAAGTTCTGTTTCCATTGGAGAGTAGCACCAGGAGCTATTCCAGCTCTGAGTAACTCAGCAGCAGTGCAGGGTGGGCAAAAGCTAATGGAAAATGGTAAAAAATAGAGCAATACATTTTCCTCTGCCAGACAATCCACTGCAGAGTAATGGTGTCTTGCTGTTACCACCTAGACAAGATGTACTTTTGTTCAGCACTAGACCTGTTTGTTCATTATCATTGAACATGGCCTTTCAAGTTGTCCAGCCACCAGGTGAAATAAGATAATATATCTAAATGATTAAACACTTCTTTAAAATGAGCCTTCCCAGCCTCACTTGTAATACCATACAGCAAAAGAACAAACTTTACATAAAAATCTTCCCTTCCTAACCTTGTCCATTTAGTACATAAGCAGTAAAAAGGTTTGAAAGTTACTTGAAAATGGAAAACTTGCCCCTTGTTGTTTTTCACAGGTGATACAGGCAGAATAGTGGCAATCTGAGATTTGGTTGGACATACTAAATAAAACACAGTTCTTTACAGATTTCTGCTCATACTAGTAGTTTTTTCTTGCTGGCAAGCATGTGCAGATGAAGAAAAAATTGTAATAGGGTCTGAAGTGCATGAAACAGGGAAAAAATAACCATAATATGACTACTGTTCATAAGCAGTACCAAAGATCATTACAGGTCAAGAGGCCTGTCCATTAATTTTCTTGAGTTGCCTTCCCATGTCTCTTCCATGACATTATATTACGTTCTTTAAACAAGTGCAAGTCCACATTATTTCCAAGGAAAAATTGCAGGAACTGAGCAGTAAGTTACGTAAGAGAAGCAAATTAGAAAATGTATCAAAACCAGTCAAAAAAGAAACACCATGAAAACAACAAAGCCTAGAAAAGCTGCTGAATGCTTATGAAGCATCACTGATCATAAAAGAAAGTGATTCACAAATTCCAGGCACAAAAAGTATTTAAATTTCAGTCATGCACTTAAAAAAAATTAGATATCACAAGATATAAATATGCGGAAAACAAGCCTTTCAATTTCTGAACAGAGTTCTCTACCTACAAAAACAAATTATTTTACTTCTGTTTAGCTACAGAAAAAGTTATTTTATGTACCAGATGACATACTGCAAATAAATGAAGCTGGTTTGGAAACAGAGATTTCCATATACTAAATTACTAATGAAGTAAAACTGGCTGTATCGGGAAAGAGACACAGGGAACACTCTTGAGATGCATGATGCCCCATCAGGTGCTCCAGTTCCTGCCACTGGCACTGATACAATCTTTTATTGTGGGCATAATGCACTCTCCCTTCAACACTCAATTGAAATACCAGAAGACTCCCATTACACTGACTCCTTTGACATCCCATTGCTCTTTGAAGTCAGCAGGGGATTGTTCGTTTCCTTACAGTTTTCAAGTGAGTAGATTAAGTCACCCCTTGGCCCTTTCTTTCATCTTCTTTCTTCTCATTATTGTAACATTGTAAGAATATGCTCACATGAAATATTTTGTTTAGCCAAGGAAAACTAATCTCACAAGCCCTAGATCATTTAAAATTTAGGCATCTGGTCAATGTTAAGAGATGGAAGACCTGACCTATAGTCTGAACTTGGCCAGCTATCTTACGGTAGTTAACAAACTGGTGGTGGCCAGAGATAACCTAAGTCAAGACCATCCTACGTGTTTGTTTGTGCTATACACATCACAATAGTTGGTTCTCTTATTGATTTTTTCCTCTGTTTAAAACCAGACACCTAGAAAAATGTAGATATGATCTAGACATAGAGGAGTGTATGACATGCATACAGGAGAAAAAAGTTACTAATTCTTCTAGAAAGAATTTCAAACAATTTTATCTGAATCATTTTTATACACTGATTTAAAGGTTTCCCTGAATCCTTCTACACCTCACTGTAATTTAACTGCAACTAAGTACACAGGATCATGGAACAGTGCAGAGAAACTGTGACCTGGGCAAATTCAGACTCTCTGACACATCAGGAGGTACAAATCTTTTTGAAAATGGGCGATAAAAAGCTACTAGGGAATTACCTTGCTGTAGATCTTGCTGTGCAGTGAGTTTGAAAGCCAGTACCCAGCAGGTCCACGGATACCTGGGCTCAGCACACTCTGTTTTGTCCTTATAGATATTATACACCAGTTTGCAAGTTCCATGTTCTGCATTTCCCACTTTTCAGTCACTTAGGCAGGGAATTTTTGGCTTTTTCATCCATGTCTGTCTTCCAGAGCATTTTCTTCGCTCCCACACATTTGTTCTGGGGTTATAAGGACTTTCCTCCAAACTGCTTCTCATTCCTGCAGAGTGTACCCCCACCTAAATCAGCTGCCATCACCTGCATGTGTTCCTGGTTTTCCCTTCTTTCTAGTTTTCTTTAATAATCCCTTTACATTAACCTGCTCTTTTAGGAAGCGATATCTTATACAAGTAGTCTTTAGGCACATGATATGTATTAAAATGCTACATATCCCTCATCTCCACAATGTAGTGCCCTATTGATGGAAAATGAAATTAAATGGTTTGTTTTCTTCCTTCCCCCACTCCTCAGTATTAAAATTTTGATCATGAATCATTTTTAGACATTCAGACACTGAAGCAGAAGATTCTGACAGCATTGAAGCAGAGCTTTATATTCAAGATTATCTCAGGTCTCCATCCACAAATCTGATCTGATAAATGCTAGTTTTCTGCTTTAGTATATTGCTAGTTTCTTTGTGGCCAGTATAGTGTGAATGTTATCAGAGATATCTTTCTTTCACAGAAATCTGTTTCAAATTTTTGGTGTTGCTTTAAAGCTTCAAGAGATTTTATTATAGACATCTGCTCCCAACTGATGTATGTTAACAGAGACCACCATATTAATAGCATGTGGATATTGTAATTCTAAATATAATAATCAAGAGTATTAATGACTACATTTAAATATTTTTTATTTGGTAATTAAAATTCTTAGGTACTCCTTCTAGAGAGTGAGAACAGTATCCACAGTATTAACTGCCTGTCTTGCATGGTGTTGCCTGGTTTATCCTGGTTTTGTGATCCTCCACTCCCTGCCCCAACCTTCCCATGCAGCTGGGAGTGGAGAAGAGGCTGAACCAGAGAGATCAAACTAGCAAGGATGTGAAGTCCTAAACAGCAGAGCAGAGAATAAGAGCTAACCACCTTTGATACAAAATTAATCCCTTTTTTTCCAAAGCTTTGTTGTTCATGTTATGTTAAAATTATTCTGATATGTTCGTATCTTGGAAATTTCACAACACTGTGACTGTGTGCAGGCATATTCGCTCCACTGCAGTGGCAGATTTGTATAAGTGTGCCTGAGTCATTTTTTGTTTGTAGTTGGTGAAGAAATTTAAAATCTTTGATTAAAGTATGTAGATGGGGAGAGGGGATATAGAAAAAGACTACAAATTTCATGCTGAGAAAAGTATAAACCAAGAGCAGCATATGGACAATTGTTTCTTTCTCCTGTTTCTGCTTCAATGATGGTAACATTTTTTTCAGCTTGGATGAGCAACACAGACATGAAGTATTCCATCTTTCCCTTGGCAATTTCCTTACAATGTAAGGGTTTTTTAATATATGGCAAAATAACAAGGACTTAAGAAAAAAAGTGCATAGTTACTTGATTTCCTCATGCCTGCAGTAGTCTTCTGTATCTCAGGAGTTGAGTGAACTGTTCACAGTGTGGTAGAAGGCATTTCATTAACAGATATTGCAGTTTAAGCTTCTTTTATGCCTTGGAAATGCATTGAGCAGCTTCCAGTACAGCTTTAGTATTTCAGGTGAGATGTGGTCTCCTTTGTACAACTTTTGATTTCACAGATACAGAGGGATGAGAAAGAATGGGAGTTGTAATAGTGATCATCTGACAGTTTCTTCTTTCAAAATAAATTATCTTGTGGGTAGGGACTGCAGTTCAGATACAGATTACCATCAAATTTGTTATGCTTAAGTTGACTTTTCAATTTTTTTTCTCTTGTATTTATTCTCTATAACCCTCTTTGGGAGCTCCTCAGGGCACTCGCTCAAGGTTATTTTCAAACATTCCTATATTTTCTGTAAAATCCTGTCCCAATTCCCTTGGATGGGTCTTACAGAGGAGAAAGCACAGCAGCTCAAAGCTTTGATGTATGACAGACAGTCCTACTGATGAGCCTCTGCTTCTCCATGCATTTGAGTGCACAGCTTACATTTATTGTGGGGGAATTTCCTACTGACCCAGTGGGGATAATTGCACTTTTCTGCAGCAGAGGAGACAAGGCAAGGCTGAAATTCAGCATTTATGGGGCTCTTGCACATGCAGAACTGCAGTCAGCAGGGGAAGACCCTAAAATATGATGCCAAACTGGGGCCTTACAATGTGGGAACAGCACTTGGTAGGCAGTACACATTCAGTGAAACAATTACGCATTCAATGAATTTATTAAATTGAGTTCTGGTGAATTTGGTCGTTCTTTACAGTGATGATCAAAATCATCTCTACAATCTGACTAACAAGAATGAGAAACAACCTCTCTCCAGTGGCTACCAGTTTTTATTAAGGCATTTCAGACATTTATCTTTTCATCTTGTTATAAACATGAAAATTTGGTGCTGTTCTGAATGCAGAGGAGTTTCTTTCTAGTCTAATAAAAACCCAATACAAAGCTGGAGCTTCTTTGGTTTTTGGGGTTTTTTTTTGCCTTTCTCAGTGAGTTACTATTTGGTGTCTAATCATGTCATAGTCTCATGGTTTATTTCAGTGATATTCTTAGTGTGCATTTCACACTTTAAGTTTGGGGGTTTAATTATGGACACAGGTTTGTTAGAAGATAAATAAAAGTTTTTTATCATAAAGCTGTAGGCCTTCTTTCTATATTCAGATCTGTCTTTACTCTGCTATCAGGTTTAGTTCAGATTGCAGTCATTTTGAGGTTCGAACCATATTTTTCCTCTGGCTTTATTCAGCCCTTAAATTGAATTAGTTTTTATTAAAAAACAACTCATCTTTCTCTGTAGTTTTTATCATTCAGCATCAAATGATGCCCAATGGAACTGGAATGCTAAAAGATTTAATGAGTGATAAAAAAACACTACAAGAAAAATAATAGTACAGAAGGTATCAATTTTTTAACAATGTCAGAAGAACAAACTGGTTGGACAGTCTTACACTGAGCTCTAAATGTCTGGCCTGTGAGTTCACAGTCAGGACCTTCGGTGAACACGGCTTATTTTTCAGTCAGCTGAGCAGCTATTCTTTGGAGAGCCAGTCGGAGTAAAAAGAGAAACTGGTGGCAAGATAGAAGGATTTGAGCATACCAAAAAGAAAAAAGACATCATCTACCTGCATAAAGTGTGGCAGAGATGTCCAGAGGGGGACTAGGAGAGCTGAAGAAGAGACATGGGAGTGCAGAGTGTGGGATAACATGTGGGCAAGAGAAAACTGCTATGGAAAGGGTCAGACCCTAAAAGCCAAAATAAATCAGGAGTGACCAGAGAAAGTGAACATGGGGGCACAGTAACAGAGAAAATAGGGGGTTGATGGCAGTATATGAATTCCAGGTCAAAGGGGTAAGGTTTACTGAAGGCTGAGTGGCTTTGAGTATGTCTTTCTTCATCACTGTAGTGGTCAAACAGCTTTATTCACCAGCTGTGAAAACCTCTACTCAGAGCTCTGCAGATAAAAATTTATACACTGACATAAAAATTAATCTCTCTGTGTATTCCTAGAACAGGTGGTGATGTGGGGAATTCAGTTTTAGATTTGCTAAGTTGCTTTCTCAAGTTACTACAATAATTAAGATATGGTCCTCATTAAAAATATCAGATCAACAGGACTACTCAATGAGTGTCAGAGGTCTATTTTAATGCAAGTCAATAATCAATAACATACAATTGATGTATTGTTAGTAATCAGTAACAATTACTAATATAGTCACTTGACGAGACTTGCTGAGTGGGAAACCTATTGCCAGTCAATAAACAATAATTGATGTATTGTTAGTAATCAGTAACAATTACTAATATAGTCACTTAGCAAGACTTGCTGAGTGGGAAACCTATTGCCAGAATGCTGCATTTCTTAGTTTTTATGCTAATTAAGTGTATTAGTTACCTAGAATTCCATCTTTAAAACCTACAGAGAGGCACAGCATGCCTCTTAATTTGAGATGCTGCAGAATTTTCCCCCAGTGGTGCTCCTTCAGCTCTCTTCTGCAAATCTCCTCAGCCACAGAAATGCTCTACAGATGCACCCCAATGCAAACACATGCACTTACATATGTAAAGAGAGTTAACACTAATTAAAGTACCAGCTTATTTCCCTGAGTCCCAGAGTACCTCTACTGCTGAAACTAAGAATTGTGAGCATATATTTAAGGAAGTACATTTCCAGCAAACAGTCCTTTATCCTATCATTATTGTTTAATATTTGCTTTTGGAAGATAGAGTGCCAGAAAGGAATAGCTTATAAGATCTAAAGCTGAGAAATGGAATTATTAAGTCTGAATTGTCTAGTTTTTTGAATATATATATATATATGACCTCTTCAGTTAAGGGGCTCAGTCATTGCCTGCTCTTCCCTCCTATGAAACACTTGGTCACCAGTTTCCTCACATCAGACAGAATGTTATCTCCTTGAGACGAAATGTGGCTCCATTTGTGCTAAAACAGCTCTGTGTGGCAGTGTCAGGTTCCCTGGATGCCACAAACAGCTGAGCTTGTGATGGCCCCCTGTCTGTAGGGAAGGAAGGAACCCCTGGGCTCCTTCTGCAGACAGCTCTGTGTAAACCCCACACAGATAAAAGACAATACAGAGCCTCAGAGGCTTTCATGCTGCAAATGAGTAGGATGTTTTATTTGATGACAGCAACTAAAAAAATTCTTGAGCGTGCAAGGTGTTTTAACTATGGCACAATTAATCATGTATGAAGGATTGCGTTGTTCGTGGTGTGAGATGACGTCAAACAAGACAATGAGCACCAGAAGCGCGACTCCTGCTAAGGCTTAAACACCTGCCTGTGCCTCTGTGATAACACCTTGCAATAATTTGCCTTGAGAACATCCCCAGTTGTTTTTATAATTCCACACAGAATGCAAAATTTTTCTTATGGTTTGAAAAACTTGGTCTGCAGTTTACCAAGATCTAAATGCAGAAGTCTTTACTTCTTTAGTTGTATGTCCAAACAAGTGGTTACATAGTCAACACAACTAACAGAATCTGAACAGCTATTCAGCTAATCTAAAAATAGACAGTCATCTGAATGGCTTTTACACTCTGCTGACAGTGTTGTTTATACATTCATTGACTATAAATGTATATATAGATGCCTAATTCACAATAGAACCTAATCCAAGTGTCTTAACCTGAGAACAGAATCCCTTCTCTATTTTCACTTCAATAAATAGCAAGAATAATCCTTATAATCATTTCAGTGCAAACAGTTACTGTAACAGCAGTTTCTCTGCACAGAGCCTAGCTTAAACACACCTTCACCCCTACTATATTCTTGCCTAGTAATCTTAACCAGGATGTTGGCACCACACTCTGTGGGCTCAAACAATATTGCCAGTATATAAGTCCTTATCCAGATTCATCAAGAGGAGTTGGAATATTTGGCTGTTTGATTTCAAGCAACAAGCAATATGTTGCTGACATCTCTTAGAATAGGGAGACTTCTTAAAAGGGTAGTGTACGAAATAGGAGTTGTGGTTTCAGTCAAATCTAACCTGTCATGTCTCACCTATCCTAAACAACAATCTGCAGTAATACCCATATTTATTGCTCTGTGAGTTTGTTTGTAAATGTTCCTTCTTAAAAGCATTCAAAGTTACTCTCACAAGTAATTTATTACAGTCCTTTTCAAGATAGGTGAACCTCGACAAAGAAAAGTGTCATGGGACATGATACCGACATTTCAGGTAGTGGTAGATAAGTTTTTTAATTGTTTATCAAATATAATTTTCTTTTCAAGCATTAAGTCTACACCTCCCATCCTGGTCTACTGCAGCTAAGCTTTACATACATTAAATGTATAACACAACTCAGAGGGGGAAGCATATACAGAACACCAAAGCTCACTTGATCGTGGAATATATTCAACCTCCTCTTGGTTGTATGTCCTGATTGCATATATTACGGGATTTCAGGTGGTCAGTTTGAGGAATAAAGGCCCAAATACTATACTGGGTGATGGCAGTGGTGAGGATGTTGGCAAATCCAAAATTTATGCTACATTTTGGGTTTCAGATCAGACCGAATAACACAGCCTGGCATGGTTGTTTCCTGCTTGCTGGTCTGCAGTCCTTCTTGGGGCTTGTCACCTTCCTTAGCCTGCTCGTGAAGTCCACTGTGCTGAACCGGATTTTAGTTACCAGCCATGTTGTTTGTAGTTAGTTGCACTCTGGTATGGATGGAGGAAATAGCTGTTAAATAATGTGATAATGCTATTGTCAATCCTATTGTTCTAAGAGGTGGTGCATGGACTTTTAGGTAGAGACATTGATAGAGGGTTTGAGGTAAATTTTAGGGATATTATACAGTAATTACACACTACAAACAGTGTCTGACAAGCACACCTGTGTGTTTGGAATTCTGTATATTTTCTTTTTGAATTTGTCTGATAAGCTGAGTGAACCCTTGAAGATGTGATACGTCTGAATGGATCTCTTCCATATTTCATGCAGTGAAAAACAAAGCAGCTATATGAATTTCAGAGATTACAAAACACCACACTTAAAATGCTGGCTTTTTACAACAGATAAAGCCAAATGTGCTTATCAGTAACAATGCTATCTTGATTTGTCTTTAGGCAGAGGGCAAATGTTATCAATTTCTTCTGTCATTTAGTTTCACACATGGATTTCTGCCTGTGAAAATTGGAAGAGGGCCTATGCCTGCCTTTTACTGTAAGGAGATTGATAGTCTTGCAATTGCTGGCAGAGTACACACTGAGTACATTCTCCCCTTATTCCTAGTCAAAAGGTCTGTACACTGTATCATTGAAGGAAACATCCCCATTGCAATGTATACGTTTCCTGCTGGACCAGATAATTCTCTCCAAATGCCACACTCCAGTTAGCACCTAATGAGTTGTGCTCTTCCTGTGGTTATCAGAGGTGTCACCTGTTCTTGAAAGCTGATTCATACATAGTGTATGACCCTTATGCTCGGACACACAGAAGGTCTCTTGACTCTACAACACAGAAAAGATTAGAGTAGTCAGCTGTGAGATTATCGACAAATTACTGCTAATTGGGGATTCTGCATGACTCTTTCATGTGATCTGAAGAGGCATTTGGCTGAAAAAGATTTTTATTTAAAATGTGGTGATATTTTGGCATCATCATTGCAGTGTTGACTGTTGTTTAAGGTTCCCCTCAGAGCTACTCGAATGTCCGAGGACTGTGCTCATGTCCAATGTTAACTCTAGAAAACAGTTCTAGCAAAGGAAGTGTCACATTTGTCATTGCTTTGAGTCCTTCAGGCAAAATGAAAACTAACCATTGGATTGCCCTCAAGTTGCATGTGCTGGTAAATGTTTGCTTGAAAATGAACCACTGTGTCTGAAAGACAAATCCTGGATAACAGTCTGGGCTTTGTTACGTAAAAGCTCAGTTTACAAGGCTACAGCGGTATTTTCCAATTCCAGTCTCTGAGACAATATACAAAGCAGCACAGAGGAGACAAAGTACAGGTTCACATTCTCATTTGGACAATCTTTCTAGCTTTTATAACATTTAAGAATATTTGCCTATTTTTCTTGCTATTGCAGGATATAATTATTGATGGTAAAGTAATTTTGGATCTTCAGGAAGAATGATATAATGAAATCATCTGTGTTTAATATTTTTATTTTAATTTAGCATCTATGCAAATTCAGGAGATGAACCTAGCTAAAGAAGAGTGTTATCTGGCTATATATACCCAGAAATGTGAAAGACTAAGTATAGGATTCCTGTATTTTAAAAAGGTCATTTTCTTCAACCTTGGATAACAGTATCTACTACGGCTATTTATCCAAGCTAAAACTGACAAATACAGTGTTTCCAAAGCCCACTGGCCATCCAGACAAATGTAGATATCATTACTGCCACCTATTGCTACAAGTAGAGAATTGAAGATATTTTCATAATTGTGTATTTCCAAATGGAGAGAAAATTGGAAAATAACAAGCTTGTTCCAGTTAAGGCATTTGTAAATAAACAAATGTTTTGGTGCCTTCTTTGATGGCTTTATTTTCAGAGCTTTATAAAATTGACTAGTACAAGTGCTAAGAAAATCCAACATTGTCATGGACACCTGGTAAAAAGTAGTACTAAACTAGAAAGGAAACTCAGGCAACATGCTGCTCAGCATCACAGTAACTTGTTTCTACATATCTTGGCACTACAGGCCCAAGCCTTGAGCCCGGTGTCCAGGCACTCTTTAAACATACATAGGAAGAGGTTGGGTCTTCAGAGGTCATCATTACTGAGAGCTTTTTCACTTGTCATAATTATTACAGCAGTTATATCTTTCGTATAGACCAGCAAATGGTCTTGTTGCCACATAGAAAGAAAAGGCTCAGAAGTGTGATAATAGGCTGGATGACAGGATTCTGATTAGGATCATATGAATGCATACTACCAGATAAATAGCTGGAAATGGGAAATTCAGAGAAAAACAACAGATTTCAAACATAAGATTTTAAATACAAAGACACAATAAAAAGATTTTTTTCCTAAGGCCTATTGACTTGTCGAGTATGTCTGGTTCATGAAAAATCCATCACAGATTGCATAATAACAAAATTACATCTTTCTCATTGGTGATAAATGTATTATTTGAGATGGCATGTACAGTCTTGTCAAAGATGTTTCAGTTTTATGAAATGATTTTCAGATTCTAAAACATTTACTACTTTTTTTCCCACAGAATTCTGTAGAATTCTATTGCTTTCTAGATTTAGAAGTTGCCTTAATGAGTACTGTGAGAGTTGAACATCTAATTAAAATGTCAAAAAGCTATTAAAACACTGTAAAAAAATCAGATTACCTTTCAAGTCATAATGTTTGTTAGTCTTAAAATTTCTTGAAGGGGAGAGTTAATTTTTCTAAGACATTTGATAACTATCTATCCATGTACATGTATGAAAAAAAAATCTACTGGAAGTTGATGATTATGAAACTGTATCTCCTAAATCACTTCAAAACTACAAATATAGCTTGATGCCTTATTTGAAGTCTAACAAGCAGACTTTTTTTTCTTTTTTTTTTTTTGATGAAGCTGAGGTTGGCTAAGTAATTTCCCCTGGACAGAACATAGACCAATTATTATTTGAGACTAGAACAGGACACTGGAAGTGATGCCCTTTGACACTGCAAGTCATCTGTGCATAAGAGGCTCCAGAAAGTGCAAATGGGAATGACTGGGCTGATTGAAT
Organism: Neopelma chrysocephalum; assembly: GCF_003984885.1. NCBI lineage: Eukaryota > Metazoa > Chordata > Aves > Passeriformes > Pipridae > Neopelma > Neopelma chrysocephalum. The sequence continues at coordinate 3,871,606 of NW_020897731.1, read as the reverse complement.
GAATTATTGTTCCCTTTGCTTCTCAGAAGATAAATGTATGCATGAACATCCTGGTAAAAAATAGGAGTTTATTTTGTTTTCAAGCAGAATTAGTGCGTCTCTGCTATGCTAGACTTTTCTCCTTACTCAAGAGAGAAATAGCTAAAAAAAGGGTGCATTCCTTTTTATTTATCCCTATAAATAGATCAGCAAAAGCCATGCAACAATAAATTACCTCTGTAACTTTTCTGTGGTTGTGAGTGAATTAGCCCAAGCTTAAATATGTAAAGATTGGGATCAGTACTTTAATTTTTTGTCATCTCAATAACTACATTTGCTGTCCACACCTATAGCCACTGACTTTTATTAACAGACACTTTTTCATCATTCCTGTTTTAGTCAGACAACATGAGTTGTGAAAGCCTATTGCTGAACTTAGTTGTTCTACTGGGTGTCAGATGTGGTACCTGGTGGAAACACATCCAGTTTCATACTAATGAACATCCACAAGATGTTACTTTTGTTTACAGATCTCTCATAATCTAATATCACATCTCTTCAGCTAATTTCCAGTTTTACTGAATTCTCTAAATTTTAAAATTACAGTGATGCACATGGCCGTGTCTCATCATAACATTCATTTGAGCAGGAAGAGAAGGCTCTGAAGATCTCTTTATGAAAGGCCAGTAAGTGTCAGCAATTACTGGAGAGATCTAAGTGTGTGGTTGTGAACAAATAATCAGAGGTCTGGAGCAGTCAAAGTCTTTCATTCTCATTAATCTAACAGTAAGTAACAGTAAAGAACTCTGAGATTCTTACTATGATTTTTTTTTAATACCACTGAACAGTTCTTAAAACTAGGAAGGATGTTGGTCAGGAACAAAAAACTAAAAAGATAAATGAGTGATAAGATGTTGATAAAAGGAAGAAAAGATGCATCAAACTTCTCTAAAGATGTTTCTTGAGCAAACCCTCTTGGTAGGTACTCTGCACAGTTCAGCTCTGGAGGATACCTCATTTCTCTGCTGCCCTTATAGAAGCAAAACACCTCTGACAAAATTAATGTCTTGGCTATACAGTGGCCAATATATATTGACTTTTCCTTTATCCAAAGCTTCAACAAAATCACCTAATGTAAACCTCACTATGTATGCATTCACTTTCTTTATGAACAGCACGCCTTGGACATATGTATTATTTGTGAATGTAATATCAAATAGGAAGGAAATAAGGTTCCTATCTGTGAAAATCAAAATTTGTTCACATTTCTTTCCGTAACAAGCAGAAACCCTTTATAATATATTATATGGTTCACTTCGGGGCTCTGATACAGTGATGTCTTATGTGAACTCAAATAATCCATAGCTGAAGATTATATTTCCCAACTCACTGCCATTTTTATGGTTGTTAAGAACTGTTATACACCTAACATTAATCTTAATGAAAATTATCCAGAACTGCTCATGTCAGATTAGCTTGTTGTTATATGGCAGGTATATGTTAGTTATTGGATGTGAAACACTGGTGTGACTAATTAAATCTAAAAAAAACTAATAAAAAATAAAACCTGGTCAGATATATTCTGTAGTATATAAATGGGTTTGGAGCAAAGAATTGAGAATAATTTAATATTTGAGAGAATCAGCTACTCAGTAGACTGAGGTTATTGGAATTATCCCTGCATGGCCTCATGTTGCTATGCAGAAGTCTTTGGGTATTTTTTAAGGGTAGCAACTGTTTCCAGACTTTAGCATTTGCATCTAATAGTCAGTGCAGACTCCTAGTCTTCATATAGCATTCTCTGTATCCAGTAATAAAACCAATCATACCTTTCAGTCATGACTGTTGGGAGTAACTTGACAAGAGAAAGCAAAGAGGATCATGAAGGTCACTGTAGTTTAAAAACTAGTTAATGTGACTTTCTGTGATCATAACAAAATTTTTTCTCCGCCTGAAAACAGTAATTTCAAATGTCTATTTCTGCATAAGGAAACTAACATAAAAAATGAACTGAATAATTAAGAAAAAGTCTTTAAACTGAGTATTTCAAGGTTTATCCTAAACCACATACAGTTAGATTCTCAGCACTAAAGTATATGAGAAAACCTTTATTAGAGCTTAAACAGTGTCTACTGAAGTCAGTGTAATCCTTCCACTGACATCAAGGGCCTTTGTCTGAATCTTTCTTGTTTTGCACCCTTATGAGAATGCAAAACCCATCTAATTTAATTTCTCCGTTGGACGTTTTGAAATTATCTTTGATAAAATAAAACCCTTAGCATTCTGCCTTAGCTGTCAGCCAATGAATTTTCAGTGATACACATGTCAATATGGACTCACGTCACCCAGACTGAGACAAGTGTATCTTGTGACCCATGGAGCTTTATTGCTCATGGGCTCTAGGCATCGCCACTGCCCCCAGAGTAGATTGGCTGTGGGCTGCAGTGCTCAGTGGGGTTTATAGGAAGCTACTCAGTTGCTGCTCATGATCTGAAGGGTGGAGAAAGCCCTCTTTGCTCCCTGCAGAACTTGTCTAAATATAAACCATCATAGCAAAAATTCAGGTTGGAAGGAACTTCAGGAGGTCTCCAGTTCAATCTTCTGCTCAAAGCATGATCAGATATAACTCCAGATCAGGCTTCCCAGGCATTTATTTAGTCACGTCTTGAAAAACTCCAGGGATGGTGACCACACAACCCCTCTGGGCAGCCTGATCCTCTGTTTGTCTGTCCCCACAGTAAGTTTTCCTTTATATCTGGTCTGAACTCCCTTGTTGCAACTCACAGCTGTTGTTCATATGCTAGAATCTGACCTTTGAATTAAAGTGAGTATGTGTCTTCTGTCTACTCAAATAAAAGCACGCAAGAGCTGCTTTTAAAAGTCTAAGATTTCATTTCATTTCAGAACTGAATTTCCTCTGTAATTTGCCTTTGGTTAATGAACAGTTGAAGCCTCAATGGTCCTCGTTCCGAGAAAACCAATCATCATTAAAAAGTGGAAATACTCCATTATAAGTCATGCTGGTAAAACTGCCGTTAACTGAAATGCTGATAGAAGTTACTGTGGGATTTTAGAAGCTCAAGAGAATGGAAATCTGATAATACATTAGATCCTGCTCAGAGCCAGCAAGGCAAAGACTGAAATCTGTCAGACATAAAGTTGAAATAATGTACTTTGGATTTTTACTGATACCAGATAAAGGGCTGTGAATTCAGACCCATATAGAATTGTTATAGCTGAAATATTTCCTCTGATAACATTAAAAAGCTGTTTGAACTGGCAAAGAACAGCTGTGCCTGTGTTAGAAACACTTGAAATATTTTGATAAAATGAGAAAATGCAGGCAAAAGCAAAAAAGTCACAAGTATAAACATGGCAGAAACCAAGCTTGTGGTGTTTATAAGTTTTCTTCAAAATATGAAAGAAGAATAAAACAGGTGGACAGTGATAGTTTTTCAGTTCTCATAGGTTTAAGGGAAAGCATAGCTCTTATGTTTGGTGTTATTATGGATGTGTTTCAAAAAGGTGAAGGGAAGACAGTGCCTGTACTTGCCTTAGAAGTGCTTTCCTAAATCAATTACATTTACCTTTGCTGGAGGAACTCTAGCTGGTCGTTTTGTTATTCACATCAATGGCTAAATCTTTGTTTAAGCCTCTGAAACATCTTTACGCAATTATGACTTGTAGTAATCAACTTGAGTTTAATCCTCACTTGTATAATTCAAACCCTGTTTGTTTTGTTCACTTCGGTTTTATGGAATGTGAATCCACATTCATGTTCCAAAAGCAAATAGAAAAGTTTTACTGACGATCTAGATACTATTTATTATTTGTCGTATTGCATCTTACAGATCTCTTCTGTTAACTAAGCAACCTAATCCATTTGTTCTTTAGTCACAAGGAATTTTTTTGTTTAGCCTTTCCCCAGATCTTTTCTTTTTTGACTGTTTTCTTTCAGGTGCTAAGAAATCATGGAAACTGAAGGACCTACCTTAGTTTTAAATTAGAGCATAACACCTTTTTTTCCTGATATTTTTCTATAACCTACTAAGAATTAGTTTTTATCAGTGTGGAGTGGTAGCCAATGAACCAGCCATTAATTCTTTTCCTTGAGAAAATCGGGCAATTCATGACTGACTTCACCAGCGATACTCTTTTCATTTTTAGATGGATGTTTCAAGTCCAGTCAATAAAAATAGAGACAAAAAGTTACAATGTCCTCATTGATAGTTGATAGTAGTACACAGGAAGCTTTTTTGGAGACGGTTCTGAATTTCAAGCTTTAGAGCAAATGGCATTATCACATATTTTTCAGTTTTCTATATCTAATTGAGGGACACAAAAGTGTGACCGCAGAAAGATTATGTATGGCCATTAATCCATATGAGCAATTCAGATTCTCCCCTTCTGATGTATATATATAATTTCTGTCATTTTATCTGACACTGGCAATATAATCACCTAGATTTGCTCATTTCTACTGAGATTTCTCAGTCTTCTTCAGGTAACGTAATCCTCATTCTTTTACCACTTACCTAGCTAAAAAATATTGTTACACCTCTCCAGAGCTGCACTGCAGGGTATTTCAGTTTTAACCTCATTTCATACTGAAGATAGGCTATTTATTCCCACTATTTTCTTCATAAGCATTCAAGCCCCATGACAGAATTTAACTTAAGGTGGAAGATCTGACTAGCTCTGACTGCTATGGACTATATCAAAGACTCACTAAATTCCACATATATCTCTTACAGGTCTCTTCAATCTTTTACGAACTTCCTTGTAGCCAAAAGGGGGGAAAATAAGTATGAGAGGCTTTGAACTTGGATACATTATTTTGCATAAACTCAGACTAATTCAGGGTAGAAGGGACCTCCAGAGGCCTCTAGTCTGACGTTCTGCCCAAAGCAGGGTCAGCCTTCAAATCACACCAGGTTGCTTGAGGTTTGTCCAGTCATGTCTTGAAAACCGACAAGAATGACAACTGCATGACCTTGCCACTTCTTGATTTAGAAATCTGCTTTTATTTCACTTAGTAACACCAGAAAGAAACATTGATGGAAGAGGTAACTAAAACTACAGATTCTTGAACCTATGTCCTTTATTATCATTGTGAGCCTTTTGGGGAGGACATTCTGACAGGTATATGTGGTGAACATCAGCTGAGTCACACACATGGTTTTCCTGCGTGCAGAGAGAGTATCTTCAAGCATGGGATGCCCACTCAGCCCAGATATTATAGAAGATACAAGTGGATTATTAATCATTCTTTCCTGCTCGGAAATTATATGGAGCACCTTCTTATTGTACTTTCATCTTTCAGGCAACTTTGTTTTGACATTTGTAGCTAAGGCAATGAAGAAAGCTAGAAATGGATTCACAGACAATATCAACAAGTGGCAACTAAACTGTGTTTTTTCCAACTTTTTTCTCAGCTCTCCACACCTCTCAGTTTCATGCTTGGTCCTGTCACTGAGTAAAGACTTTGAAGGTTTCCCTACTCTTATTTCTATGTTGCTCTGATTTTTCTGCATATAAAAGGAGTTGGAGTAGCACTGGTACAAACTGAGAAAGTTGTGTTTATGAAATCATTGTCAAGGATGCTGTCATAGCTCTGTCAGTCATCGCTTGGTGAATGGCCAGAAAGCAGCCCAGGGCTCTTCTGAATCCAAACCATGAGTTTACTCCTTGCAAAAGTCCTTCAATTTCTCTTATGAGCTGGTTCAAGGTATTTGGATTATAAAAGAAGTATTTCAATTAGTTCTCTTAGCTAGGGATATGCATAACAAGAAAACCCTGAAGTTAAGGTGCTGAATTTCACACTCTGTCATTTGAACATGCTTGCTAAGGGGAAATTTTTTTCAGAAAACTTGATGCATAATCAAAACAGAATTTCACTTATGTAATATATTTGAATTTAAATTTAATAACTAAAGAGTTTTTATCTTGTAAATCCACCTTTCTACATAAGGAGTGTTTTTACTATTTAAATTAATTTTTGTAGAGTATTTTTTTAGAGGAACTAAATATAACAGATGCCAGAAGCCCAGAGTTCTGAATATATCCAGTAACTTGCAATGCACCCAGACCTGCCACTTCTTCCCCTTGACCATGTTGAACCATCCTTGCTGCGTACCTAGCTGGCAGCAGTCAGTGCAAGGGCAGAGCAGTGCCCTTGTTCCTCTGCAGTCTTTGGACCTTTCAACAAGCTACCTATGCAGAACAGAGCTTTTAGTGCCTGCTGTAAACTGGGGACAAGCACACAACAGTGCTGCTGGAAGGCACACTCTTCACGTTGACCCTGTGCTTTTCTTTGTCACCTGCAACGTCAATCTGTGCATCGTGCACATCTCCAGGCATGGGATCCCAAAACAGCAGCATCTTACTTAAGGAACTTGTTGACCTCCTCTCAAGTTAGCCCATGACTTTTACTTGCTGTAAAAGCAGTTTAAAATAGCCTGTTTTGAGATCAGAGGCATGGTTATGAGTCTATCGGGTTGCCCCAGGGACTGAGGGGTTGGGCTGCTGTGTGCAAGGCGATACACCCCGTGGTATCTGCCCTCAGCTATAGTCCTGCCTCTGAGCAAAATGAGCAAAACCGACAGTGCCCACAGTGGGGAACATCCCTTAGGTAGGAAAAGCTTTATGATCTGTGCACATCTGTATCAAGTATCAGCCACTGCCTGAATTAGTCACAGAAAGATAAGCACAGATCTAATTTTACCACTCAAACTTTCTGAGCATTACAGATGCAGACTGCATGAAGAATACATTTGATGATACATACAGTTGTCAAGTGGATTTGTCAATGTCTTTTCTGGTGGCTATAAAAATGTATAGTCTATTTAATGATGCAATACCATAGCAGATATTCAAATTGTTTGAACTCAAAAAAAGAGATAGAAAAGGCACAGTCTTGTAATGAGCAATCCCTGTGTGCTGTATTGTTATAGGTATGGTAGTAACTCATAAAGCTGAATTTTTCCTTTTGATCAGTTTTATTCTCAGTGAAGTACTAGTAATTGCATAATTCCAAATTTTAATTTTCTTTAAGTGGGAAAAGAGTTTGGAGTGATGTTGAATATATCACTGATTTTAGGAAGGCACAGAAAGGCCCTGGTGTACTTGCGTGTGCCCCCAACCTTTTTACCCATGTAAGAAGTACAGAGTCGGTTTGTGCTTGTTAAAATTTGTGAAGGCAAAGTTTAAAATATTTAATTTAACTGTCAAAACTTTGACATGCTTACTTCCACTGAAAGTCATTGCTGTATTTTCAAGTGATGGATCAACCACAAAGACTATTCCACATGAAATCACAATTCCAACTCTTAGAAAACAGTTATCAAAAACCAGAAATCATTTTGTCACTAGCAAATATATTTGATACTATCTGAACACTAGCTCTTTTAAAACCTGCCTCATCAATTGAGAAGTTAGATATAACACTGGATATAAAAATACATAGAATTTCCTATGATACTTCAACCAAAGATAAGTTTTATAATATAAACAAAGATATTTATTCCTGCAGTTTGCCTGTAACTCACAGCTTGGCCCACATGAAATCAGGAAAGGAAAGTGTTTGATATGATAAATGATATGCCGAGTGACTTCAGGGGACAGGAAAGACACAAGTCAGAGTTTGGAAGGTTTTGGGTGAAATAGGCTCTAGGACAGATGTTCCCTATATATTACACATAAGTGGAACTGCCACTGAATCAGACAGTTATAGGTAGCCTGTAAGTTATGCAAAAGAAATACAGTATTTCCCACTGAAATATTGGGATAATTTAAAATTTCCATTCCAGATGGTAATTCATAGTGAAATCCTTTTCCTTACATGGACACATATGCGTCCTACATTAATTCCAAATGTCCAGAGAATTATTCAAATTAATTTCTTATTTATCCTATGTTTCCCCAGCTGCTGCTACACGACTTATAAACATAATCTTAGCATACTTAATAATTTCATATGATTCTCAAGAAGGATAGAAAGTGTGGAATCCAGAATCCTAAGGAAGGTGTAAGCTTCCTTCTTCTGTTAATAAAGATTTAGAGTTGGGTGATGACTGAGCTCATGTTGTGCAAGCCATATATATATTATAATTGCTATTGCTATCTTATTCCTGTGTGATGTTTACTTGACAAGTCCTTCTGTAATTAAAATTTAAAAAAAAAAGATGTTCTGGCGTAACATATTTTCTTTTTGCAACTTTTTCCTTTTTTCTTTATTCCATTTATGGGTACATTGGCAAAAAACTTTCCTAGGAAATGGTTAAATTGGAATAATCAAGCCATCAAGTCATCCCTTGTCTAAAAGAAATTAAACAAGTGGGAATGTTTGGAGTGTCATTTGCAGACTTATTCAACAGCTTATTTTGACGGTTTATGGTGCCTTGTCTTTTGAGATAAGGGGAAAATTCAGCCCAAGGGGCATAAGTTTTGTTCAAGGTGGACTGATGCCTCTGCCACTCTGTCAGTGCTACACCAAAGAACACAGCTTCAAAATTGAATGAAGTGCAAGCTGCCAGAGACAAGGCAGCGCCACACAACACTGCCACACCACACTCACCAAGCCCCAGGGTGAGCCAAACCACAGACCTATCCAGCTGGCAAACAGGTCCACACCAGTGGCAATAATGCTGGACCCAGTGAGAGAGTAGGAATGCCAGACAATGGTGAGGAAAAGTTGTCTCCTTCCCTCCTGACAGCAGCATGAACTTAGGTCAATGGAAAATGATCCTGAAAGTGAAACTCTCTAGGGCAATGTTGTTCTCTTGTGCCAAAAAGGAGGTTGTTGAGCTGATGCTTCAGCCCATCATAATGTTTATCTTCCCTTACCCCCTCACCATTTCCCTAACAGCATAGTACCTGCCGGTACAGACAGCCAAGTAGGGATTCAGGGACTAACAGGAGAGCTGCTAGACATTCTCAGTTAGCACAAGATAGCTCACAGGACTCTGCAGTGTGTGAGTGACCACACATGTGAGCGTGGCAGATTAGCAGGGTCTGGCAGACAGGGTAAACCACCAATGTTTCCAATTAAATTATTTCTGTCAAATATGGAGTCCCTGAAGCAGTCAGGCACCTTCTAGATGCAAATCTTCCATCTCATTGTTCCCACTGTTATAAAGAATAAATCACATAATCTTGAAAACCAAACCCATGTCAATGCTAACCATATGAAAACAAAACCACAACAAATGGAACCCTAGAGAGCCTCTTTAGTATGCATGTTTTCTCAGGGAAATAGGGATGTAGGTAAAAATCATTTGCCTTTATGTATGACATGTTTTTCATTGGTTTTGTAATAGTTTAAATGACTTAGCCCTCATACCCAGATGGGAAAAACTTAAAAATCGCAAGTTTCCTTTGGGTATGAAATCTAATGCATTCCTTTCCTTATTTTCCAGGGACATCAAACCTGACAACATACTATTGGATGAACATGGTGAGTATTGACTGCTTTCTCTCAGAATCTCTAATTTTTGAGATCTCAGCAGCATGCTCATGCTTTGTAAATCAGCTTCAGATGTTGAATTCCTATCTAAATCTGGACTTTCTCCGCAAAGTCCCTCCGAACACTTTGTGGATTTTGTAATTTTCCCTCCTACTGCAAAAGAAATGTGCGGATCTGAAACTTCAGGTCTGAAAACAAAGGAATTTAAATGAATTGAGATCACCAGGGACACTTGATAAAAAGAAGTTAATATTTTTATTAACAGGATTTCTGTGCACCATCATAAACCCTTTTTAGTTGCCTACCAGTAGAACTGTACCAAGTACTTTATTTGCTCTTTTAGAACTTCTGAAGAGGTAAGACATTTCACATAGCAAATTATTTCCCGTGTAGGTATTCAAAATCACTTTCTTAAATTTAGATATGGATTTTGGAAATTTGTCTCTAATTCTGAAAATTTTTAATGCCTCTATATGTAATTCTGGCTTAAACAGCATTAAAAAAGAACTAGACAACTTAAAGAGTTTTGAACTTCTGGGGTAAATTCCATTTTCTCAAACATAAAAGGCATGGTATGAAAAAAACCTAGCTAATTTCTTTAATTTTACACATACACTCTCTAAGAAGTATTTAGCTAAAACCTCACGTATCTTCATGCAACTCTTGATAGGAAAAAATGAGAAAATGCAGGTGAAAAGGACATTAACCTTTTATCAGTTAGAACAGAAATACATAGAGGAAAAAGATTAAATGGAAAAAGGAGATGTGTGTTTGCAACTGTGGGAAAGTCCTGTGCTCTGTTCACTTCACAGATTGATTAAAAGCAGATAATCTCAGAGAAAATATAATCTTGAAATTTTGTCAACAATAGTGTTACATTTCAAAATCCATTGCAGAGCTGCAGGGTATACAATTTAAAGTTGATTAAAGAGGTAACATTTTGCAAGGGTGAAGTTTGTCCCTGGGAACATGGAAGCTAAGTAATATTAGAGTTTCAAAACAACTAGAACTTCAGCAATTTAATGTTTGAGACCCATAAGTGGTAATGTTCCCTAGATGCTAATATCAGCAAATAAGCATGAAATAGAAATACCTTGTCTTTAAGTCCTGGGTGAATTAAAGATGTCAACAGCAACACAAAATGAGTGTGAGTATGTTAATCTCTGATTGACAGCCTTTGAAGTACTGTCACCCTTATCTCTCCTTGCCCCTCACCAAGGTCAATTACTGAACAAAATCAGCCTCTAGTGAGAGCTTTCCTATGAAGCCTCAAGTATCACAGAGAAAAACCTACACGAGCATGAGCACTATGCTGCAAAATGAAGGCATTTCTTGTGATTATAAACCGTTCAGCAACAAAATTATCTGTAGGCAGCTTGGAAATTTTGGGCTGGATTGCCCCTTTTCCTCAAAGCAGCAGAATGCTGCTCCCTCATAGCACACCTGCAGACAAGCTGAGAAACAACATGCTTCTCCAGATGTGCAGATGGATCTTGGCCAGCAGAACTGATCAGCTCATGGATTCAAACAGGTTAAAAGACCTGTTATGCATTTGGGAGAAAGAATTCTCTGAACCTGGAAAAGGGTCTACACACATACTTCAACTCACTAAATGAGGCGATGTCCTCACTAAATGAGGACAAGTGTGTGTACTGTGCTCATTACCACAGACTTACTTTACAGATAACTGAAACACATAGAGGTGTTTTAGATCATATGATTTATTTTGGATGTCTTCACTATACACGAGTATTTATTTCTCTTTAGTGACTAATATCTAGAAGTTTTGAGTTAAGATATAGATATACACCTTACAGATGCATATTTTACAGGAAGACTGCTGTCCTGGAAGTTCCTAAAAGCTCTGATTAAGCTGCAACATAATAACATCATTTCTACAAAATCATCAGATTTCATTTAATGGAAAAATATGCTGAATATTTGCACCGCAAATATGTTAGGCTGCAGAGAAAGCATAACAAATTCACCTAATATGAGTCTAACCAGGTACACAGGAAGGAACTTGATTTTAGCCCATGGCCTCTGAGATGGCACAACAGTTTCCTATACACTTGACTTTAGCCCTAGGTCTTTCTTACAGTATATTAAACAAATTATGTTTACATAAAATATCATGAAATTGGATATGCACAACATTTCTGACTGAGACTTTGTCTCAGTGAGTTAGATTCCTTTGGCCTCGCTGAAGAAACCTAGTCTGGCTGAAGTCAACATGTAGTTTACGCCATTCACATTGCCTTACATCTTCAAGCAGTCAAATTGACTGACTTTCATAACATATACCAAGAATATATGTTGCAGATATTTCTGTTCATTGAAACTAATTTCACTACAATTTATCTGTATGGCTTAGAGAACATACCTCAGGAATACAGAAGTAGTGAAAATGGGAGATTCTTCTTAACCCTTAAAAATGACTGACCTAATTTATAAATAAAAAACCCCCACAAAAACAAATACAACATATTCAAAATCATTCTGTCAGAGAAAGTCTGAATTTTCCCATATACTTTTCAGCACAGCCACATCTCAACAGTGCTGAGCCCAGGTTCTGATGCATTAGTGGAAATAAATATTTGATGATCATGAATAGCGCATTGCTACATGAGAATGGGATAATCAGCTACTTAAAAAAAGTGTTCAGCCTCTGTCAGAGATGATTGCATGGTCTCCTGGAAAGATTCCCCATCCCACCTCTGAGGAGAGAAAGTAGGGATGGTTTCAGGGTTCATTCTCTGAACTGGAATCAGACTTCTCTAAGGAAGTGAATGCTGTCCATAAAGCTCTTCTGTTACATTTCCTTCTCAGCTTTCCCAGAAAGCTCTTCCTCTTATGGTTAACACTAATCTTTAAATTTAGTAGCAGTGCCCTGTTCTGCTAACATACACCTGAAACAGAACTATTCCAGTCTCAGCTGAAGGAACTACCAAGTGTTTCAGGAGAGCTACTACTACTGCATTGTACAGAGAAAAGCATTATATAATTCTCCTAAAGACAGTATTCCACTTCCTCTACTATTCCTTTCATTTTAATGGTTTAGAACAATATAACTGAAATGACAGCATTTAGAATTAGAACCTGATAAGTCTGCTCCATGTTGTATTTTTTTTGTGAAATATCAAAGAAATTAAAGATGTCTTTAAAACTTTCCATGATCAATTAACTATGATGTCTAAGGAGATGTAGAATTTCCTAAATGCAGAAAAGAAGCAGTGGTAAACAGATTAGCACATTGACTTTTTTCAGAGATGATAACATTTTTTCTTTAGCTATCAGATGCAAAAATCCAATCTACAAAGCCCCCAAAACCTAAAATGTAAACCTATAAAATGTAAATCTACAAAAACCCCAAAACCTATAAAATGTAAATAGTCCTGTTAAGTCTGAAAGTGAAATATTAGATCTGTGATTTCAATATGGAGAGCCATCAGGAAACAGTTTAAAGACTAGAAGTAATAATCATTCTGTGAAATAAGCAGGTAGCGTCTCCAAAATTAACAAACACACAGTGAGTCTTCACATAATCTATTTTCAAGCTAAGAACCCTTATGCAGGATGTTAAGGTTGCTAAAAGTTCTCTTCACTCAAGGAAACACCGGAAAAGATCTTGGAAAAGGGCAATGAAAGTTATTAAATATTTGGAAACCATAAGCAGCTCAGGAAACACCTCAGTCACAAAAAGCTGGAAGCTGGGTGAGCACCTGGGGAAAGTATCACCAAAACTAGTCTCTTTTTATATCCTGCTCTGTCATGCATTTCTTGGAGACTCTTGGAGATAAGAAACTCAATTAGATGGGTCTTTGATCCACTGTGGTTGCTCTTCTGCTCTGAAACCGAAAGACTGCATATCTGTACCACTATCTACAGCACGGCCTTGCTGACCCCATCTATAGCCACGCACTGAGGTTGTACCAATCTCCCTGACAAAATGTTGAAGACTGCCAAGCCATGCCAAGTTCAGATGTGTGTGTGAGCTTACGCTCTCATACATAGTATGGATGAACTCAGGGATGCTTTTTAAATTGTTCATAGGGTTTGACCTTCTGAGGGCAAATCAGACTTGAATTGGCTCCAAAATGTTACTGTGCTGAGATTTCCGATCAGCTCTAATGCATGCTGAATTGGTGACATGAACTCCAATACAATATTTCTTCTCTCTGCCCTCACATTCACCCCTTTGGTTACAGACTCAGAAAAATTCAATGAGGTTTGAAATCATGTACATTTTCCTCTGCTAAATGTTAGTCAGCCAACCCCAGTCACCTTTCAGGACTTGTTCTAATAGTCATTATGATTTGCTCAAAAATTAAATAATAGTCCAAACAATGATCATTTGCTGTTTACCTCAGATACTGTGATTTCAGATCATGTGAAAAAAGCGAGGCATAAAAGTCACATGGCATAAAGCTTTGCAAAGTCATACACTGTACTGTAGGTATTAACTTACCCTGGTAAAGCCTTATTGGAAGCCGACCGGAGGAATGTAATTTTTTAAACAAGTTCCACTAGGATACCTTCTGCTTCCAATGTATGTGTTGGTGTATGTGAAATCTGCACTTGGGGGTAATTTGACAGAGCCACTCTGCAGAGAGCCAAAGGAATGTGGTCATTCTCCTTGTCTTCCCTTCCCTCTACCATCATGTTATTATCATATGGAGTCACGCAGCTCCAGGGATTAAATGATGAGTTCTTTCCCTGGAATACTAGAATTTAGTTAGGTACTGCTGAAACTGTTGTGCACTGCTGTGCTTCACAGTTTGTAAGAGCTAAATCCAAGTGGCACTGACATTCTGCTTCAATATTGTACTAGGGTATAGATGGTTTTGACATTTAGTTGTTCACAATCATATCCAGAAAGGAAGATTAAGTACAAGGTGTGAAGCTCAGATGGAAAAAAGTCCCCATGAGCAGAAATTTTGGAAACGGTAGGAAGTATCTGGTGTCCCAGAATATTTACTGCAGCAATAGCAACCTTCCCTTTTCCTGTGTGCAACAGTTGCAGTAAAAACAGGTCTTAGAGGCTGATAAGAAAGTCTCCTATAGAGAATTGGGGTCTAACTGTTTCTTGGAATATTCACACCAGGAATGAAAAACATTTAAAAAAGCCAAAAAAAAGCCAAAACCCACACCCCACAAAAAAAACAAACAAACAAAAAAAACAAACCCAAAAAACCCCCCAAACAAATCCCTTAGAAGATTTGAACCCAAGGCTTAGAAGACTTGAAAACCTTCAGAGTTCTTCCTTGACACCCTCCAGCCCTCCTCCACACCTGACAGGCACAGGGGATTCACCCCCCTTCTCTGGCCCTGTCCCAGACTCAGCCCCTTCCCACGTCCCCAGCTCCCACCAGGTGTTGTGTGTGGTCCCTGCAGCAGCACTGATATTCACCTGCCTGCAGAGTACCTTCCTTTCCCTCCAGTGCCAATTAGCAGCCCTTTTAGCAACAGGTAAAGGCTGCCTGCAGACAGCCAGTGGGCCATGGAGTGGCCCTGTGGAGGGGAAGAGCAAAGGTGGAGCTTTTCCAGCAGTATAGACACGGCTCCACTGTGTCCTACTGCATGTAGAGGAGCTGCCTGTTGCTGCTATATTGGCAGCAGGATGCAGAGGAGCTATGCAGAACCTATCTTCCCAATCCATCCCTTAGCTTGCAGAAAGGCATTTTTAACAAAAAAAAAATCAACCAGTGCATACAACAATTTACGTGTGCTGTTTTGGTTTTGTTAAATGAAAAGGACACTAATAAAAGGGAGAAAAAACAATGCACTGCAGGAGAGGTAATTTTGATTGCAAATCAACTATATGAATCAGTCTGAATGGATGTTATACAACTGATGTTTTGCAATGGGCAGTCATGCTGGCAGTCTAATAGGGTGCATCACTTACAGTGCTGTCATATAAGTGACAGAACTTTTATTTATCTGTCAGAAAAAAGGAAAGTATTAGTCTCCAGAGATCCTTGCAACATTTCATTCTACAGTGTACATGGAATTGCTTTCCACTACTGCAGTGAGGAGGCTATATGTGGTTCAGGTACCATTTTCAAGAAACCTTCTGCCATAGTGTTTTATGATGGCAGAAATGAACTGCAAATATGCTACACTTCAGCCACCAGGAAGTAGGAATACCATCTTGGAATTGTGATGTCGGGCTGGGCTGTGAACGTTAATTCGTGTTATGACAGCTTAACACCTCCTGTTCCTTGTAAAGGGATGGCTTTCATCTGCTCACAGTTTTTCTCTGCCCTGTAGATGTCTTCCTGAGCTGGCTGTCTTAGGAAGAATGTGTCAATAAAATCTAAGCAGGTTTCTCGAGAAAAGTACAGAAAGCATGGAAACCATTTCATCGAACACTTCTACTGTATCTCTCGTTTGGAGAAATAGCTTTAATTTTAGCAGTGGGAAGTGCCTTCTTCCTTTTCCCTGTCAAAACTAGCTCAGATCTGGCCAAACTAGGGTCCTCCGAGAATTTCAGTTCACACGTGTGTAGCTGCAGAGTCGTCATAGGTTGGCAGATACATTTCCTGTGGACTTTGAGCAGGATCTAGGTTAGACTGTTGGAGCAGCATAACATTTTGTTGATACAGCTCTTCCTTCATCAGACATCACTGTAAAATCCAACATCAGTCATTTGTTACAGTCTTTTCATCTTTGGCAGCAAACATAATAACAACCTCCCTCACTTAATAGCAGCATCCTCCCCAAACCCTGATTCATTCTGTGGATTGAATGAGGTTGAGACTTGATGAAAAAAAAAATCACATGACTTTGTCACTCAAGAGCCTAGTCCGACACATGATGTATTAACCCTGATCTGAGTGCAGTGCTAAGCTGGGAAAGGAAGTGCCTTCCCCTGTACTCTGTCCTCCACAATGGCATTGCCAGATGTAATCACAGAGAGCATAATATCTACATCCCTCAACAATTTAAAACTAGTCCTACAGCAGAGATGCAAAACCTAACAAAAGACTTGTCAAATTAAAAGTCTGATTTTAATTTTAATTTTAATTTTTTCAAGCTGGATTTATATTCAATTTACCTGTCTATGGCAAGCCAGGATTAATAACTACTGCTTCACTGTGGTGGAGCAATTTAATCTACACTTGTCATAAGCTACCCCAAGGAAAAAAGTAATGACAGAAGGTTGGGGCCATCCAGCCTGATGAGTTCAGTTTAAATCAGCTGTTTGGCTGGTCAGGCAGCACGTCCCCAGGCTGACTTCTGTCACATCATTCATCTTTCAACCTGCCATCAAATAAATGATCGTTTGGGAGCTGCTCCTGTTACATACACACTGTTCTGTTACTGTAGATCTAATTTTATAGTTATTGTATGATAAAAATATCATTTTTCTACTCATCTTCCTCTTTGCCCTGAGGAGACTCAAGAAAAAATGGGCTGATGGTAACCTGTAGTGGATGAGACAGTAGAGAGTGTCATGAGCACCTGACATTGTGAGAGGTGGCTGTAGCTGGAGATAAGGAGAGATAAATTTCCACACATAGCTTCACATATTGCTTCTGCATGCTACTTACTGCTCAGAGAAAACAGATGGAATCATAGAATAATAGAATGGTTAAGGTTGGAAGGACCTCAAAGAACATCTAGTTCCAAACCCCCTGCCATGGGCAGGAACACCTTCCACTAAACCAGGTTGTTCAGAGCCCCATCCAACCTGGCCTTGAACACTACCAGGAACGGGGCATCCACAACCTCCATGGGCAACTTGTTCCAGTGCTTTACCACCCTCTGATAAAGAATTTTTTCCTAACATCTAATCTAAACCTACCCTCTTTCAAACCATTTTAAAACCATTTCGCCTTGTCCTATCACTATCTCCAAGTAAAAAGTCCCTCTCCTTCCTTTTTATAAATCCCCTTAAGGTACTGGAAGGCTGCTATAAGGTCTTCCCAGAGACTTCTTCAGGCTGAACAACCCCACCTCTCCCAGTCTGTCTGCATAGGAGAGGTGCTCCAGCCCTCAGATCATCTTCATGGCCTCCTCTGGACCTCTCCAACTGGTCCACATCTTTTTTTGTGCTGAGGACCCCAAATCTGGAGGCATGGCTCCAGGTGGGGTCTCACGAGGGCAGAATAGAGGCAGAGAATCACCTCAGCCTGCTGGCCACACTGCTCCTGATGCAGACCAGGATACAATTGGCTTTCTGGATTACAAGCCCACACTGTTGGCTCACATCCAGCTTTTCATTCCGAGGAACCCCCAAGTCCTCCTTGGTAGAGTAGCTCTCAATGAGTTCATCTCCCAGTACTCATGTCTGAGATTGCCCTGACCCAGATGCAGCACTTAGATTTGCTGAACTTCATGAGGTTCTCATGGACCCATTTCTCAAGTTTGTTCATGTCAGGAAAAGATTCAGGGGCGATTAGCAAAACCAGTTCAATACTACAAGCAGGTAGCAGGTGTAACCACACAGGAAGAGTATTCCATCACTTTGCTTCCAACTTGATTTTTCTAGTTATGAGTAACATTTAATAATAAGTTTTCATTAATGCTATGAATATTTCCAATTAATTTTCTTTCCATTATCACTTAAATGTTAAATAAAGAGAGGAATATTTGCATGAAGTGCAATTTTAACTTCTCTTTCTACTTTGTGTAATTGCAGGACATGTTCATATCACCGACTTTAACATAGCAACCATAGTAAAAGGCTCAGAAAAAGCTTCTTCTATGGCTGGCACAAAACCCTATATGGGTAAGTTTTCAAAACCATTAAAATAATGTAAGAAAAGTCACACATTAAGGTTGACTACTGGTATATTAAAAGGATTTTAAGTTGTAAAAGCATACAGTGGTTGTGATCAATTTCTTTTATTGACAGTATATGTGTTTTAGCAGTGGAAAACATGGGAGAGAGGGAATGACGTTTGGATGCTGTTTTAAGCAGGAGCTTGATTTCTACACTGCTTCTGGTCAGGTTCTGTTTGGGTTGTGAAGCAAATTAATGAAAATTTCAGCTGCATTACTTCCTGTAAACCCCCACAACTTGAGAAAATTATATATGATTGATTTGCACCACTGTGGCTATGACCTACTATAATGTAGGGAACATATAATGTCAGTTTAAAAGTATTTAGACACATACTTAATTGCTTTGCTATTCTGAGTTCCTCAAAAATGTGTCTGTTTAAAATTAGAGTTCTCTGTAAGTGACCGCTGAAGTTCTTGCCTTCTGGCTTTTAGACCATTTGATACTTTTTAATTATATATTTAAAATGCATGATTGATTGAAAGCTGGGAAAGTAAAATTCAGTTCACCTGTCCTCATGTGTCTAAAGGTTAAGCATCTTGGCTGAGTTAATAATTCAAACTTACCCTGAGCTGAAGGATAGAAGGCATCTCCTGAAGGTAATTTGTCCAACCAAAGTTAGGCTAGCTTCCTTGACTAAGTCTATGTGTGATTTGTCCTATCTGTGGCTTCCTACACATCTGAAGTTTTAATTCTTTCTGTATATGGAATTGTCATTGCCTGAGCAGATGACTAGCCTAAGACTAAATATATTGGGATTCGGGAGATGATATATTAAAACATAGGTGTTGTCTCCAAGAGCCTAACACTCTTGCAGTGGTGAAATATTGGTAAATTATCAAGTTATGAAAGTGTAATTTGGGGAAACCAAAGGCCAGTGCATTACCACAGTACTGATTATTAGCATAGGAGTAAAAGCATGTGCCCAATAAATAGGAATTGACACTGATGTTTTTCACAGCACAAGGAGCACTATACCACCCTGCACATGAAGCAAGCAGGCATCTGCGGGGTGCCTCCACACCAGCTGTGAGACTGTGACAGAGCAGTCCCAGGCACTGGATCAGAGCTGTTTTTTCAGATACGATATGTTTTTTGTTACAAATCAACAGCCAGCAGGAGCTCAGTCTATTGCCCTGAGCAGCTTGTGCACAGCAGTCCTGTCTAGGCAGTAAACAGGACACAATAACCCGTGTGTGGCCACACTGGGCTCAGGACCAGTCCACTAATCTCTATCTTTGTAGTTGATAAATGTATAAGCTTAGAAATCTCTCAAAACAGACCAGAAAACATTTCTTGTAGTTCTGATTCAAGTATTTAAGTTACGCAGAGGGATGAAGATTTAGATTAAACTTTTCTCAGCAATTTGTACAGGTTAGCTTTAACTGAGTGTCTAGTTCAGTGACTCTTCTTACATGAGGTGAACAGCACTGCACAGTCATGTGATACAGAGCATAAAGAGGTCAAGGGAAAGATGGGAGATGGGGAAAACATTTCACCTTTGCACACTAATGAATCTGGTCTTGGTTCACCTCAGCTCATGTGGCTGTTCTGCCTCTGAACCCTCCTCCCCACACATCAGGTCTCCTCACAAGAAGAAACAGTACAAGAAAAGTGCTCTCCTTCCCTTTGCAAAGAGGCTATGGCACCATCCACCAGCTTACTTTTTTTCCAGTGTGCCTTCCTCACCTCTTGGAAATACAAAGATACTGCAAAAGCCATAAGTACAGTCTTCACCACTCAGAAAGAGTCAGAAGAGTCATCCTTGCATTTATTTGGAGCTGTAAGAAGGCAGGAAAGCTTTTAGAGCTGCAAAAATCCTCTGTTTTGATGAAAAGTGATGGGTGAGGATACTCTGTGGCACAGTCTGGATATCAAAGCTTCAACAAACCAAATATTAAGAGTTTGACAGATATGGCCAGACATTCATTGGTGCTACTTTCCACCTTTTATTTTGTGTAGAATTATAACTTTAGTGAAGTACTACAAAGACTTTTCAGTTGCAGTGATTTCTGGTTTTAAGATTGTATCGAAGGCTTTCCATGTGGCTTCTCCTGAGCCATTTAGACTGTGAGAGAAATGGAAAAAAACAGAATTTTGGTTGGTGGTAAGCTTTCATTACCAGGTTCATTACCAGCAATTCAAACCACACTTTCACCTTAGTGTAAAAAGATGAAGTCACCTTCAAACAAGGTATTTGCTGAGTACCAGAACAAAGGAAATTTAGTGTTTTCTGTAAGACGTCTTATGCTATGCTGGTTTTTACAATGATGAGAGTACGAGATGTGATGAAAGCTTTTTCCCCCTCCTGAAAGTTTATAAAGGCTTACTCCCATGTGGGTCCTGTTATATTTAGTCAGATATGAGGGCACTCACCAGCTTTTGCCTTAGCAGAAGCATTTATAGGATTTCTCACTTGTTCCTGTGGCCAATTTAAGGAAATAAACAGAAAACTGTTATCTCTAAAGCCTCCATTCCTCTTTGAAATCTGATTGAAATAGGCTGAGAAATTGCTAGGGAGCGATTTGCTCACATGCAGCATGACTGCATAAAACTGGCATTCAGGAAAAAAACGCAGCAAATTGATATTGTGTTGTAAAAATGCCCTGGCTGTTCTGATTAAGATGCCTATCTTGTAATGCTAAGCATGGTGTGAGTCATCTCCTGCAGCCTTTTCTTAATCCCACTTCACATTAGCCTTTTTGCCCCTAAGTCTTTCTCAGCCTGAAATATTCCCTGCCTATTTCCCTACTTATTAAATGGTTATGCAGAATGCAATGTACCTGAACCTGAATGTTTCTCCAGAAACCCTGGCAATTTCTCTGTATTTCCCCTTTCCAGTCAATTCATTCAGACAAGTGAAATACCTGCCACAGATAGGCAGCAAAGACATGGACAGAAGTGTATGTAAAAGGAACAAGACCAACAGCCTGGTGAGGCAAGATACTACCAACTGCTTGTGTGGATTTTCTTTTCAAAGCGGTTGACCTGAAATGCTCAAGTGAAATCAGCTTCTTAGAGTTTGGGAGTCCTTGTACTGTTTAGGTGCCTGTGGCTGTGGAAGACAATGTGTGCCTTCAGCTGTTTTGGGAAAATTTTGTGTCACCCATGACAGATTTTACCATTACAAATCCACTGCTCAAACCCTCTGCAACACCTGTGATTAAGGTTTTATTGTAGGAATAGCTCTTTGAAAACTCCTAAGGTTTCAGGCAGTCATCCTACACTGGCAAGCAATGCCAAATGTCCTTTGAGACCAGGCTGGCTTTTGTCAGGCACAGCTGCTGCCAACAAATGAACACAAGCACTTGTGGAGGACCCCCTCCGCTCTGCGTGAGGGGTGGACCAGGAAAGCCAACGTAAGGCAAGACATGGTCCCTGGCTGCAGCCTGTGCCTGGGGTGCTCAGCTGTGGCTCTTTCTTCCTGCAAAAGGCTATTGCTTAGGCCTCCTGTATGTAAGAGAAGTGTGCATTTGCCTGATCAGAAGCACCTGTGTAAGTCTTTGCCACTTTCAACCCTGTTCCAACTTTATGAGGGGAAAAAAAAAAAAGAGACATTTCTTAAATTGTTCCCTCATAAACAAGGCTGCAAGAAATATATTTGTGTCTCAAAGAACATGCTCTGTGCTGGGCACTCATCTGCAGTGATGGCCCTCTACCTTGCATCAGGGTGCTCAGTTACAAAACCAAAAGTTAAATATTAAAACAGATCTAGAAAACATGACAGGTATCACCTTTTGTTTATTCCTCACTTCAGCATTATTTATGTGTATTTGAGTTCTATAGCACATGCTTTTTCCTTACTGAAATGTTTTGCCGTGATCAATTTCTATACATCTGTGTAGTATTTGTGAGCATTGCAAAAACTTTCCATTCAGAGGTTTAGGGTTTGTTTGGGGTTTTTGTTGTTTTGCTTGTTTGTTTGTTTGTTTGTTTGCTTTCTTGTTTGTTTTTTTCTCTTTCTAGTGGTAGGAGGGCTTGGGGGGCTAGGTAGAGGTTTTGATGTTTTCCTCAGCAGAGACTGAAGTTACCCAAATAATGCACTGTGACTTGACTTTACTTCAAATCAAACCAATAAAATACATTTTATGATACAAACACACCTGACAAAAATCCAAAGCCAATAAAATCAGCCATAAATTATGTGAAAAGTTTCAGCTACCCCTTTCCTATCCTACAGGCTTGTTATCTCAGTTTTTCACAGTTCCTTTCATGGGTTGCTGTCATGATGAAGAATGACTGTGTGCCTGAGATTACCAGAGGATTGTGGATTTACAGTGGTCCACTGAACTTCCAAAATGTATGAGTCATCCATATTTATTAATTAATACTGTGTAGGAGTACTATTGGACTCAGAAGAAAACTGGTGGATGTCCTGATATCAACCTTGCAGTTAAAAAAAAAAATCCTGTAGGGCTACATTTGTTCCTAAGAGAGTTAAAATATATCATGGATAAATTTCAAGTTGAGTCTTTCTTGCAGTCATACTAAACAGTGCTCTGAAATGAAATAGTGTTTTATAGCTCATTTGACCGAAGTTAAGGCGGTGTTTAGGTTTTTAAAAATCCCACCCTTTTCCTATGGAGGGTTTGATTGTCTGGCTGCAGACTTTCTCTGGTGGTCTTGCTACCTGCCCTTTTGATCCTGGGGAAATATCACAATGCCAGCATGAGTCAGGATGCTCCTGTTTGTTCTGATAAGCAGGAACCAAGTGGCTGTGTGAGACTGAGGTGCCGAAACAAATACTCACCATACTGATGGGGTTTTCAGCTTGTGCTAGGAGCAGTGTGGCTGAGGGCATTAAGGACTGCAAGAAGGCATTCAGATTTTTGTTCCACTCCGACATTAATGAGTAGGACCACAAGCAGCTGAGAAACCTCAGGAGATCAGGAAAGAAGTTACTACCTCCAGCTCCTCTTCACCTCTTTGTACTCTCTGACCTGCTACCATGCTTTCAGATCTTCCAACAAAACTACTAATATAATCATTTATTTGACTATTTCAATCAATAAAAACTGCACTCTGAGTTCAAGTAGTAGTTTTGGTTTGGGTTTCTTATTAATTAATTTGTTTGTTTATTTGTTATTTATTATTTGTTTATTTATTTTATTTATTATCTGCCTGAAAGAGACTGATCTGTTGTGGAACTCTGCAGGCAGATCTGAAGGGGAGCAGATGTCCAGAGGAGGTGACAAACAGGTCAGTAAGTGGGAATTTCCAGCAGCCCCGCAGGGGCTTCCTTCTGCCCCCTGGATAACTCCTGTTCTTTGGTCATGCCACACAACTGCCACAGGTTTTTGCAGGCATAAACTGGTGCAAAGATATTTGCTAACCCCATAGGAGTATGTGAGCCAGGAGTATGTAATGATTACAGAGTCACACAATATTCTGCATTGGAAGGGACCCACAAGGATCAGTGAATCCAACTCTTCAGTGAATGGCCTGCATAGGGATTGAACCTGTGATCTTGGCATTATTAGCACCATGTTCTAATCCCAGGGCCCTTCTGCTGTGTCAGGTACACAGTCTGTCCTATGAATTCCCAGTTATCCAGACATTTAATTTCAGTACTGGGGCAGAACAGCTACTGTCCATACACCAGGCCAATCTTCCAAACAGCACATGAATATTTTTGGACAAAATCCCTTCTACAAATTGCTAGAAAAACTAGCCCTGCAGCCACTGTGAGCTTTTGGATGGAGTAAGGAAGGTACTTCATAATTTCATATTCAATAGTAGGAGACCAGGGCACCTTCATTGCTGCTGGGCTTTCTTTCAACGGGGCTAGAAACCTGAGGTTGTTTCTCTGAGGCTGATCCAGATGTTCAGCCACTAAGGGCTTCTCTGTGCAAGGGCAGTAAGTGAGTTCTGTTCAGTGGTTGAGTAATGCAGAGGGTTGTATGAGGACAGCAATCTGAATCAGGGCAGGAGAGGTTATATGGCCATATGGCAAACTAATAAGGCATTCTAAATGCCATGTCTGTTTTCAGGTGAAGGTATCTAAATTATTTACTTCGATTGAATAATTGCATTAAATACGTGTATTAAAACTATTGAGGTGTATTATGTGAATAATGCTCCAAAATCAGTTACACGCCTATAACAAACCTAGACCTCAGACTAGAAAATCATCCCAGCATGGCCAGGCTTTAAGTAGCACTTTGCCTTATACAATAGAAGTTAGCAGCTGGCTAGCCTAAACCTCTGAGTCAGAAAGCTCACCATCATAATTTAGACCCTTTTAGCACATGAGAAAGTAAACACTAGGAGGTAAATTGATAGTTTACGAAATCCACGTTTATATTCAGGGAGAAGGAAGTTGTTTTCTTCCATTTAGCTCTTAAAACAGCTTCTACTCTGGATAGAAGATCGCTTGTCATTATTGCAGTTTGATTTCTGTTTTCTATTTAAACCATGACCTAGAAAAGTTACTGACCCCTGAATTTACTTCTCAGAGGGAAGTGAAAATTAATATTTTCTCATCACGGTGCTGAGAAAGCAATTAATATTTCACTGAACCATCTCAGTTCAAGGTTCTTGGAATATTATTCCAAAAATCAAGTTCATTTTTTATTCAGCTCAATCTGTCATCCCTTAAACCTGATTCAGCAAGGTGAAATTATGAATGTGTTATATACATCAAGTCATTCACACATTTAAAATTTGGAAAGGTCTTAGCTTTCAACAACTTATCTTGTGCTAGTCAATCAAAATATTGCTTATACTGTGTGCATTGTATGTGTATATATCAATTCATACATATATATATATATATATAATTTTTTCCCACAATCAGGGACTAATATGTGGAAGAAAAATGATACCTGGCAGCAAGGTATTATACTGAATCTCAGTTAATGTCACATTGGAAACTATTTTCTAATCTATAAAATCTCAGGCATTACAACAAAACCTATGCCACTGAAATATATTTTGCTACAATGACTGCAGCACTGTGTTGCTTTGCAACCCTTGCTGTAAACCACAAACCTCTGATTCCCCTTACTGACATGTAGGGTCTCTGCTGAAATGCAAACAGACTTCAGAAAGCTGTAAGTAGACAATTGAGTGAACAATGTCAGGGGTTTCATTCTTAAGAAATGTTTTGGGCATATCCACCTGAACTGGATCATCTAAAAAAACCTGAGGCCAAACCACTATAGTTTTATTTTTCTGTTTTATTTTCAGTTTCTCATATTGGTAACATTGGCACAGGGCATTTTGTAGGAACTGATGACCAGCTCTTATTTGCAACATTTAGCTCTGCATGGACAGTCAACACCTTACAACTGATCCATCTTGCAGGACTCACTTGCAAGTTATTGCTTAAATATACTGATTGGTTAATATGTAGTAAAAGCCGCTCGAAGAAAGGTCTAATGTGTTCATCTCACTTTTCTTTCCCTCTCACCAATTTTGCAGAGTTTCAAAGCAGCCTATGTAAGTCAGCAATTCCCCAAAGTAAGCAATAGCTCTGTAAGCTTCTTAATCAACACTTGGCAGACTCCAGGTAGTGGCTGGCAGGTACACTGGGCACTCTTTGATTAGCTTCTTGCTAAGGAAGTGAAACTTCAATCAGTTCATCAGAATAGAAATGCCACATCGTGCTATTTGGGATTTCTATCAGAGGCACTCCGAGTTCCCCATTTTATGATTTATTCTGATGAATTATCTTTATGATTAAACAGTATGCTCCATCAGAAATAATAACAGTTATTCTTCGTGCCAACCACACGAAGTGACAATCTCAAATTGACCATTTTAACATGGACAGCATTTTCAAACTCACCTTTGGGCAACAAAATAAAAATGACCTGAATTTCAGAGACCCGGAGCATTTACAATTTATGAAGTTAAGTGACACTTATGAGTACTCAGAAGATTTTCAGAAACCCTTGTTCAAAGCATTTTGTATGAAATGCTCTTCTACAGTAGGAAAAAATAGTGAAAATTTGGGTTTGCATTTACATTGATATTCCTTTTTATTTCAAGCTCATGAATCATATTTTTAGATATTGATAACTTTGCAAAAATAAACCTAATAATTACTAACAAGTTACATAACATTTCCATTATTTTACTTTATTTTTATTACAGACCTTTAGGAAAATATGCATACAATATGAGATGCATCATCTACATAATTCACACTGTAGATCATCTAACTGCTATGACAATTACAGGGAGTATTTATATATATGAATTGATTTGTCCATAATTTCTCTTGCACAACCCTACAGAACAGGAGTATGGATATCCCAGTAAGCCATTTCTTCTGAGGTGAATGCAGACCCACTAGATTTGCTTTCACGTTCAGTGTTTTTATGAGCTGTTCTCCAGTATGGTTTTATTTTACAGAGAAATAATCAGTTATTTACTTTCTACAGTCTGCAGCGATACGTTATTACTAGAAAAATAGAGTGCAAAAGCACCAAAAGACAAAATCCTCTGAAGGGTATTTATTTTAATTTATTAAGTTGGGGAAAAAATTAACTGGAAATATGTATTAGGGACTAGCAAGGAATGCACTGAAGCACACAATGCAGCAAAAGGGTGGGTTTGTTTATGTGATTTTTCAAGAAAACAAAGCAGATAAACAATGAAATCATGAAAGTATATTATTAAGAGAAAAATACAGATGTAGAAAAGAAATAGAAGGACTTTATCTAGGCTAGTTCCTGAAGTTAAATATGTTCATTTACCCATTATCATATAAGACAAAGACATTCCTGATTTCGTTGCTTGCTCTGTTAAAATTAGTACAGATGTTCCAGCTTGGAATGGCATTTATATTTAAAGGGTCTGTCTTTGTCTTTACCAAAATGTTGCATGAAAGGTGTCGGATCACACTTCTACCAAACATGAAAAGCAATACCCCAAACAAGATGACTGCTTTGCGTCTGAGTTCTAATTCCCTGTACTTTGGTTGACAGGTTTTTCAGGTGTCTGAGCAGAGGTGAAGAGCCCATGTAGTTCATGGTGACTGCCAATAGGAAGAGGCTGTAAAGATCCCATTGAGGCTCCCGGTCTTAGATGCCTCTGTCATCCCACTCAGATGTGCTGTGAGGAGGTGGCTGCTTGAGCTTTCTTAGGATCACAGGATTGTAGGGTGATTTGTGTTAGTTGGGTCCTCAGGAGCCTTTAGTCCAACTCTGCTCAAAGCAGGGTGAGCAGTGAGGCTGGACCAGGATCCTGCTGCTGGAGGCATTCTTCAGGCAGCTCTAGGAAAGCAGTTCTTCATCATAACAAAGACATCAGTCCATGGGGAGCTGTGAATACCCGTGGGATCTAACAATTGCAACACTTCTCCACTTGTCTTTGAATTCACTCTTGTTATTGCTTTTTATTTACTTTTGATTTAGTTTCACTATTTAAAAGTTTTTTGCCTGCCATGCAAGCATCTACTGCCTTCCCTTTAACTGTATGTTATAGTAACTACAGCTCTTGGCCAAAAGAATCTGAAGGATCAAACCCGTTATTAAACCCGTTTATTTTCCTGAAAGGCCTTTATTCTGTAGAAGCTGCTTGAGGAAAAAATCTGAAACAATTTTTCTTGCAGGCACTCTCTCACTCTTGTTCACAAAAACTCTTGAAGGCAGAATACTTCCGTCTAAGTAGATGAGTGGGGGTAAAAGATGAAGTATTCTTCTCATTCTGAATTTGTTACGGCAAGAGAGTGTGTGCAGAAGGGGTGCACATAGCAGAGCTGTTGCCCTTGCTCCAAGCTGGCAAGCTCAAACCTGATCATCCTTTGGAAGAACCTACACAGAGCAGGTTGCAGGATGGCCGTCCAAGTTGAGCCTGGGATTAAATTCAAATTTTAAAAGATAGTCTATTTAAATAACAATGGTAAAGAAAATCAATGCAGAATTTCAACTTTCAGATTTTTTATTTGCTTTTATCCTATCCAATTTGCACTCCAAATTGGTTCTCCTGACATAGTTATTTCTTACAGCAAAATCTAATGTTATGCTGTGTATTTCACAGCTCTAATTCTTCAGAACTTGGCTAACCCCATGACTTGGAGGGCCTGCTGCCTTTCAGTAAAATCATGCTCTGTTTCTGAATGAGCAGGCAAACTCCAGAAGTCTGCCATACATCCTGGAGTCCTTCATTTACACCTAATGTTTCAGCTCAAAAAGACTTTTAGACACATTAAGCACAAGCTTAGTGTGAAATGGGTATATAACAGCCTTGTCAAACTGGGAAAAGGTCTTTTGCCTTCAGTATGGTTGAGGTTTCACCCTGAGAAAAAACCTGTACATAGGATATTGTAAATCACATTGCACCTTCTGTCAGTTCCCCTCTCATCTTGTGAAACGAATGTTTACAACTACTTCATTGGAGCTGATGGAATGCAGAAAGGCATTCCAGCTGGACTGAAAATCATACTGCCAAAGCAGGGGGAAAAGGGCTATCTGCTTTAAAAATCAGGACCCTAACTGCTCATATTCTGACCTAAGAATACCATTAGTTTAAGGTGAGAAAACAGCTTCAAAACACCGGGACAAAAGAAAGCATCTTCTGCTGATCTGCTTAATGTAGGATGAGTTGACCTTGAAGCTTTTAGAACAAGAAAATAAAATATAAGTCAATAATTCAGTCACTAAATTAGCAAAACAGCTGCACCATTCTGGCAATGTCATAGGTTACATCAGTAAAGTACTTTCACCTCTATCTCCCAGAAATCAGATGGTGATCTGTCTCATTATTGCAATGTTAAAGCTATAAAAGAAAGAGTGAAACCAATATTATGCCTTCATAGCTCAGTAAAAATGCCACAAAGGCTATTTTCTGTAATGAGTTATTATACATCATCCAGGCACGGTGGGCAAAACCCATGACTAATGGGGCTAAATCAAGCAAACTTTCGCTACAAGGACCCTACAGTGATATTCAAAATATAACTTTGGTGCCTGATGTGCAATTGAGGTGCATTGATCCACTAAAGTAACACAAAAAATCCTGCTTACCCTCTTAGCACCTATCTGTCCAATAGTCTGCACACCTGCAAGATGTGCCTACACATCAGCAGCATGCAAACAAGAGTGGAAGCACACATGAAGATATAGCATGTGTGGTAGGACAGCATGCCAAGCAAAGCTCTATCATCTGGAGGTGAGACAGAGTTAACTCACTGTAATGGCTCCTGTGGCCTTGCTGGTTCGTGTCAGACTGGATCATAGCACAAGTATGCCTCTGCCAGAGATTCACAGGTCATCTTTTCTCCAAACGCACATATTCCAGCAAAAATCTTTTTTTAGGTGCCTGCAGATCTCATACCTAACATGTTTAGAGACGGTCCTGTTGGTCAAAGAGTATAAGACCACTTTCATTCACTCACTGCTTTTTATTCTACAGATTAGAGCTTTGCTATAACTAATTGATGGATGCTGAAGTCATCTAGTATGTTTGGTTCTTGAAGATTTTCTGAAGTCAGGACTGGAGTTGTAAATTACTATGTTGCCATCCATAATGCAAGGACTGCAAACACTCCTCTAAAATGCCTTTTTGTTCATTAAAGGTGCTTCTCTAAATGCCATAAATAGTCAAACCCCAAAGTGCCAGTCAGAAGTAAGTGTGACCAGACTACATTAGTCACTGCAGTAAGCACATTACCAAGTGATGCCATGGTAATCAGGTGGTAGTATGGTACATTAGACTTGACATCATGGCCAGAAGAGGCTCACATGGTAATTGTAATCTAGCATGATGTTATGGCTGGGAATAATGTTGTTTACAAAATCTCCAGTGAAAGAGTTGTTTTCACAAAGTGTACTGAGATTCTGCTGTTAAATCATTAGAAAAGCATGACTGAGTTTTCATTTCATTTCATGTCCTCTCTCATTTACATCTGATTTTCTGAAGAAACTACAGTGGCATTATTTAGTATAGTTTGGTTTGGTTTTTTTTCCTAAAATTAGTGAACTGGATCCTTGTTTTGAAAAGATCTTTTTCCCAAAAAAGTTATTTTTATGGAATTCATTACTTTATTGAAAGTTTGTTTACTTCCAGTCATGACAGTTTCTCACAGCATAAAATCAGTGTCAGGATTTCTATTTAACCACCACTTTCCTATGTTGAATACTTTTATAGCCCTATGTTGAATACTTTTATAGCCTGTCTGATTAGTTTTATCGAAATGTAGGATAAAGATGAGATTTACCATACTCACACCTCCATCAATCACAAAGAATCATCTCGCTTGCAGATATTTTTCCCATATGATGTTTAATCATCCTAAAGGTTTTAAGTCAGATTTCTGATTAGGAATTCTCTTCCTATTAGTTATTTTTATTCACATAACTTAAAACTTAAATGGACCAGGTAAGAATTAACATATGAAATTACTAACTTTTGAAAAACCTTGGCCAGTGAAGGTTGCTTGCTGTCAGTAAACCAAGACACTGAAACTGCATCCCAAAAATGCTATGCTTATAAATGCATTTAATTCCAGTTAGTTGAGTCTTTATTAATTTTTCAGCTGTGAATATTAATGATCCATAGTATAACCTTAATTAAATGCTTTTTGTTTGATTTGATTTACTGTTTTAGCTCCAGAAGTGTTCCAGGCTTTTATGGATGGAGGTCCAGGATACTCGTACCCAGTAGACTGGTGGTCACTAGGAATTACAGCATATGAGTTACTGAGGGGTTGGGTAAGAATGATTGGGTTTGTTGTTATTTAACAGAAGTCTCAAGTTTACAGTGCCTCTGAATGCACTTTTCACGATAAAATTTGAGTGTACAAGGCTCGGGTCAGGAATGCTGTCCTGGTTCTATACTGGTTGAAAACATTCTTGGGAAAGTTTCACCTCACCCTCAAATACATTATGAAAGTTTGCCTCGGTTTGGCTAAGGAAAGGCCATGTTTAATGTTTAATGGTTCTCCACAGTGCTGAATTGCAAACAATGGTATTTTTTTCCAAACAAAAGTTGGGTTACTTCAGACACTATTATATCTTTGATTCTCTTGGCTAATACCATAAAAGATCTAATGTAATAGCTTAAGATGCTTGGCCCAACTATAGAAAATGCTTATCTGCCAGTACATTTGTTTCTTATCTAATCAATTATGTGAATAAGCTTAATGAAAAATCTCCCTGAGCATGGTCAAATATCACAGAAGATAATGGAAAATTCTTTTCTGTTTTGGTTCAAAGGATTGCTTAAATATTTAATATTCCCTATGGAAAACAGTTATTTCTATACTATTTCAGGACTATAACATAGCTAAAGTAGCAATTTGGGGGATGAAGGGGGGGAATTACTTTTAATTCCGGTTTTGTAAAGGGGATTTTACTGCTTTGCAGTACACTGTTTTAAAGGAAGAAATATTTTTTATCATATGACACTAACACAGTTCTGCAACCTTGTCCTGCCAAACAATCCATCCCACAAAGATCTCACAATTTCAAGTAAGATGACAGATAAAAGAAAATAGAAATAAAGAATTATTATTCGCACTTCTAGACAGAAAAATAAATTCCAGAGTGTCAGCATATTGTTACTTCACAAGCTACATTTTTCAAAGGTATGTCCACAGAAATGGCAAAAGCCATGCTCCTGATGTGAAGATCTCTCCCATGCAAAGGCTGTTTCTGCTCTCAGAGCACAAGAATATTAAAAACCTTTTTTGAAAAAAACAACAAAGCAATAATTATTAGCAATTTTTCTCTACCATCCTTCTCAAAAATTAGGGAGTTTTTAAGCTGACATTCTTCTCAGAATGGAGAAGTTAAGATCTGGCAGTGATAAACATAATTCATCCTCAACCCTAGTCACAGACAGTAGTACTAGTTGCACATAAAGTAAATTAAGAGAACATCCTGATGGTTGTTCTCACTCACCCTTTCGCCAGTGAGTGTCTCTAAGAAAGAAGCACAATGAATGATTTTGTAAGGAAAGCTGAATTCCCAAGACTAATCACAAAGGATCGCTTTAATGTGACAAATTCACTTTAACAAATGAAAAATTATATAGACTGAAATCCATTCGCCAAGATCCACACAGTCTTTTCTGAATAAGTCAATCTGGCTATAGACAAAGCAAAATTGAGACTAGATCAATTTTTTTTCTTTTTTTTTTAATAAAAACACTACCATCTGTACCTGTTCCAGTCAACCAAGCCAGCTGCTTGTTTCCTCTGGAAGAGCAGCTCTTGCCTACTGAGCAAGACAGAGGGTGGCCTGGCAGCCCACAGCTCTGTATGGACTAGGAAAAGGGGTATTTTTCCTGAATTGTATTTCTAAATTTTTCTAGTCTAGACAAGGCCTAAACTGACAAAAGTGATGACAAGAGAAGTAGCAGAGGGTTTAGGAAATGTGTTTAACCTGAGGCACGTTGCTGTGTGCAACAGGACTTTCTGCAGTTGGAGTGTGGTGCATCCTAGTGCATGGGGAGGGTGGGAGGTAAAGAAGGAAGGTGCATTGGAAGTGATAAGCATCACAAATTTCATTTTCCACCTCTGAGCTGTGCATAGTGTATGACACTGACAGCCTGCATTCAAGAGGCACTAAGTAAAAATGAGTTGCTTTTCATTGAGCTGAATTTTTGTTTTTATTTGCCTCTACTGCTGTAAGAGCCCTCAGGGGAAGCTCATGGTGTTCAAAGCATTCCAACCATTCTCATGCCTGGCTCCCTACTGCTGGGCAGCCAAAATAATGCAGTGCTGGAAATGGGGTTGCAGCTACAGGAGCAGGTTACATCCAGTACAGAGCTGTCTGGACC
Source organism: Neopelma chrysocephalum (assembly GCF_003984885.1). Classification (NCBI taxonomy): domain Eukaryota; kingdom Metazoa; phylum Chordata; class Aves; order Passeriformes; family Pipridae; genus Neopelma; species Neopelma chrysocephalum. The sequence goes on along the minus strand of NW_020897731.1, from coordinate 3,838,646 downwards.
ATTTTTTGGTTACCCATAGTAGTGCTAGCATTTCTCAGTAAGTTGTAGGTGCATTTTTCTCCTTACCCAGTTGCTAATAAAAGACTTAGCAAGAAAACCAAATTAAATTCATAAAGCTTTGCATCAAACATTGATCTTTTCGCCAAGTCCAAGAAATTAAACTCTCTAATGCAAACAGTGAGACATCAGTCTGTTCCTGAGCTATAGACAAATGCTAAAATACTGCAATAACTATATATCATACATTCAATAGAGACAAAGTGGAGGAATGAGGTAGTAGGTGGGACTCACAGACTCTGACTTTCACTGAAATGTGAACAGTTTACAACAAACTTTGGTAAAACGTCATGAAAAAAGCAAACCGGATTTTTTTTCTTTTTTCACAAAATAGAACAGAAGGGATACGACCTTCAAGTGGAGTGAATGGGTGAAAAGCACAGGAGACAAAGGTGTGAAGGACCTCAAAAGACCAAACTTATAATGGCCATTTATAGTTCAAATTAAATAATAACAATATTTAAAATCTCTTCAAAACTTAAAAAATCAAGACTGCAGAATGCTAATAATATTTAAAATAAAGTAAGCTTTAGGGATTTTTCTGTGAGGAAAAAGGTATGGCCAGAAACATCCTTGACACAAAAACTTTCCATGAGTAATAATTCCTTATGGTTGCTATTTTTAGAGTTAATCGCCATTTTCAACAATTGCTGTGCATTGTGGCTCAATGATCCTGTTGGTATCAAGTCTAAGTCAGCAGTAGGTTGCTTCTAGATGACAGAGAGAATGTTAACATTTCACTTTTAGTAACTATTTTATGGAAACATTACCACAGGTAGGGAAAAGCACGACAGACAATTTCCAATGAAATTTTGAACATGATTCAAGAAAATCGTGTATTTAGAGCAGACCTTTAGGTTCTGTTGAATTCATGTGGATCTGATAAATGACAACAGGCAAACTGAATGTGAATATAAACAAAAAAATGTAAGCAATCCTTGAATTTATTTTTAGAACATACCAGTGCCTTGGAAAGGACTTGGCTTTATACATATGTTCAAAGTTAAATATGTGCATGAGTCTTCCCAAAATAAGAATATGTCCTGGATCTTTATGAAGAATGGCTCCAATTCCTTAAAGATTAGATAACTAACACCTAGAAATATTCCTAAATTATAATCTTCTATAAGTACATACTAACATAAATCAATGGATGACTCAGTTCTTAGTCAAGGTAATGAGCATCTGCCCTTTGCTGTTGAGGATATTGGATTAGAATGTAACTCTATGTTGTTTATGAATTATCATGCATCAATTTGCACACTGCTGCTATGATGGCATTTAGTTGCAGATCTCATGTCATATATTTATCACCTGCTGGGTACAACCTAATTCACAAACAATCCACTGTCTGTCCTTGTTTACAAAAATACATCAAGTATAATTATAATAACTTGCTTTACAAATATAGGTATGTGCATAGAAAATAACAAGAATATAAATTTATATGTAGTATTTTTATTTCCAAATGCTGTATTTAATAAAAAATAAATCACAGAAACTTCACGAACAAAGCACAGCAAAACCCAGGGCTTTTTTTCACCTATAGAAGAATTTAGGCACTGCAAACACATTACATGTAATGAGTTAATTTTGGATTTTAAAAAAGGGGCAAAGGAGAAGGATTGGGATTTGGAGTCTTCTTTTTTACTGTGGTTCTTACACAGACTTTTGTAAGCATTTTCTAGTTTCTCTATATACTACTCAGTAAAAAATAGTAAATAATTCACATTTCACATAGAATACCCCAGGAATGAAATTATTCATCCACCTCATTTGAACAGGTACTTTCTTTTATGAGAGAAAACTTTGCAGAGGAAATGCACCTATGAGTAATTACATTCATTATGACCAAAGAAAAACATGCACACAAAGAAGGATTAGCCTCAAAATTGTTATAAGATGTTTTTGTGGGTTTGATATTTCAAACTTAGTGCTAAGCTCAGGAAAATGTGAACTGTCTATGCTCTTTTATCCATTCTCATTGACTTGATATTGATTTAACTTTATCCCAGAGGCCCTATGAAATTCATTCAGCCACCCCCATTGATGAGATACTCAACATGTTCAAGATAGAAAGAGTTCACTACTCATCTGCATGGTGCAAGGGCATGATAGCTCTGCTGAAAAAGGTAAGAAAGCACAAACACGTTCTTTCCTCTCTTCTCTTCCAGAAGCCCCTCCAACAGTGCAAAGGCATCAGGCAAGCACTCACATTAGGCAATCAAAATTTCAAGGATAAGAGAGCAGGGCTTATTTCTAGGCTGTTCTGAATGTGATTGGTGCAGTATTTTCTCTTCAGAAACTGCATTATTCTTAGGCTTAGACTCAACCTTTTCATGGCTTCAAAGAAATAAAAATTTAATTTTTTTTTATTTTAAAACTGATTCACTAATGATAGCAAAATGTTGGGGACCAATAATTCCCTGTGCCTTCTGTGCCCTGGCCCCATTCCCCCCAGCCATGGTTGTACAAGTGGAAGAGGGAAGGAAGGACCACTCTGCCCTCTGAATTTCTGCTGCAGTTTCCAGACAGGGAGATTCAAAATTAAAATGACTGTATCTCTTGCTGTCCCATGTTGCTATAGTTGCAACAACAAAAGTTGATCTACTTTGCTGTAAATGTCACTAAGCTACAAGACAGAGCTCTTTCTGAATGCATCATGACCCCAGAAATCATTTTCTTCCTAAAATCCCAGGGTTTTATTTGTTTTAATTGTCTGGCCACATTGCAAGGATCATCTGTCTCTTTTAAGTATTTCAGATCATCAGTGTTGATACTTGAACAGGAAACATTGGCGAATGTGTGAATAGACTAATAGAAGATCAATGTCTTTTGCAGCAATGAACAATTTAGTTTTGGTAGATAGTGAGAGGGATAATTTTAATTGCTGCCAGGATGGTCAGTGTAGCTATATCTTCCAATAAATTAAAGACAAAATACAAATTGTTGGGTGGCATTGAACTGTGATGTTCCATTTTGCTTGGACTCTTATGCATCTGTAAACAGACTTTTGTTGCTAATACATTTACAAACTTCATGCCTGCAACAGCCATCTGTTGGCAATTAAATCATACTCATATCCTATGAGTTATTACTTTTATTTTTTTTAATTGGAATTTCTAGGATCTGTTAGAAGATTCCCTAGCCATTTTCTTACTCAAAAATGCGTATCATACAATACATGGCATCCAGTCCCTTAGAAAATGCTTTGTGCTTGATCACAGCTCCTCACTAAGGACCCAGAGTGCCGCCTTTCAAGCCTTGCAGACATCCAAAACTCTCCATACCTAGCTGATGTCAACTGGGATGCTGTTCTAGAGAAAACTGTGACCCCAGGCTTTGTTCCTAATGTAAGTCGATATTCCAGGTGAACAGTGTTTGCAAATTTCAACTTTAATTATCATTGCCATTTTACTTGTTTATGCTTGTATTTATTGCTCTTCAGTGATTTATTTTGGATTCTACTTTCACTTACTCAGTCACAGCTAAGGGAAAATTTGACCCATTTCAATAGATCACACCAAAAACTAATTAACCTTGGTCTGCTTTTTGTTCCCTTTCAAATAAAAAAGACTTTTTCCAGACTTTGCATTTCAGCTGTTAGAGTAAATGACTGTCAGGGTTAACTCTGAGACAAAGAATACCAAGAAGACTGTTGTGACTGTGAAAGTTAGGCATTTGGATAACACTTGGAAAACTTTTTAACATCCCAGTATGCTGTTACTTTTTCACTTAAAAATACTGTTCCAAAAGGCTGACCTATTTCCTTTGTGACAGTTTCTTACAATAAAACACTCAGATTCTGTGAGGGAAGCTGGCAGTTTCTTTTTCACTGTGGTTCCACTTTGTTCCTGTTTTCTGGGTATTTCCATTTTGATCATTTGCAAATTAAGTGAATTTGAGGGCCATGAATAAAAAGCAATGACTGTGGTGTTAACGTGCTTCTCCACTTTGTTCAGTCATATTACACTATAATTCTTCTCCAAACAATGCATTTGTAGCACACCAAGGTTTTTTTTCTGTTCTTTTTTTTATGCGACTGTAAGTAAAGATAAGGAAGGGGGAATAGCTAGATGCTGTCTTCATCCAGGTAAACATTAAAGCTCATGCTAAACATGATGGGGACATGATTCAGCCATTCAGAAGATGAGGGCAAGAGGGCATTGCCTAATGGAGCAAAGATAGCCAAGTGGGTTGCCAAGGCAGTGCTGGCAGCGTTTACTGTGCTTCTTAGTACCAGAGCCTTCCCTAGAAGCAGCATCCTGCAGGAGAAGGAAGCTGTGGGTGGGCAAGCAGGGCCCCCTGCTTGTGTAAGGAAAGCTGAATTCCCAAGACTAATCAAGAAAGATCACTTTAATGTGACGAATTCACTTTAATAAATAAAAATTATATAGACTGAAATCTATTTGCCAAGATCCACACAGTCTTTCCTGAATAAGTCAATCTGGCTATAGACAAAGCAAAATTGAGACGAAATCAATTTTTTTCTTTTTTTTTTAATAAAAACATTACCATCTGTACCTGTTCCAGTCAACCAACCCTCAGGGAACTGGGGTAAAGACCAGGAATACAGCAGGTAACTAGCACAATGGGTGAAGAGTAAGGCAGGCCCCTCTTATAGGTACTCCGGAAAAATGTTCACCAGTAGGGAAATTCCTTCCTTTCACTTTATAGCTCAATGCTTTTGCAAGCTAATGCAGTGAACACCATTCTCTTGGTGGTGTGGATCTACAAGATGAATGGGGACTGCCTTTTTTCTTTCCCTTTTTTCAAGTTAGAGCTGCTCTCTGAGATATCAGAGATGTGGACTGCCTCCTCCTCTGGCGAAACTCAACAAGTTATTTGGACCTCCTACTCCTACCTAAAAGTTTAATTCACAGCTGTCAGTATGTGGAATACTTCACAACACTATATTTTAAAAGAGGGATCCAATTCCACATACCCAAAGGTACAAAATACATGGTGATCCAAGGGAGTCCCAGACTCTACAGAGCCCAGTCATGCGTAGGCACACATCTTAGGAGTTAAAGTCGAGAGAGAGGACTTAAACTTGCTTCAGCAAAACTGGCTACTGAAACCTCCCTATGGCCAGTCTGTTCTCTGCTCCTGTTGCTGCTGCAGTGTTTTCCTTTCCCTAGACATCTCCTCACTCTTTTCCTTGCTGCCATTCAAGCATTAATTTGTAGGATCACATCCTCCACCTTAACTCTGGTCCTAAGACTCAAGGCAGCTTTGGTCCAGGAGTGTACAGCAAACTAGCGTGATGTGTGCCACCCTGCTCAGCCTGACTCCTGAGCAGTGAGGTGCAGCAGCTGGGCTGCAGTAACAGTACCTTATAGAGGGACTGCAAATTTCCACATCCAGCTGGCTTACGCCCAGCCTGCCCAACACTGAGTCACGAGAAACGCGTGATGGATGGTCTGCACCTGGCCACAGACCCCACCTCCTTACTTCTCAGTTCTTATGTGGCTTATTCCTTCTTTACACCCAGATTTAGGTTGTTTTGAGAGTATCTTATTCCTGAGGGAGTATAGATAAGTTTTCCGATTTCTTAACCATAGTGAAAAAAGTGAATTTAAATGTAATTTCAGAAGCAATTGTGCGTCCCATGTGTGTGGTGCTCCTCTATTAACACAGTGACCTGTCTCTGTGGCTGATGCTGACAATGGTCCATGATGGAGACTGAGAAAAGAGGAAATCCTCTTCAAATACTTTCAACTGTCTACCATTAGACATGTGTCTGAAGACAGCTATTCTTTTCACATTTAGATTCACCTTATTTATGTTTTGGCAGGGATCTATAAAACTGACAGAAAATCTGTAATATTTGAGGTGAAATAATATTCTAAACTTAAAAAGAAATAGGAGTAAAATGTCACATTTATCTATCCAGGTTAATCTGAAAGTCCCATTACAAGCTCTACCAGACACTTCTGTGCAGTCTGATATTGCTTGTTCCACCTGGTCAGTCAGGTGTGTCGGGGAAAATAGTGAGGTAAGAATCAAAGTGTCTTTTCTAGCACAACATTGCTTTTCATCACAAACTTTACTGTTTCATGAGATCAAGTTTGGCCACGCATTTTCCAGGAACTTTTTCTCTGTTGCGCTAGCCAAACTTTCATTTGTTAATTGAGGCCGCTCAACAAAATATTTCTTGGCTTTCAGGCTTTGGTGAGAAGCTGAATTGGGGCCAACATGTGCTGTGATCTGGGAAGAGTTTTGAAACTAGCAAGTTTTATAAATTTTGACAACTTGCCCTTAGTGTCAGGAGCTTGTCTGCCTCCTGCAGACAAGAGGGCACACGGGAGGCCTGTGGGAGCAGTATCACATAATTTAATTTCTCCCTGTGTAGTTTGATTCCATAAACATATCTCTTACTTGACTAATATATGTGTTTCTTTATGGTTTAGTTAGTTTCTTCAATTCAGCCTGAAATCATAAATTGTTAGTAGTTTATTTAAATATAATTTTGTTTATTTTTAAAGCTTCAGGATTAAAGTGATGTACTTTTTAAGTGCTAAAAAAATCTTAAAATCATACGTGCTCAGGAAAGGAACCGATATTGATGAAACCTAAATAATTATTTATTCATTTATTGCTAAATATAAATAAGCCATAAACCTCCGTTAATAAAAACAAAGTACATTTTACTAAAGACAGCTGGATAATATGCAGGCAAAGGCATCAGATATGTCAGTATTATACTTTGAGTACACAGAATTTGCTAGAAATAAAAATGAAGGAGTGATTTCTTAATTAAATGTTTCATTGTAGCACACCACAAGTTATACAAGTAGTTTCTGATGTGATTTTACTTCTTAGTGTCTTTGGTTACTAAAAATATCTGTCATTTATAGATGACTTATTTTAGGTCTTCCACCTTGAGAGTGACAATGGTGTGATTGAACTCTCAGAAGTCCCAGAGGAAAACAGGCTGCTTTTAACATTTTCCACTACACAACTCAAATTGTTTGCAAATTTTTTGTAAATGCTTTGAGAGAATGAGGCAAAGAAAGGAACTGAAGTTACTCCGATCACAGGAGTAGCAAAACACTGATCCAGTAAATAGGATACCAAGTTGTGACTTTTTAAAAATGTATTTGGTTCAGCTGAACCATAGATAGTCCGGTCATAGCATGCTGGCTCTTATCACTAAATAGGAGAGAAAGAGTTCACCACAAATGGTGTCACAAGATGGCTTTACTGCACTAATGGGTAGAATTAAAAAACAAAACAAAAAACAAACAAACAACCCAAACAAACAAAACAACAACAAACACACAAAAAATTATGTACCTGTAAACTTTTATGTTGAAAAGATTTGAAAGAATCAAGAACTTGAAAAGAACTAAGCAAGAATCTAAGAAGAATCAAGGAAGAAAATGACCATATAGAAATGGTGTTTCCAATAACTCTGCTTAAAAAAGGACTTCCTGGTATAAAAAAGAATCTTAAGATTTGGTTCAAGCATCACAAATTAACATAACATTTTTTCTGTGGAGAACCCAGAATATTTAAGTAATATGTGTAATGGATAAGAAAAAGCGTAAGAGATGGGATAGAAAAGAAAAAGCATAATAGATTAGCATGAAGCACATGATTGGGAAAAACCAACAAGGACTCACCAAGGACAAATTGTACTTGACAAATGCCAATGCCAATGTAACCTGCTCAGTTGATCTGGGGCAAGTGGTGGTCATTGTCTACCTGGATTTCTCCAGGGCCTTTGATACGGTTTCCTCCTGGAGAAATCAGTGTGTTATGGTACAGAAAAGTAGTCCACGGGTGGGTGGCTGACAGGCTGCCCCCAGAGGGAAGTGGCAAATAGCTCCTTCTCCAACTGGAGGCCTGTCACATGTGGGGTCCCCCAGGGATCGATATTGGGCCCAACATTGTTTAATATCTTAATAAGGGATCTGGATGATGGGATCAAGTGTACCCTGAGGAAGTTTACTGATGATATCAGAGTGGGAAAGCGGATGCTTTGGGAGAGCCATCCTGCAGGAAGATCCATGCTAGGGTGGGCTAAGAACCTTATGAAGTTCAACAAGAACAAGTGTCAGGTCTTGCACTTGGGAAAACATAGTCCAGGGGTGTAGCACAGGTTGGGATCTACCCAGCTGGGGAGCAGCTCTGTGGCAAGGGACCTGGAGGTCCAGGTGGACAGCAAGCTCAATATGAGTGAACAGGGTTCTTCTGCTGCTGTGGCAAAGAAAGTCAACGGGATGTTGAGTTGCATCAGCAAGAGCACTGCCAGCAGAGATAAAGAAGTTATTATCCCACTGCTCAGCACTTGTCAGGCCACAGCTGACAAGTCACCATATGCAAAAAAGATGTGGACAGGCTGGAGAGGGTCCAGAGAAGGGCCACAGAGATGATCACATTGGGAAGCAGGCTATAACAGGAAAGGCTGAGAGAACTGGGTTTGTCGAGCCTTGAGAAAAGAATGCTTAAGGGAGACCTTTTCACCATGTCCCAGTATTTAAAGGGTGGCTACAAAGAAGACAGAGACTTATTCCCTTTTTACAGGGAATCACATGGAAAAGACAAGGGGTATTAGGTACAAGTTACTCCTGGGGAGATTCTGACTCAATACAAGAAAATTTTTCATAATGACCACAGTCAGCCATTGCAATAATATCCCCTTAAAAATGGTGTATTCCCTAAAATTGGACACTTTTAAGATTCAGCTGGACAGGTTGCTGTGCCATCTTGGTCCAGACCATGGACCATGGTTTTGCCCAGAAAGGTTCAATCAGATGATCCTTGAGATCCCTTCTGACCTGGTATTCTATGATTCTGTGAACCATTTTCTTATATAAATGCTAACTAAAAAAAGGCCTGCTCCTTCCTCTGCTCTCATGGATGGGATCTAGGCAACTGAATCCACTGTAATACTTCAGAAAATCAGATTTCAACAAGTGAGGTGTTAGAGATGGTCCCCCTCCCTCCTGCACTATTACAGATGCCATTTATGTTCTACAGCACTAACTGATATTCTGATGAAAACCCTGGGCCAAATTAATCTGTCTCACTGGGGTAACATAATTGTAGTCACTCTAGGAATATATCCGTATGTAACTAGGAAGAGGATCTAACTCTTTATACTTGCTTTACAATATTATTTTTATCTTACCTCCCTTTTTTAAACTTCAAGCATCACTCCGGGCCTAAAAAAGACAGTTTTCTCTTTACAGATGTGGTTGGGAATCTGGTTCATTATCAATGCTATTAACACTTGCCAAGCAAACTAAAAAAACACAGTGATGCTTCAAAGAGTAACTTTGAATCCTTTTGTACCAGAAAGGAAGACTGAATTGTGATCCTACATTTGAACTTGAAGAAATGATTTTAGAGTCCAAGCCTCTCCATAAAAAGAAAAAGCGACTTGCCAAAAACAAATCCAAAGATGGAGCTAAGGAAACCTGCCCACTGGTAAGCTGGGGACTGTAACTGCAGTCTTTAATAGGCAAACTCAGTTAAGTTCAGTTTTATTACCTCTGAAAATTGACTGAAAAGGACCTCTGAAAATGACTCTCTGTCATTTTACTTAGAGTATAAGCCATCTCCAAAGCAAGACAAAAAGCGACCATTTATTTTAGTCAAATAGTAACATGTTAAGTTATGATTATTTTTAAGATTATGATAGATGCTCACTTAAAATATGAAAAAGTGTTGCGAGTTGCAAATGCACTTCCCACACATCGACAAATAGATACAAGAAATATTTATTCACTGCTAGTACCAAAAATGGAAACTATGCAGTGAAAAGTCTTGTTATTTATAGATGTGTTAAAGCTGTCTCTTCCAGTATTGACTAATGTGTCCCATGTAGAAAGACACATTGTATGAATGGTCTAAAGTACTGAGAAGATTAATAATAATTTCCAGGCTTAAATTTTCAGTTCAGAGAGGTTTTATAAATTATGTTGCTACTTCTAATCATTTTGAATGCTCATGCAAGCTGTTCTTCCTAGAGCTATCAAATGTAAAAATTTCCAGGAATTCTTTGTGGGGAACTTCTTCCAAAAGAATGAAAGATTGATTGTGCTATCACAGCCCAATTTGATGAGTCTTTGAAATGCCTCTTGATAGTATTCATTCATGAGCATTTTTGTTTTGTGTCATTTCTGTTGTTGTGATTTTTGTCTATGATTCCCCATCTTTTTTAATCAACCTATTCATGCTGTTTTTTAAAGAATGTACACCTGCAGCAGTGCTTGGAAACCGTTAGAAAAGAATTCATCATATTCAACAGAGAGAAGTAAGTGCATTTTTTAATGCCTCTTTAGCATTCAGTACTAAAATTAAATTGAGAACTATTTTTTTTCTCCCAATGTAAGGAAAAGTGATTAATGATCACAGCGGCAGAGCCTAAAAGACTGGATTTCCGTTGGTTTCTTTCTCTTACAGTCTCTGGTGTGATGGTTTTGTAGTTCTTCCATCTCTGAAAGCAAGCAGAAGACCTTGTGACTAAAGTATGTTGGAAATACACAGTAAATGTTACTGACACTCCCCAGAGAAACTGTCAGCAATTAAGCAAAGGAATACAATGTAAGGGGCTGCTTTTTCACATCTCAGACAAAACCAAGGGAAGTTGTAACTCATGAAATTTTAATGATATAAGCTGCAGTGTTCTGACTTGGAGACACTGTTCATACTTCCCCACCACACAAAAAATGTAATTCGACATTGGCTGTTTCAACAAAGCTAAATATTAACCCTGTATCAGAAATGAAGCGAGAACTTATAATTAAGAGTCAGCCAGAATTCACAGAAGTGCAAGTCTGATTCCAAAGGATGTCAATAATCTTCCTGGTCAATTAATACACTGCATTTCTCATCGTTTATTGCATTTGAGTTGCAGCCATTATGGGCCCCTTTGTATTAACAGATGCAGCTCATAACAGGGAAGTGGTTTGTGTCTTTGGTCAAATTATTGTATTTCATTCAAGTATATTCTGCGGTTTTACTCGACCTAATTATATATGCAAGCTTTTCTAATGGAGTCATGAAATGTTAGAAATTAATCAAAAAGTTGTGACTATCTTACATAGTGCTTACAATGCAGGTAATTACTACTTCTGTAATTAAAACTGGGAAAGGGATTGTCAATTTTGCACAGTTCACACAATATCATGAGGGAAATGATGCGATGAAATCCCCTTTTTCCTGTTACAATCTGTGGGACATGTCTGTGCCCTATACTGACTGCTCACAGAAACTACAGTGAGGACTTACAAAGAAAAGGAAGGTCCAACAGATTTTTCATGTTATTTTACATAATCTCTAACACAAGAAAGCCATATGTTTATGTAAGAGCCATAAAGAAGCGAAGCCAGACCACGTCAGCCTTTCACAGAAGGCTTTCAGAAGGGTCTTGGTGGATTCCTCTGAATCAGTTTCGGTATCAGTGAACTAGCAAATGCTTCAGCTTTGTAGTTTAACTCACAAAAATCAAAATTATTAGGATCATAATAACAAGATTAGAAAAAAAATTACATTGATAAATCAATTTAATGAGTTTCCAAGAAGTTGTTCATACAACTAGTTAATTTCTAGATACTAGTCTCACACTTACTAGAGAGTCATATATCAAGAAAATCCAATATGCAGGAAATTTTGAAAGCTAAAACACCAGATTTTGTAAAACACTCAAAATCTCAGTGGATGTGTTCACTAGCGCTGAACAATTTCCCTTGTCATAATTTTACTGTGCTCTTCTTAAAGCTTTTTTACATAGGAAATTTTTTTCATTTGTTTCATATTGCACAACTACAGTAACAACACAAGCTATACAGAATTCTGACAAGCTGATGAGAGATCAAGGAGAAGTTTAGATGAAGTAAAATGAAAACAAAAGATAAACCACATACACTTCATCCAGAAAAACACGTGTTTTGGTCATTGCTTGATTAGCTTTGACAAGGTAAAGGAAAAATATTTGGTATAGACCTACAACATATCCTGCATTGTCTAAAGCTAGATCACAATCATTTCTTGTTTAAATTGTATTAGAGATTAAGAAGGACGTGGAGAGACTTCTGTAATACTTTTCAAAGACAAAAATGTTAATAAGGGGTGAAGTGGAGTTTAAATGTTTGAAGTGCTAAGTGAATTCAAGTTAATGGGAACAAAGTAAGAGCAATGACAGGCACAGATTTCATCATACCAGCGAGAAGAAGCTACAGAGTATACACCAGAGTAATTCATAGTGGGTTTCCTTAACCTTTATATGCCCTCGAGACTGTATGTAGAGGCTGAGGCTGTGCTTACATGGATTTCCAAAGCCATACAGCCAATCAAGTTCTTAGGAACAGCTGCAGATGCTGAAAGACATGAACTGTTCCTACAAACACAATACCTATTAATATGTGATTGTATCATTAGGTGAAGTGTCAGTCTCAAGCAGGGCTTTAAATCAGTCTCAGATTAAGATAGCCAGAAGTTTTAATATTCCTCCATGTTATTCTAAATAGAGCTGAATTGCTTTTGGTCCAACTGTTGGAAATATCTGCATATTTCCTTAGATATTTATTATATTCAGCCACAAAAATCTACATTTTATTGTGACTTTAGCCTTCTGCTCAGCTTGCTTCAGTGTCACAGAACACTACATAAATTGTAAAAAGGGTAAATCAAAAAATTAACATGTCTTTCAAGGGAAAAGATGAAACTCCTCGAACTAAAAGGATTTAAGGAAAAAATTGAGACATTTCTAACTGAGAAGCAAAAAGGTAGTAATATGTAGTTAGATTGTGTTATGTTAACCATCCCAGTTCCACCTCATCTTGCAATCCAATACTTGTAAAATACCTGCTATGAAAAGCAGAATCTGTTTTTATTGAATGCCTTGCTGATACTTCTAGGCTGTGCCTCTTTTCCACTATATGTCTTTCATCCTGCAACACACACTGCGAGTCTTGCAATATGTCATACTTACTCTCTTGCCAAGAAGATCAGGAGACTATCAGAAACTCTTAGATTGCAGACAGGAGGAGGGGAGGAGGTAGAGGAAAGGCTTACTAGAATAAAAAGAATTTAGACATACTTGAAGAGACAGAATGAAGGAACCTAATAGTTTCACTTACTGATAACAAAGACAGAATGTGCATTTTCATTTTTCTGTTGCTTTCTGCATTTAAGAATAGCAGCATTCAGTAAACATACTTTCTTGGTAAGTCTTATGTTGACCCTGAATGCAATTTATTTGGTTGGACTATATTTTAACTATGTAGCTGATATCTATGGTTTGGACAGTTATGAGATAGGATGAAAGATCTGAAGAATTAAAAAGAAGTAGGATGTTATATATAGTTACAGACTGCAGAATAATAGAGCAAGTGTGTATTGTTAAAATAGGACTTTGGAAAGGACGACCAGGAGCCATAATATTAGCTGGTTTCCTTATATATTGGATTTAATAGTACAGGGCTTCCTGGACAAAATCATGTAGTCAGTGATTATCAGCCATGAATCACATGGCATCTCTGTTGGTACTATTCGGAATTCACTGGGGAGATGAGGAGGAAAGGAGGGAAGACCAACTACTCCCAGTTTCTCTGTAAAAAAGCCAGAAAACAACTCTATCAAACAAAGAAGTTCCCAGAAGATGAAACAAATCCATTTTCCTAAGATTTGCATAACTGCAAAGGACTGTCCTGCGTACTAAAACTGGCAGTTATAGAAGAGATGTCCAGGTGTAGATCTGTGCTTCGGTTTAGCTAGACATGTTCTCATTATTATTAATCCTATAAAACAGTCTGGGAAATTTGTGAAATCTGAAGGAAATATTGTTTTTATGTCTGCAAAATGGCCACTGAGTGTTCCAGAGTCTTTGTACGATCCTCATCAGCAGTTGTTCCGATGATACATCATTTCTACTAATAAAACGGTTGAAGAAAATTGAATCTGGGTTATGTTCACCTTCCATCCCCAATGTAATTTCCTCTTGGGACACTCATATACAACTTCAAATAATGGAACAGCAGACCAGGAGCAGCTTTAGGGATGTGCAACATTCGAGAGTTGAAAATACTCCTTGTAAAATGGTTAAACTCTCCTGAACTTTAAACCTGCATCTTCATTTGTGCAGGAAAACACTAAACATCTAGAGTGAAATCCCTTACAGTGTAAGCAGATTTTACCTTGACTGTATTTTTCCAGTGCTTCAGGTACCAGAGTGGCTGAAGTGTTCCTAGATGGAAGACTTTATTCTTACTAATATCAATATTTCAGTGGATGTGAGCTACAAATTAAAATACACGTGTGTGTGTGTGTGTTTTGATATGACATGGGGGTATGGCATCTGTCCACAGTGACATTATCTTCCAGTACCTTTAAGAAAAGGGTACACACTATCTCGATCCAAAGTAAAATAACATAAGAAAATCTTTTTGTGGTACAGGAAATGTTTTCTGCTTAAAAATGTCAGTGTAATATCTTAGTTTTGAACACATAAACTAAATAAACTGTGATACAAAAGTGGTCCACACATTGTTTTTCTGGAAAATATGATCTGAAGTAGAGCTGAAGGTATCTGTTTGGCTCCCTTTGCTGACAAATTAACTCTTTTTTGGTTTTAAATCTATTTCTGCAAATAGATGTTTCATTATATCTAGAAATGCAGCACCAAACATTCTGCAGTATCTGAATATATATTCCCATAGACTTACCAGCAGTTTTTGAAGAACTTGATCTCATTTAGAAGGTGTAGGTTACATTTTCATTTTTTTTTCTTTTTACAGCAGAAAAGATTGTATGGATAAAGCCTGTTCCCAGATCTATTAAAAAGCTGAGCACAGATTATTTTGCTGTTATCACTAAGCAGATCTTCACATACAACTACATTTATTTATGAATGTCCAAAACCTGAATTAAGCAGAAATTAAGAAATAGACTTAGTATTTGCTTGTAGTAGAATATCTTTGTGGTTCTTGAGCCTCTTCTTCTCCTTGAAGGATGTCTTTAGTATTATAGATGTGAGAAAATTAAGAACAGAGAAGAAAACACAGGAAATATTTGCTCCTTAGGCAGAATAATCCTTCAGTTAGATGCTTCATAAACTTAATCAAAATTATCAGTCAGTTAAAGAAAATCAAATCATATATCCACCTTTTACTGAGTAGAATATACATCTCATATATCCAAGGTACATGAAAATGGGCTACAATTCTGCCAAACTATTTTAATAAATGCAATTAACTGATTAGAAAAATATCCATGTTTTTAACAATTCCAGTGAAAACTTTCAAAACACTGCTAATGATTTTGGAGTTTTTCTACTTAATACTAATATGCTGCAGTAGCATTGTTATGATATTCAGCTGGCTAGTCCCTGCTGATATGAACAGGCTTGCCTCTTTCCTAAGCTGCTGGTATACCTTATTCCTCTTCAGTGTTTGTTCAATGCCACCACACTAAACACAATCTGCCACAAATTGAAGCAGTTAATTGGCTGCTCTTTTCCTACTATCATTCCTACTGTTTGGCCATGCTTAGTTGTCTCCTAGATGGTACTGAAGAGCTCTAGGTGAACAGAAAGCTCTTTGTTCCCAGAATAAACAGCAAAAGTGGAGGGAGGGAGAGATATTAAGATGCTTAAAATCATGTTGTCTGATTTTGTCCATATCATAGGTGAAAAGCTCACTTAATATTCTCTGCATTTTTTACAAGATCAACTTTATTATCATCTCTCTCTTTCATTCTTTTTCTTTCAATTGTCTTTTCAGATTCAAATCCAGGGTCCCTGAGTGCTCTCTTTCCTTTTAGTTTGATTGAAATTGAATATTCATAATGATTTGCAGTATACCTCATTGAATGTACTTTTCTTAATAGATATTTTATTTCCCTTAGTGTCTCTGGAGATATTTATATTATTATAATCCTCCTAATATCTGAATGCTTTTTGCATGAGGCTCTAGTACAATTTTTCATTTATTGTTACTTTTGCTGACCTTAATTCAGTGTAAAACTGTCTCTTTGTGAGCATTTCAAGTGGTTGCACCTCTCTTCACTGACCCTTTCTTGTCCCTTTTGTAATGTATATGTCTGCTTTTGGAGATTGCTTTTGCAATCTCACCTAATCAGAAAGATGCCTTTCTGAATGTGATTGAACCTGGTTTGGTTTTGGGCAGTAATAACTAACTGCTGTTTGCTCACACGAGCCCTTTCATGTCTACCTTTGGCTCCCACTCATTATTACTGGCTTAGAATTACCAGTCCAAATGTCACTCTCTTCTTAGTGAGCCAAGCTGCCTGAATGTGTGAGCATAGCAGGTCCAAGCTGGTAATTTTGCTATAGGTATACATTTAAATTCACTCTTTTTTTGACAAAAGAGGGGTCATGCAAGAGCCATTTTTTCAATAACATGTTCCCGTCACAGTTTCATGGAGGGGGAAAAAAAAAACCTGAACATCTGAAACCTCATTTTCAATGTCTTCCAGGAAAAATGGCCAAAGTTTTCCCAAGTAAGTAAGGATACCATTGTAATGGCACTTTACCAAATGGACATCCAACTTTGGGAATGAAATTTTTTATGGCGTTGCATATTTCAGAGCATTGTCCATGCTGGAATATGGTCCTGGAAGGACCAGCTATTAGTTTCTATTCACAGAAAACTGAACAGAAATACACCCTATAAAAACTAATTGGAAGTCAATTTATAGGCAGAGAAAAGATAAATCTTCATTTATACATTTCAGACTTTGGAGAGGTACCAAAACTGTATAATTCTGAGTATGATATAGTTTATTTTTTTAACAGGTTATATGGGACACATCATATCTATGATAAATAAAGGCTGCATTATTGGTCATGGTTGTTCCGTTGCCATAGGGGATGACTTTCATGATTTCTCTTCGTCTCACTTCATGTCCTGCACTAGCACAAATTCTCACTTGTTATGAGTCTCTGTAAATTAAGAATGAGTCATGAAGACTGAACTCCTCTTGCTGTTTCAAGAAAGCATTTTGGGGCCAGTTGCTGAAGCAATGCAGAAACAAACCAGTAATGAGATAACATTATCATTGCCAGTCACTCTGATGTCTGTATATCTGTTGAATATATTCATAAATGAGTTGGAATGGAAGGTGAATGGTGACGAAGTTCACTTATGACACCACAGTAGTCAAAACTAAATCTGTCAGCAAAGAGCTGCAGTAGATAATGATAACCATGGTTCTGAGTTGTAGGGTAAGATAATGGCAGCTGAAATTCAGTACTGATACATGCAAATACATTAGGAAGAAAATAATCTAAACTTTACCTTTAGAACAATAGACTCAAAATTAGCTTCAGTTATGAAGGATAGAGAGTTTGAAAAGACTGTGGATAGCACAATGCTTAGTGGAAGACAAAAAGGTGTTGATATGTTAAAAGCTGCAAAAACTGCAAAAAGAGCTACAGAGATAGACGTCATTGTGTGGATACAAGGATATGTTCATATAAATACACCTGCATCTTCCATTCTGTGTACAGTTCTGCTTCCTTATCTCAAAAAAGTTACAGAGGAATTAGAATGGTTGCAAGAAAAACAGAATTGGCCAGGGGTGTGACATGGGTCATGTTGAAGGATTTAATAGACTTGAACTAATTTGAATTCATAAAAGAGACAACTGAAAAGACAGAAACTGGCTAAATAATAACATGTTATGAAATTTATTGATAAGAGGACTAAGCAATGATTATGCACTCTTTGTGGTAATGCTGCAGGTTTAAAAGAATCATGATTTTTTTGTGCAATGCAGCATTGCCAGTTGGTACTTTGGATGCTAAACATATGAAAATATTCAGAAAAGGATTAGAGAAATTCACAAGAAAAAAATCCATCAAGGTCCATGAGATGTGAGACTTCTGATTGCACTCATCTGTTTGGGAAGTCTGAAATTCAGAAGTGAGTGGGGTATGCCACAGCAGACGTTTGTCTCCATTTGGCTTGTTCTTTGACAGCATGCACTAGTGTCTGAAATGGGTCACTGTGAGGGATAGGAGTGTCTCTTATGTGGAATGGCTGGGTATGTGCGTTCATGGTTTCTCACTGCTTGTAAGGTCTCCATTTTCATATGGAGTCTTCATAATAGCACAAGGGTTGCACAGTAAAATGTGTATATATGTGAGTGTGTGTGTGTGTGTATGTGTTTGCATATATGCAGTATGTGTATATATATCCTTTTGGAAATAGGAAAAGAAATTCAGACTTAAGGCAGTAAGAGACTTAGCTAAGATTCAGATTGTCCATTGCTGTGTTTCAGGGCACATCCCCCATTCCTGGGAAGATCTCCCATGTGGAGGTAATTTTCTTGCATTCCACCTGGGCACATATTCCTATTGTGGATGCACCTCAGTGACTAGCCTAGGTGACTTGTTCAATAGAGTGGCTTCTAGGGATCTCTGTGTTAGGCCTGTGTTACCCACCTTTCCCACGCATTGTGTAGGGAGGTTTGATGATTAACTACAGGCTGAAAATTATGCTGTGCAATCACAACTCCCAGGTCAGTCTGCTTTTGGGGGGTCCACCCTTCAGGAATGAAAGAACTGCACAGTTATCCAGACTTCTTGTGAATCTAAGTTCTAGACTTGGGCAGAGAAATCTTGCATAAGAAATAGATGGAGAGAGATGAGTCCACAGAGAGGTGAGTGCAGGCTGTGGTTGTTTCCTGGCAACTCACAGGCTCTAATTCCTGGAAGTCTGGTACTTTGAGAAGGGTAGGGCTGAACCTGCCTACTCCCAGATGCATATTCCAGTCTGAGAATGTTTACTGTCAGGTCCCAATAATTAGGCAGAGCCAGACTGGCTTTTGTGGTGAGTTTACCCTGGATGGATGCCAAGTGCCCACCAAAGCCATTTTATCACTGCCCTCCTCAGCTGGGCAGGGGAAAGAAAATATAACAGAAGGCTCATGGGTCGAGATAAGGACAGGGAGAGATCACTTGCCAGTTGCCATCATAGGCAAAACAGACAGTTTGGGGAAAATTAATTTGATTTATTGTCAATAAAAAGCAGAGTAGGATAGTGAGAAATAAACCCCAAATCTTAAAAACATCTTCCCCTCATCCCTCTCTTCTTCCTGGGCTCAGCTTCTTTCCCAAATACTCTACCTTCTCCATGACAGAGGCACAGGGCGACAGGGAACGCAGTCAGTTCATCACACATTGTCTCTGCTGCTCCTTCCTCCTCACATCTTCCCCTGTTCCAGTGTGGGTTTTCTCACATGTACTGCAGTTCTTCATGAACTGCTCCAAGGTGGGTGTCTTCCACGGGGTGCAGTCCTTCAGGAACAGGCTGCTCCAGCCACAGTCCTCCACGGGGTCAAAAGTCCTGTCAGCAAACCTGCTCCAGCATGGGGTTCTCTCTCTGTGGGACCGCAGCTCCTGCCAGGACCCGGACAAGTAGATCTCTGCTCCACCCTGGACCTCCAAAGGCTGCAGGGGAACAGCTGCCTCGCCATGACCTGCATTATGGGCTGCAGGGGCATCTCTGCTCCAGTGCCTGGAGCATCTCTTCCCCATCCTTCTGTACTGACTGACCTCGGTGTCTGCAGGGCTGTTTCTCTCACATATTCTCACTCCTCTCTTCAGCCGTGATTTTTTTTTCACCCCCTTCTTAACTTTATTATAGCAGAGGTGTTACCACAGTTGCTGTTGGGCTCAGACTTGGCCAGTGATGGGTCCATCTTAGAGTTGGCTGGTGTTGGCTCTGTCGGACACGGGGAAATCTTCTGGTTGCTTCTCACAGAAGCCACTCCTGTAGTATCCCACTACCAAAACCCTACCACACAAACCCAATACAGCTTTCCACATACCTTAACTCTTAAAGCATCGACTGTATGGCCCCCATGGAGCTGCAGTTTCAGTCAGAGGTCCCACATAAAGGAAATTGCTGCTGCTACACAAATAGGTTGTCACAATATTTTCCTCAGTCACCTCTAAACCAGGGTCCTCTTCTCAGCACCAGAGAAGAGGCATGAAAAGCAAAGAGAAGAAATGAGGTGGCATTGAATGGTCACATCTCAGGGCTGGCTGGCTGCCTTTCTGTCCAATCTTGCTTTACTGTGGCAATCTGTGACACCAGTTCGCTGCCACAGAGCTGCAGGCAAGCACATCACCATCATTGCACAGGCACCAGACATTTCACAGTCATCACATTATTTGTCTTTAAATTCTCAGTCCATTAGTAAAATTATGCTTGTTACTGTGATCTACTGTCTGTCAAGAGGCCTCTTCACTCCAGCTTCTTTGTAAAATCTTCCTGCCCTGAGGTCCAGTGTCTCCGTGGGGATGTCAGTGACTGAGAATATAGTTGTAACATAGATGTAATTCTAGATGCAGAAGAATTGTCCTTCTCCCCAAACATTTCATTTGGACTTGACTCAAAGGATCATTTTACCTTGAAACTTTCACCAGAAGAAAAAAGGAAGAGAATATTTCAAAGCAACTCCTGAAATCTCTCCATCTGCTGATAGCTGAACAAAAGGCTGAGCCTACATCCTGCAGGACACACACCAAAGGCAGGCTAGGAAATTAATCTCTATCCTGAGAATGAGTTCTGGCCCACACTGCTGAGAAATATCCTTATTTGTGGGCAGGTATCTGTAGTTTTAAAACTGGATTTTGGCTGAATAGAAAGAAAATTTTCTCTCTGTGATTCCAAGAGGTCTAATAACCAGTATATTATTGGAAAATCTCATAAATGCTTTCCTGTTCCTTCTACGTGTGGATCTACAAACACATCTAAACTAGAAAAACCAGTTCACATTTTAAAATCTGGCTAAACAAGACAGATATTGCTTAGGATGCACCTGGTCTTGAACAGACAGTAGTCCGCTTCTAATAGATATGTATTTTACAAGTCAAAAAATTGCTTTTATATTAGTGTTAATCAGTTGGTTTAGTTGCATTTTCTTAAATGACTGCACATCATTTGATTCTTCATTTATTTGCTTCATGTCTTCACTCTTATTTTGCTTTACCAAATCCCAGGGCAAATGTGAGATCTCAAGACATTGCAGACCAACATAATACAGCATCCAGTACAAAATTTGTCACTTGACTTCCACATACTAGTACTTCACATGTCACTCACGCTGTATGTGCACCTGAACCCATTAAGTTTGATTATAAATTGCTGGTTGATAGAAAATTATATTCACAGGCATTTGCTGAGTGTAATTACTCAGCAGGAACCATCAACCTGAATCAATTACCCATACTCTAAGCGTATTTCCCCAAAGATTTTTGGAAAGGGTGGGAGTAAATGCCATGAGTGTCAGTGGTACAAGAAGACATCTGTGTTACATGGGGATACTTCCCCCAAAATTTTAGTTTTCACATTCAGCTGTAATAAAGCGTAACTTTTAGTCTGAGAGTCATTTAAATTTAAATGGAGTTAAAATAGAGCTATTTGAATGATTACTTGGTAATCTACTGAGCTATCAAAACACATACGTCACAGTGTATTAGGGAAACAGACCTGAGATTATGACTGTTTCTATCAGAGCAGTTAGTACCAAGAGAACATGTCTGGGGTCAAAGACAGACTGAGTCAAATATTGGTTAGATGCAAAACAACTCCTACCCTACAGGCTGTACACAAGATTTTTCAAAGGTATCTGAAATAAATGGGAAATAGATGACAAAGTATTTTTCAAGATATAGCCCAAGTCATGCAGAAAAACCATTGCTGGCAGAACCAGAGCCTGAATACACTACAGGCACGTCTGCATGGATGAACAGGCAATTGCACCCCTGTTTCATCAGTGATTTCATTACCCAGCTTTGGCAGTGTTTATCAGTATGTGCTGTGTTACAGACTGATGGGACCATTCAATTTCTGCACGCCTCAACAGTGTGGGTGCAAATTAGCTCTAATCCAGAAGCAAATTGGTTCTGCCAAGCAGTGCAGTGAGTGGTGAGCTTGTACAGCTGCTAGACAAGGAAGAGCCTTGAATCTGTTTCAGAAAGGGAAGGTATCTCTGTTTTTCTAGAGATCTAGAGATGCAACAAGCCTGTAACCCTTTAACCTAATCTATTTAAAACTAATTTATTTAATTTAAGCTCCCTTAGTGGTCACTGAGGAGAGACTTGTATCTCCCAAGGTTGATCTCTGACACATATATTAGATAACTTAGACCAGAATTAATCTATGTTATTGACTCTATTTATCCCATAGAGAGAGCCTGAACTAATCTTTCAGTTGTCTACAGTTAGCTGGCATAAAATCCATCCTACAGTTGTGGGCTCAGTTAATTTCTAAATGCCAGTTCAACAGGTACAGATGCTCTGTGTTCTGCCCACTCTCTCTGTGTCAGGTAATCCAGGGCACCTCATGTGGCACCAACCATCACTTGTCAGGCAGCTGCATTTGACTGTATGTACCTAGCCATGGGGGCAGGAGGGCAAGAACAAGCAAGTTGAAGGTGTAAACATTGTCAAGGAAGTGCTAAAGACTCAAGACATCCACTCTTGGTAGCGGTAAAATGAAGTTACTACTTGGATTTACTTTGGTGTCCCAAAATACATACCTACTGTAACACAGCAAAGGGGGAGCATTGTGTTCCATTTAAAGATGCTTTGCACATATTGGTTCTCTACACAAACTCCAGAGCAAGGGGAAATTATCTGAGTGTACAGCCTTTAATTTTCACTTTGAAATTTTGTGACTCAGCTCTGATGTTGCTGAGTGATGAGTGTTGTCTCTGCTTCAGCCACTCCTTAAATCTGACCTGGTCTGCCTCAAGCTTCCTTTGGCACATAGCAAGATTGTGCCTTCCTTGTTAACTCAGAAATGCTTAGAAAATTCATACACTTTTCAGTGATTTCTGTTTCCCTGAAAAGTATTCTGAGATCACTCTGTGCAGAGGCTAAAGAAAAGAAAAGCCCACTATTAACTCTGTCATGCTTATTGCTCCTCTGCTAGGTGTAAAGAGGAATTTTTAATAAAAAAAAAAGAGCATTAGCTATATACTGCTGTCTTTTGAGATAGTTTTAATTAGCTATATAATTACTTAGTTTAATTAATTAAATCTCCCCAGTTAGGATTCTTTTGAATCCTTCCTCATTTTTAAGGTGTTTAATTATTTCCTTCATTTCTAATTTTTTTTTTCTTATCCTGTATTTTTTTTCTGTTTTTTAAGGGCAGAATACAGGCAGTCTTCCATACGGCTCCATTGTTAGCATGGTCCCTGGCATAATTTTTCCCAGGCCAAAATCACTCTCTGAAGAAATTCCCTTCATGTTTCAGGATAGACCAAAGGCTGTCTAATAGGCAGCTGGAGTACAACAACTTTGGTTTGAAGATTAGAGAGTATAGGCATAAGGATGAGAGGCAGTCTGTGCCACTCAGCTTCCAGGCATCCATCCCTACCTTTGGGAGCGAATGTAACTGATACCTAAAATACAGAAAATACATTCCCATGCAGCACCCTATTTGCTGCCTGTCATGAGAGCCCTCCTGGGTAGCACTGGAGCATGGGAAGTAGATTAATAATTTGTCAAACATTCAGGTTACAAGATAACTTAATCTTACGCAGGATTATCAATTAGTTCTGCTATGTGCTATGAAATCAGAGCAGTTCTTTTCAAATTGGGGAATTTCATAGAATTTGGGCAGAGACTTGACTTTCTTAAGATTGGCACTGAGCAAATGTTAGCTTTTTATTCTTTATGGATGGAAGTGTAAAATAAGCAAATTGTCTGAATTTCTGTTCAACTCATAGGTTTATTTTTGCTAACTTTTTTTAAAAAAGAAAGCAAATACAGGAATTTTCACTCCTTTCTGATATATTTCCTGGTTATTTTATTTTGAAAAGTGAAAATACTCTTCCCAAGTATGCTTATTCAGTTAAAAAGTAACTTGATCAGGATCCTTTGCTCACTTCTTCCTTCTTTATTTTACCTTTTCACTAAAAAATGTAGTTGAATGAAAACCTGACAGATGAGAACTAGTAACCAGAATAACGGAGATTTAAGAGAAAGACTGACACTCACAATTGTAAAATACTGCCAGCTTCTTCAATTTTTACAAAAATAGAACAGAGCAAGGACCAATTTATAAGAGAAACCTTAAAAAATACAGGCAGAAAATTATTAAGTGACCATGTATCAAAGTCCATTCTTATTCCCAACAGGAAAAACCAGATGACAAGCCAAGCTGCTTATTGTCCCAGAAATCATGCTCTGTTGTTAGTATTTGTACAATCCCTGCCTGCAATTGATGTTAAAATGATTGAGGACAAATAGTTTTCAAAGTGGAGTATGAGATGCACATGCATATAGCCCATTATTTTTGAAAGGACATGTGCACACTCCAGGACTTACATTATACTGCCAAAACTTGCCCTGTTTTTGTAGTATGTGCATTTTACTGATGTGCATGAGCTGCTACAAAGCTTAAAAAAGGGATTTTATAAATGATAAGGTTTTGCATGACCTTGGGGAAGTGACTCTTTTCCTGCCTGAAGCATGACAGCTTGGGGGTGCTGTGAACATTTTTACTCCATGTCAAGACATAGGAAGAGAGTCCTTTTTGGGGGTTCTGGGTAAGCTGACGCAGAAGATGAGCTGATATGACCAACATTGTTAGTTTTCACCTGCCTACCACCTACCTACCACTGAACACTTATTATTTAGGACAGAGATGTAGACCAAAACATATCCCTCTTCATGATGGCTATACCAACACAAAAAGTTCAAGATACCCAGCAGCTTTCTGGTTATACTTTTTATCACACTCAGCGTGAGTCTTTTGAGTCTTCACAGTCTAAATATTTCTGTTCTTTCTAGAACAAGTTTCTCTGTGCAAAATCACTTAAAAATGTGAGGAACACAGGAATATAGTCTGTACTTGTTCCACAATAAGCAAATGTTATTGCCACGGTTAGACTCCAAAGTCCCATTAAGTCTTCTTTTTTACACTTTTTGTCTGGAAATAAAAGAGATGGGTGGGGATATACTTTGTGGAGCTCCAGAGTGCCATAAATTTTCCAAACTCTTTGGGTTGAGCATTTCATCTTTATTTTGTGTGGCATCAAGCAGTGAAGCAAGTTCTGATGAGTGATATAACCAGATGCTAACTATCTCCATTTCTTTGGGAAGCAAATTCTGGACCATTTGGTTAAATAGTGCTTAGTTATCATCAAGACAAATTAGTTGTGTTCAGGGACAGTCAGTGGCAGGGCGGAAAGGGTTCAAGCATCACCACCTTGAGGAAGAAATCTTGTTGACCATGTGTGATTCATCCATCCAGGTATTTTTTGCTTATGTTTGGGTACAAATTTTGATGCATCATTACCATGCTGAATAAAAACTAAAACTAAAAAAAAAAATAGTGGGCAACAGCCAAGGGTACCAAACTGAGACTGTACCTGCCCTCAGGGCCAAGATATCTCACTCCAGCCTTAACTATCTACAACTTGTTACCATCTTGGCTAGATGTGTTGGGTGTCCCCAGCTCTGCAAGGATTCCTGTGAGACACTACTACAGTCAGGGTCCTCTGACTTTATGGAGTCCACTGCTACAGCATTATACCACTCTGCAACATCAAAATATCCAGCAATTTCAGTTATATGGCATAACTTTCACGTTTCTCTTCTCTATTTTCAGGATATAGCAAAAGAACGCCTATATCTGTCACTTGCTGCCTTCTACTAAATACTTCACAAAATCTCATTGCTAGACCTTTTCTATTGGGAACAAAAAGGTTTTAGTGCTGCATTTTGAAAGATTCTGTATTTACTAACTGATACTCTAAAAATACTGGATTTGGGCATAAGGACATTTTCCGTTTTTCTGAAATCCCCCTTGGAACTTCTGTGTATGTGCTCCAGTAGACAAAACACACTGACATGATCAGAGAGATGTAGATGAAATAATTCCTTCCTGAGCACAGTCATTCCCCATGACAGATCAGTCATTTTTTCTCCTCTGATTCAGACATGTTCAGAATAAGCCTTCTAGCAAGGCCATCTGCACAAGCCATCAGCATTTTTTCTGGGTAGCTGCTAAATCATAGAACTGAGGGGGTTTTCTAACTATTCAGCAAACTGTCCCCTAGGATTCATGGATTTCAAAAAGCAGCATAGACATGCCTCATCTGTTCCAACCTCAGACCCCCTCCCTTGTGAATAATAACTGGGATAAATATTCCACAGATTTATCTGTTCCTGAGGGCTTCTTTCAAGGAATGTAAAAGTTTCAATTAATAGAGGTTTTTTCTACAATAAAACTACAATTTCTAGAGTTCATCTTATTATATCCTCCTTTTCCCCAAACCAAAAGCAAAAGTATCTGGTTTTTTCCAGCAAAGTGTATGAAATATCGAGAGACCAAGGTAAAATTCTAAATCTAGAAATGGCAAAGTAAATCCACTACCCACTCAGACTATTCTCTTTCCTCCACACCAGGGCACTTGATTTACAACATTGGCAAACTCACTTGTACATTTTCCATAATAAAAAGATTTTCCTGTATGATGTAGTAAGTGTGGGAGTCTCAGAAGAGGGGCAGGTCTGCCTGGCTTGAGATCTCTTTTGTCGGTAGAAACTCTGTCCTCTCTGTGGCTGCTGAGAGCATTTTGAAACAACTTGCATTTCTGAGGCTTCAGTTTCCCACTGACAGTCTGGCAAGACCTACTGACAGCCACATCAGCTGCACAAAGGTGTTATCATGTACTGGGCAAACAGACAAGAGTAACAGGCAGTGTGACAGCCTCCATAGGCTCTCAAACACAGTAACTATGTTTCATAAAGCCTGATGTCATTGCTCTGTACTGCTATAGGGGTTTGGGACCAAGAATTTTCCCCTCTCCACTGCATTCCCTTCTACTGACCAACATCAGATTCAAGATCCAGCATCAGAAATCAATGCTGCAGGAACTCTACTATAACATCTGGTTATTAAGATAATATGAATCTTAAAAGCCATTCCATGGCTCACACAGGCTTTTTCTCTTTGCCAGAAATACTGACAAAGCCCAAGACGTGACTGGAGGTTCAGTTACCGTTCTTGATGCATTCTTGTAGTGGCTGGTACAGCCTCTTTCCTCCTCACTGCTGGAGAGGAGTCTGTTCAACGCTCAGTGTCACACACTATTAATATTGCATGGATCAATGGTGAAGGGAAGGAAAACTCAGCTTCTCTTTTTATTGGTTCAGCAGAACCACTTTTAGTTCCCAGCATAAGTGGGGAGACTACTCTGAGACTACTTATGTATTTGTAGAATAAGATGAATGGAATAAATGTAATAGACAGTGTTCAAAATCATTTTCATCCTCTTTTCCCTGCAGGTTTTTTTGTTCCATATGACTAATGACTAGAACTATTTGTTCACTTTTTTCATCCACAGCTGCCAATTTATTATTTATTCTCAGCCAATAATATTCAGCACAGGAAGAGGTATCTGGTTCAGATCCACAACGAAGCCCCCATCAAACACTTTATTCTCCCTGGGCCTTTATCAAGTTATCACAGCCTGTGGCTGCATTAGCTTAAAGGCAAGATAAGTCATTCACTGGGAAGTAGCTTCCAGAAATGATTTATTGCACCAGTGCCATTTTTGAACAGAATGGCCCAGACTGCATTTATTTTACCATGATTACAGGAAACATGTCAAGGTACTCGCATTTTTTAAAATCTGAGAACATATGATGGAAAACTGCTCTGGATCTGACACCAAGGAATCAAGAATGCACCAAAAGAGAGAAATTTCAGTTCTGTAACAGTCCAGTATTTTAACTGAAGAGACTGCTTGTGCACACACAGCTGCTGTGCTGAGATTTTTCTGAGTCTTGACCTGAGCCTATCTGCAGTTTGGAGCAAGAGAGATACAGACCAATTGCCTTTTTTTTTTCCTGAAACTGCAGTTGTTTGGGAGAAAGACTTAGCAAACCTGAAATTTTGACAGTTATGTTGAATCTGCAACTTTTCATCCTTTGTCACTGAACTGATGCTACTAAGCAGCCTAAAGACAAACTTGAGTATTCTTCTTCATCTAGTGAACAAAGCTGAGCTGTACGCTATTCCCTGGTGGTTCCAAGCTTGCTAGTGGGTTTCATTAGATGTTTGTGATTTTCATTCTGGTCTGACATAGTTGTAGCAGTCTTTGGTTCAGTATTTGATTTTTCTGTGCTAGCTCTTAGCCAGTCTGCTCTCTTTACTTCTGAATTTTTTTATGTTCTATGATGTATATATGCATAATTACACAGGCAGCATAATTATATTTTGGTTGATTATATGTGTCCCTTTCTTTTCTTAATCATCACAGACACCCGACAGTAATTCCCTGTTTCATTCGGGTCTGGGAGACACAGAGCAGTACTCAGCTCTCAGCTTCCATCATTCTTGGCAGCAGCTGCCTCAACATCTGATGTGCAACTGCAAGCAAAGCCCCACGCTGCTTGGTGTGTTCCTGCTCATTGCACCCTTGGCCTAATCAAGAGCTGCAAGTACAAGCCTATAAAATGATCTGTCACCAGTTTATCCAGAAAAACCTCCTGCGGGCATGGGTTTAATAAGAATACAAGGTTTCATCAGTCCAGACATGGCTTCAGTGTTCTTTTTATTTTTCTTTCTTAGCCACAACATATCCAGCTGAGATTTATGACTAGAGCTTCAAATGTGAGATTTCTGGACAATTATAATTCCCCCTCAGCTTCCCTCACCTATATTTTTCTCTACTTAACAAGAGGGAAGTTGAGGTACAGAAAAGTGCTGTAATTTGTCCAAAGGATGACAGAGGTGGAAACAGAATCAGCATCTCCTCACTCTTAGTCCCGTTCCCCAGTCCCATGGGCACACTGGTAAGTAGGTGTTCACATGCCCATAATAACTAACCCCCTAAAGTGGAATCTTTAAAGTAATTTTAAACACTGAATAAAGTGATTGATAAATTATTAAATGTTAATTAACAGTTATTTTTTTCCTATGTCAGCAGGGTAATAGCCTATTGCTTACTTTAATAGTTTGTAAATACGGGTAGTGAATCTAGATACAGAAACAGAAAATATCTGAAAAGGGAATGCAGTGAAGCACTGCTAAAACAATGTATTTCTTTGGCAGTTCCAAATCCCCATAATCTAATTATGCCTCAATAGGAGACCTGGGGAGTAGGACCAGGATAAAAGAAAATAATGGAAATAAATCAACAATTTTAACAACCTCTGTAGAGAGCAAAAAATTTGAAGCTGGTCAGTGGTATCTTTTGAAGTCAGCATGGGCTTTATTTCATGGAATCACAGAATCACAGAATCTGCTGAGTTGGGAGAGACTCACAAGGACCATCGACTCCAAACCCTAGGCCTTCACAGGACCACCCCCAAGAGTCACACCATGTGCCCGCAAATATCATCCAAATACTTCTTTGAACTCTGTCAGGCTCCTTACATGCATGCTGCCTTTGTGCCAGTTTGAGTGGTTCTCAGAAAAAATAAATTGGTGTTTTCTTGCTTCATGTTGTTATTGAGAGAATTCCTATTTCCCTTTTAAATTAAGCAGTACAGTAAATGACTTATTTTTCAGCTTTTTATGAAAAAAGTAAATACACAATTTCAGGGAGAAAGCACTTCCATGTCTTATGCCAATGCAATGATTCCTCAGGTCTCCATAGAGCAAAATTTTCTCTCACTTCACTGTTTAGCAGCTTGCAAGGTTTGCAATCCACAGTTTCCAATATGAGTTTCCAAGCACTGCAGTCAATGCCTACAAATACTTCAGTCTTGTACCAGTAGCTCAGAGCCTAAGATGTTTCAAGTCTCAAGTCTAACTCAATTACTTTCCTGGTAGTCCCCTGGATCTTTTTTGAAGCCCTTGTTAAAAACAAAGAAACAAACAAAAACCAAACCAACAAACAAACAAAAAAAAACCCTAAACCAACAAAAAACCAAAGTTGTCACATTTACTGCCTTCCACAGTGCCAAGACAATTTCAAGAGTATGTTACATTCTCCATTTAGCTGTGCAGAAATTATATATATTTCAATTTTCTTAAAGTCCTTGGGTGAAAATCCACTGTTTTGATGCTTTGTCAACATTAATTTAAACAACTTATTCTAAAGCTGTTTGACTGATGGTTTAACTGGAGATGATGGACAAATTTCTCATAAGAAAAGGAACCCTCCTAAGCTCATTTGCATGAACATTGATGAAAATAATTCATTGGCTTTTCAGCTAGAGAGTCATATTTTTTGTGCTATCCTCTAATAACTCAGTCATACATTAGCCTGTAGACTCCATGGTAGCCATCATCTTTCTGGTGCACTTGAAAAAAAGTCACCATTAGGATAAATGCTTCTAGAAATTTGTTCCCCTAATCTGTTATTTTTTCAGTCTGTCTTACAGCTTTTCATTTCCTGTGTCTGTGCTTTTAAACTTAAGTTTTTGGACAGTGTTTTCATTATTTTTAAATAGCCTCCCTTATTCCTCTGTTTTACTATTGCAGAATTTTCATGTCCCTTCACATTGCCTTCTGAGTCTTCATTATAGTGTCTATATAATCTTTATGCAAAGTATTTTAGCCTTTGAAACTGACCCTTGAAATTTAATTTTTGCATGCTTTTCCATTAATGAGTATTTTTAATGTATTCAGTGATACTTGCAAAGTTGGGGGCTTTTCGGAGTATGTCACATATACCATTTTTAATCACTGTAACAAAGAGCTTCCTCCATAGTGTCTCTGGTGCTAAGTCTTGGTGCCTTTTTCAGGAATACATCAACAGGTGTTTCCTATTTTGAGAAAAGAAAGAGTCAGAGAAAAATTTCTTCAAAACAGCAGCTGTTCATGTTTTCAAAAAATTGGTCCCTACCTCGTAGCTTCCTCATGAATCTTTACATCCTTCTTGAAAGTACTTACACTGTATCTGTGTTTGGAGGAAAACACTGAATATCACATGAATCACAGTGAAATCACAGAGGTTACCAACACTGTAGAACAGAAATGCTGAGAATCTCTATGATAACATGATTGGTGGGACTGCAGGTGCTGCTAAAGCTGTTGCTGTTCTCTAGAAAATTACGCCAAGAGAAGAAAACTTTGCAGTCTTTAAACAACATAAGATTTTGTTGCTGTTGTTACTTGAAACCACTTACAAAGCTTTTATAACATATGAAGTAATAACAAGAGGAATACTGAATATACTTTCATCTCATGATTTTTTCTCTTTTACTGGTGAAGGTTACTGATAACATCGTAGGACAGCAGAGGGGAGCAGCTACTTACTGCAGTTGTGTGCCAAGTCAACAGCCTTCATCAGTCTTGAGCTACCTGGAGGTTTTGCCAAGTTACAGGCTGAGCAGAGGTGCTAAAGCCAGAGAAAGAACTCTGCTCTGCTGGCTGTTTTTGATAGTTTTAATGGGAGCGGGATTTGACCAAGACCTAACTGCACATATTTGGGAGGAAGCAATCATCAGCATTTAGAAGAAATGGTAGCTATAAAGTTCAAGCAGTTAATAGAGATCAAATGGTGCAGGAATCTGTTTTATATCCAGGTGTATGTGGCTATCCAAGGGGTAGGGAACAGCTGTCATTCCATACAGTTACCTGCACATAACAGCTATATCAATGTTTTTAACCTTTGGCAGATTAAGAAGACAGCAGGACCAAGGTGGACAGACTTCCAGCATTGATAGCAGAGCATCCCTTCAGAGCCACGAGAAACTCCAAGATGGACGAAACAACAATTTGCTGGGACACGGCTGCACAAGAGGCTGCAGCAGCTAGTGAGCTACAATCCTATGGAGCACATGCTGACACATGGGCAGGGTGAGGGAAGGTCCTCTCTGTGCACACCTTCTCCTTCACCACATGGATCCTGGGACATCTGACCCCTCCAAAATCAGGATCCCCAGCCAAGGACAAACCCACACAGCACAGCAGCTGAGATTTTCCACATACAACTCTGCTCTTCTTTTGACTCTGCCACTGGAAAAATGACCATCAGCAGCAAAATACAATTTTTTAAGTGTGACTTTCGTTTTCGAAATCCTGGAAGAAAACTTGAAACAATTCATTGGGCAGCCTCTCAAAGATTACTGCATTCCTGGCTACTTGCAAGAGACAAACTTATATTGGGGCCAGATATATCTTGAAAGCTTTACGCTATCCCCTCTCTCTCAATTAATTAAAATGGTCCAGCTTGGAATTTTGAGAAACTGCTGGACACAGCTGTTTCTGAGCACCTGCTGTTGAGTTTATAACAGATGTACATGATGTAAATACATGAATGTAGTGTCAAATAGGCCAAACACTGGCTAATTTCATTCAAATTCCTGAAACTCATTGAAAAAGTTGCAGCCTGAGTGTATTAACACTGTTCTTTAACATCATGTGTTCTGCTTTGTAGTAAAAGATGTGACCCTGGCCAAGTCAAAGTTTTGATAGTGACTTTAGTGGATGCAGGATCAGACACATTAGTCATGTATGGTAACATGGCAAAGAAAGACCTTTCTGTTTGTAACAACAGGCTTGCTGAGGCGGAGTTGAAAAGCAGCTTAGTAAGGAAAGCTAAAAACATTAGGAATTTGCTCAGATCCATAATTAGGTGTTATAAAATGTGAAAAAGTTACATTTGTCTCTTTTTTCAGATCTATTCTGGATGACAACTATCTTGAATAGAAAGAAACATACTTTAGTCAAAATACTGCTGACACGAAGTCCTTTCTTTTTTTGAAACAGCACCCACAATTCCAAACATTTGTGGTATTTTACAAATTGTACATCCACATTTTGATAAAAAATGCATGCTAATTCTGTCCTATTGTGCTTTTATTTTGAAGGGTTACCATCTGTAAGCAAATTTCATTTCAACCTTTAAAAAAAATAAGTTATGCTTTTGGGAGTGAAAAGCATTTTA
The DNA here is from genome assembly GCF_003984885.1 of Neopelma chrysocephalum. Taxonomy (NCBI): domain Eukaryota; kingdom Metazoa; phylum Chordata; class Aves; order Passeriformes; family Pipridae; genus Neopelma; species Neopelma chrysocephalum. The sequence continues at coordinate 3,805,745 of NW_020897731.1, read as the reverse complement.
TTTGTAATAATCTATTTTTACCGTATTGTTTCCATTCTATCTTTTACGAAACAAAGTTCTTTGTAATTGAATCTATTTTAAAATTTTGTTTCTCATTATATGTAATTCTGGTCATGATTTTTTCCACGAATACAGATTTTTATCGCTCCATAAAATGATATGGTGTTCCTATTAACAACAAGCAGTTTACAAAGGTATTAAGGTAAAGATTTTACATCTGTCATATGCATGGTGTTGGTCTACTTGCTTAATTTGGGCATAGACTGAAATAATCATAAAATCAAGCAAAGGAGCAGAATTTCTCTGGTCATAAGAGGACAGACTTCATTGTCTAGAATAAACTGTTTCATGTCCATCCTTTCTTATAATGACTTTTTTTTTAATTTTCTTGGCATTGGTTTCCTTTGGGAAGGACCGAAGTGGATAATATTTCACATAATTTCTGAAAACGCCTATTGTCCTGTTTCAACCAAAATTCATTATGATCTTGGGCCTTGAACTGGATCTTGATCCTGGAAAGAAAATGTTTATTTACTTGACTAATCCTATAGAAATTAATGTGACTACTCATAGGTAAATGTTTGCAGGACCCATGATGTATCAGGTTATATAGACTAGAGCCATGGAATGTTTGTAAGCAGGACCACTAATTTATTGAAATTTTCCATGTAAAGTTTTCCAGTTGGAAAAACAAGGGGGGAAAAAGGCAATTGCACATTTGCTTTACTTTCTATGATTACAGTTATTTTGAGCAAGAAGAGTTGTTGTGGGTAATTTTGTACAACATCAACCACATAGGATGTCACTATGCTACCACCTTAATTCAGGCTGGGAAGGCATTTTTGAAGTTAATGTCTCAACTTTAAAGCCCTACTGCATTTTAGTACATATTGGAGCATCTGAATCAGATGCTTTTTGGATGACGCAAAACTAGAAGATGTGTTCCAAGAGAGCACTAAGGCCATCTGCCCAGCCTTGGGCTTATAGGCCACAGAAACAGGTGAGAAAAGATCTGAAATAGAACTTCCCCAAATGTGGCTCATGCGGATGTGAGGTCGGCGCTGCCGGCCGCTCTGCTCTGCAGAGCCACTTCTGTCCTGCTGCACTGCCAGCTAATGAACACACAGCCCCCAGGAAGCCTGGATTTATAGAATGAAAAGTTTACAGAATGAAAGATCCACAGCCTTTAGAATGTAAGAAGTTCATTGGTAACTGCATTAAAAATTGGAGGAGTTTCCTGCAGATAGAATTTAATTAGCAGCAGGATTCTACCAAATATTTGCAGTCTGATCTGGCTGTTGCTGGGTGTCTTTGCCAATGTTTTACTAAGCGGTTTTTGAGAGCAGTCTGGTTATTCAATAGATTGCATCTACTTAAATATATTTGCACAGGGTATTGTGCATGAATGCAAGCTCACTCAGACACTTTAATTTCATGCTTGTTGTCACACAATCATTTCTCAAACAACTCTACTGATTGCAAAAAAGTGAAATCATGGCACCAATCAGCTTTATCCACAGTTCATGGCACTTCCACTGACTGCAAACTGTACCTTTTGCTGCATATAATTATCTGTGTCAACTTATTACACAGATGAGTGAATATCCTCAGCTATACCATGGACAAGCAATATTGAATCAAAGAATCACAGAATGGTTCGGGTTGGAAGGGATCTTTAAAGATCATCCAGTCCAAATCCCTGGCAATGAGCAGGGACATCTTCAACTAGATCAGGTTGCTCAGAGCCCCATCCAATCTGGCTTTGAATATTTCCAGGGATGGGGCATCCACCACCTCTCTGGGACACCTACACTCTTATTTCATTTCTTCTTTTGACCATCATAGCTGTAAGGATCTGGAATGTCATGGGAAGCCATGAAAATTGTTCAGAAGAGTACAAATAGAAGTCATTCTGATTAGTATGTGATTTGTGAGGACAGAACACATACTACAAGAAAAGTCACACACCTGAGAAATGTTTGGCTGGGACTTGTCTCCCTTAACTTGAGACATAAGAAAAACAAGTTAGCCAGATCCAGGCTCAAAAATAAAGATGAAAAAGGAAAACAAAAAAGCTTTTAAGATGTGGTGCACTTTCCCTGTCTTGACTGTCCCTTTTAGCAGATGGTTCTCTCTGTAGCTCTGCCTTCATGGAGTACAACATCAGTGTGCACAGCTCAGATGTGGGCATGCACATCGTGCATTGACATTAAGTCAGACGAATCATGTTTGTGATGGCACAGAAAACTTGTGGACATGCAGTCTAATCCTTATGAAAAAATGGGAACATTTCTGATCATTTCAATGGGAGTAAGAGAGATTTAAAGTTTTCATGCCTACATGCAAAAGTGGTATGACATAAACAAGAAATTACACAAACATACTCTTGCCTTGCTTTCCAGCAGAAATGGAAACAGGGAAGGGAATCTAAATAAGACATAGAAGGTTTTTACAAAATACTCAGTGATATGGAGGAGAAAAAGAAAGAGGGGCAGTCATAAAACCAAAAGAAACTCCTTGGGACTCATTTATTCCATACAGCTTTATTGTCTTGCAAAAGCAGCCAGTGATCTTAACTCCCAAAGTCTCATATGGTTTCTCCAAGTCATTTCAAGGATAAAAATATTTTTTTTCATTTCTGTTCCAAGGAGGAGGGAAAGAAGTCTAACACAGCTGGAAAAGCAGTTTGCTTCTACCACAGTTTATTACAGTGCCTCTTCCTCTGTGGTGCTGCAGTCCTGATCACACATGCGTGTTCCCACAGCATCAGTCGGCATTAAACTCTGCCAGATTTACCTTCTGTTCAGTTTGCTCCTTCTACATTGTGTATTAAATATTGGCACAGTACGGTAAATGTTTAATTACCAACTGTCATAAAGTACACATGGCTACTTTCATCTGTAGTCTTGAAAAAAATGATTAATGTAATATTTCCAGAAGATTTTCCTGTAGATTTGGGGGAATCGGGGGGCTGATTATAGATCTCGGCACAGTATTCAGAATGACAGCAAAGTATATGATAGAGGAAATACTAGGCACCGATCCATCCATTCCGTTCATTTAAATGTTTTCTGCTTGAAGAAACACGTGATCATTACTTCAAACTTATTTCTGACAGTTTAAACTAAACCTATATATTGGTGTAATGGGATGTACTGAGAAGCTGCAGTTGGCTGAATCAGACACGAAGCATTTTTTTGTTTTCCAGGTGGTTAGGCATGCAAACACTTCTGCTATGAAAAAACTGACTGCCAACACAGAAAAAGCTTAGAGGTTTTGGACAGGTTTACAGTTTTGGTGGGAGCTGGAAAGCAAGGAGATATTCAAAGTGTATTAATTAAAAAACCCACAGATATCATCTGGTAGACTCACTGCTCTAATTTCTGCTCCAAAAAGAGACCTGGAACAAACCAGAAATCCTCCAAATAATCTGTGTTATTTCGATATTTGACCCAGATTTCATTCATGGCAGAGCGAGTTCATCTATGCAGACTCTGATTAAGAAGTAAGGGATGGCAAGACCCCACCTGTCAGCAGTGCTGGGCTCCTCAGACTCTACCTTTTAGTGCAGCACAAGGGACAACAACTTATAGCACCTGTTGCAGCCAAAGTCATCAGTCCTGCTAGGAAAAACAGGAATTATTTTTTCCTACATATCAGTTACAGTTCAGTCCCTTAGCACATGTGGTAAACTTTGAATGAGGGATAATGTAAAGCTTTTAGAGATCCTTCTGCTGCCACACAAAAACTTCCATGATAGATTGTTGTGATTTTTAAACAGGAGCTTTTTGCTCCTGGAGAGCACACTAGTTCATCTTCTGGAGAGCATGCTAGTAGCTTAACTACTGATTCTTTATGCATATTGTGCTTAATCATCTCAGCTTCCATCAGAGTAGTTACATCTGTTTATCTGTATTTTAATGATTGGATCAGCTATGCTCTGGCCAGCAGGGAAAAATGTTTTGGTATTTTTAGCATTCATTTAGCAATGCAAATGAGGTTGCTATAATCGTGTTTGTGAGAAAACACGCAGTTCAATCGGGACCTCAATAATGACTGATATTAGCTATGGTCTATACATCAATGAAATTGGCTCAGAGTCACAAAATCCCTCTTTTTGTCCTTTTTAATTGGAAAGGAGGAATGCATCTAATCAATTAAACCATTTTTTACAAAATTGCCCAACTGTCCTCATGAGTCCTACCAGAGACTCAAAATTATAACACAGGGCAGAAAGCTTTGCTGTTCAGTGTTTGGGGCTTTCTTTAAGTCCATTATAAACAACAAAGTAAGCACATAAAAACTTCTGTGGCTTTCAATATCCATTAAGAGACATACAACTGAGAACAATCCTAAAATGCAAGTCCTTTTTAAAATGTATGCCTATGAATACAGAGTTATGTAAAATCAGTCCCCTTTAAATGGAATTAAATTTAGTCATAGACACTTTCATGGGTACAACCACGATGGAACTAGTGCTCTAGACAATTTTTGCACCTTACCTTCCACTGTTTTGATGTGTGCTATATTACAGCCCTAAAATTTTCCCACAGTGATTATTTTGTACTTGAAAAGTTCCTCTTGGAAGAGTACTATACAATTTAATTAGTACTTTTCTGTACAATATTGTAGCAAGTATAATATTCTTCAGTCTATATGTAAAGGTATTGAGGCAATTTTGTTGTGGTTAATTAGAAATGAGAGAATGCTCCGAGAATTGAGTCATAATAAATACGATCTCCATACATTAAGGTAAGTCAGGCAATACTGCAAGGAACTTACAGTTTGAACTAGCTTTGTAAGATATACCTTGAAGCCAGGGATAAACCAGAAAAAGTGTTCAGGGCAGCAGGCAACAGTGAAATCAGCTTAACAAATGTAATGAACACCCATATAATGTAGATTTATGGATTTTTTTTCTGCATTCAATTATATGTAACATCTCCTTTGAGGTCATAAATTTCCCATGTATATTTGAAAGCTCAGGCTAAATAATTTTAGAGAGTACAGAAATGGCTGGAGCAGTGGCAGAGCCTGCTGCAGTGACACCAGGAGCTGTAATCAGTGCCTCGTCCTCTGTCCAGCTCAGGCCAGTGAGAGCGCACTGAGCAGAAGACCACTGCATCTGCAGAATCAAACCAAAGGCACATGTGGAGAGCTGAAATGAAGAGGTCAAGAGGGTGAGAGCTGTCATCAGAGCTGATTTGCTGCTTCTGCACCCCCTTGGCGAGAACCTGCATGGTTCCCTATAAATCCTGCCTTCCCCCTAGTCTGGTAGGGCACTCACTCCACCGGGCTGTGGAGCGCAAACATCCACATGTGAACACTGCAGCACAAAAATCCATCCCTGCTGAACACCATTTTGACTGACATAGAACAATAACTGCCCTCCCAAGGTCCAGCCAAGCGCCACCCTCAGGCACATCCCAACCTCACTGATCACCTGTCATAAAAAGGACACAGTTTTCCACCTACTCTGTTCCTGTTGAGTCACAAACTCCAGGAATTCAAGGTGCTTAGAACCTGCTGAAACCCCTCCAGTCAGAGTGTTTCGGAAGGTTTCCTGCTGCTAGCATTCGTCTTACTTCAGTATTAAGCTTAATATTACATTTTTCAGAGGCACACAATAATACTGAACAGCTAATAAAAAAGTAAGAACACTAAAGACAGTAAGACTCCTTGTCTTGTATTTTAACACATATTTTAAAGAGATTTCTGAAATATGTTTTACCCATCTTATAGGCACAGCTATTTGAGTAAGTAGCATAGCTTTTTTTTGTGCAAATGAGAGGCATAACTACACAGCATGAGCAGACAAATTCCCCTAAAAGTATGTAGCTGACAGTGTGCTTTCACATTATGGCAGGAACTTTCATTACCTTATTCTCATTATTTTCTTCAAGGTAAAGTATCTGCTAAAGCTTGTAGCAGAGATATTAAATCCTACTGGTCAAATTGTGTGAACCATATTAAAAAATTTCATATTAACAGTCTTTAATTTTATTCCACTTTTTTGTGTTTTGAAGACTAATAGGTCCACACAAATAGCCTTTTCTGAGTCCTTCATTAGTTCATATTACCCTCACTGCAATTTGTCTCCTCTTTAAATACACAAATATTCCCCTGGCAACACACACCACAAACACACTTCCCTGTTTTCCCCTCATGGGGTTTTCAGTCTTCCCACACAAATGAAGCTCTCTGTATCTCTAAGATAAAGTGCTGCCTGTCTCCGGGAAAATCTTCTCTGTGAATAGTGTTGACTGTTTACAATTGCCCTATCAGGACTGTGAGTTATTGATATGAGGTTGCATTATCATATTTAAGATGCATGAACTTGCTAGCACTTCCTACTATCATGTTTCATAGTACTGCAGGGTCTTGGGAAAAAGAAGTTAAAGTTTTTTGGGGTTTTTTTGAGTATCAGTACGCATTGAGCAGCTATGTGCACAGCAAAGCTATGGGCTATTTTATCGCATGGGTTTAGCATATTTGTACTACAGCAATGCATTTAGCTCCCTGAGCTTGCTCCTTCCAATCTTGACTGTGTCAATACTGATTTTCACCTTGCACTCTGTTGTGCTGACACTCTTCTCTGTAGGACCAAGATTATTGGTTTACTGAGCCAGTATCTATATCAGGGACATAGCCCTGCTTTTCTTGAAGAGTATACATATGTATGAACAGATTATTTGACTGTATTTTTCTCCTTGAAGAAAAAGGAGCATTTACTTTATTTGTACTAGCTGAGAATAACAAGTTAAAGCTTTTCCATTTAGCACAATTCAAATAAAAACTTTTCTCCCTTCCTATCAACTGTTTAAGTCAGTTCACAAATGAACGTTATGAGATTTAAAAGGTATCATCTGCTGAAAATATGCTTGTATTTTTCTTGAAGACATTTACTCTAAAACTCTTTCCATTTAAATAATGCAGCCATCCCTGTAATCTTTTACACTGTGATATGCTCATTATATGGCATATACATATTAATCTATAATTAAAAGTGTTGGCTGTGAGAGATATTTCTTAATTCATCAGTCTCATGTTCACCAGTAGCTTTGGTATGTATATCCCTTTACAAATGGCAAGTCAAAATACAGACAGGAAAACATACACAGGAAAACACTTGTAACACAGAAAACAGATTTTTCCCATCAATGGATGGAAGAAGGCTCAATCTTCCAAGTTAAATAATGTGCTTAAATATAATGAGATATAATGCAGCCACATCTGCAAGTGTGTTAAAAACCAAAATGTTTCTTCCTTTGCCTCTAGGGATTTGAAATCTGCAGGCTTCCTGACAGAAAAGATAGAAATGGATGTTAAGTAGGTTGGAGACAAGGGAGCGTTTCTAGGAGACAAAATAAACCCACTCTGTCCTAATATGTGGAATCTGATAATTTTATGTTGTTAAATCATGTTTTCCCAAATAAGGGTGTTTTCCTTAACATGAGAAGGTAAGATTAGGCATAAAACAAACATTTAAACATATCTGTGTTGCTCCAGTCATAGCTTATTGTTACCTGTATGTATCATATTAATAGGGAAAGTATTTTTGCAACAAGTTTGCAAACGATGAGGTTTCTCTCATGCTATCAGATAAATTTCTCTGTTTCCATCAAAATTTTCTGAAGTTTTTTAAACTTCTCTTCTGCACCTCTTTGTTTTTGCCCACTTTCAATGCCCAAGTGTTAAAGACCCTCTTCCTCTCTCAAGAATTTTCGCTTAACACTGAACTGAGCACCTCTGCTTCCCACCAAGTCTTTTCTTCAAGTAAAATCAACTTTTTATTAGATTTAGTGACAGTAATTCTTTGTACTTCAAAGAAAGGTCTTCTTTAACCATACTAAATGCCATTTCTGCTGTGGAGATACAAAATCATATCTTTAGCAGTCCTTCCTAGACCAGCCTTAGCTGGATATTCTGGATTCAGAATTTTGAGGTAGTTCTAATAAGGGACTTGAGTGGCTAAAATATTCAAGTGCTGGAAATTTAGATGCCTGAGCCACAGAGCCCAGGGAAACCCAGTACCATGTACTTAGAGTCTCCTTTTTCCTTTTACTTCGCAGGAGACCTCAGGGCACTCCATAGGAAGACCTCACAGGCATCTCAGGGACCTGAGCAGCTGTGTCAGACATACAGAGGTCACCAGTAAAAGGTCATAAGTGCTGGGGTATGCCTACTTTTCTTGAGGCAATAAGACCTCCATCTAGCTAGACCTACAGCTGTCCTAGAGATAGTATACTCCTAGACCAGCACTTACTATGGCAGCCTAACACTGAGAAAATGATTTCAGAAAATGGAAAACTTGCGTGTTAAACTTTCCAAAGTACAGGAAGCTTAAAATACGTTCTTCCAGGAGAGTGGCCACACAGTAGAAAGAAACATGTCTTTCCCATAGCCCCCCCCCCCATCTCTGAAGAATTCCAGATTAACACGACCATTTTACAAATCTTCAGTCTGGGGCAGGGGGGTGTGCAATGCTATGAAAGAAAACAAGATCTCCTTATACAGAGGACTGTAAAGAAGAGCACAATGCACACAGTACACTTGACATAAAACTAAGGAAAAAAGCTCTAAATACATGCTGTTCAAGTACCACATCTATATTACTTTCTCTCAAGATCAGCTACAGGACAAAAAGTTACTGTTCCCTAATCAGTATTCATATGTAAGTGTTCAAATTGTAACTCAGAATCCTGAGAGACTGGAACGCTTCTCAGTTCCATCTTTTTAAAATGAGAATGAATTCTATTTCAGTGTTAGCTTTGATGTATTTCAGGCATTTTTTTCCACATCAGTTAGAAGAAAATTATTTGCTTCAGCAAATCTTAATGCCTGTATGTTTTTGGTTTTGTCTTTCATTAGATGACAAACATTTTCTTAGATGACAAATATTTTTTTTAGGTAAGTCCAACGATTTTATGAAAGCACATTTAAAAACAACTATATCCTGGTTATAAGACATACTAGAGATGAGGCTTGGTTTTGAATTTATATTATTCAAAACACAACTACATTTAATGATCCCTTCTGTTGCATGAAAAATATGGCATAGTGGATGGGGCAAGTTAGAAAAAAAATTTTTAATACAAAATGCAATTGGCAAGAGCCTTCATTAACACTAATGCAGAATTTTTTTTTTTGCCAAAAGAACAGAGGTGTGTATCACAGGGCAACATGGGACTCATAAGGCTAAAAAAGTGAACACCATTCAGCCAGCCTGTAAGGTAGTCCATCAACAAAATGTAGAGGAAAGAGAGGAATGTGCAGTGAGTACAAAATAAGGAGCACTACATCCTTTTTCTTTTATCAAGAAATCACGTTACCTGAAAAGGTCTCTTCAACGTAAAGGATGCAATGGAAGCTACTAGTGCTATTATAGATCCATTTCCATTGGAAGATCAAAGCAGCAACATAAAAGCAAGTGTCAGCTGAAGTACTTTCTTCTACTTTCAAGGTAAAAGGTAAAAGCTGCTGAACGGAAATCTATGAAAATGTTTTCTTCTGACTTGCTGATGGTAATTTTCCTGACTGATATTAACCCTGTTAAATAGCCATCAGTGTCTGCTCGAAGAGTCCCTCCCCAAAGTACACCTAAAGGAAAGATGACCAGCGATGAAAAATTCAAGCCTTTTACTTTCCACTAAACATGAACAAATGCATAGACAAACTAAACATGAACAGATATGTAGAAAACCATCATTTATACTGGAAGTAGTTTTGGTCACTTGCCTACCACTTCACATTTTAACCAATCGATGATTGATATTCTATCCAAGTCTGGCATATGGCTCGAGTTGATTTATTTTCAAGAGATATAGCTTTGTCCATTCACTCCTTACTGAGAAGGAAGATAAAGAATTGTATTTTGCTATACTTACCTTTAAATAATCTGCCTGCATCTCTAACAGCTTTCTCACCTGCTGTCCCCAACTCTGCAATTTGATGCAAAGAAATCATCACAGCACACAGTTTGGGCTTCTTTGCAAAGGCACAATCCAACACACGTGGCACCTGAGCACAACCCCCAGTTCACACTGTCTGAAGATTCGTGTGAAATCAAGGCCAAGTGCTTTACGGCCTCATCCACAAGCTCCTCTCAGGACCCCAGTTTATCCCATCCCTGTGATAGGTTTTGTACCCAATTAAAACCAAGTTACAACCAGTAGACTGGGGAGAAGGACACAGGTCACAGAGTGCTTGGATCCTCTCTGTGATAACAAGACCCACTAGCATTTTGCATCAAATTTATTAAAACGCTAAGAAACCTAACCCCAAAATTATAAAAGATATCAAAACCTTCTTTGGTAGACCATTCACTCAGTGCTTGTGGTGTGTTTGTGAACTGAGGGAGCTGGAGCAGTACCTGTGGAGAAGGAGCAAAGGTGGTGGTGCTGGTTTTAAAGCAGAAATGAAAATGCCTGGCTGAAAAGCTGAGGCTGGGAAAAGAGTAAGAGGAAAAACAAGGAAAGAGGCTACAGTCTGAGCAAGGACATTGGGCTGGAGATTAAAGTTGAGACACAGCCAAGAGATATGGAGCCTAGGACTGTCAGAGCTTGGCCAGGAGGAGGCAGCAGGGTGAGTAAGTAAGGAGAGGAAAAGCACAACAAGCAAGGGCATTGGGGGAGCTGGGGTGCAAGTGGATCTGAAAGACCAGGACAAAGCAGATTCTTGAGGACTTGATGGAAGAGTTAGTGCCCAATGTGTCATATTTCCTTTCAGAGCCTCGATTTTCCACTGTCCCCCGGTGTTTGACAATGCTGTGAATCTTCCAGCAAAGAACATCTCACCCCTCTGTAGTTGCCCATGGAGAAATAAAGGGAAATAGGGAAAATACAACTACTGGGAACAGCAGTCTGTGCAACAGAACTAGTTCTTTCAGGCTTGCAGAGGAAACATGAGTGCAAATGAGGTACTGGATGATTAGAGCTCACCAGCTCCCATGAAAATATTTTTCCAAAAGCATTATTTCAGAAGCAGAAGGTGCATTTGTTCACTTCAAAACAACTGAAGCACTCTCACAGCAGGGGCTTTTGGTGGCTCCAAAACTGGATGGCAGGAAAGCTGACACGTATGAACTGCCAGGACTCAGGAAGGTGGGGCACAGGCTGGCAGGAAAGGCTCCTCCCTTGGAAACTGGATTTCTGCAAATCTTCATTATCTGACAAAAAAAGCTCTCTTGAAAAACTTCTACCAGCTCAAAGCAAAAGGAGAATTCTGGTTTTCTGGGTCCTTGACAGATCTAGTCATTTACACACAAAAGCATTATTAAGATATGGTTATGGAAAAACAGGGGAAAGTTAGAGTGCCAGGAAAAAGAGGATCAACACAAGAGCCCACAAAAAGAGGTTCAAAGTCCAAAGGCAATTTAGCAGAGTCAGTGGAAAACTTCTGATTTTCTTTTCTTTAAAGACCAGCAGCATTTTTCAGAAAGGTTTTGTCTCTTCTACAGGGGATTGTTTAATGGCCAGCAATAATGGCCAGCAATAATGGCCAGTGTTTCTATTACCCAAGTAATGAGAAAAGTAGCATCCCAGATTTATAGCAACAAAGATTTTTGGAACCTCAGTAGGATTTAGATGGAAGCAGGATGTGGTAAAGTCCCTTTCCAATGTCGGTATCCTCTCTTCTCCTTTGTTTATCAGTGGTGGGGCTCCAACAAGAGTCCTGTCAAATGCATCCACAGAGAAAACTTCCCTCTGGCTATGCTTAATGGCCTTTCCTTTAATATTGGATTGGACAGTCCTCAGGCAGAGGAGAGCATTGAACAAGGATTTCTCCCCACTTTATGTGAGATTCCTGGTCACTGAGTTGTTGAAAGGGAAGAATCATCTTCACCTTGGAAGAAAGGTTTTAAAAGGAAAGGTCTCATCTGCATGGTAGAAACACAAGCTCTTGCCTACTTGCAGCCCAGTGCTACAGACCCTGAATGAGAAACACCTCTGCACAGGATCCTGAGGCAATCAGAGCCTGCAAGAATCCTGTTGAAGGTATTCATTGCTCAGGTTACACAGTGTGGATGGACTACTTAAGAAATTTCAGGAATACATATTAGTTTTTAATACAAAAAAAGTAGAAAAGAAATTGGGCTTGCTCATCTTTGATTCCATTTGCTGTCAAGACCGAATGTTCCCAGTTTTTCTTTTATTTGTTTAGGATCATGTATTATTTCAATAGTCACTGTCTGGTCTCAAAAAACCAACAGAAACCATTTATAAAAGCCAGCAATTCCCAGGCTGCAAATGGAATGGGACTTTGGTACTCTGCAACAGAACAACATTCCACCTCTTTATAATATAGTGATGGGAAAGGGAAACTGCAGGCAGGAGCAGAGCCCTGGGTCCCTCACAAGGCGGAAGACGTAACAACAAAACTACACTTGCAAAATCCCACAGACAGTCCTGTGTCTTCTGAAAATGAGCAGTTGATAGACAGTGATTTGGAGCTATTTTCCTCTGAGTAATCAGCACCCACTTAACCACAGAGATAGGCTGTTGCTGTGCCGCCTGCTCAGGGAGAAATGGCTGCGCAGGTAGCTCAGAGAAGGAATCAGGCACCCAGCTTTGATCTACCAGGAAATGAGCACTATGCTGGCTCATGCCATCAGGCCCTAAGTAAAGCAGGAGTGCAGGATTTTTGGTCTCAATCAATGTCTGGATTCAGCAGGAAGGGAAGTAAAAGAAATCCCACTTTTCTAATCCTCCATTATGGTGATTTCATGAGGTTTAATCGATAAGTATTGATAGTCTTTTAAGTACATCTATGTTAAGATTACTTTCTTACAGACTTGTATTTTATGCAAGCATTCAGCACCTATCTCCCTCTAATTTTGATTCCTTTTCCGAAGAGCTATTGCACCTTTTCACCTTGTTTTATTGTACATCTTTATCAAAGGTGAGACATTCACAAGGAAAGTAATCCACAACAGAGGAAAGACTCCTGGGTGCTGCCAGGGCCCCAGTGGAGATTGAAGGTTCAAGTGCATGACTAGATAATTTTAATATCTCATTTGGGATTCTGACTCACACTCCAGGAGCAAGAATTAAAGATCCTTGTTTCGGAACACAACATGGTTGCTTGTAACAGGAGCCCCACCAGCAAGCACCCAAACACATGTCTAGCAGTATGCAGCAGATTTTGCACATAAATGCTTTGAGGCAAATGATAAGGAAAAGCTGAGGGTAGGAATAAAACCAAACCCTTCACCTATAGCTGCAGAAATCATCTATACCTTTTACACACAACAGGATTATGGAATGAGATGTGGAGTGTACATCCCTGTTTGAGATGTCTGGTGTGTGCCTGGTGAGCAGGTGTGTGTCGGGTGAGGGGAAGCTGTATGAGGAGCAGCTGAGGGCACTTGGTCTGTTCAGCCTGGAAAAGGGGAGACAGAGGGGAGACCTCATTGCAACTTCCTCATGAGGGGAAGAAAAGGAGCAGGCACTGATCTCTTCTCTGTGGTGACCAGTGACAGGACCCGAGGGAATGGTCTGAAGTTGTATCAGGGGAGGCTTAGGTTGGATATTAGAAAAAGGTTCTTCACCCAGAGGGTGGTTAAGCACTGGAACAGGCTCCCCAGGGAAGTGGTCACAGCACCAAGCCTGACAGAGATCAAGGAGCATTTGGACAATACTCTTAGGTACATGGTGTGACTCTTGGGAATGGTCTTGTGCATGGCTAAGAGCTGGACTCAATGTGGATCCCTTCCAACTCAGCATATTCTGGGATTCTTCAAGCTCTGGCTTGAAATGAAAAAATGAGCTGACCCTTCATTAAAAAACAAAACAAAACAAAACCAAATCAAAAAACAATGTAGGGACTGCAGTCCAGGAGGTTAAAGGAATCAAAGCTCAGATGAAACCCAGGAGTTCCTCCTCTGCTCTGTGGGCTGATACTAGTCCCAACAAGCACGCATGCTGCCTGGGCTTGGGGAGTGTCCTTCCCCAGTCTATGCTGCCCTACTTCTGCCCAGGGAATCGGGGGGAATGTCTCTGCAAAACCAGACATCTTCGCTCTGTTCACTAATGTTTTATTCTGACATTACACTGTCACTGTAAGGCAAGATAATAACACTTTCTTACCTGTGTGCCTGATAATGAATTGTTCTAATTTCCTCAGTTTCCATGCATACATTCTTGTCCTGTGTTCAGTTACAGTAAGTGTCACTTGGAAATTGAGCTACAAAGGAACTTTTAAGCTCTTTGGAAAAGGTTAATTATTGAGAAGTAGTTTTCTATTTTTAATATTTTATTGGGGTCATAATTTAAGATAGCATAGAATTTTTTGTCTGAATCGCACATTCCTGCTAAGCTCAAGAAAGGAAACCGATGCAGTATTGAACTCTCAGATATGTAGGTTTATAGTGCACATGGACACAACTCTCAAGTTCTTCCACATACTCTTAAGTCTTTTGGACTTACCTACATTAGGCAGTATTTGTAGTCTTTGGCTTTCATCTAAGGTGCATAAATGGAAGCTGAAAACAATGACAAATAATATTTTATTCTCCTGTACTGGTAATGTCAAGTCATTGTGTTTACTGTTCTGGTTTCTCTCTTTTAAAATCTTACTATTTTAATGTTATCAGTTTTGTTATGTATCTTCATGTTTTTCCTCCCTGACTCCTTCCAAACAATTGCTGAGATGCTGTTGACTTTTTCTCCTAGCTTATTAGGGTCAAAAGGAATTTAATACATTCTACTGGTAGTGCTATCTTTATATAGAACTAAAATTCAGCAGTCATTGAAGATCTTTTGGTGTTTACATCAAAAGAAGTAATATAAAGTTGTAGAGGAAATTGTAGTACTTTTGAAATTCATGAAAGTTTTACTGCTGATTCCCATTGAACCAGGATTTCACCCTCAAGAAGAACCAAGAGTCAGTGTCAGCACTGGACTAGTTTGTTCTGGGGGTGGAGTCCCTCAGAGAAGGTCATTATATTTTTTATTTCATCTTCTATAAAAACTTCTTGGAATGGGAGGTGTCTAGCTATCCCAATTGTTCTTGAAATTTAAGTAAATGTGTCATATTCTAATAATATTCATCCTTACACAGACTTTGCTGGTATTAATTCTGTATTAATATTTTATTTCCTAGAAATAAAATTCACAATCTTTTTTTTACTATATATAGAGATAAAAAGGTGGGAGTGAAAACCAGCTACAGAAATGTGCAGCACCCTATGGCTTTGAATTAAATCTCGGCATTTCAGTGGAAAGTCTAAGTATACTATTGCTCAGAAAATTTATAGAAGAATAATGGCAGGCCTAGAAATCAAAATTTCTCAGAAAATAAGTTAATTTATACTTTTTTAAAAAATAATTTTCGTAATTCTTAATTCTTTTTGACAAAGAGAAACTTTTTCTTTTGGGAATAAGAAAAATCAAACTGAGGCAATGTTAAATACTTTTTTGCAGATCATTTCACAATTAAAACAAGAAGTAATTGAAATAAAAGAATATCCCACAGAATGTGAACTATGGTTAGAGATATTTCTAACTTGTTTCTCAATAGTTACAAAACTCCAACTCGTTAAAAATTATTTTATGCATTTAGTGTGCTGAGATTCAACTGCTTGGTTTATTGCTTAGCCATGTTAGCAATGGTCCGCAGGTCCACAAACACCTACACTTCTGAAAAAATAGGCTCATTTTCTGCATTTCACTCCTTCAAGCTCCTTCTCATCTAAGTGATTACTGTAATAGCTTGTGTTGTAATACAGTTTCAGGAGTTGTGTTACACAAAACCCTACAACAAACATGGGGAAAAGGTCTAGTATTAGATTGAGTCATCAGCTAAACCCTTTATTCAGAGTGGGCATGGGAGTAGCTCAGCAGTACTTCAAGTATTTAAGATGCAGATTTTTTTTCAACTGCAGAAAACATCCCTAGAATGTAATAAAAAGAAGGTTAGAAATATCTCATTTCCCAAAGCCTTATTGGTTATTTATGCACGAAAAGCTGGTATTTTATTGTGTTTTTTATTCTGTAAAGTATCTGCTAGAGAGGCCACCCAAATCTGCTGCATTACATAGATGAATGCAGCCTCAGCCCAAGCTGACCTGACAGAGAACATAGTTCCTGTTATCAACATATTAAATGCTAAGAGGGGAAAATTTAGGATGCCAACCATTCTGTCTGGGGTTGTGTTCGTCTGGAAGTTTGTCACTGTTCCTATTTGATCCTCCAAGAATGGCTTGCTGTTAAATGACACACTGTTTCAGCCATGACCCATTTTATGGGGACCTTAGAACAAAAGAAGTGAAAAATCAACTTTTAGTTATAGAGCAAATCAGAAAAATCTTGATTGTTCAGCCCAAGAACTTAAGCCTATATGGGATAAAATAATTTATGCAAGACTTACACTTTGTAGTCTGTCTCAAAGCTAAATGAGACTTACCATGAAAATAAATTTGGAATTTGAGGACCTGGAAAAAGTAAAGAATGATGGAAATAAAATATATGGACCTGGAGATTCAGTCCTCAGATCAGTGTTTTCAAATAAGCCTAAACTCCATGAATTACTCACCTAATTAAATTAAGTGAAGTACTGAAATTAATTTCCCACTGTAGTAGATTTTCTAATAGCTTGAGCTGAACAATTTATTTGCTCTGTTTGAGGCTTTTATGCAATTGATTGATTAGTGAACAGTTTTGCAGTTTAATAGTAAATATCCGTAGTGACTTGCATGATTTAATGGCGAAAGAATTCAGTGCTAATTTACTATGAGATTGGAAAATACAAAAAACCATTGTGGTTCAGTTGTTGGCAGTTGCTATGGCTGAGTTATATAAACACAGGGGGCCAGCATCTCTCCAAGAACAGTGGTAGCAGTTAAGAGACCCATCTGTGCCAGGCTGGTTGACAAAATGTGTTTTGAAAAGATAATTGTTGACCAGACCCCAAATTCTCTGAATTGAATGAAAAGCCTCCCAATGTCATTAGGAAATCTGGAATCAGGGTCTTTGTTTCACTATTACATTTCAGGCAATGTCTGTGATCTATCACATTTCAGAAGGCAGTAATTCTTGGTAAACACTGATTTTTTTCATTAGGACAATTTTTGTTCAGGATTCACTCTGCCTGGATTTTAGCACAAAAAATTGCCATAAATGTAGTTTGGGTTAAATTAGTTCTGTCCTACTCTTACACTCATTTGAAAATACATGGGTAGTATCATCTAAATCCACAGTGCCATTTAACAGCAAGAACTGCTCTGCTGAGAGTTATTATCTCTCTATCCAGGATTGCTATTGTTCCTAGCAGGTTCTGAGTATTTCTCATGACTGTTTTAGCAATGTTCTTCCAGGAATCCATCATCCTTGCTCATATCCCGCATCATTTGCACTCCTCTGAAACTGTATCCAGTTTTTAAAAGGAATTCAGAAATATGTCTATGCTACTAAAATTTTTACCACTGAATATAAATATAATAATGGATTATTCAATTGAATCAAGGGGAAAAAGAAAAAAATAAATAAATTCACAGTAATCTTGCAGGCTGTTTGCGGGTGATATCATGATATTTTAAAAATGACATCTCATTCAGTATCCTAGACAAATAAGTTGATTGCTCTGCAGAGAAAATAAGCCAAAATAAGTGTCTTGAGAATATACCTTTCTCTGTTGTTTTCAAAACCAAAATCATAGAATCATGGTATCATTTGGGTTGGAAGGGACCTTTAAAGTTCATCTAGCCCAAGCCCCCTGCAATGAGCAAGGACATCTTCAACTAAATCAGGAGGTTGCTCAAAGCCCCATTCAAAATAAGAGTTAAAATACAAATGAGAGGACAACTATTGTATGACATTTCTTGGTCACATATAAAACTCAATTTTACATTGAGTTTCAATGTAATTTCATGTTGTCACAGAAAAACAGATTATTAGAGGATTACTTATCAATGGAGAAAACCTGTAACTAACTTAGGATATATAAGCAGTGGCAAAATACAGCAGCTTACTGTACTAGATCTACTTCAAGAAAAGAAAATAAGAGTCTGATATTACCAATGCATTATATCCCCACAGAAAATGAATCACTGCTCCTTCACCCACTGATCTATCATTTTGGAAAGTGTACTTTCTAACTGATTGCAAATACTAAGCCGAACATACATATCAGGTGCCAAAATATTTTAATAATACATCATCCTAGAGATGTAGATGAATGAGTGAATTTTGACAAGTGAAAACACTCAAAAAAAACCTGGAGAGATATTGAAAAAGAGAGAGAAAAATGGTCTGGGAGTTAAAGTACTGAGCTGTTACTCTGTTCTCATCTCTGCCACAGACTCCTGGTTTGACCTTTAGCAAACAGGTTTGTCATCAGCTTTCCCGGTGCTAAACCAGACCTCGAATGCCTGAGCTCTTCCTCCATACAAGAAAAATGATCCTTCCCTAGAAAGCAGTTGTGATGATGCATTGTGAGAGGTTTAGACAGTGTAGTGATAAGCACCGTACAAAAACAAACTACAGCAAGATAAAGCTTGTACTGTCAGTCACCAATATGTGAGGAGGTGTTTTTCAAAGTGACATTTTTGTATTATTTACTATAAAAGTGGGAAATTTTTACTTCTCTTTTTGACTGTACAATTATTGTACAGTAAGCATGTAAACACAGACAGCTTAGAAATAAGACAGGTAAGGGTAAATGTGTGAACTCTAAGTGATGTCATGCAGTGCTAAGATTCATATTCAGACCTCTCCCTTTGATGACCATGTGTGCTGAGGATAAATGTGGCTCCAAGAGGGCAGCTCTGGCCAGAACAGGAGTCAAAGATGGACAGACTGCAGAAAAGAGTCGCTTTGAAGCAACTTGGCACACTTATTTATGTCCTATGTCAACTCCTATTTATATGAAACAAACAAAATTATGTGCTACTTAGGAAATAGACCTGTGGATCTCGTTGCCAAAAATGCTGCAAGCGCTAACATTACAAGGGTACTAGGGTGGAGAAATAAATGAAAGAGAAACCCATTGAAAACACAGAAAACACATCTAAATGTCAGACAGCTAAAATAGTTGGAAACTGGGAAAGGCTGATATCTGCTTTTCCAGTTCTTGGCTTTGCCTTGGCATTAACATGTGGAATACTGGGGACATGACACTGACTTCAAAAGACTTTCAGATGGACCAGTTAAAGCTTTTCAGAACAAATTTTCCAGGACACACACACACACACTTTTTTGTTGCCAGGACCTAAACCACAGCTGGTACCAAAGACCATTCATGGTGATATGCTTAGGCTGGACCACCAAGGCCAGGAGTTTCAGCAGAGACCTTCATTCCCACTGACTGGTGTTCTACTCTTCCTCCTCTAATACAGAAGCTCACATTTATGAAGGCATCCTCTTCTTTGAAATAAGGACACTTTTTTTTTTTAATTAATCAAAGGAGACAGCCTGTATTTTAGAACAAGCATGATTATCCAGTGATGAAAATTTCCATGTCACAGACAAAAGTGCTGTCATGTTACATAAGAACAACTGCACATCTCACACAATCCCTGTTGACTTGTACTTCTCCAGGTATCAGGTTTACCACAGGAGGGAGGATAACAAATGTACAACCTAAACCTACTGATGGTACTAACTAAACAAATGACACAGCCATAAGCTCACAAATGGAGGAATAACAGAGAACTACAAAGAAAAAGCGGTATAGCCACCAGAAACACAAGCTCTTGTAGTTCGTTTTGTGTTCACTCGTATTAGTGGAGTTCAGCACATCCTATAGAAAAAGTAGCACCTTTCAATCAGAATAATTAGCACCTTTGGATTGAAACATGCTTCAACTCCAACATGAACAGTTTAATAGAAGGTATCTGCTACAGATAAATGATACAGGCTGCAATTTAATTGCACAATATTTCATAATGGACTTCTCTCTTTAAATTCCTCTGGAGTTCAGTAATGCTAATTGGAGCCCTCACCCAATGGTGTGTTTGGGAAAGCTACCCATCTTATGCTATGTCTTCAGGAGGACACGAGTGCCACGGTGTGTGTACAGGCACTGGTGTGCACAAGGACAGGAGAGATTTTGGAGAGCACAACGTCTGCAGAGGGAAGGCCCAGTCATGTCCCCAGTGGAGCTCAGCAGCATGGCCAGCTCCTCAGGACAAAGGCTGGGCTTGGAGCTCAGCCTCTTGCCTCTGGTCAGGGCTTAGGTGCAAGCTGTGCGAAGGGCTGTGAATTTCTAACAGTTCTCCTCTGCCCTGTGTCCAGAGGAAGGACTGGAGACCATCTGATCCTTTAGAGTAAAAAGCCTGTGTCATGTCTGCATCACAAAAACTTAAATCAGCATTAAAAAAAAGATGTTAGCAGCAGGGAACTATGGCACAGATAATTTACACTGTGTAGGGTTTTTTTTCTTTTTTTATTCCCCTACTAAAAAGTTCCAATGATAACATCATCCAGGAATATCTCTTCTTAATGTCAGCTGGCAACGACTGCCCGTTCAGCTGTAATATTTTGAAAAGCTATTAAAATAACCTAAATAATGTGTCCCCTGATTTGCAAACATTGCCAAGTACAGCATCTCTCATGTCTCTCCACACATGCATATTCTGAGTTTACAAAAACACTTGACAATTATTATAGAAAGGCCTGCAGACCTTTCTTTCACATTGCATTTATTCTGCATCTTCTCAAGGCGAAAACAAGCACACATTCCCTACCAGCTGGGGTGCACCATGTTAATTTTGATAGAGCAAACAGATCCAGACATACAAAGCTGTAAACATGTACAAGTACTAAGCAAGGTTCAGAGGAACTAATTCAGACACCTTGATAGGAGCACCATAGCAACAGCCTCCAGTAAATCTTTTTAACCCTCTCTTAAAGATATAAAGGAGGAGAGGAAAACTGCTAAAGCATTTGAAAAGCAAAAGCCAAAGTGAAATTAAATTTAACAATGCTGTTTACCTCTTTGCCTGTAGAGAGGAATTTTGTTAAATGAAAAATGCATTTATTTGTCAGTCTTTTTCAGGACATTAAAGTATTTAGCTGTCTCTTTGGGGAAAAGAGAGGAACTGGAATTGTTGCTGCTCTTTGAGGCTGCTTTCTGCTTCCCAAAAGACAAAATGGAGCAGACAAAAAACTAACAGATATGCTCAGTTCTTGTCTAGACCTGGTAAATCTCAGACTAGGGGAGCACTACATAGAGAACTCCATTTTCTGCCTCTCTGGTTGTGCTGTTGCTAAAGATAACTGGACTTTTTCTCTTTTAGTTCTTCTCTTTCTTTTCCTTCCTTCCTGCCTGCCTGCCTGCCTGCCTGCCTGTCTGCCTCCCTCCCTCCCTGCACCCAGGGACCAGAGCAGGGAAGGGACAGGACATGGAAGAGGGACAATACAGGTAAGCAGAGTCCTAGGGGTGGGGCCAGCGTATAGGTCATGGCAGGCACAGCCTCAGATACACTCTCCCTGTTTCAGTCATCACTACAAAACGTTGATGTGGGGATGTAATACAGTGGGGATCACCAAATAGCTTCCAGAGATTGGCTCACTCCTGTCAGTCCACCCGTCTTCTTCACATGACCTGACAGGGAAGAAACTGAGACAGGGAACAATTGGTTTTCTCAGTTTGTCTATTAGTTAAGCCTAAATCAAAGCTTGATTTCTTTTCCATGTTGTCTTCCAGGTAACTTTTGATCTTGGTAGTAGCAGTAGGGTTTTTTTTTTTTCTGACAAGTTCAGAACTGTATACTGCTTGCAAAATCATTTATAGAATAAGGACTTGTACTTTGGCCAGCTTGGGTTTTAAGCCTTTATAAGTCTTCTCAGTAACCCCTTATACCTCCCTTTGGTGATATGCATAGCCCAGCAGTCAGGGTCTGAAATGCAATGCAAATGCTAAAGCAAGTGCCTTCCCCTATTGCCAAGTTAGTGAGCCCTGCACATGACACAGGACAAGGAATATAGCCCTGAGTGGAAGTCCCAGGGGTGCAAGCAGACCTATTTTTAATCAAAACACTTGAAGTTTGAGTGAAATGCTATTTTTTTTAATCTTTGTGGAAGTAAATCAAAATTTTATTCAAGACAAATACCAACCAGAATAGCTATTTTCCTATCAACTACAATCAACAGTTATGACTGTAATAATTTAAATATCATTATTTCATGCTATTAATAACATCAGCACTTCAGATAAAACATGAAGTGACTAATCCAAGACAATATAAGCAGTAACTCCAAACCCAGTGTTACTCCTGCCTCAGTGCTTACTCTGCTAGGCCAGGACATTCATTGGTATTCAGGAACTGCCGCCTGAAACAGAGATTCAGGTGTGCTGTATCCACACACATATTTTTAAAGCTTTTATACTCTCTGCATGCAGATTGCAACCCTTCCTGATGAGTCTATCCATGCTCCTGAATTTTAAATCTGACACTATATTCATTTAAGCTCATGACAACGTGAACAGATTTCTATTCACGGAAAAGAAACTGGCATCCCATCCCCCTCTCTCCACACACATTTCACTGAAACAGTAGTGGTAGAATTGGCTGGATAGCCCTTAATTCCACACTAACTACTTTGCAATCATGTTTTTTTTAAAGAGATTACCTTCACAATGGCGTTGAAACTAAAGCACTTTTAAAATGCACAGTATTCTCAAGAAATAACTGAAATTATTTCTGTGAGTAATAAAGATGTTCTTTTTAATGGCAACTCTGTTATCTGAAGTGAAAGACTGTCAGTCCCTCATTCAAATTGTTGCATGCTCAAGAAGTACTTATTGCTGCCTTTTCCCTCAATTGCTCTCATAGGCCTTCATGTTTAGGGCACTTGTGAAATAGCATCAGCTGTTCTTCACCCCTCATTGGGAAGGGATGGCATTATCTACCCACAATCGATGTTCATGGGATGAATGCCATGTGGTAGCACCTGCTGGAAAGAACCACTCTCCCTTTTCCTTAAATCTATTCATTCTGTGCTTCATTTCCCCCTCTTTTAAATGGTAGTAGCGACACTTCTTTTCAATGTTTAAGCAAAACATGCTGAAACACAGAGAATTGTTTTTTAAAAGAATAAAAATCACTCAAAGTAAGTAAAAGGAAGAGATGTAAATTAGGCTTTGATGAGCATGCCCGCAGTGTGCGGCATCAGACTGGTAGTTGTCATTCCACCTGCAATTCTCTACAACATGCAAGGCTGCTCAGTGTTACCAGACAGTTTGAATGCAAAGGAGTAGTTAGAGTTATTCGTTTTAGCAGCAGTGAGAATCAAATAGAATGAAAATTCCTTAGTCAGTGGGAGGGTATACAAGGATGAATAGAGCAGAGATGGATTGCAGGTCTAAGGATTTGCTTCCAGTTAAAATACAGTAAGTATGCATTTATTTCTAGTGTTTATATGTTTATGCTAAACCAAAAAGAGAAGTTTAAAAATCCCCAACAACGTAGCAGAAACATATGAATCATCAACAGAGCTTCAAGGGGTATCAATTAGGATACATACGTTAACATCAATGGGTCTGTGCTCAAGATCTGGCTCCAAGTGAAATTTTCAGCTTACTGGTTATTTAATCAAGCATCTGAAGAACTAAGAAAAAAACCCAAACCATAACATTTCCTCTTGGTACAGATATAATTAACACTTTTAATTTTTTGTAATGCAATTGCATTGCACATGAGTAACTACTTGCATTTCAGCCCACTGCAGCAGCAGTTTCTGTGCACAGTGGCATCCTCAACCAGAAGGAGCAGATTTCTTAAGTCAGCAACAGAGCTGTGCAATCCCAGGCAAATCTATCTCCAAGATAGTCTTGTGGGCTCTGCAGATATTAACTGTCATGAAAGGAGTCTAAAGATTTGTTGGTGTTCATTTTGATTAACGTAATCTATAAGCAATAAAACCAAGACTCTCCACAGCACAGGGAGCTACAGCTGAGCATGGCAACATCCTGAGTATATTGGCATCATAATATCCTTCAGTCTCCTAATGTGTCTGTACCTAACTTCCTCCTGGGCTCAGCCCCAGTCCTCACTCACAGAAACTGGAGAAGGAGTAAGAGCTCTTGGGCACGAAAACTGGTAACAATAAGTGAATTGCTTTCAGCAAAGACATATCTCTCAGTGTGACAGTGCCAAAATTTAACTGTTTGCCAGAAATCTTTCATTTCTTCAAAAATCTTGTAATGATGGTTGTAAAATGATAGTCTTAAGCATTGCTTAATATCAGCAGGTAAAGAGCAAAGGAGTTGCTTATCTTCCCTTCAGACTGTCTGCTCTGAAGGTCCCAAACAAGTCAAATGCTGAGCCCAGATGACTGCATTGCCTCACATTTCTCCAGCCACTGAAATGAAGACATTTGAATGATTGGATTTTCAGACTTCAGATAACTATATTTAAGATTTTGGAGAATTTAGACAGTGTAAAGGCTACGTTTCTGGCAATAACATCATAACTCAGCCTGCTGTGAGGGAATACCTCTGCTTCCAAGCTTACAGTACCTCCATTCATACACACAGGAAAGGACTATCAATTTGAATTTTCATATAATTTCTAGGACTGTTTTATATACATTTGACTGTTTATGGCGGATGACATTAAAATATCTTGTTTAAAAAAACAATCTTATCTTGTAAAGCCCTGATCACTCATTAGGAAGGCATTAGAAAGAAAAAAAACCCAACTCTTAATTAAAAAAGTACCTGTACATCTTGATTCCTCTAGCAAGCGTGATCTGTGTCAGTCAGCTAACTCCCTGAGAGCCCAGTCCCAAAAGTGATCACATATGATATGCTAGTCTGGGAGCAGCACGCAGCTGTAGAGCCTCCACTGAGCCACCCCTGTCTAATTTCTAGATCATAAACATGTTTTAGGATCAATCAGACATCAAGCTGTGCAGTCCCATTTAGACTGGACTACTTTAGGACTACTGGCATATAATTGCTAATTAAAATTTAGGTAACTGTGGAAAATAAAAGTTCAAGGCTTCTGAAATGTAGGTGCCTTTAAGAGTTAGAATGTAGCAGAGAAGAATTCATTGAAGATCACATTTTGGATGATGGATCCTTAAATACATACCCTATTATTAGCACTAATAGAAGGTCACAAGAGCGTGGATTTAGCCTTAAAGAACTGGTTTAAAATGAACAACTCTTTTATCCAAATATTTTGTAATATATTTTGCCTCTAGTAAAAAAAGGCCTATTTAAATAAATTCAAGGGAAAGGGGAAAAGATTTTCAGTTATTTAAAATAATTGAGCAAAAGAGGAAAATGGAAAGGGTAAAAAACCAGCCTAAATATTTTTATTTTCATTTTTGTTTAATATGTGTTAAACGAGTTTGGTTTTGAAATGAAACCCATTCCTTCATTATAAACGTTGACCAGCTCAAATCACATATTTGTTTGAAGTTGTTCTCACAGCAAACGCAGCCAAGAGCTGAAAAGTTCTGGTTTTGTTTGAAAAAAGACTTAATAGCTGTAAAGCTCCTCTGCTTTGCCCAGTTACACTTGTTAGTCTAATAAAATGCAGTTGTTCACTCTTCTAACCATGATGTCTAGAACTCAGTATCTTTTCTGCAAAGAGGTTCTGAGATGCACAATGAAAATGTACCTCTGCTTTGCAGAAGTCACACACAGCAAAAAAGTCAAAGAGGAGAAACAATACTAGGGTAGTCCCTGGACCTGTCTCTCAGTTATGGGGAAAGCCATGACATTTAGCTTCAGTTAGACACCGTGACATTTAGATGGCCAAAATAAAGCAAAACAAATTGCAGCACGTACCTTGTGCACAGAGCGCGCTTTGACAGCCAGAACATGCTGGCAGGATTTTGTGCCACACTGAATTACTCTCTAGAGTGATATGACACTGAATCACCATGTACAGGGGTTGTATTAACCAAACCCTGACATCTTTATTCATGTAAATAGTATCATTGCATTTAAGGAACTATTCATATGCATGAAAATTGGAGGAGCCAGGAAGATGCCCAGTCACTTCTGCAGGGCTTTTTTTTCCCCTAAAGTTTATAGAGTTTTTCATATCATAATTTTCTTATTACATGTCCTTGGCAAATACTATTTCCAAATGCTACTAGAAGTGCTCTCTTCATACACTTCAATTAGGAAGAAAACCTCTTAAACATAGACACAAAGGCAGCAATGCAGCTACACTCAGAATAAAGTAATTTCATAACCTCATTGTATTCCTTTCACAGTCTGGGCTTGGTATAAGAAATTAACTTCACTCTTGACAGCAACATACAAAATATATTTAAAGATCTTTTTCAGCACATGCACCATTAGTGTTACAGCTTTCTGCTTTGCATCAAAAGCCCACAGGAAATCTGCTGACCCCCCAGCTTTTCTGTGCCTGCTTTGGAGGAGGGTTCACAAATCCCCTTTCCCCCACTGTAGAGCTATTCAGGAGTCAATTCCCATGAAGGAGCATGTTGCATATTCAACAGCTGTGAACTGCCTTATTCCACTGCTATTATGATTTTTCACTTGCTGTTCTATTCACAAGTGAAATAAAGTGCACTGGGGCCTCGGTTCCCAGATCTTTACTCATCCACCACTGGGATTCATGCGGGCTTCTGGGTTTAACTCACTCGTGACAGAAAACTAAACCTGGCTGAAAGGAGCTGACAAAAATTCCCAGAGCTTTCTTTAGGTTTTTGGCTCTCAACAAGGCAGAGACTCTGGAGGGTATGGTAGGAGCTGACCTGCAGGGAATCAATTCATCCCAGGTTCTTCCTGAGGTTGTTGTATCAGACAATTCATGTCCTCACTGGATACAGAATGACTATTTGGGTTTGCAGGCACTGAAGATAAAGACCCAAGGCTATTAGCAGCTTCTTAGCACTGGTGTAACTGGGACTGTGTTAAGAAGTTAGAATGAGATTGAAAAGTAAGCCTATATTTAATATGTCTAAAAGACATCATTAAGAATAAAAAAGTAACTCCCCCCCCCCAAGATTATCTTCTTCAACTGGGAACACAGAGTTTCTAGGACACTACAGCCTTCACTAGGTACTGCACAGAGCCATTCTCCTCACACTAGGAGAACCCCACAGTTTCAGATCTGAGCTGGTCGTCCATGAAATCCAGGACTTCATTTGTTCCAGTATCCATGCAACCAAGAACATATTCTACAAAAAGTACTAAATCCTTTCAAAAAGACAATCATGGTAAGAGCATGCTGGCTTCTTATATATAAATAAGGTAAAAAGTTAGTAAACAGAATTGTGAATCAAACATTTATATCAATTGAATTTGTTAGATGTGGTTTTTCCTCTTCTCTCCTATGAAAAGAAAGAGTTGCATTATTCTAGGACTTGTTTGAAGGCTTGCATCTCTTCATAAAGTCACATAAGTTATACTGATAAATTCTCTAGTAATCCTGGGTTGTTTGGGTTTCATTTGAATTTTTTAAAACATGGCATGCTACATATTTTCTTGGAAGTTGTGTGCAGGGTTTGAACCATCCAGGGAACATCACAATCTCTAACACATTAATTCTCCTGGAAAAAAGGCAAGTTTAGGACAGGACAAAGCAAGGACTAAGATGGTAATTTTACAGTGATGAATTACCAGCAATCAAGAGCAAATGAATAAAAATCTGTTGGCAGATATGACCAGATTTAATTACTAGTGATGGTCAAGCCAAAAGCAGAACAAAAATATAATGGAAAAATATCACAAACAATTATACATTTATCCCAATTAATACAGACATTGTACATCTATCCACTCAAGATATTTCATAATGGCCTTCCAATTCATACTCCTGAAAGTAACATTTTACTCCTCCTGACACACTGCAAAGGGATATTTTTGCTCAGTTGAATAACTATGAAACCGTCCACATATTGCAACCAGATGTCATTCTCAACTACACGATATCAAGGACTAAATTCTAACACCAATGCTCAAATTTACCAATTTCTGCCCTCAGATTCCGAGTGCTATTTTGGTTTGGAATGATACCTGCCACTTATAGGTTTTAATTTATTTTCTTATTCAGCTATCTTCTTTCAAACAAAAGTGGTTGAAAATACACAGTCCCTTTTCTGAGGTAGCTTCTCTGGCACAGTTGAAGAAGATGCTCCATAGAAGTTGACCTTTTCAAAATATAATTTACTTCCCTGCATATATAACCAAATGTCTGTCTCCTGCTTTCCAGAGGAATCTCTGAATCTTGGAGATAATAAATTGCTTTCAATGTGACTCTCAAGCTTCTTGACACAGCTGAGGTGGGAAAAATGAGTGTGTTTATATACCAACAAGCACAGACTGCTCAAATACAGAAGTGGGCATTACCAGTTTTCATTAAATATATTAAAGAGATTAAAATTAAATTTCTATCACAGCTTGTCTGCAACACAAAGGCAAATGGTGAGCACACTCTTTCACAAGTGTGGAGTTTGACTTTCCTTGCCTTGTTCCCTGTGACTAACAAGGAAATAAGTGGAAAGACAGCACTGAAGACCTGAGCTGTCGGCCTTTGCCTGCCATTTTGCGGGAGAGAATTAGAGTGGAGAAACAGAAGGAGGAAAAGGCTGGTTCCTCTTTGTAGCACTCAGACAGGAGGATAATATTCCTCACTTGCACGATACTGCTCAGCTGGTACCAGTGCTCATATTAACTCTCACACAGCTCTCAACAGCCTGTGACAATATAGCTTTTATAATTCAGTAAGGAAAATAAGCTTTATATGCTCCTTCACCTATGGCTGCACCAGGTACATCAGCACAGCAGTGAAACATTTCGGCAGAGAGGGAATGGGGCCAACAAGTCCACTGAGTGAGCGGACTTGGCATTTGGTGCTTTGAAAATCCCACTGTCAGTCTCTTGGGAAGCCAGAGCTGTTGACAAAAGGCAGTGCAATTATTGGCACTGGGTTGTACAAAGGTTACACCATAAAAACTTAACATTCCCCATAAGAAATGAAGGTGTTAAAATAGCAGCTGGGTAAATATAAGATAATAAAAGAAAGCAGCATGAGTTCCCTAAGTTCAAATCAGGCAGACAAGCATTTTGCAGAATTAATCTTATTAAAGAAACATTGTCACTTTAAAAATTAATCTAAACCCAAAACAATTATAGCAATCAGTGAAGATAAAAATTACCTATTAAACATAACAATTAATTCCAAAAAAGTGTCAACTCTTTTACTTCCATCTTTATGTTTTTCTGTAGTAGAGTGCCAGGTCCATATATGTATTTTCACTTCTGTTTACAATAGATTGACTTTGACACACTATTGATAGTCTATACCAGAACATCAAGTCATTCACTCTTCGTATTAATTATTCTTCATTAGGTTTAGCATGTATATTCTACTTATAACAAATTAATAATAATACTGCGGTCAGAGAAATGAAACATAAACTTAGGGTAGGAAATCTCAACTCGCTTCATAGAAGCATTTCCAGCTCAATCACGGCAGAACAATGTTTTTTGTACAACTTCCCCAAGATGTTTTTCACCACATGGGACCTTTTTTATTAAAAAAGCCTCCAAAACTTTAAAATGAAATCTTTTAAATAAAAGCTTGACAGAATGAGGGACATGTCTTGCATGCTAATCCAGTATCTGTATTTTTGATATCCCAAGCCTGAAATACAGCAAGGAGAATAAAATATCTTTTAAAATCTTTTTCTTTCTAAAGGGAACTATGGAGGCTTCATGATATTATCTATGACACTGATTTTTGTTTCAACCTCTATTAAGAAATGTAGCAAAGAACTTCATTACTCAAATTAATTAGACTTCAGTGAATGCATTCATGAGGAAACTACATCATACAACATGAACAACAGGATCATAATATGACACTGCAGAAAATCTGGTGAATAATTTCTTACCCCACTGCACACAGTAGCACAAGTACAGATGCATATGGATATTGACTCTGTTTTAATCTCTGGGCACCAAGGACCTTGACAGTTTTAAACATTCCATTAAATTCCCATTTAATCTTAAAAGGACCAAAGTATCTTAAAATAATTGTCTAAGTCTTTATATGGCACCAGCATTTTGCCCCCTACAAATGCACACCTCTGCTTTGACAAGCACTGCATGGTCCTTCACAAGGAATCCCACCATGGGCAGAAAGGTGGGTTAATAATAATGAGAAGGAGCCTGTGCACAATTAAACCTCCTGAAAATCCTAAACCCTGGGCACAAGGGATGTGCTGTCCCGTGGGTACAGGCTGCAGGCTAACATTATTAAATCGCATGTTGAAACAATGATAACACAAAGCTACAGTTTATTAGTCCAGTATGGAGAATAATTGCTTAAATAAAATACACTATAGCCAGTAAGTCAGTTTTTATTGTGTGGATTAAAGCATCATTGCCCAAAAACAGTTATTTTTGCTTGCTCTTTGCATGTTTTGGCTCCTTGGCCAATGGCTTCAGGTTGAGGGGACAGAACAGTGCAGTGGAGATGGGAGTATATCGTCAATTGCCAGGGACAAGATGAGAAGCAATGAACTTCCAGGGGAACACAATTATTTGAGAGTTCTTCACTTCCAGTACTTTAAGCTTAAGACAAATGCATTATCTAGCCAGGTAGAAACCAACAGGAAGTGTTGCTAAACAAGTGATGCATTTCCTTGAAATGCAATAAGCATGATACTAGCCCCCTTACCAGATATTTCTTTCAATTTAGCTACATCTGTTTAAAATAGGAAGTTCAGCGAGACTATAAAGTGTCCCTTTTTTATGTTAATTCAGTGAGAATGAAGAATGATTTGGACCATGTGGATAATGTTTCAAATTCTGAAGAATTTGGCCTTACGTTACTTATTTTATTGATGACAGTGAAGCCAAATGGGCTTAATTTGAATGGCTTGTCCAGCACACATATTCCTTGGAAGACTTACACTGTGAAATAAGGATGCTAATACCTATGGCACACACAAAAAACCTGCACACAAAACAGCTGGCCCTCCTATGTCCTCTCAATAACTCAAAGCTGAACTAAGTAAACTATTCATTGAAGTGGTTATTTCCTAGGTAGTACTTCTTTCACAAGGCACAAGAGATGTTAACAGCTGGACATTTCTTTGAATATGTACTGCACGATATGAAAGTGACTCATAGCACGGCATGACTTTGCCTGTTAGAACAGTTACAATCACTGACCTGCTTCAAATTTGTGATGAGGTGTGAGAGAGTTACAAATCAGCTTTCTAGCATTACACATACCGATTATCTATTAAGGATAATAAATTGATACTGCAATCAATATTGAGACGTTGCATTGTATTGTTGTAACTGATAAAAGCTATTGGTCACAATGTCTTATCTGTGACGAGTGCTGTCATTTCCCTTTTATATTATAACAGTGTAGAGACTGGGCTTGCAAAGAACTCTTGGAAGAGACTCACATTCAAGAGAAGGTACTTAAGCTTTCGAGTGCTCCTTGCAGCCATGAGCACAGCCCAGGTTATCCCAATGTTTTTTTCTTGCATAGGACCAAACCTCTTTCTAAAACACCTGAGGCTCCTCCTATACAGCTCTGACCTGCCTCCAAGGCAGCACAGACCCTACTCTTTATCTATTCATGCCTTGGGGATGATATACTGGACACATTAAAACACAGCAACTGAAATCTCACAACCTTGATAGACTCCTCCTTCTGTGACAGCAAAGACTTCTATGGAAAAACTGAAGAATGCAATCAAAAAATAATTAGAATTATCACTCTAATTACTGCATTCATTTTCTAATGCTAATACTGATAGGAAACACTAATTGTTGTTTACTGTGGGATGAATATTTAAACTTGACACAGAAGTGGGGAAAAAAACTGGTTTATTCCACTTGGAATAGATGTCAACTGCAGACACACAAACTTTGTAACATTTTAATTTTTAAAATGACATGGTATCCTGTTAATACAAATACACAGAAGATCTGTACACGAAAAATTACAGAATATATGATCACAGTACCCTCAGAGAATAGCATTCAAATACAGTTTTAAAAAAATCAGAACAAGCTTGAATATCACAAAATATTAACAAATATATGTGGTTCTTTTAATTAGCATTTTCCTGTTCTTCTTTTTAGGGTTTATACTTACAGGCTTCTTTCATTCAACCAGAAAGGTTTAAAAATTAACTCTTTTTGAAATGTAAAAAGATATTCTCATCAATTTAGAGAAATTCAGGAATAACAACTTCAAAAATACCCACCCAAAATTGTGACAATTGGCAGCATTGCAATCATAAAAACTTTTGAAGGCATTACGTGCCTATTTACATTTTCCCCTTTTCTGCTAAGGAAATGTGGTGATACTGGTGCACCAAGAAAAAGATTGCAACAGGTTGTAAATATTTAACACAGTTTTGAACTGTAGCCACATTCACAGTTCAACTGAAGTTAAATTTAGAAACAACAGTGAAAAGCTGAAGTTACTCCAGGATATAAGGCTAAGTACATAAGTAACTGCTGAAAATCTGGACTACCAGCTATCACTGTAGAACAGAGACTGCAAAAGTAACATTCAAAGCCTATTAAGAACACAATATTAAACAGCAAATTAGCTAGAATAACATAAAATCAGAGAACAGAGGCCTTGTAGTTCATCCACTTAATCGCTTCATGTCATCTGCTACACTGCAGCTTATTACAAAAGTATATAAATACAAGAATAGTAAATCAGTATCTATGTTATATAATAAATAACCTTTCTATATAAATTATGAAAATACAGCTACAGTAAAATCAGTGCAAAAATGACCAAAATGTACTGAAGGATCACTGAGTCCTGCCTGCCAGAATGTGCATCATAAAACACCCATATTTCATCTAGTGCATCAAATGCTGACAAGAATTAAAAAATGCACAATGCACATCACTAACTGTGCCACTCTAAAATTACAGCTATTTCCAATGCCAGATAAATCAGATTAAAACAACACGTTATTTGAACCACACACTTCATTCTTTCTCATTATTTTACTGAATTTTAAATAACTGCCTCTTTCCTAATTGATACTCAAAATGAAAGTTGCCCTCATAAGTCCATGTTTGCACGAGCAGCCTTTTTAGAATTAAGAAAGTTCTTTTTCTTTTTCCTTGGAGAATTACGTGAAGCAAGTATTGGATCACTCGGCTCACGGAACAAAAATATCTTCTCCCCTGTATCTAACAACTCAATGGCTTCATTAGTTGCAGTGTTCACAGAAACAGGTGGATCGGACTGTTCCATAGGAGGATGTGTAGGTGAACATCCAAGATGAACGAATGCTGCTTTTTCCAAGAGAGCACATTGCTTCTGCTTTATCAAGCTACATTAATGAAAGAAAATTGAATTGAAAAATGAGAACTGGGGCAAAAAAAGGATAAATGTCCATATCAATCCTGACATAGAAGTGGTGACTCTGGAAGCTACAAAGAATTGTAACTTTCAATCCCCAATAATTTACATATCATTTTATGAGAGAAAAAATTGCAAAAGGAAAGGTAACCTAATAATAAATAAACATAGGGAAGATGAGAAGTGCATATGAAAAATGTGAGAATTTTGTGGATAGGTACAGAAAAATCTTTTTAGGTATTTACTACATTTACGTATTATGTGTAAACATGTTGTAGGAAACACAAGTACCAAACAGCAGAACAGTGTTAGAAAATGCATATTTATGAACTTACTTTCTGATTGCTAACAGTTGTAAGAAGAGTCTTTGGAAATTAAATAAACTGTAAACCAAAAAGCCCATATATGTTTCTTCCAGTTTTTTCCTTACCTGTCTTTCCTGTTTTTTAGAGAAGGTATCTTTTCTAAACTTCTGTTTATCAGATCTTGCCTTACTTTTTTCTCCCGTGCTTGCCACAACTCTTGGTTCTTCCTGAAGCAGAAGGAAAAAAAAAATTCCCAGCAGCAAATCCCAAAATATACACATTTTTCTCCCCTTTCTGACTTTAGCTTCCAAACCCATGACAGTAATAACACAGATACAGCCAGTAAGAGTGTTCAAGTATTTTTGCTGCCCTGCCACATCATTTAAATCAGCTAAGATCACACCTCAGGGCATGGTCCCAAGGACCCTTATCTGCTCCTGGACAACCCACGTCTGCCAACTAGAGGACTCAGTCTCTCTGAGTAAAGGGAAAAAAGTGACCACTTGGGACTTCAGTAATGACATCCACTGCTAGAAAGCAGGACCTCCCCTATATCCTTAGGAGCTACAGACACCTAAAAATTGGTGTGCTATGAATATTATAAATACAAAAAGCAGGTGGAAAATATTTTAACAAACTCCAATTCAGTCAACAGAAAGAAAATTATCAGAACGAGATCTATGAATCTATCTAAAACTGTTTAATTAATGAACTTGTAAAATTTGTTAACTTTTTATCAATCAACCAATTTCTTATAGTTAAAATATTTCACAAAATAAGGGAGTAGTTTCAAAGTATTTTTACCCCACAAAATACTTCAAAAGGAAACTTAGGCACCTGTGATTTTCTCTATTGCTGTCAATCTCCTTGTCCAGCAAATACAAGTACATGTAAAGCAGTAATCTTGTCTTGCAGTGGTCTACCAGAAAGCATCACACTTACCTTTTCTTACAGTTGCCAGAGTCATCTGCATTACTGTCACTATCAACAACACCATCTGAATATTTATTGATGGAATCGAGGACAGAAAGAACCTCACTTTGTGAGCTGGAGGGCAGCAACCAATTCAGGATCCTGTGCAACATCCCCATTGGCACCCTCGTCAGTTTAGCTAAATAACCTGCCAGACGGAGCTCCTGGAGGATTAATAAGAAGAAGACAGATAAATTTAGCATTGAAAATAAATGTTATCCAATCTTAATTACTATCATTAAATAACTATTGATTATAGAAACAAAAAATATTATTGAAAATCATTTTAGTAGTGACAGTTTTGGTGTTAACTGATCACAGTGCCATGTTCACTGTTTCTACCCACATGTATCTCACCCATGTATATCATGGTTTTCCATTTCTTTTGGGATATAGGCAATGTAAATGTTAAATAACCAGTTGATTTTTCTATATCTGCTTAGGGTATATACTCAATGCTCTTCAGTCTGAAAAGTCACAATGCAACCATATTTTAACATCTAAGGCTCAGTTAATTCATGGATTCTACTGTTATAAAGAAATCCTTTCAAGATAGCGAGGAAGCAATATGGCATTCCATGGTCTGTAAAATTAAGAGGGGAAAAACAGTCTATAAAACCTAATGACAACATTTACATGTTGTTATGCTTGATCACTTCATTGTTCAGCTTCTCTCGACACCAGATTCTGTGATAAGCTCAGAGAACAGTTTGTAACATTTGTTAAGAGGTAAAGGAAACACCTGTTTTTGTTTTGGTGGTGTTTTTTTTTTATTTCCAAATGTCCTCTCTTTGTTGGCCCAAAGGTCAGTAGTAATGCATATTCATTCATATAATGTTCAAATAGACCGAGATCAAATTTAGTTGTTCTCTAGACACTCAGTCAGCCCCATTTCCTGCCCCCCTCCAAACACCAAAATCCCATTGCTATTTTCTGCTCTGTTGTCAAAAATAATGTGTCCCCCGGGCTGTTTCTGCAGATATCTCACATGTATCAAACATGAAAAGTCTACAATATATTGAGAACTACATGGTAAGAAAAGAGTAGAGTAAATTAAAGCAAGTTAAATGTCTCAAAGAATGACAGAAAAAAAAGCTGCTGTTGTCTATTCAAACCATATATGTATCTCAGGTAGCTGAAGTTGGGTTAAGACGTGCCAAACACTCAAGATGACTCACAACAGCCGAGTCATCTCCGCTCTACAGACCCTCCTATAAGCATTGATGGAGGAGATGCCTACAAAGCCCACGTCACACAGAAAACCCACAAGGTCCCACATACAGGAAGACAGCCGGTTTCTTTGCTCACAGTGGATTCAAAATGTCACAGCAAATGTTTAAACCCTGCCTCTTTTTTGCATGACAAGTTTTCAGAGGAGTGAATGCACCCAGGAGATCCCTGTATTAAGTGAATCTTATTCTTTGAAAGGAATAAAGCATCACCAGCTAGGCAGTCTTAACAAACATTTAGATGGTCACACAAAATAAAGAAATCAATAAACCTCTTTTTCCCATATTCATTCTCCAAGCAGAGAACTCCTCTCCGAAAGGTAGGAACACTAGCCACTTTGCAAAATTTCTTGGGCTCTTCAGTGCTGTGACAGGTTTTCCATGGAAACCACTGAGATCACACAGAATTAACAAGACAAAATCCTAAGACTGATGAGAGATAAGTAAATTGGGGCAGTTGTTAAAACGTCCAGTATTTTCAGCCTAAACATGAACCAAAGTTGGACACTAAAGACATGTCTGCTCAGGCTAATCAGGGGAAGAAATTATTTGATTCTTCTCTGGAGAGGAATGTAAATAAGATCACCTACTGACACCTAATTTCTATAGTTGTATACTGAGTGTGTTGTACTTTTGGTCTTTAAAAACTGTTCTTCTAGAAACTTACAAAAAACAACATTAAGTGCAAATAAACATGACAGACCTCTGTGACCTATTCTGCCCTCAGGATCTTTAACTCAGTAATTTACACATGGATGACTGAAACATCATGACTTTAGTATTGCTTTCTTCTTACCAGTTTCCTCTTTTCTCTGACCCTTACCTTTCTGCACCAAATATGATTTGGACTGATGAGCAACCCTTAATACTTTTCTAACAAAGCAGAATTAAAAATTAAGCAATTCTGCAAGGTGCAACAATGCTGTCAACAGTCCCAAAAGTGGCACAGGTGTCCATCATACAGCAAAGGGAGAGCTGGTGTCTGAACGTGCACCGAGCAGCACTTTCAGATGCTCACGGTTACCCAGACCAGCTTGCAGAAATGGGAAGAAGTGAATGTGCATCCATACACAGGAATGGTCACACTAGTCAGACCAAAAGCCCTCCAGTGTGGGATGAGTTTGATTCTTCACGTAAAATACCACAGAGATCAGGAACTCACTTTTTTGTAATATGGATACAAGTAGTACTTGTGCCACCAACAGACTCATCTGTATTCTCTGAATTCAGACAAAATAAACCCAGGAATGAATTGTAGTTTACAAACAGCAGAATCGCTTTTAAGTATTTGGACTGAGCAATGTGTAATTAAACAACTAATGCAAGAATCAATGAACTTGAACCATGCTGTGTTTCAAGCTTCCCATGCTGTTTCCACATGACAGTCTGCCTGCATCATCTGTTGTATCTAAAATGCAACCAGTGTACCTGGGGCTATAGCTATGAGCTTATTCAAAAGTAACATCTCAGCCAGAGGCTTATGATCCTGAACTCATTTGCATTCAAGCAAATATCTTATTGACCTAGATCTGCCTTGATATGGATGTAAGCTGAAACATGAAGTGTAGGAAAGTAAAACTTCCCTGTTTTTTTCAGAGAGGGTTCTGTTCACAGCTCTGTCTCTTTTCCACTAGTCTAAAGTGGAAAATCCTCTTTAAAGAAAGATAGTTTCCTAATAATTGCCAATGTAATGTGTTCTTTAAATTGCAAGAAAACGGGGAAAAAAGATTTAAAAATCAATTTCCAATATCAGCTCACAAGATAAGCACATCCAAAAGTAGGAATGTGTTACACTGTGAGCATAAATTAATATTCTACTAAGGACGTATTTCTTTACAGTTGAATTAAGAGCAGTAAGGTTTGGAATTACAGTTGGAGTTATTACTATTATACTTGCTGAGAACAGAAATTTTGTTTCATATATCTGCAGGATAAACGTATAGGTTTTATGGAATTTCAACAAAGTATGACACAGGATATCTCTGGGCTACACTTAATATTAATAAATATAAACACAACCCCCCCAATGGTATATTTAATGCATATTTACACAAATAAATTACTTCTTCAGGGAATCTTATGAACAAAACATAAAGCACAGTACCCTAAGTATACACTGAGGAGTGCATCCAGTTTTTCAAGTGCAGTAAGGTGACAGCAATGCTTTTAAATCTCTGTCTTCAACCTGTCAAGATCTATAATTATTAAGGGTCACTGTTCCCCTGCTACGTGTGAAGATGACTGCGTACTGTGAAAATTACGACATACTCTGTTTGCGTGCATATGTAATCTGCAAAACAATGATTTTAAACTCTCAGTTTGCAGAATACATGCCACGTTGTTGAGAAGTTCTTTCACAATATATCTGCATCAAAGAAACTTAACAAGCGTGATGGGAAGACAAATTATAATCCAAGGGGAAATGGTCAATGACGTGCTTTGCCACTCAAGACACTCACAAACCTACGGGGCCAGATGAGATCCACCCAAGGGGACCGAGTAAACTGACGCAAGTGCTCACTGAGGTATATTCCATCATCTACCAGCAGTCCTGGATAACTGGAGGGGTCCCAGTTGACTGGAGGTCACCAAACGTGACACCCATCAGCCCAGAAGGGCTGGAGGGAGGATCTGGAGAACTACAGCCCTGTCAACTTGACCTCAGTGCTGGGGAAGGTCATGGAACAGATCATCTTGGGTGACATCACGCAGCACTTGCAGGACAACCAGGGGATCAGGCCTGGCCAACATGGACTCATGAAAGGCAGGTCCTGCTTGACCAACTTGATCTCCTTCTATGACCAGGGGACCCACCTAGTGGATGAGGTAAAGGCTGTGGGTGTGTCTACCTGGACCTTAGTAAAGCCTTTGACATCACTTCCCACAGCGTTCTCCTGGAGAAACTGGTTGCTCATGGCTTGGACAGGGGCACTCTTCACTGGGTAGAAACTACTTGGATGTCCAGGCCCAGAGAGTGGTGGTTAATGGAGTGAAATCCAGCCGGTGGCCAGTCACCAGTGGTGTCCCCCTGGGCTCAGTACTGGGGCCAATCCTGTTCAATATCTTTATCAATGAAGTGGACAAGGGGACTGAGTGCACCCCCTGTCTGTTCACAGATGACACCAAGTTGGGTGGGATTGTTGATCTGCTGAAGGGCAGGAAGGCTTTGCAGAGGGATCTGGACAGGCTGGATCAATGGGCCAAGGCCAATTATATGAGGTTCAATAAGGCCAAGAGCCAGGACCTGCCCTTGGGTGACAACAACCCCAGGCAGTGCTCCAGGCTGGAGGAAGGGTCTGGAAAGATGCCCAGAAAAGGACCTTGAATGCTTTTTGTCCCCCTCATGAGAAGAAAGACACTGAAGTGCTGGAGAGAGTCCAAAGAAGGTCAATGGAGCTGGTGAAGGGAATGGAACACGAGCTTTATGAGGAGCAGCTGAGGGACCTGGGGTTGTTTAGACAGAATAAAAGAAGGGTCTGGGGGGACCTTATTGCTCTCTACAACTACCTGAAAGGAAATCTGAAAGCCCCCATGAGTATCAAAAGAATTTACAAGACTTGGCCCACCAAGACCGAGGACTTAAATCATAGTAGTGCCGTGAAAAATCTGCAAAGTCCAAATGACCTTTCAAAACCTGTTAACTCCTTACCTGTTTCATTAAAAAAAAACCAAACAAACCCAAAACCAAACAACCAAAATCAAACAAAGAACAAAACCTGAAATCTTGAGCAACTACAAATGGGCAAATAAAGCCTCATTTAATACCATCTCTGAAAAACTGTCACCACCATTCCACAACTGACTGAATACATACAAAGTTAAATGTTATAAGGAAATAATCAGATTAAAACTCACCATAATGTGAATATTTACATCATAAGAACCCCACAAAAGCCTGCAGCAGAAATTTTTAGCAGTCTCAGCAGGATGCTATTTCTGTGAAGTCCCAATAAAACATCTCTATGTGCAGCAGGCCATGTCAGGAAACAGTGAGAAGGAACTGAAGGCTGGGACAGAATTCAGCAGCTCCTGACAGCCACATCTGCTTACAATATACCAAGTGTCAAGGCCAACAGGGTAGCAAACTGATTTGAAAAAAACAGTTGCAACAGGAGGCTCAGCAGGAAATCAAAGAGGAAAATAATAGTAAAAAACCACCAATACACTCTTAGGGTACACATGGCTTGGATTTAAAACTGGGAGGGTGGCAATACTGTCATGACCTCCTCAGCAAACACCTTTAAATGTTACACTCTACTAGACCCACTAAAAGAGGTTTTGGATGGAAAAGTGTTAAGATGAGGTATGAATTTCCACTCCGCCTGATTTAATTAATTAGCAGAAAGTAAGATCTTCCTTTCCAGGACAGCACCTTAGCCCATCAGACTGACAGGTATGCAGAGTTAAGCCTCTTCCAGCAAGGCTCACAGAAGGACTCTGCTCTGAGTGGAGTCCGGGTGTCCCCACGAGAGGTAGAGAGTGAAATTATTATCATGCTCCTGGGAGTGTTAGATCATCTTGATGCAAATTCTTTACCCAAATCAGAGTAAGGATCTGAAAATGTGCTACCTTCCAGGTAAATCTCCTAACACAGATATAATATACAGTAGTCTCACTCCAATTCTTCATGACACTACCCGACCTCAAATAGACATTGAACTCAGGAGAGAATAAAGAATTGAGAAAACTGAGCAGAAACAAAGATACAGGAAAAGCTGAGAGATCCTTAGAGTAAGGTGGTCCTTCCTTGACATGCTGCTCTCTGAAGCTCCCAATTTTTGATACAGGGGACTGTGACCACATTCGTCCCTAGGAGGCAAGATACTTGGATACAAAAAGCTGTACCACCGAGTCTGTTTTCTGATGAAAACAAATCTCAACCAAGGCCTGATTGGGGTCAATCAAGTGATTCATTGTTAAGGTCTTTCATAGGACTGACAAGCAGCCAACAGACAGTAAATTACCTGAAGATGAGATGCTCTTTTTGAAAACAAGTACAAGTAATGATACTACAAAATTTAACTAGCAGTCCTTTTCTCATTTAATTTTGAAACATAATCAATGCAAATCACTCCTAACACTCATTAAAACCTAAACAAAACCTTAGTATAATTACATGAAAATCAGACTGTAAATCTGCCTGTCAACCAGAAAATCAGGCACTTCAGTTCTCCACAGAATGAAATGCAACAGGACAACCCCCTGAAAGGATTTGCAAATGAACAAATAGAAGTACAACTCAGTAAAATTCAAAAGGCTGAAAGTAGGTCAGAATTAACTGAAGTGAATGACAATACAGGCTGCAAACTGGCAGCAACTACTAGCAGATAGTAACTCCAAATACATCTGTAATACTTCCCAACAAAGAAGAAAAGCTGATTTCCAGATACAGCTGTAATTTAAACTTGGAAGCTTTGTTCAATTTCACGCTTACCTGACTATAAATTGCCAAAAATGCATCCATTTCTATATTTTCCAGGAGATTTTCAAGCACCACGCAATTCCATTGCTCATCTCTCAAGCTGAAGTGAAAGACAGAATTAACATTGAAATATTCCCAGGCGCAATGACTGTATTATAGGAAACAATATCTGAAAGCCATCCATTTGAGAAGTGTATCTCTCTGTCAACCAAGCTGTGTGAGCAGCATAACTCATAAAATATGCCAACTTCTACCCTCTTCTTCCCTGAACCACCAAGCAAATATCAGAGCAGAATCTAAGGCTATGCTCTGGCACACAATTCAAATCTGGAATTGCTCCAAAGTGATGTGATTCAACCTGCCCCCATCCTCTTCTTTAAGTTTCATCACCACATTTTATGGCAAGTTGTGGAACTTTTTGTTGCTGAAATATAATATTAAACAGTTAACTTCCTCACCACAGATTTTTTTTGTTTCTAGACCAAATCATGATGCCATCATATACAAACTTGTACATGTACGAAAGTACAAAACTTGTTTCTTTCCATAACTTTTCAGGTAAAAACTAATTGCAGTTTCCTTGAAGGCTTCACTGATAGGTTACTGGCTTGTGGGTACTACTGCAGAGATCTATCTGCTCTTCTAGTGACTCTTTACTTCTGCAACAGGAAAGTTCTTAATGTACACTGAACAGAGCTTCAGCCTTTTCAGAGTTAAAACAGACTTAGTACTATCACAGCCATTTTTACTATATCAATTGTTTCATGGAAAACACTCTTTTCTAATGTAAGGAGCCCTTTGAGGATCTTATGTGAAGCTTGAAACGTAGTAGGCTTTTAATACTGTACAATACGCATGGAAATGTCATTTCTACCTCCTGTAACCCTAATGAATGTAATACAATAGGCTGCAGTTTTGCACATTATCATCCATTCTTGTTAGGCAACCTTCCTGACAAGACAGATATTTCTATATATCTCCCAAGAAGCATTTTATTTGTCACTGATATCTTTACTTAAAAACTGGCCAGGGAAAAGTGAAATTGAGCATGTTGCTGAAGAGGAGTTTATATATCCCATCAAAAATAATTGTATGACAAGGAATTCAGTCTACAGTGTGACAATGGAGACGGAAATTCAATTTAAATTGTCTCAGCTACCCCCTCTGACCCCAGCAGATCAGGTTTCTCAGAAGTCCCTACCTATCTCCTTGGGAGACAAAGCAACTGGATTAAAATTCTTTACTTCCTTGCTGCTAAGGAGCATCATTATTTTTCCACTATGCCTGTAAAGAAATGGTGATTGCCATGCAACACAGCACAATCTATATGTTACTAAGTTATTATTAATTCATGTTTCTTATTTCAATATTCCCAAGACTCCTCAGTTATGCTCTGAGCCACAGCACAAGGCAGCAGTGTTCAAACATAGATATGGAGGTTCTCCCCAGCATAGCAGAACATTTAGCTTGCTGTTTCTTTATAATATCTTATGGTCTATAAGGACTGCAGCAACGCAGTAAAACCTGAGACCAAAGAACTTACCTTTGCTGGTACAGATTTATAAATTGCCTACACTTATTCATGGCCTGTCTTAGCAAAACTGTCACGTGTCTTTCTGCATTTGTTTCCACAGTTTCACTTGAAAGTCCCAAACCATCCAGAATCCACCTCTGCCTACTGATTAGATGCTGTTGTGCTGAGTCCTTATGTAACATCTCATACTCCAGCTTCCTGTCGAGTTCTTCAATCTCCTAGAGGTTGAAAAGGCATGATGATAAAAAGTTGTAATTTAACTTGAAAGAACAAATTTCATTTGAAATGAAGAAAAAAAGATGATGGTATCAGACTTTCTGATATTACTTTATTCATTTCTCATTCTACCCAGCCAGTTGCAGTCATTACACTTTCCAATTCACTGAAGAGCTTCAGTAAACATGACTGGCACTTTATGAATATCAGAAAAATGATGAAAAATACGACTCATTTTTCATGGTGTTAAAAAAGTCAATGCTCTCTGAAACCTTCTGCTGTAGAGGACATCTAGAAAGTATAGTACCATCATGACTGAGATCCAGACTAGGGAATGGCACCATTAGAATTTATAAACTGCACAAAACCACTGAAACAGCTTGAAAAATTCAGACTGACTAGTTTTAGTTATACCGAATTAACAGCTAATATCAAAGAGATTTGAAGTTAAAAGACAGTAATTCACATTTAGTGTGCTAAGGTGAGGATTAAAATACAGTGTTCTGAAAATGAAAGGGTTAAAATAGACTGGACTGGATCCCTCCTGCTAAGGATCTCTCTCTGGTCAAAGAGTCAAACTAGACATTCGAAGGAAGGATTCATATCCCTGTTTTCCAATGTCACTGTTATC
This sequence comes from Neopelma chrysocephalum, assembly GCF_003984885.1. NCBI lineage: Eukaryota > Metazoa > Chordata > Aves > Passeriformes > Pipridae > Neopelma > Neopelma chrysocephalum. The sequence continues at coordinate 3,762,144 of NW_020897731.1, read as the reverse complement.
TAAACTCAAGCTTTACGTCACTTACTATCTCAGTGCCCCACTTCCTAACCCGTACCTTGGGGAAAATTGCTGAATCTATTCCTCTGCCTCATCAGCTGTATTCACACTACAGATTCATTGGAGCACCCCGTCTCTAAGTAAGTGTCTGCTCCCAGGATTTGACACTGGTGCTTAAACCCACTCTCTTAATACCAACCCTGAGTTTTCTGTAAGGGGATGAAGCCAATTCACATATAGCCAGGTATGTTTGTTGCACCGATTGGCAAAAACTATCACTGATGTCATCATCATTCATGAATCCTGCGTAATCTGATATATTTGTTTTAAAGCAACAGGTGATTAAATTTGCCAGTTAGTGCAACCAAGGAGTTGGGCAATAATGCAGCAAGAGAGAGAGGTTTGATCACCAGGAATCATCAGTCCCTCTAAACCAAGCCTAACAGGGACTGTAAACAATTGTCTAAAATACCATCATTCCCTCCACACCCCTCAGTTCTTGGCCATTGGATAAAGAATCCAGCATTAGCTACTCTAGGTCTCTCTTCTGCCTCTCCTTCAATCCTTTTTCTTCCCCTGTTCAAGGACAGAGAAGCTAAAAGCAACATCTCTGAGCAGTCCCCTCACACTTACTGCATAAAAGGCAAAAATACTCCATCTACATACAACTTTCACTGCTTCCTACAGATTTAATACAAAGTTAAGCAAAACTGGAGGCATATAAGCATTCTGACTGCCACTCTATGAGATACTCTGTGGAGATGACCACATTAAAATTTAACCAGGAATTTTCACAGCAATAGCTGTCTAATGATGCCCTCTAGCAAAGAGGTTTTTCTCCTCAAAACCCATTTTGTTTGTTCTACTCCAATGCTCTCCCAAGCCTCACTTGGATGGTTTCAAATAGCAGATGTAGAAAAAAAAAGTCCTTATGAATACAGAGCACTGAAGTATTAAAAAAGGATTAGAAAATTGGCACATATCAAGCATGTAATAAATACTGTGAAGGGAAGAGATCCTTCCAAAGTTTCCACTATTTAAACTGTATGAGTGTGCTTGGATGGAGATAGACAGGTAGAAGGCTGTAAATATAATCTCTAAAAACTTGATGATTGAAGCATATAATGTGGTTATGGATTTTATGTATGGATAGCACTTTAACATGAACAATTTTGTAACACAGTCACAACAATCTACTATACCAGTCACGACTCACAATCACTTCTCAACTGTCTTCCTTGCAATCAATAAAATATTAATTAGCCATCAAAATACTACTCCTTCTGACTGTACGCAATTATAATAAAAATAAATAATAATAATCCACAATCTTCCCTGGCTCTAAGACTTTCCTTCTCTTTATGTCTTTTATTGAATACATGAAAGTGCACATCATCACAGAAATTAAAGGCTTGGCCACTAAAAGCTGCAAACCAGCAGTTAAATCAAAATAAGATACTGTAATAGTTGTTTTTTCCTAATGGGATTTTTTTCTTTTAACAACTACATTACTTACAGGATTATGTGCTTCTAAAATCTGAATACATTCCAATTTTGACAGGGTTTTTGATGTGCGCAGTTGTTCAAAGAGCAAAGCTTGCACATTTATGATAGCAGTATAAAGCTCCAGCATTTTTGATTTTTTAACAGTCTTTTGAAAGGCTAAAGAAGCAATATACTCTCCAAGTTTATTTTCCAGATCATGCAGGTGACGCTCTTTTTCAAGGTGCAACTCATTCTTAATCTAAAAAAATACCAAAACAAAAAAGATAGAAAGATTAACAGAAAACCTTACATGCACACATGATTTTACTACTCTGCAATTAACAAACAGGATTAAAGCAGCAAAGAAATCAATGTTATAATGTTTGAAGAAGTGCTTTTAACATTCAATTCCAAGCTATTATTGTGATCAATAAAAAAAATACAGTAAGGTCAAATACTGTAAAGAGATCAGGCTTTGTTTTTGGATAGTCAAAATTTTAATATTAAATACTAACCCAAAACAGTGGGTCTATATAATTTTTATTATAATAAAAGGCAAAACTAAAAATACAAATAAACTTATGCTTACCTATGCTATTGATTAAATAGGAGGATAAAATACATCCTTCTGTTTAGAAAAAATATGAACTTCTAGAAAGACTCTATTTAGTTCCAAATTGGCAAGTGTCAGTTAACACTGACCAATATCCGACTTACCACTCTTTGAGCAAATAACCAAAAATCCCCTTATATAAACCAAAGTTAAACTGTAAATCAAAAGTGTACTGGTAATGGATTTCAAAACAGATTAAAGCCAGATTGATTCAACAACAAACAGGATTAAATTAAAGTGATTTAAGTCAGTACCTGTGTTGCTGCCACACATCTAATGGGACATCCACAGAAACTATTCAAGCCCAGCACATGCAAGCAGACAATCAAATGCATTGTGATCGATGAGCTCTCCACACTACACCACTGACACTGACAGCCAAGGATACTGGACTGTGACATTTTTCGGTGGGACAATGTGGATAGGAGCCAGCTTCCTGAGCTTGCCACTCTAAGCTCTCTTCACAGTCAAAGAAAAAGAAAAGGTACTTCTCAGTAGGTTTCGTATTCTAAAATATGTCCAGGTAAGACCCTGATGGCTACACTGCCTATCTAACATTTAGGTATCAGACAGTAAACAATTACCAGTTTGGTTTTATTCTCTCTCCCTGTATTACTCACACGGGCCCAAAAGTTGGATTGTAAGAGAGAGAAAACACAAAAAGAGAAAACACATGCAGCCATTAGAGCTCCAACTCCACTACTTGGGTTGATACTAACTGCTCCCCTACACGCTGGATCTACAATGAAGCAAAGCACAGAAAGAGCCCATCTACACACTGCTGGGTATCAGAGCCCAAGGTTTTTCCTCACTCCACTTCTAAATTCTCTCTTGGTCCTGACAAATCTAATCTGATAGGTTTCACAGCATAACAAAAAAACCAGAACCAACCACAACCATTCTAAGAAATCAGCATTTTCAGAAGTTTCCAGTATTATATATTTTAACAGCAACACTCAAGTGCCTACTGCCTATGACAGAATGAAGAACCAAGCCATGAAAGGAGGTATGTCAAAAACTTTTGAAGTTTTGGTCAAGTGTACTATCACTGTGGACCCTCAGAGCTGATACTCACATTAGCACTCTATGGAAAAGCATTTATCCCATCAAGTCTGGCCTCTCTCTTTAAAGAACAGGCAGAGATGAACACTGCTGTTTAACTGAGATACCTACATGGTTAGCACCTTAGCATGGTAGCCATCCCATGGTACACCTTTGTACATGCAGTCTTAATCCTCCCCTTTTTACCAGTCTATAAAATAATAAAGACCAATAGTAAATGCCCTGCAGATGCGAACTATAACACAGAAAGGTCAACAGTAGTAGTCTTTAGACACTGTACAAGACCTGATTGGTACAAGACCTGATTTTGCTCCTCAGAATATCCTTGCACAAATAGAAATGATAGGTACTAAAGACATTAAAAACCTTATTAGCTTCCTATTCATGTTAATCACAATTATATATTATTGACTCTATTTACAGAATCATAGAATTAGCCGGGTTGGAAAGGACCTCCGAGATCATCAAGTCCGACCCTTGATCCACTACCACTGTGGTTACTAGATGATTAGTTTTAAAGGACACTTTAAGGATAATTCCATCAAGTTTTTAGATACCAAAGTTGATAAATATGTAACATGATACCCATGAATTTTCTCTGGAAATTTTATTGATAAGAGACCTGCTAAGAGTGACTGTGAATCACACAAATTCTATTATCCAGTAGATAGAGGTAAATTTAAAATGTGATTTGGAACCAAATATGCTTGTGATATTCTCCTGCTCATGTGATATTCTCCAAAGTCTAGACTGCATCATCAGGAACATCCTTGAATGCAAGAGATAGAGGGTACCTTTAGGAAATATTTCCTACTAATTTGATTTAAGCCAATTACAAATCAAGAGTAAGCAATCATCCTACAGATACAAACTACAGGCAAGATTCATTTTCTTGATACTTTTAACAAATCTCCATTTGTCTGTCTGTCTCTCAACATTACTGTTAAGCTAACAAATCAATCTGGAATAATGCAGGTGTGTGACACTAAATAATAAGTAACCATATGGGTTACAAATAAACATACAGGATATTTGAGTTAGAGGGAGAAGTGAACTCAAGAAATCATACTGGCATTAAGGTAACCAAGATGCTAAAACCTAAGCTGTTATTTTGGAACAGAGGAGGCAGATATTTACACTGAAAAGCAAAAGAGATGGTCAGAATTGGGAGTTTCTAAAAAAAAAAAATAGCTGAGCTGCCTTCCAGTATTTGTTAAAAAAAGCAGATGACATTTACCTTAGGATAGATCCAGAAATACCTATTGCCTATTTTCATGGTTTTGTTTTTACTAAGAAAAAGATCAATAATAATAATAATAGTTTTATACATGTATCTCTACATCCTTTGCAAGAAACCTATTAAAGTGAATTTGAAGCCTTTTGTTTTCTGTAGAGTACTTTGTACTGAAAAGCAAGTAACTTTAGCATCTCCCATTTCAGCTCACAGCCCAGTAGTTCACAGGTATTCAAAGGGATACACTGTACTCCAGCAGCACTGACTGGAAATCAAAAACAAAAAAGTTCCACAGAACATCCTACAAGTCACAACTTTGAAACAGATTGCACAAGATAGCAAATGCCACCCTAACTCAGTGTTTTTGGCCAGTTCATTTGTTGGTTTGTTTTGGTTTATCTTGTCAAAGCAAATTTATTTTTAAAATTCAAAGTGTTATTTCAAGATATTCTGATGAGCCAGTGACATAAGACTAAGATCTAGAAGCACAGCTATTCCACACTTCAGTGCCAAGGCACATATTTAAAAGAAAAATAATAATAATTAAAAAAAATACCTTTCTTCAAAAGCCTGTGCACAAGACTAATTTCTCAAGTAATACTGAAGCTTTTGTTCTGAAAGGTATGCTGAAATAACTGTTACACTACTGATCACTGTGACACAAGACAATGTTACTAAAACAATTAGCAATTTTCAGAGCTGTATTGTCCGACTGTCCAATTTCAAAGTCTCAGTTATGAAGTTTCCATTGACTTGCCCTCACCCCTCATTTCAGTGGTGAAAGCTGTTGCACTATTAGGTGATTCTTAAAGAGGGGATGGAATAGAAGTGGGTCCTTAACAGTTAAACAGACATGTTAACAAATACCAGAAGAAAAAGATTCTAAAGAAAGGCAAGGAATTTATATCCAACTCAGCCAGCCACTTAATACTTCTCTACCAAGCGCTGCTGTCAAGCAAAGTGTTGAGGGAGATGCATTGCTACAGCAGGAATCACTTTAAGGAGCAACATACATTTGAAATGAACCAGGCTGGACAACTAATGCCACAAGTTACCTTTCAAACCTTGGACAACATTGCGTTTTGAGTTTATTTGAAAGCTGGAAAATGACAGATGAAAACAACCAAAATTTTTTCTGCAAGAGACTAATAATTTATATTATGATTTGCATTACAATAGCATCTATACAAGAAACAGGAAGAAAATAATCAAACAGGCTTAGCTGATTAGGAATAAGTAGGTCCATTTTCAAAAGGACTAATGCTTTAGAATATATGTTATGTTCCCTATTCAGTACATTAGAACAACTTATTAACTAACAGAAATTATTACAACACTACTAGCATGACTGAGTCATGACAACATGCATACACTGAGGAATCAACCTTTTCTTACAGCTTTTATTTACATGTCTAAGGTACTGCCTGCCAGCATACACACAATTTTACAATATCTCAAGAAAAGAGAAAACAAATGCTTGAGGTATGACTTGTTTTATACGCCACAAAATTATTAAGTAATATCTGAAGGTTGCCTTTGTGGTTTAGAAACTGGATGTGCTATAGACCTTTAAAAATATAGATTAAAAGAATGACACAGTAATGTTTTGACAGGTGTGTGCACACAACTGAATTTACAATTTGCTTCTTTCTTCATAGGAGGTTCAGTTTCAGACACGAGGATTTTAAATGAATTATACATATATGAAATCTGGAGATAGATGAATGAATAATGAATACATGAATGAGTAAATGAGTTATCACCTTTAGTGTAAGTTTGAATCCATTAAAATTAATAATGAATAATGATAGAAATGCAGTTTGACAACTCAAGTTCATTTATAAGGAGACACAAGAGTGTATATTTTAATTGCAGCTGAATTCAAAGGCAGAAGGGATGCCACTGATGACAGAAACACTTACACTTTTATCAAATAACAGAGGGTGTATATGGTATGTTCAGTATGTTCCATGAATCCTAAGATCTATGATCCAAACTGCAAAAATAGATAGTATTTGCATATTACTAAGTATGAAGCCTTACATCAAGCATGTTCAAAATACAAGGGATGGGAACACCTCTCCCATGAAGACAGGCTGAGAGAGTTGAGGTTGTTCAGCCTGGAGAAGAGAAGGCTCTGAGGACACCTTACTGCAACCTTTCAGTACTTAAGGGGGAAAGATAGGGATAAATTTTTTAGTGGGATCCGTTGCAATAGTTTTACATCGAAAGAGGGTAGACTTAGACTAAAGATAAGGAAGAAATATTTTACAATAGTTAGAAACATTTTACAAGAGTTTACGTATGTATTAATATGTATAGTAATTTAATATTAATTAAGTTAATATTAAATATTTTACAACGAACAAAAGAAATATTTTACAGTATTTTACAATGAAGGTGATGAAACAGTGGCACATGTTGTCCAGGGAGGTAGTAGATGCCCCATCCCTGGAAACATTCAAGGTCAGGCTGGACAGGGCTCTGAGCAAGCTGGTCTAGTGGATGATGTCTCTGCTAATTGCAGGGGGATTGGACTAGACGGTCTTTGAAAGTCCCTTCCAACCCAAATTATTCTATGATTCTATAGGAATGATGTTCAGCATTATCATTTAGCATCTATTCAACATTATATAGTAAATTAACTGCTCTTAAACAAACAAAATGCTGCATTACTCAACTGGTACTACTATCTACCCCTCTGCCACAGAAGTTTCTTTCTGCCTCTTGTCAGCTCTGAAATTACAGCTCTGAAAACAAAAACACATTTGTGAAATCCAAAGCTTGCAAGTAGACCTGAATGCAGTGTGACATAGAAGGCAATTTCAGTAGAAACTGGATCAAATATTGATCACAAACTCAATTAGAAACTAATAGTCACTGGCCAGATTTGAAGCTTTGTATTATACCGAACACAAGACTGTAAAATACTGTTTGACTTTTTACTATTTGATATATTATTAGAGTGTCAAACTACCTTGGTTATGACAAATCCTCTCCTGTAGGTCTGAATATTTGCTCCTGATTCCAAATTGCCAATGCTGTAAATGCGCTATGATTAGTCCACTGCTTGAAAGCACTGACCTCTAAATTCCTTATTTAGCTCAGCCTAATTACTAACTAGTGTTGCCTCAGTCCTAAATATTACAAATAAAAAAAATAATCTGAATATCTACTTGATTACCTGCAACCCCAAAGACATTTCTCACACAGGTATTATCAATTGGGGTTTTTTTTTCAGCCCAGCAGGGAAAATAGGCTAAAGAATGTCAGCATTTTGGCCCCTGTGTTTCTTCTGAGATAGGTAACTGCTGCTTCAGAAAGGAACAGCTACTTCCTCAACCACAAGACAGTTCAAAACATCTATGAAATACAGATGAAGTAGACAGCCTGCTTTTGAAGATTTTCACAGTGAGGTCAATGATAATCCAAGACTGGGCTTCAAACTTCTTGCCACGGCCTCCCAGCTCACTGTCTCCTGTCTATATTGTTCTTCTCTGTCATGCCTATTTTACCATATTACAAGACACATTCTGCTGCTGTTTTCATAAGCATTAGCTGGGAACCATTTCACAGCCATCCTGTAGAGAGACAGAATCCATCACACTGTGTGAAGTCTGCAGCAGTGACTGTGAAGAAACACAGCAGAGCTGTATTGGTCCATCATCCTTTTGCCCCGCCTTGAACTGGCCGTGCAACTTCAGGTGGGCAGTTTTGAGTGAGATAATAAAAGTGTTCATATTAAGGTAAAATGTAGAAGTGTAAGATTCTAAATGAGGCATAAGGTAACAGATTGCAACAGACAAAAGAAAGAAACTACTTCTGTGATCAACCTAAGGTTTACTGCAATACTTCTGTGTTCTAACGATAATGGGCGAACTAATGGTTTTCTTTAACGATAGTTTAGCTTCCTTATTGGTAAAAGCACAGAGAATTTGGCTTTTCATAACTAATGTGCAGCCACACAATTAGTACAATAACACACAATTAGTACAATAACACATGTGCCAGATGGTACATATAAAACTGAAACAACGAGGCTTAGAGAAGCTAACTTTCCAATTTTAAAACAAGATTCTAATAAAAATGCAAGATAATATTCATACCAAAGAAGTATTTAGTACTTTCTTTCACATAAGAGTTTAGCCCATTATCTGTTGCACTTTCAAGTAACAGTACTTAAAAACCCCTAAATTTTGGAGATCAGGGTACTAGGTATTGAAGTGAAAAAAAAGTTTAAATGCCTCTGCTAAGGAATTAGGGCATTCTTGGACCACAGTTATTGAACTACCAAAGAATGCTAGAACACGCTTGCCCACTTGTTGCATTCTTGCCCAAACACCTGCTTTCACTTTGAAAGACTGGGTGCTGGACTAGCTAAATATTTGCTTTTATCCTTTGCAACCAGTACTAACAACGTGTTGCTCTCAAATAGAAGTGAAATTATTTCTGAATAAACATGTTGACACAGTATTTTTCACTTCTCAGGATATAGGTAAGAAAAGCATAGGAAAGATGTATAAAAATAGATTTTTGTTCAAATTCTTAGTCAAATTGATATTGCAATCACTTGTGAAGCTATTTTTTATATACCAGTTTTAACTACTAATGACATCTCTTGTTCTGCACAGTTCTTACAGCTGTGCACCACCTATGCCTAACACAATTATCATTGCAATGTCCCTCTGATATTACCCACATTTTAGACATGGGAAAGAGAAGGAGAGAAAGGTTAAATAACACAAATAAAACCTCACAGAACATCTGCTGTCAGAGAAGGAAAAAGCCTCCAAAAATCCCATTTTAGCATCAGCCCCACTAATTTTTTAAAGATTAATTTCAGACTGGGGCTGTGAGTCTTTATAAGCTACCCACCAGAACCAAGACTTCCTTCCAATTAGCTCTGTACAAATAAATTCAACCCCAACCCAAAAAGTTTTTGGATCTAAGAATCCAGTTCTGGGTTTTCAGCAGCATTAGCAGACGTCCAAGAACTCAGTGTTGCACAGCTAAAATACGCAGTGAAGTACTGCCCATGTTTTGAAAGCCTTACTAAGAAAATCATGGGATCCAGGGGAGTCTTGCAATCCTGCATACACCAAGCCCTAGAACCATTGTGGGAAAACAGGGTGAGACATGAAATCATTCTGTAACTAAGATTCAAAAATTAAAACAAAGCAAAAACTATTAAGCTTGAAATACAACATCTTGATAAATGCAGGCAAAAGTAGGAAGATGAATCATGCCACTAGACCTTATGCCTTTTTTTATCTAGTTCTTATTCACACTGATAGAAAACTTTCATTCTTTAATTACTAAAGATCTAGGTTTTGACTTCAGTCCAGAAAAGGTTTGTACTTACCTTATTCAAATTTTCATCTTTCACCAAGTCTTCATAAATTAAAATTTTGGCCTGTAAAGATTTCTTCAGAATATCTAACTTATTTCTATTCCTGGATCCTGTTTTTCCCGTTTTAGAATGCTGCTGTAGGAAGATAAGCACAAAATGCTTTATTTGTAAGACATATATGAGGATGCTAACATTAAGATTATGACTTGCTATTATTGGCACATCCACCAATTAATGAAACTCTTCACAAAGATGACTTTCAAAGTATTTCTGAAATGAAGGTGTTGCCTATTCATTCAGAAGACTCCTTTTGGACATTCAGACAACGTTGGGAACTTTTTTTAAATTTCTTTCAAGTAGAATTATATATTCATCCTTTCCATGAAAACTGGTAGCATATGAATTTGATTTTAAAAAAGCTTTAGCAGTGATAATAAGAGAAGATTTTGACGGATATGTTGTCTTCCCAGCACAGTTAAAAATGAACAAAGAATATTAATTTAAGAACTACATTGTTTTCAACACACAGTCTATGAATCACAAATGAACCGTGATAATATTAAGAGGCACTGTTCCATGTAATCAAATTATTCTTGACCTTTATGTTTCTTTACAAGAATACCAACTAAGTATATGTTCTCTTGGGGAAATGATAACATCTGTTCAACTATAAGGCTTTGCAAAGTCATTTCCCTTCTTTAGCACTTCAGAAATCATTAAGGTTTTGAACTAGGCTAATTCCTAGTATAATTAACACAAAGTAGTTTACATGTTTGGAAAACATAACTTAATCAAAAGAAAGCAAGGGCAAGTCCTCCTTTTTAAGATGGTATCTGATACAATTCATACAGGAAACATTTTCTTTACCCCTACTTTATAAGAACTGAAAATCATTTATGATTCCACAGCTTTTACATTTTACTAAAGGAACTAAACATCCCTCACAGAATTCTTTTAAAAAGTGCTAGATTTGATAGGCAGACAGACTCCTTGTTGGGAATGTTTCTCTAACTTTGAGTGAGTATGCCTCATCTTTTACATATCTAGATGTGGAAAAAACCAAACCCTCTGTATACACTCAACTCTTTTGGAAAGAAGAAACAGAAATCATGCCTAAATTCTTGCCAAGAAAGACCAGCTAATTCAGGAACATTACCTCCCTAAACAGCCAAGACAATGTAGAACATTGCCTTTCAGAAACTCCTAAAATCTTTCCTTGATTTAGTGCCAAATTTAGTAATGTGTCGAGGATGCCACTGAAATATCAGTCTGGGCTGTCAAGAACCCAGCTTGTCTGTAATATGCAGAGTCAGGCTTAGCACCACTCAAATCGTTGGCATTTCGGTGGACTCTCCTCAGAGACACTGTCCCTTCTGGCCACCCAACTGGCTCTTTATAACTATGCCTTCTTCTTGAGAAAGCTGGAGGACACAAAAGCAACAGAAATAGACAGATGTATGTGAAAAATACTGTATTTATCCAACTCCTGCCCATACAGTTCTCTTTGAGTTCCACTGATCCATGCAGACAGTGAAATTGTGCAATGCTGTCACACCTATGAAGTTATGGACCCATATCTACAGCCAATGCTGACAACCCACAGGTACACCCATGAACCCCTTGCACATCCCCACAATGATCCCACATCATTCCCACCTGTTTATTGGTCATTGCTAAATTCTGATCGACTTTCAGCATTTCTGTGTCCCTCTGCTCCATCTCAAAAGTCTGAAGCAATGTTCTTCCTCTTATCTTGGGCCAAGCCAAGCTGCTGTCCACCTGAGAGAAGCAGCAGTGCAACTCTTGCCTCATTCTAAGCAATTCCTCCTCCGATAATGAGAGGGGTAAACTTAGAAGCTGCCTGTTAAAAAAAACCAAGAGTTATCTGCTGTTCAGTGATACAGGCAATATTGCAAAAAATGTAAGAGGCAGGCACACAAATACTTTACATGGCAAAGATCATCCTTTTTTTGTCTGTTTCACATATCAGTGATTCCACGCAGAGCACTGAGCTGCTCAGCATGTTCAAACTATCCTTGGGGATACTTTAAATTCTGCACACAGAACTTCCTTGACTGTAAAACTTCATTTTCAAGGGAAAACAGTTTTTGAATATTTAAACAATAAATTAGTATTTTTAGCACATTTCTTATGCACAGAATCCTTCCACCTCTTCAGACACTATAATCCCTGAACTTTGGTTGAAATAAAGACAAAAGCTTCCCATAAAGTCTCCCTGTGCTGTTTCCCAGCACTTAGCAGTCACAGCTACCGAGAAGGGAAAAAAAATAAAACAAAAAAGTCTCTCTTTATCATAAACACATATGTCATCCCTCCCATCACCAAGTCACAAGGGTTACAGTTGTTATTTGTAAAAAGGCTCTTTGCAGTCTGAACAACACAGAAGATATTTTAGCAGTAACTTGATTCACTCAAAGTTTCCATTTTGTAGAAGGAAGGTTTCTCAACACAGAACTCTGGGGAACTCATGATCAGGTCAAGCTGAAGTTGACTTAAAAATAAGGCATGCTTAGTTGTGACTAACCTTAGACTGCATTCATCTTCTTACCTTGTGAGAAAATATTTCCTTAAGAATATTTCATAAAAAATAGCATTTTTTTTGTTTGGAAATTTTCTCTATTTCAAAAAAAAAATTTGTTTGTATTTAAAGCATGACAGCATGTTTTTTAAGAAGTAGTTTTCAATGCAAAATATACTGTATGTTTCATTAGTACTGACGCTTTTATTCAATATATCACAGGCTTGTACTACCTCATCATTTCACTAAAATATTTGAGTTTAGAAATCCTTATTTCTGTCTATTGATTCAGCAGAGTACAGGTAAATCCTTAATGCATGAAGCTTTTCCCTTCAAAAAATTACTTACGTTAAGACAAGATTACTCCAAACAACCATCTACAGTGTACTTAATAATTTCTCACACTGTCTTAGACTTATGGAAGAAAATCTATGCTATAAATCCATATACACAGATACATAGACAGAGATATAAAATAAAATACAGCAAATACATTTTTTTCATGTCTATATTTAAAAAGGACTTGAAGCATTAACGATCTTCATAAATATTTTGGACTAACTCATTGTCTCTTTCATAAGCAACAAAAATGAAAAGCTACCATCAAAACAATTCTTTGTGAAAACTAGAGAGCAGATGAGAACATAAACATGAGTGCTGGTATCTGTCATCAAAAACCCATAATTGACAGACAACGGACTGAACAAAGACAGTGACAGATTTAAGGAGCTTTTGATAGGACAGTTGTTGATGCAATTTTTGTATATATTTTCTAGTATTATATTGAAAAAACCCAAACAGCTTACTGTTGCTTCAAATAAAGATAGAAGCTAAAAAATACAACAGGCCCACTGCATGTTGGAACACAATTACCATGGAATTCTACGTTAGAAACAGGAAAGTCTTTCTGGGTTATACAATCTACTGCCCTACTCCTGCAGGCCTGCTCTCAGCAAAACAGACAAGAGATATTAAGACAAGATAAAAAATACATATAAATGACTTATAGGAAAGTATTTAAAATGCAAAAAAAAAAAACAAAGCCCTTGAAATTAGAACCAAAACAAGACAAAAAGGGATTTTTTTTTTTTTTAACAAAGCAAATGTAATTGATAAAGTTTCTTCTTATACACCTGTGAAATGATTTTCATTGTGTGGCAGAAAAACTTATAAAGATGGTGTCTGGGCAAAATTGGTCAGAAAAATCTATTTTGTTTTAAACAAGAGGTATGAAGGAGAAACCTTTACTAGTTCCTTTTTTTTCCCTTTTTTACCCCCTCCCTGTTCAATCTTATGCCTGGTATGTTTTCTTCAGGGCACACAGCCTATTATATGTTTTCCTGTTCCAGTTGCTTCCCCTAAAGCTGCAATTTTATTTTTTCATGTTCCCAAGTCTCTATCAATGTCTGTTATTAAATAGACACTGTATAGGAAATGTAAATATGCAGGCAATATAACAACTAGTCATAAATGTACTTGAAAGCTAAGAATAAATGTTGACAAGCAGCGCCAGTCTCTCAGGGACCTCACTGCCCAGTCTGAGAGACACGACCCCTCTCAGCCACAGCCACTGTCTCTCCCTGTGCAAGGTCTTCCAACGGTGGCAAGGCCTTCCCACCTCCCCAGGGTCACATTGTAGCAGGCACCAATGGCTCATAACATTTCCTGGGGCCAGAAAACCACTCTGCAACACTGCCCGTGCCATGATGCCTCTCTGGCTCAGGGCTTGGTGCCAGGGACACCCAGTCAGCAGGTCAGAGCAGCCTGGATCGATGCATGGAGCCCATGGGCTGGGGAGGTAGGCTGCTGCACCGTGTACTTAGGGAATATGTGGAAATAGTATGGCGAAGCTTAAAACGAGGTCAATGAGTAAGGCCTGACTTGTGGCTAGAAGGAATACACTGAAATTGAACATGGGGCTAATTAGGTCTGACATACTAATTGGCATTTCCAAAGTATGGGACCTCTGAGAACAGACTGAGAATAATAACGAAAGATGCGCAACTGAAACCTCACAAGGAATGAACAGAAGTATAAAACTTTCACTCCACATTTTTAGTTTCAAAACTGCTGTTTCCTGGGATTTCCACTACAGTGCTCATCCACTGGGGCTGCAAGGGCTGAGCACCTGGAAAAAAAAATAATCAATTCCCAAGTGCCCGACAGAGAACTGATCACTAGGAATTATAACTTGACAGGTGTGAAAACTCCCAGTTCTCTTCTATTTGCAATAGTAACTAAGAAAAGAGTGTAGAGAGATACTTGCATGAATACTGATTGTTCCCAGCTCCTTAATTTTTTTTGCTCCAAAATGCCTGTTTCCAGTTCTTGGCTTAGCTTCTGCCTGGTGAACTGAAGCAGCTCTTCAGCAGCCATGCTCTTGTCATGTTCTTCCCTTTCAAGCTGTTCACGTTTAACAGCCATCTCTTTTTTATGCTCCTCCACAGCTTCTAGCAGGAACAACTTTGGCACATTGAGTTTGACCAATTCTTGCACAAACACTCCACATTGAACACGTTTAAAGTCTTCAGTAGCTTTTTCTGTTAGGCTAAATAGAAGCTCTTTCAGCTCTTCACTGGCCTCATTGTCAAGCTTTTCAATAAGTTCTTCAAATTCAATGGTGTGACCACTCAGAAGATCTTTCCAGTGTCTCAGGTAGTGAGTGATGTCATTAGTAGTTTTGAAGGGGTCTCCAAATGACAGCTGCTCCTTCTGATGCTCTTTCTGCTGATTGATTTGCCAAACAGGGAAACAAGAGAACAGAAGGAACATCTCAAATTCTAATTTAAGTATGAATTTTATAGCAACACAAAATTTCACACTTTTGCTTTTCCTTGTTCTCAAAACTGCTTTTCACTGTCCAGAGGCTTACTCAGCCCTCAACATGATAGCTTTGTGTGCATCTAGCAGGTGTGTGATAATTCAGATCATTGTTAGATACCAGGGCCAACACAGGCCTGTAATAATATGGACTGTTGCTAGATAGAAGGGCTAACAACTATACAAATGCATGATCGTGTGGCTTGATATAATCTCAGCTAGATGAACTTCAGTGATATGGCAGCATTCCAGAAGTCAATCTGGATCAAATAGCAAGGAAGGAAAAGAACTTCAAAAAAAAAGAAGAAAAACAAGTTTGGCCTTTTTTTAATTTTCTCCATTTGCAACATGCAACAATTTCATTGGAAAGCTAAACCAAAGCTATCTACTCTGAGAATAAATACAACAAATGACATCTCTATCATCATATCTCCTGTCTCTGCTCACAATGATTTCTGTTAAAGAGCATAAAACACTGAAACACATATCCTACGAAAGGTAAAATCAATCTCACCTAATTTTGATCATCTAAAAAAAAAATCACTAAATCCAAGATAGTTTTTTCTACATCTTTTAAGCAGAGAAAGATAACTCTGGATAACTATGAAATATACTTCTGGACAACGACTCCCTTTCTCAACAGCTTCAAGTCATCTTACATTATGAATTTACATTAAGATTTTTAGATGGCTGAGGTGACATGAATCCTACCACAAGCAACCACAGGTAGAGCATCTTTTAAATAGTTTTGTTTTGTAGCTGAATTTTAACTGTCCTGTAGAAGTCATTTAGGTCACACATAGCCAGGAAACACACAGAAAATAGTGACTGTCATGTGAGTCATCTCCCTAAACAACTCCAGAACCTCATTTGGCTTTTGGCTCTCTGCACATTACAGACAGGTTAGGCTAAGCAGGGGGGCTTCAGAAGTTTCTCCAGATAAGCTGAAGTTAAGTTACTTTCCTGCAGGTTTTTCTAAAAGAACAGCTAGTCGTTACTGCATAATTAATACAGTACATGGTGGTACACAGCTACAACAAATGGACACTTATTTTTAACCATGTTCCTGGCAGTGTTGACCCTTAAGAACTATATTTTATTTTTAAATTAATTCAATTTTTAATTCATGATAAGCCCTATGAAAAAAAATACACTGAAAATAATTACCTTTTGCAGCATTTCCCGCCTTCGCTTGGTAATGAGTTTCTGCCGAAGCTTTTGCTTTTCTTGTTTTAAATCATGATCAAATTTCTGCTTAACAAAATTAATTTCAGTCTCAGCTCGGTCCAGCAGCATTCCCAAATGACTTTCAGGTAGATGACCTGCTCTGTAATAACAGTGTTTCAAGCCTGTTATCCCAAATTCTTAAGAGTAAAAGGATATCTGAGGCAATTAGTACGATAATAAGGCTCAACAAAGGAGACACACAGAATGATCTTTGTTTCTTTAGCAGTGACACCTGTGACCTTCAAACAAGCAAGTGGATAACAGAAGGACAATCTCAGAGATGAGTGTAGAACTGAGGCAGTTTGTGAAGACAGAATGAAGGGTGTATGAAGAAGAAACAGGAAGAAGGAAGGAAGGGAAGGCAAGTGCAAAACCAATTACATATCAGTTAGTAATATGATATTCAAATGAGATATTTTAAACTTTATATATTATTCATATTTAAATTTTTCATTTAATGCCTGAATGCATTTAATGCATTCATTTAATGCAACTTTAGATGTCTTTTATAACTCCTTCTGCTCATTAAAAACAATTTTCTCTTTAAAGTATATAATCAAGTAAAAAAAAAATTGTAAAAGTATCCACAAAAATATTTATTTTCAGATTTCCTAATACATTTATATCAGAAAAATTATAAAAATTTCAAAACAATAGCAAAATACAATAATCTGAAGGAGCAAATTGTCAGTCTTAGGCCTGCAGTGCTTTCAAATGGAAGTTCAAGGCTATGGTCTACCTCCAGTTTCTACAGTACTTAAAGAGAAAACAAGATCCCAATGGTGCCTCCAACAGTTAGAAAAATCTCCCTCTCCACAAACTCAAACTGAATTTCAGAACTTATCTGCTATTATTTTTACACTAGGAATTCCTCAAATCTTTCTTATTCATCAGAAAAAACAAAAGAACATCTTAATTCAGACCAGGTTGTTGGACATTTGTAAGTTATAATTTCTATAGTGGACTTCCAGAACGTGGAAGTTTGAGTTGGAAGCACCAATTCCTGACCTGAAGCTGGATGTTACCCATATACCTTCTAGTTTACTTATCCAATCCCATTTTTCCAAAGACATGAACATTACACACAGAGCTAGGATTCAGAGCTTTCAAGGTTTCATTCCAGTGTGATACCTGAACCAACACATAAATTAAAGTAGCACCTAAATGTGGTAAGCGAGCCCCTCTCCAGAAAGGACAGACTCATTTTGGTTTAGTAGGATTTATTAATACTGTGACATCTTAATTCCAACTAAAATCCTCAAAATAAAAGTTAAAATAAAGCAGAAGATTAATGTATTGGCTTTTTTGCAGCCACTGCACTGTAACCATGGTGGCCAGATTCCACAATTCACATCTCTCCATCTACTGCTCAAGCATCTATAACTATTAGAGAAAGCCACAAAACATCATCCCCTATATAATGTATGCACTGGATAGAAACTCAGATAAACTTTATCACACAGTTATGTCAACCAGAGAGAGCCTCCTTTTGCAGAGCTTTTCCAAAGTCTATCTACTGCATTTCTTTAATCTTCACCAAAGAGGATTAAAATACCTCTCAGTACCTTGAGAGCAATCCACCATGCATCATTCTCAGCCAAGTAATTTTTGTCTTGAAACTAATCAATGTTAAAATTACAGAATCAGAATATTCTGAGTTGGAAGGGACTCACAAGGATTATCGAGTCCAGCTCCTAAGTGGACAGCCTGTACAGGGATCAAACTTGTGACCTTGGTATTTTAGCACCATGCTCTACCCAACTGAGCTAATCTGAGGGTCCAATTCAGCATTATGACAAAAAACTCCAAACCAACTGTACTAAGTTTCTAGTGCATATTTGGAAACTGTAAGTCTTGCCTGTTCTTTTTGATCAAGCCCAAGGCAAAAGATACGTGAATAAAAAGTAGATTAATTATGGTGAGGAAAGATAATAACCAAGATATTATTTTAACATCTTCATCCCTTCTTGTACTGAGAACAAAAACCATGTTTGCTGCATCCAATTCAAGTCCTTGTCCAGAGCAGTGAAAAGAGTCTGCAATAGAAAAAGATGGATGTGCTGGAGCCACCCAGCAAATGAAAGTTTAAGACAAGTCATGCAACACAGAATGATAGGAAGATGATATATAGCTACCTATTTTTAGGATGAGTTAAAAAAGCCAGTCTTCAGTTTCAGGTTGCTGATTTATGTAGAGATCCAGTATGTCCACAGCTAAAACTGTAGGTAATGCAGTATCCTACCATCAAAATCTATGTCAGTTCATGTGACAACTTGGTATTACAATAATTCCTAGAAGGCTCGATCCTGGCAAGAGACCTTCATTACTGATTTCATATAAATACAATATAAAAACAATTACAGTATTAGGAATAAAATATGTCCTGTTCTCAAAGGACTCTGAAGAGAAAAGCAAAAGAGAAGGAGAAAGATAATGAGACAGTATAGATGGTATGATAAAGTGCTTCGTTTCAGCATACCAGACATTTAATCACTGAAGAAATGTGCAGGCACATGTCTAATGTCTTTGAACAAGGAGAATTTTAATGAAAGAGAATACTGCTGTAATGACAAGGATGTTTACAGGGAGATCCTCCCAAATTCAGTGAGCACCAAGGAAGGGACAGAGATGAAGTGTGTAGCTAACAGCAGCAGTATCATAGGTCAATCAGAGGCAGACTTTGACTTCTCCATATTGAACAAAACCAAGCGAATTACGGAGACAATATGGAGTGAGGGCACTAAAGCAGAACTTTGTACTTGATGCTACAGAGAACTATCTAAGGGACACTGGACCCCAGCAAAGGAAGACTGTTTTAGGAAAGCTAGAGAAGTCACGGGAGCATCACTAAAGCAAAAAGGAGACAGTTATGAAGCAGAAAAGTTGTACCAGCCTGAATATATATGGATGCAGAATCACAAACCTATACAGAAACTACACAGAGAAAACTTGCAAGACTGTGCCCATGCTACCACTGCTACTTCAGAATTTCACCTGCTGAACAGGCATCTTGCCAGTGCCTGGATCAGCATTTATGTAAATAATTCAGGGCAATAAATGCCCTACATTACAAAGTGCTACAAGCAGAAGAGGTTTTAAGAGATTGTTATAAAACTTCATATCGATGCATTACTCCTCGAGGCATTCACTTTCCAACACCGACTTCCAGAAAGCTCCAGCAGGACACTGTTGGGAAACTACTTTATATAGACAAGGTCCATATAAATGGAGATTATTCAGAAGAACAAGACCAGCGCAAGATGCTTTGCTTCAATCTTTTAAGAGTCTATTGACCACTTTAGAAACACAATACACAAGAAATTCTTGAGGTCTTATAAAATTTTAATTTTTGGGAGAAACTTAAAAAGGAGCTTGCAATTGTTTGTGCCTAGCAAGTCACAAGAAGCGGACTGAACTTTTAAGAGACTGAAGAAGAAATAAATTTTCTTGTGAACAAACAAATACTGGCATAGGAGTGATACAACACGTTACAGATGCTGTAGTTTAAAAACATCAAAAATCTTGCATTGACAACAGAAACAACCCAGGATAAACACTGCCTCAAATATTGCCCTTTTGCCCATTATTCTTTAAGAAAAAAACATAAAGAGCCTAGTTAGACATCCTCAAATCTACAATCATGGATTATATTTTAAAATGTCCTTTTCTGCCTTTTGTCACTGCAGGCCAGACTTGATTTTCAAAAAACACTGAGTACTCAACAGCTAATCCTGAAATATGGGATATTTTATTCATATACTGTATTCAGAAAGCCCAGCTTGAAAACTCTGGCTGCTCTATTTCATTTAAAATGTTCACAGCCCTCCCTAGAATTGGTTTGGGTTTATTTAGCTTTTTATAACATTCAATTCTGGCCACACAGGATCCTTTCCATGGTAACTTGAAATTGCCTTGCTATCTGATACATTTCAAACACACTATTAAGCTCCATTTAAAAAATAAAATTCTCCCCTCAATATTTATCTGCTGGTTTATCACTGGATCTATCTGTGGTATATCTAATTATATCTATATCTAAATATTTTCTTAGTTCCTCTTCTCCATACAAAGTTCTGCATTTTAAAATTCCACTTATAACAGTAAGTTTAAGCCACTCTATTAAAGCTGGATAAAATAGATTAAGATAGACCTGTAACTACAGACAAGCAGGTTCAATGATAAACTGAAACGTAAGAGGATATTACAGATACAAATTTAAAGTACCAGTCATTCAGTCCAGACTTCTCTTGCTGCACAAATTTTAATGCTCCAATTTGCAAACATTCCCCAAATCACATTTTAATTATAAACAGAAATACAAGCCTATGTAACATATTTATAAATAAGGTTCATACTAGGATATTTCAGTTTGCCTGTAGAAAATAAAAGACTAGCACATAAATTGAAATACTAAATTCAGAGTTTTATAATCTCATCATCTAAGGAATGAATTATAAGAGTTTGGCCAATATTTACCAGAAAGGAATTACTGCTGCAGGAGGTGTGGGAAGCTACAGGAAAATAACTATTTCTAGCCTCAGAAAGTCAAATGGGACTGCTTCTCTACAAATGCTATCTCCAGCTACGGACATGTTTCCTTTGTCCACAGAGTACAACAACCATTGCATACTTTGAGGGTTTAACGGGAGAGTGCTAGAAAAATTAAATTTTTCATCTTTACAGCTTCTCAGTAGTTTGGGGGGTTTTGGAGGGTTTTTTGGTACATTTTTGGGGATGAGATCCACAAGGCCTTGGATTACTAATACTATGCCTTTCCTCTCTGTTTTATAGTTGATCTGGTCTGTGACTATTAGGTGCAATAACAACAGGTGAAACCTCTTTTTCCAGTTTGAGAAGTCCCAGTTGTTCATTGCAATGGCCACACAGGTAAGTTTCTCACAAAAGCTTTCCACATAACCAAAACATCTGTGACAATATCTCAGACCATTTCTCGTAATACCCTTCCAAAGACAGGCATGAACTGATGGAAGGAAACTCTCTGTGAAAGATGCATCTGAATTATATATCCTATGCTGAGACATTAATTTTGTCTTTGAGCTACACAGCTGCAGATCTTGGCAAAATAGGCAAAGCAGTGCAAGCATATTGAAAAACCTCTATCCAATCAATGACTCTTGAGACAAAAGTCAGGGTGATTCAGGCTAAACTTAGTGATTGATTCCAAAGAGGCAGCACACAGGACAGTCAAAAAAAAAAGCACGGAAAAGTTATAAAAAACCCAGATAAATTACTTTGTCACATTAACAGATGTAATCTTTGTAATCTTTAAGAGACTTCCTGCCTCCTAATATTAAATTACTTTTGAATTTAATTAACATTATGAAAGAAAAAACATATTGTAAAAAGACCGATGTTTACCTTGTTCTCTTATTGCACATATTTCACATATTGTCAGTGACTGACATCAATATAGACATCTAAAATATACAAATAAAGCTGCATGCACAGGATCAACAGCAGCACTGTTACATTGTTTTCCTGTACACTAACATATTTTACTTCCCTGGCATGCTCCTCAGCAATCTCTCTGTATGCCAAACTAACATATGCCACAGTTCTCTGGGTAGCAGCATGATGTCTGTCTCAGTGCTCCACATTCCCACATAATTTTAAAAAACTATGTGTCTGTGTGTCTGGTAAGTCATCGTTTCTATCTCTCCACCTTGGCTATGAGTATCCTCTCACAGAGTACTCAATCAGCCTGGATGTGGTATGATATCTCAAATAAACTGAGTCCATTTCCAGGTCTACTTTTTACTTACCTGACCTTTACTTCTTAATTCCCTGCAACAGGTGTACTTTGCTAGTCAAAATCCTCCCACTACATTATTTATAAACTTAGTTAACTTTCTTCAGGAAATATTCACACTTTCCAGGTTGAGACTGTACGTCCAGCTCCTCAAATGTATTCAATGGCAAGTGAATCAAAACTGTTCTTTTCTATTAATCCAGATATTCATGCATAAAGAACCCAGACAAAAGGTCTGATACATGTTGCAATGGACCCTGGTATGACTTTTCACATGCTGTTGACTATTTACACGAATAATGGATGTATAAAGACATTGAGAATCTTACATGAGTCTGGTTCCAACTGAACTCAGTATTACAAACAAGCACTACACATGTATCCAACAATTCATCTCTGTGCTGTACAAAGTGGATACAAACAACAAAATCTCACCTTAGTGACAGATGGAATATTAACTAACAAAGTCATCAGTTACAAAGGTAACATTTTTATGTAACTTCCCTGCTAGGTAACACAGAAAAAAGACTTTTGAAGAGTATTCTATTGTCTGTGAGATAACATAGTCAGATGGCAACAATTACTTACCTTTCCATCTTATTAAGGAGACTCGATATCTGGGTTGCTGCTGTATTTATAAGAGCAGAGACATGAGAATCCCTTAATTGTATCTTACTTATAAGATACTCTCTGTAAGAAAATCTTCTATTTAGATGATATTTCCTGCTAGCTTGCAAAAAATCCATTAGCTCTTCAATGTCTCCCTACAGGAAAGAATGTGAAAAAATATATTTAAATAGATGTAATGCTAATTTCAGCTAACACCTGTGAGTATCAGACCAGATTTGTTCATTAACAAGGGCAAAGTTAAAAAATTCTTACGAGTGAAAACCAATAAACTTATATCAACTTAACTCTAATGATCATGTCAAATGATTACAGTTATTTTAACAAAGCAAAATAAATAATGTGCTGAGCTTTTGGCCTGATTATCTCGATACTGTGTGTACTCTCCTGAATAGTTAGTGCACCTCTTGAGTGCCCTTTGTTAACAGGTCATTTGATCAGCTACCCACAATTAAATACACATGCAGCTCTACCACTGTTAATAGCACTGTTCCTGCTTAGGGCTATCACAGGCTGAAAGGTCTTCTTGAACTGGGACCTGAACACAGCAATTGTTCAGTAACACCAGTAAGTGGCCTGTGTCCTTCTTTCTTTTTTTCCTCTCTTTTTTCTTTACAACGTACCAAATGATTATATAAATAAAGGGTAACATTTACAAAGGTGCCTGACTTGACTTCAAAGCCAGTGATAATTCTTCCACAGGTGTCCAGTAGAGCATGGGGAAAGCCAAGCCTGCTGCACACAGGCTGGCTTCTTACAAGATCCCCCTTCCAACAGTGGGGAACAGGAGAGGTTTAGACTAAGACACCTACAAACAGGTCTGGCAGAGACCAGAGTTAGGGACACAGTGCTCTATAGCAGACATTCTGCTAGCATCAAACATCCAAGATTTAAGTCTGATAGTTACGTGACTCACATCTGAGCAGCCAAAACATGGTCAAAACTTTTTCACTTGCTCTACCTCTCTGAGCTGGCTGCTCAACTACCTTTTGCTTCCTGCAACTACCCCTGACACTGGTCCATATGTAGCTTCTGTGTACTGAGATTGTGCATCAGGTTTTAGGAGTGGGCCTTACATGTTTTGACATCTACTTTTCAAATGTTTCTTTTTAACCTCCATCCTCAACCTCTAGGACCACAACAATCACACTCTTCCTTAAGAAGCAGCCAGAAGAAAAATTTCCAGAATTTTTGTCATCTAGAGCACTAACTTTAAACACAAATGGAGTAAAAAAACCAACAGACAAAACCCTTGAGGAAAGAATTCCAGCTATTTTGTTGCAAGAGGCTTAAAATGTAACTGAAAGCAAAACTAAAGTCCTGAACATACTCTCCACTGGCATCCCTAGACCATGTAAACTAGAGATACTCAACCCCTCTAAGGACAAAAGTATAGTACTTCAGACA
Source organism: Neopelma chrysocephalum (assembly GCF_003984885.1). Classification (NCBI taxonomy): domain Eukaryota; kingdom Metazoa; phylum Chordata; class Aves; order Passeriformes; family Pipridae; genus Neopelma; species Neopelma chrysocephalum. The sequence goes on along the minus strand of NW_020897731.1, from coordinate 3,738,013 downwards.
TACCACAGTTTCAATAATCTACATATTTGGACTGGGGGGTTCAGTACATCTTCTGAAGAATATAACAGCACCTGATGCTTAGGGGGCTTTGAAAATGTGCATATGCCTCAACATACAGTTGTGTAGATGCCTAGATGTGCATAATGAAGGCATTATAATTTTTAAAATACTTTCTAAGAAAGCTAGCTATAAAAGTGACAACATCTATTGTGAAAAATTTCTCAAAACTTACTGTACGTTTGTATTCTGTCATTAGGTGAGGAATGGAGTTACTATCCTATTACCTGTACTTTAGAGTAACCTTCCACTAATGTTTTAGCTGCTTCCAACTTCAGTTCTCCCTTTAAAGTAGCATTTGTTATCTGTGCAAAGAAGATAGTATGGAGCTCCTTTCTCTGGGTAACAGCCAGCTGTCTATAAGCCTTCGCAAAATATTCCTCCTGTTTTACCAGAAGGAACCTCTTCAGGTGGTCCTGCTCCAGTCTGTGAAGTCTATCCAGAAGATTTCTGTATTCTACAGCAGGCTGCAGAGAAGAGAAAAATAAATATATCTGAAGTGATTTTCAGAATTCAACATATTTTAATATATATCAGTGTTACTACCTCATATATATTTTATGCATTCAGGTTTAAATGAAGGCTAATATTAAATCAGTGTACACTTTCCACAGTTTCCACCTGTTTGGAATGACAGGGTTGAACAGCTGTCAGTCAATAATTCAGAGACTATCCAAGGCATAATGAAGTCTTTTTAGAATTCAGAAGCCTTATTTAAGATAAATTATATAAAATGGCATGAAATTCAGCACAAAGACTATATATATAAAATTAATTTCTTAGGTTTCATCAATTTGGAGGTCCTATTAAAATTGAATAGACTCATATAAGGCAAAACAATGAAATAACAATGTGTAAATTTAAAAATAATATAAATTAGGAAAAAACTATTCTACTACAAATATTTAAAAGTTCTTATTATTGGTGACCTACTTTAACTATAGCTTTCTACAAATTAATCCAAGAGCATCATTTTAGAGTTACAACAATGGAATAGAATGGCAATTAATTTAAAAGCTTCCTTGGCAGAAATACTTTCTCATACTTCTCCAGTAAGACTTATTCATAGTTTTAATCTCAGATGGCATAAAGTCATTATAGAATCAAAACATACCTGTACCCCAGAGCATAGAATGCTTCTTACGCCAGCAGAGCTATATAACATTTGCTATGTTAGTCTTGTTCTAAATTTCATACCAATTATCTTGAGGAGAACTTTCTTTTGCACCTCACTCTCATTCAGAGACACCCTGCAGGCAGCAAATAATTAATCAAAAAGGCAAAGAATATAAATTCTGTGTTTTGGCTGAGAAGGGGAGCAGGTTATTGCTCCAGCTGTTTTTCACTGCCATGTCTTGGATGTCAGGATACACCTGCTGCCCAGGAGCACAGGTGTGAGCCAACCCTGGTGCTCCAGAATGTTGTGTTGGACCATGTGCCATGGCAAGTACGAAACCAAGGCCATTCACATACAAAAAAGTGAACAGCAAGATGTTAGTATATGATAAATGGATCAGCACCAGGACTGGATTGGCCTTAATTGTTTGCTTGATTCCCACCATTCAGGATTTCCAGTAGTAATCAGAATGACCCAACACCAATTCATTTCATACAAAGAAAAGCCACGTTGCTGAAAGTATATTTAGTATGAGTTCACATATTGAATTTCAGTCAGGCCCCCCTCTCTGTAAAGGAGGATTTAGCTCAGTGAGGTCAATCTAAGCACTAGACATCTAGCCTAGACTCCTTCTATAACCAACAGAAGGAAAAAGTCTTCTGCACGATACAATTCACCTCATCCTTAAGATGTCCACAAGTATTTCTTCCTTGCCATTTCTTTTGAGTTTCTAGAAGCTCTAGTTCAGGCTATGCATATCTATTGAAAGCTCCCTACAGTCACAATTTAAAATTCAGCTTGAAATGACAAAGAAATTCAACTGGCTCATTAGCTTGTGTCATCAATTTTCTCCACACAACATCCTGATAAAACACAGTTCTTCCCGAGAGTCTCAACATACTGGAATACCTTTGATGGGTCACACTCAACAAAAAAACTTCTTTTGTCCAAACTGCCATAATGAATTATCATAAAAGTTCTTACCTATTATGGGTATGTGATATCCCACAAAGTCATCCTCTTAATAGACAACTATGAAATGTTATCTTGGGTGTTTTTGCATTTTAAGCTTACAGAGATGAAATACTTAAAACTTACCAGAATCCTTTCCAGCCACATAAAGTTGTAAAAAATAATAATAAAAAAAAGAGTGAGGGGAAATCAGTTTTATTGTAAACATTCAATATACTTGAAAAAAGACATGGAAAATTGGAGCAAAACTCTGTACGTGGGATGTTGGACTGGTGACCAAGGTCTATTTCCAGCTACTAACTACCTATGAAATCCTGGGTAACTATACTTATTCATTTGGACAGAGATCTTTGAATGAAAGTCACCCACATAAGCACTAAGCTTTTACTCTAAACTTGTAAAGAATCATACTCGGACTTAAATTCCTTATCTATTATCCAGAGACTATTTCCAAGAGAAGTCCACTCCCTGCTCTGCCTAAAACAGATTGTTCTGTTTGCCTTCACTCAGTTTGGAGGGAAATCAGCCTTTGGTTCTGCTTATATTCTCATTTTCTTCAAAATAAGAACATAAATATTGGAAGCTTTTTAACTAGATTGTAAGGTTTATGATGCAGGCAGTTTGTTTTGCTCAAAATACTTTACACAGTGTCTGACTGGGGATCTCAGGAGCTGCTGCAGTAAAATGCAGTAAATAAAAATACACCACTTTGCAACTGTTTAAGTGACTATAAAAAAACAATGTCAACCCTTTGTTTTCAGGTGTCACAGATTCTCTTAAGATAAATTCATTTTCTGGTGAAGTAAAACACAATTTCTTAATAACAACTAATTATGACATCTGAATTTTTGAACATATTTAAATGGTAGATCTTTGTCTTTACTCTTCTAAGAGGATAACTCAGCCATTCTAGTCTAAAAGATAAACCATCTACAGAAAACTACATATCATGCAAAATATCTTGATTTTATACCAGATTTACCTTTTCATTAATTTTCTTCATTAATTCCTCAGCCTCTTCATTTGCAGCTCTTGCTTTCTGGCATTGAGCTTCCATTTTTTTCCTGGTTTCCAGATTACATTCAGCTGTTAAAGCCACCATCTTCCTTTCATACTCCTCTTGAATCTCTTTCTCCATTGCAAGAAACCGCTTTTTGAAAATAGAACTTATCTTCTTCTCCACATGAGGAAAGAGGTTGTGACTTAAGACCATGTTCTTCAACATCATACCAATCACTTCTTTACATATCTGTGTTCGTTGTGCCTCCAGATCAGCATCTGCCCGTGTCAGGCTGGCAACCTCCAAGCTGTAGAAAGGTAATTGGGACCATAAGAAATCGCAGATTACAGGAATTTTCTATCAGAAAACAAGGATATCCAGAGTCATTTGATACTGGGTAATGAAATGGCAGTCAGAAAAGTGCAGGAATATCACAGCATATGAGTTTACTAATCTTGATAGTAGTCATTCATTAAAAAGCAGGGTGAGTCAGCTTATACCACAGCAACTTTAATGAAATATGTCCATCCTTGCATTTCCATTTCAGATAGAAAAAGCTTGTCTTTAATAGAACTCAAAACGTTCCCTCAGATAAAAGCCAATAGAAATGTTCCCTCTCCAAAAAACCAAACCAAAACAAACCCCACCATCTCTCTTGGGAAGCAGAAGTGGGTGTCTGAATAGACTACAAATTTCACGGACTGTAAAACAGCTCTAAACTCACTGACCCATCTACATTGATACATCACTTTTTCATGTTCTGTGCTGGTGTACTCCCTTCTCTGCAGGGAAGAGGGGAAAGTTTTGATTCTGTGCTGATACAAATAAATTAAAATAGCTGATATCTGTCTCTCATTAACATTAATAGAGTTCTAGAAAAGAGATTAAAACCAGATGGAAATGCAAGGGTGTTTACAAAATGCAGTAAATGTCATGTTGCACATGAATACATTCTCATTTATTTTAGAATTAAATTGGAATTATAATTATTCTAATTTCATATACTATGTAACTACTCTAAATTTTACACATTTGCCTATTCTGAAATCAATTTAACATTGGAAAATTAGGTGGGTTTTTCCCCTATATGTCAAATTACATGACCACACAGCACTCAGCACTGTATGCTTCTGTGTGTGGATTACATACACATGAATTTGTTTGTAACCTACAAAATACACTTTTAAGATCTTAAATCTATTCATTTTTTCACCTAGGCTAAATTATTGGTCTAATTTTTCCACAGACAAATCTTAGAATAAATTTCAAATCCATACTAAATATCTTGGCAAGATTTGCAAGACAGTAGAATGATACTACATTCAGAATGATATATATCAAAGCATGAAAAGCTAGAAAGACTTCACCTTTTTTTCAAACTTTCCTTTCCTTATCTAAGCAAATAAAGTTTAACCAAATCAGTGAAATATTAGTATCATTTCCCCTCTGTTAACACAACAGATGTATTTTCCCCATCTAGAAATCAATGGGATGGAATTGTTTTCTTACAATGACTCAAACACTTGAAGTATTTAGGAGACATTAGCTTAAGCTGTGATAATCTATCACAAACAGATTTTCCTGCTGCAGTCTTTCAAAAGCACAGAAACACACTAGTGATAGCCATACTTGTCTTGGTGATCTGCTGCAGGGCTGGTTGGTTGCAGCTATAAAACCTCCTCCATTTTACCCCCACAGGAGCAGGAATCCCTGCAATTGAAATTTCATGCACCTGAAACTTTCTTCATAGTTATGTGAAGTTCCTGTAAGAGCTAATATTTGCTCTAATGTCCCCAAGACAACACAATCATCCAGTTTCTTCGTGCTGTGTACAAATGGATATTGCAGGACAGCACCTGAAGGTACACAGCCTTCTTGGGTGGCATTCACCTACATTCATAGTCAAGTGTCCCAGGGGGCTGATCTGCTCCCTCTGCTAAGGGAGAGTCCTTCTCACTCCAGGACAGCAGGGCAGCCACAGAGGACAGGTGACAGGATTAAGGTGACAGGATGATGAAGCACCACAGCAAGTACTTTAAATGGGCAGTGCAGATGTGTATTTTCTCTTAAGTCATTTTGTTTATAGTCCTAGGACTTTTGCTGACACAGCCAGCTACTACTAAGCTGTTTGTTTACAACAATTTGAAAAAAATAAGTGTTTCAGTGTTGTGCAAATGCATTTAAATAAAAACAAGGATTCAGAAAATGGGAGCTTTATGTTATAACATTTCCCTAACGACTGTCAGACAACGGTAGAAGGCTTCGCTTCACAGATTCACCAATTCATGACTAGCCTGTAAAATCTAAGCCACCAGATTTATTTTTCTGTTTTACTTCCTGCTTTAAGTTCAGCAGCTCTGATTTTATTGAAGCATATCTGTTTTCAGTGAGAAATATCTCATCCTGGTTTTCAACCATCCCCTAACAGAGAACTAAACAACACTTTAATTAATTGTTCCACTAGATAAATTCTCTAAGACCTGAAAATGGTAACCTCATCCTTAGCTTGAATTTGATTAGTTTCAATCTCCATCTCTTTTTGTTTGGTGAAATAACAAGTTCCTTAGTCATTGTTTTTCTGTTCTTCATGCACGCACTGACAGCTGGTGGTCCCAGTACCTACTAACCCTTTCTTACTGAGATGTGAAAGACTGAATTCCTCTTCTCTCTCCCTATAAAGCAACACTTCACAGCTCTACCACACTGATATATAGTTCATGACATATCATTTATTCCTTATCACAAATACAGGTTTTTTTTAAAGCATGCTTTAAAAAAGATAAAGCCATTCTTCAGCCACCTCCTTAATTGTTACTTTTCCAGTCTTCTTCAGCAGTAATCCCAACAATAAAAGCCAAAATCATCACAACATTTCCTATTATCTTTCCCTCAGTCTTCCCACAGCATTTCTTCCTATTTACTGCAAGTCATTATAGACTCAACCTGATTTCAGTTTGAGCAAGATTCCTATGCTCTCTCTCACCCAGAAAAACTACAGTACCCAAGTTACTCCATATGATGCGAAATGCAGGAGGAGCAATAGGGGTAGTTCACCTGATGTTGGTGTGTCAGCAAGAGAGTAATGAAGCTCATGTCATATAACCTGCAACTCTCACTCTTCATTTTCCTGACAGTGCATCTGCGAAGAAGGCAACGGAAGAGAAGAAGCACGTGAACTGTTCCACCAATCCAAGGGTAACAGCATGGAGAAAAGTAATTAGAAATCAGAGCTCTCCCAGGTCACATCCTGGAAGACAGCAGCCAGACTGTTACCTTTTTTCAGTGGCAGTTGAAGAAAAGTCATGTCCCTTTAAAACACTTGAAATCTACCTTCCATGTGATGTGCTCTGCTTCTGGTTTGTGATCTCCACACAGCAGCCAGCAGGAGTGAGACAAGCTCATCACATGCACCAGAGACCTTGCCTCAAGCTCTTACTCAGAATAGAGAGGCTGAGGGCAGGCCTAACATGCTGCATCAGGAAGTCTTGGTGTCTTAGACACCAGCAGTCACTACAATACAGGAATCAAGTACATGTATTAAACCAAATGCTTTAATTTGGTTTAATTCAAGTCCACCAGAAGAACAACGTTTACAATCAGCAAGATTAAATGTGCAATGTTTCGTGACACAGGAAAAAAAATTCTAGCCTGACACTCTGTGTCTCCTCAAGCCAAGGTACATTTAATAAGTTGCTTTAAATGCTCTGCACTGTGCTTGTTAAAGCAACTGATGTTTAAAAGGTCTCACCTCACTTCCTGAGCATATTCAGCATCATAGAAACATGAAAGCTAATGAAGTACTGGTAACTGATGGGAACCTATTGATGAAAAAGATCAAAGCTCCTGTTGGACAAAGCATGCAGAAAAAGGATGAGAACAGTATAGAAGGTAGATGGCACAAAAGGGAGGAAAGGTGGGGCGAGGGAAGGTGAACAGACACATAGAAAATGATACTGCAAACAGCAAGTGTAAAGATTTTTCACTCACATGAAGAGGAAGAGGATATACAGATCTGTCAGAGAAGACCCGGAAGGGGAGAATCCCAGTTACCAAACACAGAGAAGCAGAGAGAGTGCCCGTGCAACAGATGTCCTTCACAGACCTAATAAAAGAATACAGGAAACCAGCTAGGGTCAGGAAAGCAAATATAGTTAATTTATAAAAACCCCAAAACACAACACACTACAGAAAAAGGAAACCTCTCATTAATGACCAAGTAATTGTGTCTTTAAGTCTTATTATTCAAATTACAGGCCCACAGAGGGAATTTTTAAACAGGAGAATTAATAGCTGCTGAATTTAACAGTCCTAAAAATAACTAATGGCTTTCAAACACATTTTTAAAACTAATTCTGACTTCACAAAGATAAGAAACTACTGTGACACAACTTTCTGAAGTCTAAAAGGGAGAGAAACATTTTGTCACCAAAACAAAAACCTGTCATTTTAGGAAGGCTCCTCCCTCATCTGCCAATTAGTAGCATATGTATTACAACAGTATCCAAAAGAGACTCAAGCTCCGAGGTAGCAGTTTCTGCAGAAGTATTGCTTCGTAACACACATGCTACCGAAAAGCATGTAATTTAGGGCCATTTGTGGATGGTTTGTCTCCACCATTCCCACTGCAGCAGTGACTCAGAGCCCTAAGGCACAGCAGCTGCACCAACTCCTGATGGAGAGAGGAATGCAAACAGGGAAGGACGGACAGACAGACAGACAAGTGCCCCCAGCTCAGTGGCATCCAGTGAAAAACGACTACACCAAGAAAGTGTAAGAAACACTCCAGTCCTGCTTCCAGTGAAGTCATCATGCATTTTACCACCGATGTCAAAAGGACCAACTTCAGCCTGGATACTAACAAAAGCATAAATAAATATGGCTATATGCATTATGCATTAATGCCTGAGGAGCTTCCAACTTTGCTGTGATCTACTCAGATTCTTCTGATCTACTCAGACAGGGTGAGTATTCTTTCAAAATGATATGGAATACAGCATCACTCACAGCATAATTCTCAAAAGGAGACTCTTTTCTGGATAAAACTAATTGTTTCGAGTGGACAGCAGAAATGACCCATGTAATTCTGAACACTTCAGAGTTAGCCAACATCAAAGAAAAATGACTTTTTAGGATGAAAAAAGATATGTATTCATTAATTTCAAATTACTTGCTTTCGTCAGTTCCCCTGTCTTATAGGCTCCTATCATACATTAAGCATTTGAGCTTCTCCGATGGAAAAAAAAGTATAGTTTACACCCTTGTCAAGTTTATAACAACATTCATAACACAGAAGTACAAATGCAGGATTTGGAGTTTATACCATGTGCATTCACTGCATCTTATTGTTATATCAATGTGATTATTATGTATAGGTGTATTCCCGCATTGTACATATTTCACAAAAACAGATTACTAAACATGCATTCCCTTCTAAAATTCCAAAATTTTAATTACACTTTTTCAAAGTTACAAAAAACAGAAATTTAGCACCTCAATTTTTTTTTTTACTAATAGTGTAATGCTTTCTCACCATTTTCTCTGTAGGAATATTCAAATCTAGCTGCTATGAGAATATGATTATTTATACCCCAACCCTGATAGGGTTCAACTTCAGGTTGGATAAGGCCTTGAGTAACCTGGTCTAGTGGGAGGTGTCCCTGCCTATGGCAGGGGATTGGGACTAGATGATCTTTAAGGTCCCTTCCAACTCCTTAACATTCTATGATTCTTACTTTCCATTTGAATCCAGGGTTAAAAAAAATCATATTTGCTCCACAGAAAATCAAATTGACATGTACAGCAAGAAATTTACATTTAGAAAGTAAAAGTGAACTTCTAATATAGTAGTAAATTGTTTTTATTTTTCTGTCAAGGCTCCCTGGAGACAATATGGTCCTGTTCTCTCGTACGCTGGCCTCAATGTCTTCTACCACAAGAAAAAATCAGCTGCAATGTACACATATTACTTACTCATTTCCCAGTATAATTGGCAGTACATATGGTATATCAGCAAAGGGGGGTTCAAGTTCAGCTAGAGCTCTGACAAACTAAAGGAAGCATAGCTGTACAAAATGAAGATTAGAAAGAAAAGTCATAGCAGTGGAAAGCCATTTAAAGAAATTAAGTTGCCTTTAACATATCTATATCTTGTGAGACTATGAACATGGTTAAACCTCATCACATCGGACACAAACCCCAATTGCTCAACTCTCTTCATATTCTGTTCTGGACATACAGAAAAAGAGACCCACAACATTTTGGAACATGATCTACTAGTGTGCACGTCAAATATTCAAATCATATCGCTTCCCCTCATTAGCATTCATTGCCCATGGGCCGATATTCAGTAATATACACAGCAAGGAACCTACTGAGAATAAAAGCCAAGTTATTTTGCTGCATGATGTTCATCAAGAACATGCCTTATTAAGACAAAACTCACAAAATCAGTAACCAAGAAGCTTCCTTATGAAACATGAAAAGTATGTTTTGTTCTCTAGCCAATCCTCCTGACACCACAAACTGTCTACACTCCAAAGCTGTCCCTGTCCATAAATATTGAACACATGCTCCTGAGTATCTGCTAAATGATTTGGCACTGTCACTTCTTAAAAGATAACACAGCTTTATGTTGCAAAGAACACAAAAACATCCCATGGCTCTCACTTTTCTGAGTATTTATCTCTTTTGTACCAGTATGATTCCAACCATGTTTACAACGACAGTGCAATTTCAAAAGAATGTATCAATTATGTCGGCAAGCTTATATGTGTGTTAGGTAGACAAAAATGAAACACCTGCACCAAAACATGCAGAAGGAATTACCAAGCTAGCATACAAGAAAGATGATGTTGGTTGGCTGAAAATACCTAATCAAAATCTCCCTAACAAAATCCCCCATACTCCTCCTTCCCAAAATAATAATTAAAAAAATGTATTACAATGCTAAAATATTGGTATATATATGACTTTAAAAAAATATGCTCAAAATACAGGTTCAGTTTTTATTCTCAGTATACTGCCATTCCTATGAGACAAAACAAACCTCATTCCTTGTTCCTTACTGAAAACCCAAATATTTTATTGGATGTCACTAATGTAATTAAACAAAATGCAACATTGTTGATAAACTGATTGTGACTACAATTAGTAAAATGACAGCATTTCGCTCAAGCACAGAATTCATTCAAATTCACTGCAATTATCCATTGATAACTTAAAAATGCACCATTTTTCTTTTTCCCATTATGTTTTAAAAATTACTATCCTTAAAGCAGGCAATTCAGTAATAAGAAGAATTACTTCATTCTGGTTTTAGCGTAGATCGTTGTCATAGGAGCTCCTAAGGCAACAGTACAATATTTTACATTTGTCTTTGGAATCAGCTAAAAACATGGATAATGTATGACAGTTCAGAAGTACAACACTAAAATGAAACTTTTAAGTAATACAGATCAGAAATTAACGGACTGCTTTGCCCCAACTTGCAGAATGAATAAGGAACCAGCACTATTAGATGAGGAAACATCCAAAGCTAAATATCAAAGTGTTAACGAGAGATAAAACAAGGAGTGTATTATAAGCTACTGAAGAAAGCAAAAAAATATTGCGTGTCTCTAATATAGGTACTAAAGTACTGCTCCAGCCTTTTTGGCCAACCAGCCTGCAGGACTGGGATTCGTCTCACCCACCTCCAGACCCCTATGGCTGAGCTAATCAGCCCAGGCTTCAGGCATTTGGGTCAGTGGACGCAACAGCCATACAACTAATTTCTGGAAGTCTGCTTAGGGGTGAGAATTATCACACCCTACAAGTGCTCTTTTACACTCCTGAGTACAAAAGGAAACTCGGGGCAACCTGGTGTAGGCATTCACATTACAGAGATTCTCTCTCAGTCAGATAAACTGCACCAGTAAGAGAGGAGAGGAACAGGTTTGGAGTAATTAAACACACATATTCAATGAGTGCCAATAAAAAGGGGGAAAGAATAGATAAAAATGCAGTAAGTGCATCTGTGTAACAGTGAGTGAAACAAAAGGTCCAGTTTAAATCTACATGAAACGAGATAATCTAAACAGAATTAGAAAGCACCCACTACTGACCGGTAGAGGCTGATCTGAGCCATTCACAATAATGTAAATCACCATTTCAAACGTCTTTCACAGCAGGAATCATTTTAACTCTGAATACCTTTGTGGTCTATCTACTATCCTCATCCTGGAAGAAGGAGAAGATAGCTCAGAAGGTGAAGAAGGTTAGTGAGTGTTTGCTAATAGGTAACTACTTTATTCAAGGCAATGTTCTACATACTCAGAGGTAAAGAAAACAGAAACTGTGAGGAAAGAAAAGGAAGAAAGATACATATGCACAAGCTTCATAAGAATATTAAAAAACTTTAGCTTCTGGACATACCTAAGACATGAATCCTGTTTTATAGGTTTAGAAATAATTCTGTTATAAAAATAAACCTATCCAAAGGTTTGTGAGAATATTTACCTTTCTAATCCATAATGTATCTGAATATAGTCCAGCTTTTTTTTTTTCAACCTAGACAGATCCTAACTATCCCTGAAATAAATTAATACTAAACTGAATTTAAAAAATGTTTGATCCTATTCTTCTTAATATTCACATAATGATTTTCAGGATAAGTCTTCTCAAAGCCTGAGTTGCTATACAGTTATAAAAGCAAGGACCAATGTACAATTTAGAGAGATAAGTACCCAATTATCAAGAAAAGACAGGAAATAATAATGCTGTTAGCTACCCTTTAAGAAAAAAAATTACATCCATAGTCCTGTAACTTTTCAGCTTCTGCAGATTTTATATTTGCATAATACTGCCTTTCACACACTTACCAGGAGCTAATGGTAATACTGAATAAACAACATCCACTTGCCCTCACATCAGACCTTTTTATCAAATTCAGCTGAAGAACAGATGATCTTCAACAGCAGCTAAAGTCAAACAGCTCTGACTGGCCTTTCAACAATATCAAGAGAGTTTCTCTGCTCTACCAAGTGGTCCCACCGATTACAGCTATGTGGTATCTTTCTGGCAGCACTGCAAACTGTCACACCTTAGACTCCAGGTACTTCCAAAATACGCTGCTGAACAGGGGGCTCTCCTTTCTAGGACAAAAGCATTCTGTTTGAAAGCAGAATGTGCTCAGCAAGAGTAGAACACAAGCTTTCAACTTCTTTGTACACAGAAAGGTTTCCCTTTACTTAGGGAACCAGAGAGAAAACTGGATGTTCATTTGGATTGGAAGTCTCGCATGTCTAAGGCCTAGATGGAGTTGTGACTTATACAGGTGAAGCAATATGAATATAATAATTTTCAGTTCCCACAGATAGTTGTTTAACTCAGTTCAAAAGCCTAAGGTACTGCAGTAATATGTGTAAACAGACACTATAAAAAACAATAAAGAGCAGATAATCAAATCAAAGATTTGACTGATGATAAATGTAATAAATATGATGTAATAGCAGTGAATTCTTACTCTTCTAAAGCCTGAAGCATATTGCCAGGTTCTTCAAAGGACAGAATATCGATGATTTGGTCATTCATAATTATATCTTCACTGAAGAGATCACCTGAATTAAACTGAGAATGTTCCAGTTTGTGATTTTGGCTGAGTTCATGCTGTATCTCCTAAAAAAACAACAAAAAGAGAGAAAGTAGGAAAAAAAATTATAACGAGTAATTGATCTAGTTTTGTTGCAGTTTATCTATGGGTGAGAAGGTTACTACTTATCATCAAACTGTAGAGTTGGAGAGGGTATGAAGAGGTTGTGCAATTCAGATATGTATCTGAAATCAAACATACGACTTTTGTTTCAGGCTAATCTTTTTTAGTGTATAACTGATCTGGAATACAAGTGAAGAAACTAATGGAGAACACAGAACACTTGTGAAAGTTGTCTAGGAAGTTACCTTCCACTATGAACTTCCTAGGTTAATTTTTTTAAAAATTGCTGTGATACACAAATTATATATTGTAAGATTACAGCGTTATGAGTGAACAACATGAAAAACTAATCCTATGCATAACAGAAGTGACTCAGTTCGCAGAGATGCCCTTCAGACCGAGGGTTAATAAAATTACTATACAAAAACCCCACTATAAATATCTGCTGCTAGGACCAAGCTGGACCTTTTTTACTACTTCATTATCACAGTTTCTTCTGTAAAATGAAGCAAGTCACATCCTTTTCATTTAAAGAGATTAACTTTTCAGACATATCATAAATAAAACATTGACGGTGTAATTTTCAACCACAGAAAATAAGGCTTCAAGCGATTTGTGAGCTACTCTGGTCAGTCCAGAGGGATGAGAGATCCACCACTGTCTGGGCAGATGAGGGTTCAAACCTCTCAGCACACCTGTCTTAGAGGACTCCTCCCATCATGGTAATGTTCTGACTGAGGTCTCTAGCTTCCTCCCATTGAAGTTGCTCTACTTTACATAAATACAAAAGTAATTAATAGAAGCAAGGGCTGTATTTGGGCCAACTTGATTAATATTTATCAGATTCTGTATTTTTGCTCTCCATTCCAGTATGTACTGAAATACTTTCTCCAAACTGGCAGAGCTTGGATAAAAAACACTGAAAATTCTCCATCTCCAAACCCGCCTGTTTTGCTTAATCACTCAAGAGATTAAAGCACATCCAACGAACTAAGAAACCAAAATTCAAATCTCTATTCCTGATAATAAAAATAGAAAAACATTTGTACCCAATTCTGCTATGCTCAAGACAAGTTGTCTACCCCCTTGGCAACTGTTTATAACCCAGAGACACTGTGCCTCTAATTTTGAGGGATGGAGAGAAGGAAAGGAAATGAAAGGAAGTAATAACCAAAGGGTAATCTCCTTGCAATCTAGAACTAACATCCAAGTACTGACAGCAGTTGTTTTGATCAGGTTATCATTCTTACACTCACCTCTAAATCTGATTGTGCTAAAGAATACAGGTTGTAGAGACTACATTACCTGTGAAGCAAATCCACCACTTGGTGGCTTTTTATTTATCTTAAAAAACTCTTCAGACTATCTGTCTTAGCTAGCAAGTTATATCATCAGATATGATTGATGAAAAAAATTAAATAAACCCTCATAGACAGTATGACTTACCTGGTTTTTGCTACAGAAACTCCATTTTAATATTTGGGTTCGGTAAATGATGAGAAAAACAGCACATGTCAATACAAGGGAAATGAAAAAAGCGATGAAGAACCCTGAAGCAGTGACGGCATGGCTGTACATAATCTGAAATTAAAAGACCATATCGTAAAAATTCATATCATTTGATGTTGCTCAGAGGCTCTGAAAGTCAGTCAGATACTGGTTACCTTTAATTAATGGCCATTTCTTGATTCAATAAAACTGACCACAGGGAAAAAGTACCAATATGAGTTCACGATAAACATGTAACTGGCAGTTCACAAACCCACCCAATCTATATCCACCCTTGCAGTTTCTGCATTAGCTGGAGTCAGAAAAGAGTAGCAGGAGCACTGGAACAGTGAGTCAGATAACAACTTTGTAGGCCTTTACTTTAGCTCTTAACTTAATCTTTAAATTGAATTGCATTAAAAATTAATTTTTACTTCATGCTCCATGTAGCAAAAGTTAATTTAGTGTTTGTTTAGTTCTATGAGATCTTTGGATGAAAAACATAGCACAGCTATTAGTATAATGTTTCACCAAAGCCCAATTATTCTGCTGGGGCTAGGAGCTGTAAATAATTTACATGTTGCTTGTAAGATGGGTGGGTCATCTCTTGGAGCAGAAATCTGACAGTATTCCATGGAGTCAATGGTAATTCTGCATAGGAAGCAATAATCAAATATGGTCCACAATTTGAGAAAGGTTTATTCCAATTTAATAGCAAATTTTATCCTTTACTGCCTATTTTTTCTTTCTCTGATGTTTTTGTACACTGATAATCTATCATATCTCTAACTGACAGGAACTGCTTCATGTCAGACTTTGTTTCACAGGTTCAGCTTTTCAAAGCTGGTACAGCTGCTCAGCACTTATTGATTTCAACATGTTTTTAGTTGAATTAGGCAATGATGTCAGTATCAAGATCATCAAACATTAATACAGCCTACTATTTCACAGCTCCAAGAAGATTCACTTGTACACTTAGAATCAAAAATTGCTCTAACTGACAGAAGTATGCTTAAGTTTCTTTATATGGTTTGGTTTTTTTATACTTTAAGAACATGGACTCTAGAAGGACAGTCCATGTCATTGTGGGGGCTGTAAAGCCCAGGAGGAGAACATAGCTGGTGCTTAATGCCATCTGAAAGCACCACAGAGGAAGCTGCAGGGCAGGTGCCAGAGTCCCTGCTCAAGGCAGGACCAGTGTTGGCCCCGCAGGTCAACCTTCAGACCACTGACACACCAGTAAGCCTCAAAAGCTATTCCCTAAGCTAACTTCTAAAGCCATTCTAATAGTGGGAAGAGGCATTACAGGCCCAAGTTTCTTTCAAAAACTGCTGTGCTCTGACTGCTTTGCATGATTCTGAGGGAAGCAAGCCTCACAAAAATCAGATCAAAGCAATTGTCATCTACCCCACGCAACACGCTCAGATGGGAGAATTTCCCTTTGCCCTTTTCTCTACAGCTTCCCATTCAGCATCAAACCCACCCAGTCAAGGGCAGAGGCACACAGTACTCACAGCCCCTGAAGCACTAGAGGAAGACATCTGGCACAGACACTCAGACAAGCAACACTCATATTTTTTTCATAACCCACAAAATTACCTTGTCACAGGCAACCAATTACTTTCTTCAAGCAGCACAGAAGAGAAATCCACAGGGTTTGTAAAACTTTAAAGAACAACAGAGTAGCCAAGTGTGCAAGCAAACCATGTGAAAGCTGACGGGACCAACCTAACATGGCACTCCCTTGACCACGTAATTAATTCTTCTATTTTCCATCCCCAAAGTCAACAATTTGTATCCACTTAGTCACATATGTGTGTTGGCTTTAACATAGCCATGAACAGGCCTAAATAGTGATTTTTAATAAATAAATCTGAGATGGAGAGCATTTTTGACAGCTGAAGAGATGAATGAAATACAGTATGTCGCACCTTTTTCAGTTAATCCTAATTTCCTTGCACAAAATGATTTCATTCTGAAACACCTTATGCTTGGCCACAGCCCAAAGCCAAATACTATGCATGTGAAACATGGTACGTTCCATAATTTCTGAGCTTTATTTTTCAAAAATTTACAATATTTTCCATACACCTTTACCACACATTTTAATTACAAAATCTGTTCATTTACTAAGTTCAAATGCAGCTGAGCTAACTTTACCCACCGATGGAATAGTCCCCAAGAACTTTTAGAGGTCTAACTATCAAGTTCAAGTTGGGAAAAAAACCAAACACACTAAAAAGGTTTTTACGTGTTACGTATCATAACAGATTGCAGGAATTTCCATGGTGGGCTGAGACCAATGTACCTTACAGTCCTAGCTTAGACATCACCAACTGCTGCAGATCAATTCACACTGAACTTTACAGAAAACCATTCATGAAGCTATTTTTATAAGCCAGTCAGCTACGCATGGCTTACACCTTTAAGAATAAGAGTTTCCAAAAGATACATTTATGGCAATTCAATGGGTAATTCTTAGCTATAAAAATGTCCAATCCTTTTAAATATTACTAGATCTTTATCCAAGAATGAATTTTCTAGCTTATGTATAATTTTACTTTATATCATATTTAATTATGGCTTTCATTTTAACAGAATGACCCCTTGATCTTCAATTATGAGAAAGCCAAGTCTGGAAATACATCTATTACAATAATAGAAGCTGAGAAGGCAGAGATCCCCAGCAGAATAGAATATTGGAACAAGAAGCCCCTGTGCACAAACTCCAAATACACCACATATTCCAAAAAAATTTAAGGCAAACATTGTTTGCCACTCTTACTGCAGTTTTATTTCTCAGGCTTGTGTATCAGCATCATACAGAAACCTCTTCTCAAGACGTGGAGGATAATCTCACCCTTTTGTAAAGACAAAAAGCTTTCTCATGGTGGCTATGCACAGGAGCAGGTGAGCACATTCCTCACTGCAGTTTTCTGTGCCTGTACAATTCTTCAAATGAAAAAACGTGGCAAGGACTATAATGGCATTTTTAGATTTTCTGTATTAAATATTGCTGTTTTAAGACAAAAAAAGACCCCTTATATTGAGTCCTCTTTTCTTCCTCTTAAAAATCTGAGAAGACTGAACTTGTGTATGATTAATAGCCAATAGCTGAGTGATGAGACATAAGTACATCAGTACCTCCTTAGCTCCTAGGATTTAGTTTAGATTGTCCAGAAGTATAAGCAGGAGAGTCAACATAATACTAAATCACAGGCTTTACCTTGGTCCTTTTTTCTTCAGTTATGGTGAATGATGCTGTCAACGATACGAGATGTGTTTTATTCTGAGAGATATAAAAAAATTACCTGTATTAAGAAAAAGAAGAGCAGAATCCACTGGCAAATAGCCTGGAGTATCTAGAAAAGCCTCTCCTTAGAAGATAAGCTATACTTATCATTAAGCATAAAGCTAAGATAAATCTGATAGGAAAATACAGTGTACTTAGGGGTAACACATGGAAGCAGCTGCTCTGTGGGATACACTCCCCTTCTCATCACACAGAGGCATATCCTAATGTGCACAGTATTACATTTTTCTGTGCTTATAAAATCTGGGTTGACTGAAAATGCCCAGAACAGGAGCCATAGTCAGTGCCTATGTTTTTACTCTTATGTTCCCTGTTTGAAGTCTTCCTTTCTACTACTCTAGTACCACTCTCATGCACATTGGAGACCTTTTTCCTCCAAAACTTTCAATCTCTCATAGACTACAGGAATAGATACATAAGTATGTGGAGGACACCTATTTCCAGGATACATAGATAAACTGGAAAGAAATATAAAAAGTAGGAAAAAGCTACAGGACAACAGACAAACCTAATTTACTTAAGGAGGTCTATGACCTCCTAAGTTGTGAAGAATACCTTAAGTTTATAAATTTTTATATTTATAAATATCACAAAATATTTATAGATTCATGCTAAACAATCAGAACTTCAACTAAGAACTTCATTTCATTAGGCAGACAAGAACCACCCTTTTTACACAAAAACTGTGAAGAGTAAAATAAAATTGTGAAGGGAATACCTGTGATGAACTCCTGAAAGTTAGCTTTGCAGGCAGTGTCAAGATCCTGCCATCCCACATTTCTTTTGCATCAAGAAGTGCAGAGTAGTTGATTACAAAGTGTTCTCCACCTGTTAAACCAGAGAAAAAAAGCCAATCGTAAAGACTAAGCAGGTGAGGTACAACTGCCAGTGCAGTAGTGGCCTCTAACTAATTGTGTCTGCGTTTTCTTACACAGAACAGGAGCTAACTGATTTGAAAACAACCCAGTACAGTTGCATGTCTTCTTTCACGCAAGAAGATGGGGTCAATCTCAGAAGAGCTGAGTACCAGCTGAGCTCAGCTGCAGTTACAGATGCTTGCCAAATTTGAAAAGAAAGTTCAATATAAATAAAACATTTGAGGAGCTTTTTAGACTGTCCTTCCTTGCCAGCAAAAGTGCTCTCCTAGGAACCAAGCTGCAATAAACTTGGAACACTGACTTCAAGGGAATTCAGCAGAGGAGGCAGCCAGAGCCCACCAGTATAGTCCAGAGAGGAGGCATATGGATAGATTTGCTGTCCGAGCAAAATTTCTCTAAGATTCCTGGGGAAGGCCTGAGACAGCACTGGAGCTTTTCCCTTCTGACACAGCAGATGTCCCACACCCAGAGTAGAGAGTTTCTGGCCAGCTGAGCCCAGCAACATCCTTAATAACTGCTGCCTCGAAGAACTCAAGCAAATTTGGCCCAGGATCTGGAAACTGCATTAAATGATGCTGCAATCTGCTGAAAAGCATCATTTTTTGATACTAAAACTCAACATGAAGTATTTACAAATATTTTTTATAATAAAACAGAGAGCCTACATTATAACCACTAACTGGATGGTTCTCCTCCTGTTGAAACCAAAGAGAAATCTGACAGATTTCAGCTGAATTTTGATGCATGGTGCACTGGAGTACTAAAAAATTATTATGGCTA
The DNA here is from genome assembly GCF_003984885.1 of Neopelma chrysocephalum. Lineage (NCBI taxonomy): Eukaryota > Metazoa > Chordata > Aves > Passeriformes > Pipridae > Neopelma > Neopelma chrysocephalum. The sequence goes on along the minus strand of NW_020897731.1, from coordinate 3,718,717 downwards.
ACATTCAGCACAACAATACATAGGCCAGTGTAGGCATAGCCCTTCTATCCAGCCCTAGTGGCAAGGTATGGGCTGACTTCAGAATTAACATAGTAATGACCAAACCTCAAACTATGCAGAAATCTGTTCTGCTGGATTTTCTTCCCCTGTACTATTTTTGATGCTGATTTGTACAATGTATATGGGCTGGAAAAGCTAGCTTCAGTTCCAGATTCAGTAATTATAAATAAATTAAATAATGGCTCCAACTTAGCTTACTAGATCAGCTCTGCAAGCCATTTTTTTATTCTTTCTCAGGGACCATTTTTTCATTCTTTCTCAGGGGCCATTTTTTCTTGGGAATCTCTATTGAGAGCCAACAATTCCGTAACATTTTCAAAAAGACCAGCTCTGTAATCAGTACCACTACTCACACTGTTGTTATTAAAAATGGAGTCTGGCTATCCATTTGCAATCAGACAGCAGCCCCAAGTCTTCTCATTTCCCTTATCTATTTGGAAATCTTTTGCCATAAAACTATCATAACCACAGATTCTTCAATCATAAACAGGTATCAGCGAACTCTTCTGAAGCTCCAAGAGAAATATCATGACCCTCAAAAGCAAGCTGCTAATTTTTGATGTTCTTGTGCTTAAGAAGAAGGAGATGAAGAAACCAAGAAAGGTAAAATTTTATGCATGTGCACTGATTCGACTGCTACCACAGGAACAGACTAACATCAAGACTGGAACAAGTTTAGCTCTGTATTACTTGCTCAGTTTGGAAAGAACAGATACTGAGAAGAGCTGCCTTATTTCTGATGAATCATCTTCCCGGCTTGCATGGCCCTTTGCAATTCCAATGCACCTCAATATCTCAGCAAGCCGACCTGCCACACTTGGCTAAAGAAGGCTCAAAATATTATTAAAATGGCTTGTGCAGAAGCTTTTAAAAATATCCAAAATGAACAAATACAGTCATAAAAAACTCTTTCATTTTGATGGCAGCAACTTTTACAGAGTACAGTGGCCCACTTCTGTGCCTGTTAGATTGGAAGCAGTTCAAAGGTGGGAGTCAAAATGTGAGTTAACAGAATTGGAAACTGCAGCTCAAAACTTTTCCCAGTTTTTCACCTCTATTAACTGATAATCAAAGAATTTAAACCACCACAAATAAATAAATATTTTGATTTGAACAGGTGCTCTTCCACATGTTTAGTCAGGGGTACTTCCCTGCAGATTTCCTTACCTTGCAAGAATCTTTTCCTGTAAATCTGTATGCCATCTGTGGTCTTATTCCCACTGGTTTTTTGAATGCGTAGACCAGTGATGTTGTCCAGGAGGATAAGATCTGTAATGTTTGTTGAGAGCAACGTGTTGGTGTTATTAATCACAAGTGTAATGTATGCAGTTTGAGGGTCATGCTCAACATCCACCTGAAAACAGGAAATATTAGTATTACTGGTGCAAAACGGCTGTTATGTGCATCCTAACAGCAAAATTTGTAGTCTTGATTACAAATAAAACTTCATTATACATGGAAACTTATTTTCTAAAGGTATTCTGAGTGACCCGCAAATGAAACTACACTCAGTTTGATCTCAAACTCCCGCAGAGATTTTAATCTTTGGTATGTCAAGCTGTTGCTTGGAGACAAAGTGGCAGAAAGCCAGAAGTTGGAAACCCAGCTCATGCAGAACCAGAAGGGTAATCAAGAATCTAAGTATCCCCATGATACCTCATACAACAAAACTGGATCATATCTTTATAACCACAGTCTGAAAAATTCTTAACTTTGAACTTTTGTACCATGAGGATATTCCTTTTCCAAGCTGCCCTCACTGCAAATTCATTCTCTCCATGCAGTGTTGGTCTCTGTTTCACATCAACCACACTCTCTGAAGGACACCATCTGTCTTGACTCGCCTTTCCCATGTGAAGGCAGATGGAGCCACCAGTAGACTTCGGAGTTTATGGCTCTGCTTCCAGTCAGCGGTGAAGGTCATAAGCTGATCACCAATCTCAAGCAACATGCAGTCATGTCATTTTATTTATTTATTCCATTAAGCCCTTAAGTCTTACTGAGCAATTATACCCTCTAAATGAAATTACTTTGAGCACAGTTGCTTACTGACCTCTCACCTTCTAAATTGCCTTCTTCTATGTGCTGGTTTTAGCTGGGGTACAGTTAATTTTCTTCACAGTGGCTGGTACGGGGCTACGTTTTGGACTTGTGCTGAACACAGGGTTGATAATATAGGGATGTTTTCATTATTGCTGAGCAGGGCTTACAAAGAGCTAAGGCCTTTTCTGCATTCCACACTGCCACACTGGCAAGGAAGTTGGGGGTGCATGGGAAGTTGGGAAGGGACACAGCCAGGACAGCTGACCCCAACTGACCAAAGAGATATTCCAGACCATATGACATCATGCTCAGTATATAAACTGGGGGGAAGAAGGAACAATGAGGGATGTTTGGAGTGATGGTGTTTGTCTTCCCAAGTCACTGTTATGTGTGATGGGGCCCTGCTGTCCTGGGGATGGCTGAACACCTGCCTACCCATGGGAAGCAGTGAATTAATTCTTTGTTTTGCTTTACTTGTGTGCGTGGCTTTTGCTTTCCCTACTAAACTCAACCCATGAGTTTTCCAGCTCTTACCCTTCCGATTCTCTCCTCAGTTCTGCTGGTGGGGCAGTGAGCGAGCGACTGAGTGGTATTTTCATCTCCACTGAGGTTAAACCACGATACCCCATAACTTGTATTAAACCAGAATTGTCTAAATCTTTATGAGGCCTATCATAATATGGTGACCTATAGTATAGCCATGATGATTTATGAGGCTTCTAATAATAACACTAAATTAACACTTCTTTAACTGATGAAATTATGATTCAGGCCAAACCTTTCTCATTTTAGATATTCCTTTTTAGGAAATGTCTACACTGTATAATGAGACCAGTAAATATAAAATAATAAAGCAGTCCCCACAGAAATGAGTTCTCAAAATATGAATTGTGATAGAGTTCAGAAATCACATCAGAGTTCATGGCAGCCATAGGGTTTGACGTATGTAGTTTCACTGTGCACCCCTGATCTCTGCATTTCATACTAATTCAGCACAGAACCAGATTACAGTTTTAGAATGACTTATGAATCAATGAGAAGAAACAGTTTAATGAAATTATTATTGCTTAGGTTGCATTTTGCTATTTAAGTGGCAAAACTCCCAACTATTTATTGTACTAGATGCTGCAAACAATGTATAAAAATGTATATATTCATGCACATATAAAAATAAGCTTATTTATATTTGTGAGGACACCATTACCAATCTCATATGTATATATATAATGAATTATACCCCAAAATTTATGAGACTTAAAATCATCCAATATTAAAAATGTGATATATTTTGGGCAGATTTTCTCTCTCTCCTAGTTTCTGAACTGTTAGGAATAAGTCAGATGAACAAACTAGAAACAGAAAAGGAGGGGGGAAAAAGGATTATAGAGTAATTGATAATCTTCAATGCACAAATGCTTATGAGATTGCAAAACGAGATAGGTAAAAGTGTTAAAAGACAAAAAATTAAATTTAAAGATTTACTTGAGCTCTGTTGAAGATTATTGTCATTGTGAAGTACCATTACAGAAAAGTTCATGTCATACTATGGCATGAAGCTCTTAAAGAAGCACATTTCTGAAAAGAAGGAAGAGAGTGGGTGCTGGAAGCATAGGTAAAATTTAAACATCACGGTTTCAATAAGGGTATTTCTGGAATAAGACATTGGAAAAATCCTGACTCCAAGACAAATATATGACACCTCCATGCTCTGAGAAGCCACTCATGGTAGAAGGAGGAAAATGTGCAAAATTCACTTTTTTCCATCTAAAACAGCTAAACACCAGCATAAGCCACTCTGTCTCTTAGCATGAAAGCATCTGTTCAGATGAATTAGGATTGAAGTAGATGACAAGGTAAGCCAAGGAAAATAAAATGAACTGCAGTTGAAGGTGGAAGACAATCACATATAATTATATCATTTTCAGTAATTTACAGCTAATAGCACTGCAAAAATATTTTCTGCTAATCCCAGCATCTACAAGAGATGACCTTTGATTTTGTACAGCAGGATTTTGTAATTTTTCATGAGCCTGTGTAAGGCTGTGCTGTGAACAGCAGAAAGAAACAACATGCAACTGTCTCAAACTGTTTTTCTGGTATAAAAATTGGGAATCTACAGCCAGAAGAGCAGAATATTCTGTTACTGCTCACTATTCAGCCTCATTAATTATGTTATGCTGCCATTTCAATAACAACATTATAGGTAATTAGTGCCATGAGATGTGATGCATATTCATTCTTCTCTATGCAAATGATCGGGTGCAGGTTATAATAACACCTCTTCTGTACTGGTTACTGAATCCTCTACCCTCATATGCAGCACCTCTGTGGCTGAATTCAGATTGATCTTAAAATTGGATGCACTTTCTCTCTCCAAGGGATAGATAAGATGAATTGCCAATAATTACAAAAATTCAGACTTGCTTTATGCAGTGTAAAAAAAAAGGGAAAAAAAAAAGAAAGGAAAAGTAACAGTCGAGGTACATCTTTCAACTTATGCCACATAAAGTGAAAATAAAATGGAAGGTTAAAAAGCTTCTTATAGCAAGGAGGTCTTTGCTCTTCTTAAGCATTTACATGAGTCAAATAAAACTTTTTTTTCATTAAATACTGTGCTATAGGTGAGTCCCACTGAACAGGCAGACTATGACACAATGGCTTTTCTATGGCCGGGTGGTGGATGCTCAAAGACACAACGGGCATCACAGGGCTCAGTGCCTCATCTTTCAAAAGAAGTCCATACTTGACACAGGTAGGGCACCCAGGGTTGGGCCAGGAGAGTATCTCAGAAGGTTATCTCATCCTGTAAAATTTGTCTCTGTCTCGATCTCTACCCAGCCTTGTGGCTGATTATTCTAGAGTTCATTGGGATTTGTCCATTTACACTTTTATAAATTGACAGTGAGGTTTTTGCTTTGAGCACAATCTAAAATCCCTTAAAGCCTGAGAGATTTCACTGACTTCTATTTTGAATCAGCATTGCAAAACTGTGCCTCTTACAAAACTGTGACCTTCTTAACCATCAAAATGCACACACTGCCAAATACTCAGCATGGGCACAATTCAGTTTATACTTTTTAAAGGACATTTGGGTACAAACTTCTTACAAAATTAACAAGATAAATGTAAGAAAACTTACCATACCACATTTCTGAAGGGTTATTCCAAATTCAGAAGACACTGATATATTGGAAACATCTTCAGGCTATGGAGAGAGTGGAAAAGTCTAAACAGTGTATGAAACTACTATAATTCTGCAGCACAAGTTAAATTATGTATATAATGAAATTATTTTTAACAAATTTAAAGGTACCAATCGCCTTCAAATTTAAGAGGTTTTTTATTGCAACAGTTATCTTTTTTTCTAGTCCACATTTTTAGGAACTACTTATTCCCACAAGTAATTACTAGAATATTAATTGATATATTCATCTTTTGGCTATCAAATTCAAAAATTCCCTAACAAAATACACTATGCACAAACTTTTCCTCAGACTATACAGACCCTTTTAATTTACCAAGTGTCTATCAGAATTTATGCAGTAATTACATAGCTGTGTCTGTCACAGTAATTCTTTGGAAGTCTCACAACTAGTTGGTGTTGCTGGGGTCATCTCAAAGGAACATAATCACCCAAGACAGAATCAGAAATACACTAATTGGATAGCAAATTCGCAACAACATTCACTTTTTATAGGATTGCTCGTTTTTACAAATATTAAAAGTGGCAAACCATCTTTTACTGACCAGCTGGTGGTTAAGATCAGACTCCCGTTTGAACAAAATCTTCTTTGTCCATGAGGGTACCAAGGCAAACAGCGAATGGCTCCACTGGTTGTCCGAGGCCGCAGAAGTCAAGGGCTGGTGAGGGGCTTTGTTTGCCCACATGGCCAGAGGGAAGGGCCCTGATGAAAACCAAGGCAACACTCAGCATTAGAGCTAAAGCTGGCTCCTGTGCAGCAGCCACTTTGGTGCAGATTCCAGCCAGGGATGGGGTTCATGATACCTGACTCTGTGCATGCAGTGACCAGCACTTAAAGCACTCAAAATCATTAGAGACAACAGAGACTGAGGCTAGACAGGAAACAGATGGGATTTGCCCCACAAAATCCAGCAGGAGCTAAAACAAAACTCTTTTCTGTCATGGGAACACCCATATACCCCACAGAAAACTCCTTGCCATTTAAATGTAAAGTGTCTAATGCATGAATCAAAAGGTTTCAGACTTAAATCAACTCTTAATATTTTCAATACAAAGAAATTTTCAGCAAAGCGTAAATAATTGAAACATTCTACAACGTGAGAGGCCTCAGTGCTAAAGGTGTTCTGCTTCAAAGATACAGTCTGCCAATTAAGCATTGACTATGCCAATACATATTCAGAACTGAAATACTTCTCTGTTGAGAAGTACATTTCAGTTGAAGTGTCATCAAATCAAATGCTCCTCAATTTAGTAATCAGCAATTTAAATGCTACCTTATACTCTTAAATTTTTATGAAAAATTGGTCAATGATATCACACAAAATAACTGGCATAGTTTTCAAATCATATCACTTTGATCTACTAAAGTAAAAGCACCCTGGACATCAATAAAAGGAGCTCATACCAAAAATTGATAATTTAATATGATAAATTGTCAAAAGGTAAAGCTGCTGAATTAAGATAAAAACATCATGAAGATTTCAAAATTATAGCTATCTGTCTATATTTACAGAAGACACTTTTTTACTGTTTACGTAATCATTTTCATTTATTACTTATTTTTAAATCTTATATTTTAATAATCAGCAATATATATTAACATGAACAAAAACTCTCATTGAAAAGCAAATATTTTTGTCAAATTACTTTTTTCTATTAAAAAACTACTATATAGTAATGAAATATGAAAAGCTGAAGACATTAAAATCTCATTAATATGAGAAGCAGCATTTTTTTGAAAAGCCCCTGCTTTGTTGGAAGAACAATATAGAGAAATACTATTAGCTGCAAACAGAAAAGGCATGCACAGAGCGTTCAGAATTGGACCCTTAAAAGGAGCCATTAAGGCATTGATACCCATGCATCACTGAAAATAGTTTCGTTAACAAAACGAATGAGATGCAATCCTGTTGCTCACAGAGCCCTGGTGGACAGTGCACCTTGGGGAGCCTGCCTGTCTTCCCACGCTGGAATAGTTTGTTTTTTATTTGGGAGGGAGTAGTTTATATTGGACAAAATTGTGGATATATGGGCCAGGAAAGGTTGTGTTTATATTTTATGATCAGTTTTAATTCACTTCTCTAAGTTTTACTTCAACCACTGTTAAACAATGCAACAGACTTGGTATAATTTAGGGACTGTAAAAATAACATGGCAAACTCGGTGAGAACAGGACTATGTCTAATTACAAAACCAAATGCCTGCGTATATTTGGGATTGGAACTTTTTCAGCATAGTCACGCATGGCATACTTCTATTTCAAGACTAAGCAAAAGCCCAAATCACTCACGATGACACCAGGGATGAATTATAAGTGCAGTACAGACCTGCTAGCTACCAATCTGAGCCCACCTGGCCATGGCACTCTCTAGTAGATCCAAGTATCATAACATATCCTACCTCCAATGGCTCTAGACCTGTTTCTGACTACTGAATCAAGCCCCTTTGCAGGTTTGTATAGGTATTTCCAAACACTGAAAAAGAAAATTTTTTTATGTGCTGTGTCACATATTATTGCTATTGCGACCCCATTCCCATGAAGGTGGAGCAACAATTTTTTTGTTCTTGCCAGACTATAGGAAATGCACTTTCCTTTACAGTAAACAGAAAACCTGAATGACATGGAGATTCTTTGTAGGGCTTTGTATGAATTAGAAGTCAAAATGACAAAATATATGAACTGGGTTGAGCAACCACTACCTTTAAAGTGCTTCTTGTCCAGCAGATCATTTTCTTCTGAATTTTGGCTTAGGGCAGTCAGCCAACAGGAAGTGGGTAATTGCTTCATAAAATATCTTTTGTTCTTGTGCCCTATGTAGTATAACATCTCCATCAGCACACCCAACTGCACTTCTCATGTGACAGCAAATTCTGATACTCCCCCTCTGGAGGGTATCAAGTCCACAGTAATCAATTTAATTAACTGATCATGTTCCTTGACTCTGAATAAATCTCTGGGTTACTAATTACACAGATAAGTTTGTTTTCAAGTTGTGCTTTGTCATCATTTACAATTCCAAGATAATGTACCCAACTCCCAGCAGAAGTCTCCAGGCATGTTATTTGGCTGCTCCATCATCAGTAATTGGAGACTGGGGATTTTGTGGGGTTTTAACATTATCTTAAGCAGCCTCAACTGATGATGACGACAAGGATGTTTCTGCAATTCCACTTGTATTTTCCCAGCACTCAGTGGAAGATTTTGCTTAAACAGATTTAACCAGTATGACACGTGTCCATACAGCAACATGTGCCCCTGCCTTTCTCCAGAATTTTTCTCATCCTTCCTATTAATTTTTAACAATATGGTCTATAATACCCTGGTTTCCCTGTCAGTTAAATAAAATAACTTTTTCCTGATCCCCCCATATTTAAGTGTCACTAGAACAGCTGACCTACAATAACATAACTGCTTTTTCACATAACTTGCTGCGTACTCTTAACACCAAGAAAATATAATTGTATTTACCAATTCACCTGCTGCATCTTTTCAGGCAAGTTCCTAGATGGATTGTAAATGGCTGATGACTCTTGAAAAACTGGCACTGAATATCTGAGAAAGGACAGTAAAGGCAAAAAACATTCTGTGGTTTTCACATATACTCTAGATTTCTGTTCTGGATTTTTTGTTGTTTGTTTTTTTTTTTAACAAATAATTCATCTGAGCTTGGAAAATCCTAACACTTGACTAAGAAGCAATGAGCTGTTTTTTGGATACCACACTGCTCAGAAGTGCAAATAGTTTCCATGGTTCCATTGTCAGTGCCCCTTCAGAAGTGCATCCCAATTCTGACAGTGACTCTGAGGTCTCCTTGTTCCTTCCATTCTTTTCTTCTTACAGCTTCAATCTTTGCCACTTTCCTGGCTGTTTTCAGAAAAGCCATTAGCAGGGCTGCATGGTCTTCACTTTCATTAGTTTCTAAATGGAAACTATTCCTACTCCTTTTAGAAAGAAAAACTGCAAAGCAGGGGAACAGTTTCAGCTTTACACACAGCCCAAACAGCCCCCTTTCAGCTGGGCTTGCCAAGCTCCCACAGGCATTCCCAGACTACAATGCCTCAGGCCAAAACATTTCCCAGCAAGCAAACTAGCAGAGCATGAGGCTCAACCTGAGACTTTCCTGCAAACATCTCCAAAGATGCCAAGTGAAAAAGTTCATCAAAGAAAGGCATTAGTTTCACTTTCTTTTGAGATGTGAGACAATATTACCACCTTTAAGAAGAAATTTTCTTTGTTTTGTTTTTCTTAATTAAAAATTCCACATTTTTACAATGTACTATCAAGTTGTTAAATATTTTATCTTTCTTTTAATTAGCACATTAGTAAAATGTTTTCCCATGATTTAATCCTACATAAACCCAATATAAACAGATATGCCAGAACCCTGTCTTAAACTGCATATTCCTAGCTAATTACTAGTACTGCTGGGTCAACTTTGTATTGAATTACAAAATGAAAACATGAAAATAAATATTAATATAGATGAAACAGCTGGAAGGTTGGTGTAACACTTTACCACTCATGTTACTGTAGCATTCATTCAGTCCCACATATGCACAGTGCCACCACCATGTGAAATGACAAATGCATAGTTGATCACAACAGTCCCTGCTATTTAATGTTCAATTTTCTTTGCTGTTCTCCCTAAGTAGTTATTTGCTACTCCAGCTTTGTGCACTATTGCTTTGGGTGGTGACCTCTTGCTATTTTGGGCATCCAGCCACCACACTCAAGGCACAGGCAATAGGCCTGGGAAGGAGAGCTCCCCAATGCCAGCTCTCACTGCACTTGCTTGGTGCTCAGGGAGTGCAAATACTGAGGATCAAACCTAGTACAGAACACACCTACTGCATGGACAATGCAGCAACAGTGTGTCTGTGTTCACACAGACCAATGGTAGAAGGATGGGTGTCTAAGAAAATAAATTGTTTGTGGTCACTATACTGTCCTTCACTATGAAACTAGTTCTGTGTAAGGACACGGACCTGTCACAACACAAGCCTTTAACACTGAACTAAACAGGCTGAGTCCTTAACATGTTTGTGGCACAGACAGCCTGTCATTAGAAGGGTAGGTATAACATCATGATAGAAGTTAAGGTGAAGGTTATTCTTGGCTATGGCAATTAAATAGGATGATACGATGGAAAATTAAAATAGTCTTACAATAGGTTTGCAGCAAAGACTCCATTATGTCCTTAAGACTCCTGGTACCTTTACGGCCCATCCTAATCTGCCAAATTACAGTAAAACAGTGAAGATTCTGACAGTTTGTGAAATGTCAGATTCAGAATTAAAAACTACCTGACACTCAGAGGAAAAAAAGCAATATAACTAAGACATTAATTCTAATTCATAGCTCTCAAGGGCTGCATATTTCAATTCAGATTCCACAGTCTCATTTGCTTTCCAACACCACAAATTATCAGCAAAGCTCTGAACAACCTTGCTTTATTTCAGTGGAGAAGGAGTTAAATATACTTGCTTACGGTATTTTTTGGTTGTTGTTCTAAATTACTCCTATCTTGAAAACCATCCAGGATATAAGATCCAATTTGAAGTCCTTTCAATTACACACAACAATGAGCAAGAAAAGGTAGCAATTTACTGGATTTCAGTTTTGAATGTTGCCATTAGCTTTTCTTGTTACAATGTCAAAGGAACTACTGGCATCAACAAGATAAAACAAATCTACTTTCCAGGACTGTTTTGAATAAGTCAGAGCAAACTCAAACATAACTCTCAAAAATCCATTGTGTTCCCCCATCACGGGAATATTCTGGGATTGCTTTTCTCATCCAGAAACAACTCGAAGAAGCTTCCAACAGTAACATTGAGATCAGTGTGCTGTCACAAACCATTTCACACTTCAGCACACTGCCAGTTTCAGTGACAAAGGTTTTATGCAGAAGTTCCCATCTCTCTGCTTTCATCGAGAACTTCTTCAGTAAAAAGTAGAGTCTAGAACTCTGACTAGGTAAATCACTAGAAACTTAGCTTTAAATATGTTAAAAAATCATGTTTATGAATGGGAAAATTCTCCATTATAAAATCAAGCATATAATTCAGTGTTTATAGCAACCTCTCATTTAACATATATATTTAGCTACTAACAAAATGCTAGTTTCATAAAATCATAGAATCGTTTAGGTTGGAAAAGACCTACATGGAAAATCATAAACCTAGGACTGTCAAGTCCACCACTAAACCACATCCCTAAGTGCCACATCTGCACATCTTTTAAATACCTCCAGGGATGGCACTCAACCACTTCCCTGAGCAGCCTTTTCCAATGCTTGACAACCTCCTTTCAGGCATTTGTAGGGAGCGATAAGGTCCCCCCTCAGGCTCCTTTTCTCCAGATCCCTCAATCACTCCTCATAAGACTCACTCTCTAGACCCTTCACCAGCTTCGTTGCCTTTCTCTGGACATGCTCCAGCACCTCAATGTCTTTCTTGTTGTGAGGGGCCCAAAACTGAAGACAGGATTCCAGGTGTAGCCCCACCAGTGTCCAGTTCAAAGGGACGCCACTTCCCTAGTCCTGCTGGCCACACTATTTTAACCACTAACAAAAAGGTACTGCGTGTCAAAATCCTCAACTTTTTCTTTAGTGTCAAAAGGTTTTTCTGACATTTAAAACTGCACACATTGCATCTCTCAGTGGATGGTACATGCATGATTTGCAACCCATCAGAAAGCAAGATGCACACAGCAAAGATGACACTGAATAAATACTGGAGAAAAAAAAAACAACAAGAAAGCTCAGCAAATCTGAATTATCTGCTTTCGTGTTTAAATTAATAAACTCATTTGTGAATTAGCCATGGCACAGGGCAAAGAAATTAGAGGTATCTCACTAGATGACTGCCTCTAATTCTTGTGTAATTTCTTGGCAAATACATGTCATGAAATCATCTCTTGGGGAACTGTGGTGATGAGGAGGTTTATTTCAGACATTAATGTGCTATATGAGGATGTATCAGGGTGCTCACCTCTACCACATCTGAGTGAGGTGGAGCTCTATTTATAATACACATATGAAGAAAAGAAAGACCAGAGACTCAGAGAAACTAACTGATTTTTTCAAATTTACACAAAGAGCCTGTGGCAGTCAGCCCTCAGATGAAGCTACTCCAAGCTGTAAGGGACTTCTCTAAGTTATAGAGCACCCTATTTCAATCAGATTAGGTAACCACTACTGGAGATGCTCAATGTACCTGAGATCACTGACAAAAATACTTGATATCCACTGTAAAGAGTATTAGCATCGTAGCAATACTTCTAGCCCCATTATGTCAATAAGACTTTAACAACTTGGTCAAGGACAAAGTGTATTAGTTATTGTAATTGCAGAGGTCTTTGAAAACAGCTTCAAAAGTAGGTATAGCAACAGTGTTAGTAAATGCACAAAGGTTAAGTTTGCTTCTGAAAGGGAACAAGGTCTCAATCAGCTTTAAGTAATATGGGTTTTTCACAACCCAGGGAATGTTGGACATCACAGGGTGCTCCCCTACATCATTATGTTCCAAGAGGAAAAATGGCTCCTCCCGAAAATTATTCAGAGCAGGGTAAGAACTAAGGTCTTCTCACAGGGGCTTTATCCTAGATCAGTTGTATAGGGAACCTAGAGCACCTTTCTTCCTAACTTCTGAGCAAACACTCCTCTGTGGCTCAAGATCAAGAGTCCCACTGATGACAGCAGGCCATCAGGGCACAGTTCCAGTCCCCTGCTCACTTTCACACCCATGCCCTGTGAGTCCTGGGACTCCCACAATGCTGAAAAGAGAGATGAAACAGTTACATACCTGCCATTCCTAGGCATCCCATTTGTTTCTGAAGCCACAGATTATCTTTAACAACCTAGAAGAGAGCAATTATAAAAAATAACTCTTTTCATAAATGTCTATTATTAAACTTTTATGCTCAATTTATGCTTCACAGTTACACAGAACCCTATCTCACAAAGCCTTGTGTTTCATGAAATTAACTACCAAAAGAGACACAACTCGGCTGGAGAGGTCTCCCACAGCTTGTAAAGCAGTACGAGGCTCTGCTGCCCAGTGTGGTTATGCCCACTCAGGGCTCAAATTGTACTTACACGTCATATTATCAGGCTGAGCCTCTGCACTTCAGTGGAGCCCAAGGGTTTGCTATTAGCTTGCTCTTATTAAATAATCTTTCTTTGCCATTTTCAAAGGCATATTTGAGGAAATCTGATCACTAGGAGTCAGCAGGAATGTGTCCATATTAGATGATCAAGTCTACTGACATTACACTCATTTTTCCTCTGCAGCACTAGACAGAGCCTTTCAAAGGGACCACACGCTAAAAACCACAGCTCACGAGGCAATCTGTGCCAGCCTCCTGCCTGTGCCTGGACCGCAGAGATGGCCACAGAAACCACAGCTCTAAAACGTCAGTAAAAGAAACTGGGGCTTATAAGGATTCTTACTGCCCAGTGTTTTGATCAAGATGTAGTAGTCATACAAGCAAGTTTTCATTTAACAAAAGTGCTTCCTTGCAGGAGATAATACAAAGTTTGGAATGTCAGCTGATTAGCAAAGACCTAACTCTGCCAAGTGACGTGACCCGCACTTGCTGTTTCTGTTTGCTACCAAGCACTGCATGAGAGTAGTGTTACGTACTGACTTGTGTCAACACCACTGTTACACTACAGCAAGTAAGGGGCAATTGCCTTTTTTGGCTGCTCAGGGAAACCATCAATTTGCTTATTGCTAGAGCTGTAACTTTAGTTAACCTGGTATGAAAACATTTCTCACTTCACAAAGGGCATTGCTTTCAACATAACAGAAAATGCAAGACATCTCACAAATTTGGATGTACCAGGAGCCCGGGGTTTTAAGTGGACACTGCTATGGAAAACATGTCCCGGATCAGAGGCAACTCTTGCAGAGGAGAAAGAGACACGGAAACAAACCTGGGGAGGTACGTGCAGGACACTCTGAGCAGTTCCAGGACTCAGCTCTAGGAGATTCCAGGCACTTTTCACTAGAGGTTATTTCCAAGTACCTTATACTGTTCTCCAGAATTCTTGTACACAAGTTGAGTTATGGTAAAGTTCTCTAATGCCATTATTGATTTCTTTTCATTGGTTAAACAGTCTGTATGCCCATGAATTTTAGCAGCCAAGCATCTCAAGAGCACAGAAAGAGCAGGAAACTCCAGTGGCAAGCTTAAACAAAAAATTGTGTGGTGGATAGATACATATCTATACATATACATTTCCATATATGCATACAGATACGCGGAACAGAAAAAGGGAATCAACCTTTGCCAGATATTTCTAGAGCAGTCTAGAGCTCTATCTGCATTAAGAAAATGTGTATCAGTACATTGAAGTGATGTAATGACATCAGTTTAAAACACTGATGAAAATATAAAACACCAATACAACGGTCTTTTACATTAAATGAAATCTTGTTTCTAAATATAAATACCAAATATTATTCTTATGCATTATGTCAGTATAGGAATGTGTTAAGTATCAACAGTTACATTGTAAATGAGCCTGTAACAAAAGCAGACAGTTGTCTAAGCATGCATAAAGACACGCAGAAAATGTGGCTTTCTAGCTGACAAGCTTTATTTCCTACTTCCTAGGAAATCAGTGCACAAATGGCTCCCGAGTTCCACAGGCTCCAGGCATTCATTCCTGTGTGGTTTTACAACAGCTGAAGCACAAAAATCTATGGTGTTTGTATGTCCACGTGCATCAACTACAAATCACATAAGAGCACTCCTTGTTTTCCCTTCTGTCATATCTGTCATTCAGTTCTCAGAAGCCTGCACTGGAAAATATAGCCTGGGTATTCAGCACAAGTTTTCCACTCTGTTACGAGTGTGTCCATAAAACCAGAGGGCACCATGAGGGGCTCCGCATGGGCAAACAGTGCCAATTCCATGGGCCAGATCATGCTTCAAAAGTAATTAATTTAATGCAGTAATACTGTGAGCAGGCATATTCTCAAGTTCTACATTAATTTATTCTTCTGGTAGAATAAGTTTGCATATTGTTTGTTTTCATTTTCCTGCAATACTACTTCCTGTTGATTAGTCTTTCTGTAATCTCATCACAGACTATCATTTTGACTCTCTCTACCCCCCCACTGTGCACAGGTTCAGGTATTCTCCACATGGGCAAAAGAAAACTATGTTGACATGTTTTGAGATGGCTTGACAAACATAAACCAGGTAAGGAGAAAGAATGACACATAGAAGCCGCACCCTAAAAGCTAGTGGCCCTCCTCATAGGGAGATGATACTAGTGGGCAGGAGTGCTGTGACTACATAAACACCAAGCGCCTCTGCTCAGAATTACAGAATGACAGAACTGTTAGGGTTGGAATGGACCTCTGGAGATCATCCAGTCCAACCCCCCTGCCAAGGCAGAGTCACCTAGAGCAGGTTACACCAGGTGGGTTTGGAATGTCTCCAGAGAGACTCCAAGACCTCCCTGGGCAGTCTGTTCCAGTGCTCTGCCACCCTCAATGTAAAGAAGTTCTTCCTCATATTGAGGTGAAACTTCTCGTGTTTTAGTTTGTGGCCATTGCTCCTCGTCCTATCGCTGGGCACCTCCAGAAAGAGTCTGGCACCATCCTCTTGGCACTCGCCTTTGAGGTGTTTACATGAAATAATACGACTCCCTTTCAGTCTTCTCTTCTTTGCAGGCCCAGCTCCCGCAGTCTCTCCTGGTAAGAGAGATGCTCCAGCCCCCTACTCATGTTTGTGGCCCTCCGCTGGACCTTCTCCAGCAGCTCCTTGTCTTTCTCGTAATGAGGCTGCCCCACCAGGCCGACTCCAGACAGCTTTTCGGGCCGCTGCCCTCAGCCCAAGTGTTCGGGAAGCGGCCGCTGCTCCGCCGGGACACGTTCCCCGAGCACACCCTCGGCGTGCCCTTACACAGGGCCTCCCCTTCCCGGGGCCCGCGTTCCCTCCCCGCCAAGGGGCCGCTCCGCCGCCCGCAGGCACAGCGCGGGCACAGCGCTTACCGCCGTCCGACCGCGGGGCTCCCAGCGCGGGCCCCGCCCGGCGGCCGCTGCCAGGGGCTGAGCGGGCGCTGAGGGGCCGCCGGGGAGCAGCGCCAGCAGCAACCCGGCCAGCGGCCACCGCATGGCGGCGGACGGACCCTGGCCGCGGACACTTCCCAGGCGCTGCCCCCGAGCCAGGCCGGGCCTCAGCCGCCGCATCCACCCGCCATCGGTCTCCTCCCACCGCGGCGAAGGCGGGGGGCGGGCGGTGGAGGGCCCCGAGCGGCGGGACCTCCCCTCGCCCCGCTGCGGGCCGGGCCGGGCGCGGTGCTATGGCGGCGGCCGGGGGCTGCCTGCGGTCCGTGGGGCTGCAGTTCTGGGCGGGCTCGCTGCCGGCGCTGCCCGCCCTGCTGGCCCCCGCCGTGCTGCTGGGGCTGCTGCTGGGCGCCGCCACCGCCGCCCTGCTCTGCCGCTGCGCGCTCGGGCCGCGCCGGCGGGCACAGGTACGCGGGGCCCGCGGGAGGGGACGCGGGCCGGAGTCGGGGCGAACGCCTTGGGAGGATCAGGAGTGGTCTGTGAAGGTTTGAAGGGCGGGAGGCGCTGCCGGCCGGCTCTGCCCGCTGCATGGGACGGGTGGGGCTGCCCGGGCTGCGCCCGGTGCCCTGGGGAGTGCCTCGGTACGTGGGGAGCCCGGTAATTCTTGACACACCTCCGCTGGAAAGAGTTTTACTATTCGTTTTAAAACAAACGGGCTGACTCAAAAAGGAGGCCGGTGTAAGTGTTGACGCGTTCTGAGTGTTGCCCCACTGGCCTGTATCTCTGTCATAGGTGACCCAGAAGTTGCCTCTCACAGCTATCGCTTCGTGCACCAGGCTGTGTTGCTTTTGGGGGTAATGGAAGATGTACCCGGCTTGCAGAAGCTTTGCGAGATAATTGAAAACAAACGCTAATTTCCACGCTAAACCAGTAATCTTACTTCGAAAGGGTTTTACTGACTTTTCCAAGGTTCATTTTACACACAGCACGGAGTATTAGTACTAACCCGCAGCAATAACTTTGCACTGAGGGTACACCATGGATACCTAAGAAATAAGGGAGCCCTAACATAGCTGGTGGTTTGTTTGATGCCAAATCAACAGGGTTTTCTAAAGCATGTGATTTTGTTAGTAACATACTTGCTTTTCTAAAGTTTTAAGTAACGTAGTGGATGGTTCATGTTGCTTTATTACATAAAATGTTTGTTTGGACCCAAAGATTGCAGTGGCAGCCCACACCCGCAGAACCACTACCGGGCAGATATATTTTCTGAGAGTTGTTATTGATTTATGCTTCTTTCTCCCATCACATTTAGTCCCAGGTCATGGTGGATCGACTGGATGTAGCAATGGTTGGCGCTGACATAGCTGGGAAATTCTGAACCCTGCAGAGGGTTCAGCAGTGGGTGGCCTGGACTGGCTTGGTTTTTCACCACACCTTTTTTGAGCTATGGCCGCTTTGCTGCGTGTGTATTTGCTAGTGTTGATCATCATTAAACATGACATAGGAGACAAATTCTCTTACTCCCAAGTGCTTTTAAGTTGGAGGTTTGAAACTCTGTTTGAAGCCTACTAATGGAGGCACTTCAAATGCTGGATCAATGCATCCTGTGTGAGTGCAAGCCTCTCTGATTCAATTGCTCATTTTCCCTGCCTTAATAGATGTATCTTTATTGTACTACCGCTACTAACTCAAATGCAGCCCTGTACGATTTTATCCTTTATGTCATATATGTCAATAGGGAATAGAAGCTGTCAGTTTTCTCTGGCCTGGATCTTCAGATGCATTTAGATGTTTAAATGCCATTAAAATCGATGCTTCTGCTGTAAGAGTGTTATTTATTTTGAAAGAAAAATAAACTGCCTGCTGGTGCATACAGAGCACATTTCAGGGTGGGCAGGTGAGTGTGATTGCCCAAATTGAACAGGGTTACCTTAGGACGTTCCTTCTTCACACTGTCTGCCCCACTGATGCTGTGGAGCAAGCCCAGTGAGTGTGTAGCAGGTACTGAACTGCACATATTGCAGCCTTCTGTATCCAAAATAGAAGCAAGGATAGCTTGCCTGACTATGCCATGTTCCATCCCAAGCAGCTGAATTCTCCTTAGAGTGGGAGCAGGGCAAGTTCCTGGAGTCCAGAGCAGCTTTAAGCACCACAATAAGCCGCCAACATTTGTCACTCAGCCCCAGTTAATCACTATTTTATAGATCTCAGCCTTAGTCTGTGGAACTTGGATGCATGCAGTTAAGTGCCTTATTGGTTTGTTGATCTGCACACAGGATGCACTGGGATACTTTTAAGAAGAAACCTTGCCATGGTAACAAATAACTTAAAAGGTTGCTGAGGGAGCCTGTAGCTGTTCTTTTGTCATAAGGAGATTTTTAGGAACCAGCATCTGCAGTTCACCACATCTTAGAGGCTAACCCAAGAATATAATTGAATTATTGCATAGTCTAAGTTCCATAGAGGTGATAAAGGCAAGTCATAAGGAATTAAATGTATTCAAAGGCTGGGCTGTTCTCTGTATTCTGACAAAATGACCTACTTTACATACCAAGTGGCCAAATAATTCAAGGAGAATCTTTCTGTAAGACAGTGACATGCATAGTAGCTGCAGCTGTATCATTAGACTACATCAAAAAGCAGTCAGTGGATTGAAAACCTGGAAAATAATTTAAAAAGTAATCAACGTAGCATGGCTGCCATCTTTTCCTTCACTAAAAATAGCCCTTCCAATGCTGTGTTTGGAGGCATTGACCAACGTTAGTATTATTTTTTGATTTATATATTGCATAGGGAAGATCATGTGTAGCAGGAGGTTTCATTCCCAGACAGTCTGTATCCCTACCAGTGGCTTTCTGTGTTTGTTTGGGAAGTGAGGGCAGTGATACAGGCTGCGTTTTGGGGAAGGAAGATGATTAATGTTTTCTGGTGATTATTTCTTCCTGACAGGAACTTTCTCACACATAAAACTTCATTTAGGAAGTTTTTCTCATAGCAGGGGAGCAAAAATACGTGTTGTTCTCTTCATTGCTGACAATTATAGACAATCTTAGTTAACTTGCTTTAATTTAGATGTTTGAGCTCAGACCATGAAGTTGACTCCACAGTCTGTAGTAAGACATTTTGAGAGCAGATGGATTGATTTGACATGTTTACAGCCTCTGAAAACTTTTCATATTAAAATTCTACTTCTGGAATGAAAAATTATGAAGTTCATTAATTTTAATTATTCCTTCCTGAATATGTAAAATTTTCATTTTCATATGGTATTTTTCAAAAATTTTCAACTAATACTGAAATAATTTTCACAATGGAGACATTATTGTGTCCAGGCTGCTGTCAGAGATGTTTCCAGTGGATCTGCATGATCTCAGTGTTACATTTTATGTATTTTCTCTTGGAATTTCAGAAAGATGATTCCCAGAGACTTCTGGAAAGCTTCAACTCTGATGAAAAAGAACACACATTCGCAAAAAATAGAGCAGAACCCTATACATCAAAAGAGGAAATGGTACTGGAGGTAAAGCTTTGCTCTTGGTAGTAGATGTCCATTTTGCTGCATGTGGCAATGAGCACATTCAGGGCCTGATCCAAACTCCTTTAATTTTAGTGGGTTTGAAGTTGAGACTTTAAAAAGGGTTCAGAAAAGAGCGTAAGATGGAGACCGGGAGTTGATTGCTGCTTATGAATGCAACCATTTAAAGCACTCATTCACCTCTATGAATTCCATTTCACCTGGGAGACTCTTTGGATAGTTTAATCTAGATCCTGAGTTCTTTTTGCACAGAGGCTTCTTTGGTTTTGTCTGTATGTCATCCTTAGTTTCAAAAAGCTGATGGAATAAATTACCACTATTGACATAAGAAAAAGTTCTTAAGTACTGGAATCAGTGCCGATAGTTAATAGTGGATTCTTTCCTGGATGAAGAGCTCTATTAGAGAAACTTTTACAGTAAGGAAGTAATCCAAGTACTGAAAAACCACTGTGGTGAGCTGGGATTCATGGACAATTGGAAAAACAATTTGTGAAGAAAAGTAGTAGAAGGTATAAACTTTAGCCACCCTCGATGAAAAAATCAAATAATTTTTTTTTTAATAATCTCAAAATAACTGGAGAATCAGTCCTACCATGTAGTTGTTAGATCAATACCTTTGACCCAGAGGTGATTTGACTGCTCTTGGCAAAGTTAAAGGTTGTGGTTTTTTTAAAAAATGTGCAGTTCAGCTAACTCAGTCTATTATACATACATTAAATACATGCAGAAAATGTCAGTTAAAGCCAGCCAGTCTGCTGCTTAGCTTGTAACAAAAACTGGTTTCAGAACAAAGAGGAGATAGATGTTATTGTTAACATTTTACTGTTAGTTTAAATCCTGACAGGTAATTAATCTTCATTGCAGTTTTGTGATCAGGAATGGTAACAAACCATGGTTGGTCATTTTGCTGGAGTTAAAGTACAGCATAAAAAGTGAGCAAATTCTCTTTTGGAGTGTAAATCCTGTGGGAGAACTTATGCAATTATACATCTTTATGCATATTATCAGTGCTTTTGCAATGGGATCACAGTCTTTTAAAGATGATCATTCACAACTACATCCATTTCCCAAACATGTTAACTCATTTATAACACATTAAGAAGTAACCTTGTTATTTGAGGGACTTTCTCCCACCTATTTGTCTTAACTACTGAAGTTACATTTTTTTTTTGTCTATTCATTTGTTCTAATTTTCAGAGGCTTTTGCTGTTACTAGCATCAAATTGACACTTCACTAAGAAACATAGATGGAAAATGCTTTTAATTAGGTTAGAGTACTTCAGAAAAACAGGTATTTTCATTCAGAGACCTTCCACATTGCAATAATACTATAATTACTGTATTATTAATAACTGTGTGTTATTTATGCCTGCTGAGAAGCAGGATGTATTAGTTCTAGCACTCTACAATATGGCTTTTCCAGCTTTGGTCTGGCTGCTCTGCCTTCAGCCACTGCAGAGCAATAGCTCTGTCAGCTCCTGTCCCTGAGTATGTTCTGCAACACTGAGACTGCTCAGTGTGAACAAGTGTTTTACATGCTGCCCCCATGCTTTTAAATGTATCAGTAAATCCAAAAATTTCTGGAAATAAGTGAAATGGAGATGAAAAGGTGCAATGATAGAAATCTAATGAATTATATAGTTTGCTTCTCTCTTCCCATTTCTATTTTTAATACTCTACTAGTGCTTTGATATTTCCTAGAAAAAGCTGTATAGAGAAAATTATATTTTGACAAATCAGATTCTTTCATTTCATTTGAAAAAATCAAAAAAAATAGAATAGGAAATCTCCTAGTGCTTGGATTCACTTATCTGTTTCTTATAGACAGACTTTTATTAAGCCATATATAACCTCTCAATACAAAGCCAATGATCCCATTGTTCCAGTAGCTAGAAAAAGGGAGTCACAGCAAGTCAGACTATGTGGTATAGCAGATTGTATAAAAGGACTGTGTTGTCTACAAAAAATTTTTTGAAAAAACATTGGTATTTTCTCTAGATTTTAGCTAAGGGTTGTACTATAAATGTTCTTCCTGGAAAAAGGTGATGACTAGGTTTGCTTAATCTATTGTTTCTTCATTTAAATTGAAAGACAGAATTTGCAGCAACGATTATATCTGTGCAGCTTATCCTTTAGTAGTTTCTATTATTAAGCTAATTTCAGTCTCATGTAAAATCTTTAGTTTTTGCTAAGAGGTGGGGGGGTACACAGACATGACACAAAATGAAAATATCATGTGAATACCAGCTATTGCCTATTCATGCTTTCAGGATTAAAAACATTTTTAGAGCAGTGGTAATGACAAGTGTTCCCTTATCGAGTTTTCATACTCTGCATAAATCTTAAGAGAAGACTTCTCCTGCCAAAGAAAAAACAATCAATTAGTAGTTATCAATGAGAACTTCTACATTTTGTAACAAAAAGCGGCATGCAATACTTACAGGTACCAGATCTACTGCTGTTCCCAAATGGTTTTCTGTTCTTTTCCATGCAGGAAAGTGAGTCTCCTCTGGACAGTAACATCACGGCATTTGCATTAAAGGCAAAAGTGATCTATCCCATCAATCAGAAATTTAGGGTAAGGTTTTAGATTCTACTTGTAAAAGTTAATGACAATCATTCTGTATCACAGTAAATTGCAGAGTCAAGTAAAGAACATTTATTGCCAATTTGCTTAATAGGGATCTTTCTTTGTTTATAGTCCATTGACTCAGGGTTTGTTCTGTAAGGCATCAACTGCTTTCAGCTCCCCCTGAAACCTGCAATGCTTTACATGCTGTCCAGTCAATTTTCACTGTAGCTAAGAGACTTTTCTGCCCATTAACATTAATGGAAGTTGGATCTGTCCAAGGAGCCTTTAAAAAAACCCCATAAGGATCTGGAAGGAAGAAAGGATACAACAACAGAAGATTGCTTTTCTGGGCAATGCAAAAACCTGTCAATATGATGAATCTCAATTTATATATGGAAACACTTTTGCTGTGTATACTGTTTAATTTTTCTCTTGAAAGCGAACTCTGCAAATTGATGAGATGTTTATCTCCTTATTGTGTTGTATTAATTGACCTCGTGAATTTTCTTTGACTTTTAGCCTTTGGCAGATGGCTCATCCAATCCATCTTTGCATGAGAATCCAAAACAGGCAGTTCTGCCTAATCAGGTTGTGGAGACATCTACATCAGGCAGCCTGGGATCCCTGAGCCAGGGAGACAAAGAGGACTGTAGTTCCTCCACAACAATACATTCCACAACAAGCGATGACAGATTTCAGGCTCGAGCCTTCCTTAAGGTGACCAGCTTCCCTGAAGTGCTGACATGTGAGAGGTAAACAGTAAATTTACCCTTGCGTTTGGTCATTTCCTAGCATACCCTAGTGGTTTTCGGGACAGTCACTGGAGGTTTGGTGTAAAACAGAGGCTTGGCTTGAATGCATACAGTCACCACATCAAGACAGGGTTATCTGCTTATAACCCTATAAAAGTGGTTGGGGAGATTAAAGTTATACATTGTGCTGTATGTTGAAATTCAGCTTGTTCTTTATGAAATTTTGGGAATCAGAACTTTGGCAAAAGCTGTCTTGTAAAAGGTATATCCGTGTTAGGATAAGGAGATACTTTGTTACGATTCCTATGCTGGATTCACATGTGTGGTGATGTGCTGAACTGGGAATGGAGTCCTCTGCACTGTACAGTGTCCAGTCACACAGCAGGTGCCTTTAGAACACCAAGTGGTCTGTTCTCTCCCTTTTAATGGGAATCACTCATGTCTTACTGTGGGAGAACAGCTCATTTGTCAGACGTGCCACTGTTGAGCAGGTAGAGCTAATTGAAATGGGCTGTCAGCTCTGATTATCTTTCAGCTGCACCCCTGGATGAACACATGTGTATCTGTATCCTCGTTAGCAAGGATAAGGATATTTGTGTCACAGGGGCTGGGGAAGGTACTGGTGATGAAGAACATTTTCAAAATGGTCACTCTTATTATAGCTGTGTTAATTTAAAGCCACGTATTCCCTTTGTTGGAGCCACTCGTGCCTATGTTTACCTTGCCTTTTTCTAAAGGAAACTGCAACTCCCGCTTTGTTAAAAGCACTACTTTGTTTTGCTTACTTTTACGTACAGAAATTTTATCTGAAAGAGAAGGCAATGTAGAAATAAAGTGACTTAACTGCTTTTTTGGGACAGTGGTTTCAGGAGAATTTAGTGGTTAAATGCAACTATTGTATGGTGTTGCCCTTTTGTGTAGCCATCATTTGGATTAACACTTCTTTAATCTTTGTTTTAGTTTTGATGTTAAGCTCTGCCTTTGCAGTCTAGTTTTAAGAGATCTCATGCATCTTGATACTGAACTCAGAAAAGAAAAACATGTGGTAGGTAATTATAACTCATTTATAGCTCTTTGTTTTGAATATCTTAGTTGAATATCAGTTTAGGAAATAACATAAACAACCGGCTAGCTGGGATGTAGTGTAGCAGAGTTGCATTTCTGCATTATTGTCTTTATTTTTGTCTCCTGTTCTGCATATGTATGAGCTTCATAAAGGAGTAAAGTATAATGAAATATATTGGTCTGTGAAATACCAATAGAGGAAATATAAAAAATTGGTTTTAAACTTTACTCCAGAGAATAACATACAGTGCTTGAGGTTCATAAAGAGAGGCAGTAAATTAAAATTTTAAGATGAGTTTATCTTAAGGACAATGCTTGTGTGTTGCAACTCCAGAGACTTCAAGCTTTTTGAATAAAATTTAAAATTCAGTTCAACTGAATCAGTGCCATTGTGATAAGTACAATAGTTGTGATTTTGTAGGACTGAGGCATTAAGGTACCATTTAAACCGTAGATAACTACCTACACAGGTCACATTATCCAAAGCTGACAAGAACAAAGGAGAAAAAAAAAGAAAGATATACAATTGAAGCCATAGGATAGTCAGGACAATTGTTTTTGCTGACTAGTTATGATCAATTATAGAATCATTACTGATACTGAGTTTTAGCTCAGTTAGTATAAGTCTGGACGTAAAATCTGTAGCTTTCTCCTCCCTTTTTTTCTTGACTTCTGTTTGAATAGATTGGTCATTTCTGATATATTTTACTAAAGGCACTGAGAATATCTGAAAAGGTGGGATTTTCTGAACAAATTTCTACACAATCCAAAGGAGTAAGCATAAAAGTAAACCTGGAAAGCAGTTTCTCTTCTGATGCATTATTCCCATCTCAATAGATGAGAAAGAGAACTTACAATCAGATTCCAGAAGGAAGTTTAGCTCAACTAGGGAAGGTTGAACTTGATTTCAAAGTTAATCATCAATTTGTAAATGAAGGTAAGGTAGCAACACAGTAATGTAATCACAGAAACACTGATAAAATGAGCATTTAATACGCTTTGTGGCCCACTAGAAATCACCACCACAAATGACTTTGACCTTTAGCTGAATATTTAAATAGCTTTATATTTTCGGTAGCAGGGAAAAAGGGGAAAAAATAAATCTAGAGAATAGTTTTTTCTTTTTCCACTCTACTGTCTTTGATTTCAGTCAGTCTTTCTTAGCCTCAGGTCTAAGGAAACATATCCTTTCCTTTCAGTCTTTTCCTGAATTCTTTTTTTTTTTTCTTTTAACAATATGTTTTATCTTGGTGGTGTGTTCAAAATTTGCCAAACTCCTATCCAAAACATTTGCAAGTGAGATCCAAAACATGGCTGCTTTATGGTTTTCTCTTCTGCTGAGCTCTAATAATAACATATTTTCCAGATTTTGCTCAGCCGACACGTTGGCTTCAATAAATATTTTTATATGTAAATATGTTTTTATTTATGTTTTTATCTGTTTAAAATGGGCAAGTTCTGCATCATCTGTTTTCAAATATATGAGTAGCAGGAAGGTGGCTGTTAAATTTTACATATTTTGGGTTTCACATTGGAAAGTGCTGCAGGAGTTAGTAATGAAGTGAATTGTCTTTACACTGAATCTGATTAAGACAAGAGGGGAAAAGGTTAAGCAAAAATGTTCCCGGTGTTAAAAACATTCAAAACCATCTTTTTGAATACACTAGTATTACAGTCTTAAAAAAGAAAAAGGCACATATCTGGAAAATAAATATGTTTCTTGTAAAAGAAGCCAGCTAGAACTTGAGATGTTTACTTTTGGCTTGTGTATAAAAATGGTGGATGTTTCATGTGGCTGACTACAGTTAAAATCATCATAACAAATCTTTATTATCTTTAGAATAGATAGTATCTTTCAGTTTAGTTTTTCATGAAACTTTAGAAAAATGGACTTTGCATTTTTAAGTGATCTGCATTTTCTTCAGTCAAGAACAATTTCAAATGTGTCAGTTTGGTTACAAGGATTAGGAGATTATGTCCTTGTCTTTGTTAGAATGTAACACCATCTTCCAGTATCTTACTGAAGCCAAAACCAAAGAATTTTTCACAATGGAAATACTGGAGAATTGCTGGTGATGTATCTGTTATTTCACTTATGATCCACTATAATCTCCCTGATCGATTTAAATCAACAAACTTTATCCCAAAGATGTCCTTATAATGTTGAACAGACACTTAACATGGGTTTTGTTTATTTCCTTTTAAATAGATGTTTATTCAGGTTCTCAAAATATACCTCACAGACTTTTATCGTGAGAAGACGATTACTGATGATTTGTTCAAGAAGATCCTTTTAATTCAGGAAAATGTAAGTGAGTTTGTTTGATTATATTTAAGACCACAGAAAATAAGAGTTAATCTTATTACCACAGCAGGCTATCTCACCTGCTCCTTTTAAACAGCAATGCCATTTGTAATCTATTTCTGAAGAAAAGCAGAGGAACTCCCTTGTTAGTTGATTTTCTCGATTACCTTATATGCATTTCCTGTTTGTTGTTGTATGAAGTGTTCAGGACAGTGATGTGTGTAATCTGTTAAGGATAAAAGTATTTTGTAGCTTAATCCATTTAAACAAACAGAACATTGAGAACCTTATTTACTCAGATTTAATAATTTCCAATTATCAGGACTTTGTTTGGTCCCATATATCATTACTGATAATAAAATAGCAGTAAATAAAGTATCAGAATGAAGCTCAAGGCTTTCATCAAGGGAAAATATATCCTTTTTTCTTTCATATACTTGTATCAAAGTCCATATGCCACTTGTGAACTAGGAGACATACACTGCCAGTCAATTTGCATTTCAGGGAGTCATGGTACTATTTCTAAGATTATTAGAAGGAAAAAAAGTGTTACAAAACTAAACAAAACAGGAGAGCTACTGGTTCCACTCTCCGTTTTCCGGTTTAGAGTCATAGAAAAATCTGAATTGAGAAGCACATCTCAAGATTGTCTGGTCCAACCTTCTGTAGGAAGCTTGGCCTTAAGTAAGGTTATCCAGTGCCCTGCCTATCCAAGTCTTGAATGTTTGTGCTGAGAGCAACCTAATTACAGTATTGATTTTTTTTTCTTACATACAAATGTAATTTCACGTTTAGGCATGAGTCTGTCAGCTCATCAGCTCTAGTTGTTGACTGACTTTCTACAGTCTCACAATCTGTGAATTACTATAAGGAATCTCTGTAGTTGTACCTCATAATTTATATCAGAATGCATTTTGCCTTAAAGCACTGTGCTGCCTTAAATCCAGTGAGAATAGTGTGCAAAAACTTGAATTCAGTGGAAATGAACAGCAGTCTTGATTGTACTTACATACTAGTGGAAATACATGTATGTGTAGTAAGTGTAGTTCAGAGCTACCATATATCTGGAGATTTTCCTTCTTGTTACAGAAGGCACATTACCCAAAGACAGAACTTCCTGAACGCTCTTGTTCAGCAAATTCCCTCCCAAATTTAGAAATTATGTCTGTTTTTCTGTTTAACAAATCACTTGCTTATTTTCTCCAGGATTTTGAAGAATTACAGAAACAACTTGACTGTAGACTCCAGAATACTGAGACATCAGGAGCCCATAATTCAGAGTACCAAACTCTAGAAGACTTAGAAAGGAAGGAAAGGGAATATTCTGAGCACGTAATAGATAATGTAACTTTCTATTTTTTTCTAAGATTTTATTTTAATGTTATTCTTTTGGTGGGGACTGCTTTAGTGCAATGGTTTTGTTGACTAGTCCACAGTTAGTATTTTATATGTGTACAAGGACTGAAAACATTTTTACATTGCTCCAGCAAAGTATCTCCTATGGCCTCTGGGTCCCAGTATGTTTTTCATACAAAAATGGTTTTTATAGAAAAAAACCTTTTCATGTTTTTTGTAAAACACTACTGTTTTATCACACCGGGTTTATAGCTGAGACATGTCTATTATTTGTCTGATGGTAAGATTTATTTCAAGCATATGTATAGCCTGATTTATAGGAATCTTATCCTAGCACCTCGTTTTCATCAATCCCCAAAACTAAGAGTGTAATAAGAGATAATAAAATTTTTTTAGTTGAAAGAAGTACTAAGAAAATAATTACAGGGCAATGTTTTAGTACGATTTATGCATTTACTTTAGCAAAACATTTTTCTTAGCACATTAGAATACATTTACATGTTTTTTATGTACAAATATTGTTTGATAGCAGGCATTTGATCTTCAAAGTAAAGTGTTTTTTTTCTCTAAAGTAGATTTGCTGTGTAGGAATAGGTTTCAGCCTACAAAACGGGAGATTAAGAATATTCTATGTATTATTTTCCAGTAAACTGAGTAATCTGTTAGATATTCTCTCCTGTTTTTGGGGTTTGAGCAAATTGACTGCTGATGAAAATGAGAGGCTGACTAGTCAGAGTGATGGCTCTGTGAGCTGCCTGCTCTGATTGACTCTGGCACTTCAGCCCTGGACTAAACAGCCCATCATCTCAGCTTTGGGCCTTTTTCAGACAGGATTTAACATTTTTTAATGTCTGGTGTTTAAGTGCTTCTCTGTGAATTTTCTCAGCTTTCTTTTGATTCTCTGAGCCTTTCACTTTATAGTGGAAGTCCTGGTAATGTTGGTACATCTGTGTCAAGTTTCTTTTGCAATTTAACTTCGCTCTGTGAAAAATTGATTGTTCGGAGTTCTCCAGAGTTAATCACATAAAAAAATCACTGGCAACCTTGCTGAGCAACATGGCATTTATTCACCAGCAGCAATCATCCCTCAGTGGCTCTGTCACTCTTATGCCTGCAGATGCTTTTCATCCATATTGAAAGTTATTTCTCTCTGTACAGATTTGTATAGATCAGGACCTTGAACTAATCCAGCCTTCTCTTGAAAATATAAAGGGTATTTTTTGCAATACTCACAGATGCCATAGGCAAATTTTTTTCCAAAACTCATGAATACTTAATAAAAATTTTGGCTATGGATGCATTTTCTTATCTTTATGTGTACTAGTAATTGTGTTGGACACCACAGAGTATTCACAGTTGTGCACAGTCATAAGTGTTTGTGGGACCAGAACCTAAAACTAGAGACTACCCATACAATAATCTATCGAAATGGGTAGATACACTTTGCTGATACTGCATAAAGTACTTAATTCCAGTGCAGTCTATAAAGTACTTATGTAGTGTCTGGCTATGAAAGGCTTTGATGGTGAAAAACAGTAACAATTTTCAGTTTTCCTTTTTTGTAAAAAATGTTGTTTGACTGGAATGCCTGCTCTTACAGCTGAATAAACTTCCCAGAAAAAAAAGCTGCAGTTTATCTTTTATGTTTTTCTCTTTAATACTAAAAACATAACAGGTTTTTGTAGATGCAATATGTGGAGAACTAACAACAAATTCTTAGCAAGTTAAAAGGTTATTTTAAAATGTCAGGATTGACCTACTGGCTTTGTTTCACCACCAAGTGTATTATCATATAGTAAACAAGCTCTTTTGCTTTGCAAATTGTTCACTATAACTAATACTGAAAGCTGTCTGTTGTCTCAGTGACTTGTATCTCCATAGACTCATATGTCTTATGCTGTAATGAAATACCTGATGATTAATGAGGAAACATGGGTTGTTTTTTGATTCATATTCCACAGATGGAAGCTTTCTGGAAGCAGACTGACAAAGCCCAGCAGGCTTTTTTGGACCAATCAAAATGCTCAAGTGCCAAAACAACAAAGATAATGATGGATCTGACCGAGAAGATGATTGCAGTAGAGAGTTTGTTAAGTGAATCTCAAGATTTGCGGGCAATGGTAAAGTAAAAAAAGAAATAAAAGTTGAGAGAGATTTAGTCAATCTGAACAGAAAGAATGATGTAATTGTACAGAACCTGTCATTCCTGCCTCAGGATATAGACTGCTTACTACAGTTGTCTCTGTGAGCTTTATTGCAAAAAGCTCAATTTCTGTTGCAGATTATGAAAACTCACTCTCATTTCAAAATGAAGGCCTGTACTGTTGTGCCATATAGTACCTTGAAAAGAGGTGTTCCATGTTGCCCTTCTGTCCATGTGTTCTCCTTGAGTATTTAAGTTTGTTGTGCAAACTTCTTGTCTTTGCTGACTAAATGTCTTCTTGAAAGCTACAAATAATGAAAAACACCAACAGTTTTAGATTAGCTCTTGCAAATGAACATGCAATAGACCCACTGCTATCCTGCACTGATCAAGATATTCAGAAACATTTAAGTACATGAAGATTATTATTCACATGGTCTTGAGAAACCTCTGCCGTTTACTGCATGATTTGGGAAAGAATAATTCAATGAAAGGAAAGCACAACCAAAGACAGATTCTTGGTTTCTAAACAGGACTTTATGTTTGTTTTAGGACATTCAAGAAAGGTTATTCAACTGGGAGCTTATGGTGAAAATGATTGATTCCCTTAAGTCCTATATACCAGAAGAGTGCAAGGGTAGATTAATTATTGTATCAAATATTCTGGACCATTTAACTGTAAAGAATAATCTTTCAGTCCGACAAAAGGAAGAACTTCTAACAGATCTGCACAAGGCTTTTTGGGAACAGCTGGCACATTTCAGTAATGGTGAGTACTTAGACTGGAGCTCATGACTTAATAAATATGGGTATGAGTTCTCATTATTGTATTAAAAATTTTAAATAATTATGGCTTTATGTCTATACCCCTGTTTTAAAAAGGTATTGATGAATTGACCGAGAACAGTTTTGTTCTGAGGGGTGTATGCTTGGAATGGGAGCTTTGGATTTAAACCTTTTCTGTCTTGTTCTAGGTACTAATATGAATTTATCTACAGTTCACATAATCTATACCTTATTTCATTAATTTGAATATTGAAGAAGAGTCACATTTGTAACAAGTATTTGTGATATTTCTCCATTTACTGTTTATGCACTTGACATTGGTGGTGATACTGGGTAACACAAGACACTGCCCTATGATCTCCTGCTAACATGTGAAGCCAACAGATACACAAAGCACATATGCTATCACTCTTGTAAAAAGATAATTTTAAGGCTTATGTTCTTCACATAAATCTCTCTTTTATTGTGTTAGAGTAAAATACTTCAAAAATGAAGACTTTTTCTCTTCCTTTTACACCCCTTCACATTGCCTATCTGAAAATATAATTTTAAAGTCTAAGCTGACTGATCCACTGATTTAAGGTTCTCCCTGTATCACTTTGCATGTTACCTAATGCCCAACATGTTGAGAAACATACCCCCAACTTTTCTGATAGGTGCTGTATCAGGGCTCAGTGCCTCCCATCAGCACTCATGGAAAATTATGGTAAATGTTCAGCAAAAAAGAAAATAGTGAGAAGTAATTTACTCTCACACAATTTCCAGAACCATTTCTTCTACTTGTGGCGTATTTAAAGAAAATTGCTGTGGGTAAACGGCATGAGGGTTATAGTTCAGTGAACTGAATTGTCAGAATGAGCACAGTCTTGTTGCAGTATGTTCTTGGTGCAGTGCTCGCTTTGGACTTCATGTCAATAAATTGTGCCATATCTCACAGTCAGCAATTGACAGCATCACAGAGTGATTGAGGTTAGAAGGAACATCTGGAGGTCATGTGGTCCACCCCATCTGCTCAAGCAGGGTGAGCTACAGTTGGTTGCCCAGGGCCACATCCAGACAGCTTCCATTTCCAAGGATGGAGACTCCACAACCTGCCTGGGCAACCTGTTCCAGTGCTCAGTCACTCTCATCATTAAAGAGTGTTTCCTGATGTTCAGAGCAAACCTCCTGTGTTTCAGTTTCTGGCAACGGCCTCTGGTCCTTTCTTTGAGAGTAACAGAAAAGAACCTGTCTCTGTCTTCTTCGCACCCTCTCTCCAAATATTTATATACATGCTAAGATCCCCCCCGAGCTCTCTCAGCTTTTTCTCACAGGAGAAATGCTCCAGCCCCTTCATCATGTTAGTATCCCTTTGTTGAACTCTCTCCAGTATCTCCGTGTCTCTCTTTTACTGGGAAGGCCAGAACTGGACACAGCACTCCAGATGTGGCCTAGCCAGAGCTGAGTGGAGAGGAAGGATTGCTTCCCTCCACCTGCTGGTAATGTTTTGCATAATGCAGCCCAGGATACCATGACCCTTCTTTGCAGGAAGGGCACATTGCTGGCTTATGTTCAACCTGGTGTCCACCAGAACCTCCAGGTCCTTTCCTGCCAAGCTGCTTTCCAGAAGAGTGGTCCCCAGCATGTGCCGGTGCCTGAGGTTGTTCCTCTCCGGATGCAGGATTTGCACTTCGTGTTGTTGAACTTCGTGAGATTTGCATCAGCCCATTTCTGCAGTTTGTCAAGGGCCCTGTGGATGGAAGCACAACCATGTGTGGTGTATCAGCCACTACTCCTGTCTTTTCTGACCTCTGCAGACTTGCTGAAGGTGCACTCCTTCATCCAGGTCACAAATGAAGATACTGAGCATGATTGGACCCAGTATTGACCCCTGGAGTACATCACTGGCTTCCAGGTGGACTTTGTGCAAGTTTTCAGTCCATCTCACTGTCTGCTTGCCCATCCTCTTCTGTATGAGGATCTGATGAAAGACTGCTGTCAAAAACCTTGCTGAAGTCAAGGTGGCCAATGTCCACTGCTCTCACTTCATGTACTGAGCCAGTCATTTTGTCATACAAAGTGATTGGAATTCCCATGCTACAAACCTGCTCCACTTTGAAAACATCAATTACCCATGTGAACAGTTTGCTGATACTCACAAATTCACGTATATCGTGATATATTTTATTTCATGGATGTTTGCTTCTAAAACTGGCTATGCCTACTTCATAGTCTTTGCATAGGTTCAGCCACTAACATTCTGTAAGCATAAAGAGACATCTGTGGGTGCTTTTTGCTCCTTTTTGTCAATTTTCTCTTGTTCCAAAGCAAAAAGGCGTTGGTTTTATGCAAAGTAGGTGTTTATAGTTAAATATAGCTATATATTGTAGTTAGTACATCCTGTACATCCTTGTTTTAGATAGAAATGAAGTGTGCTTGAAAAAAAAAGGTCTGAAGTGCAGCATTTTTCCTAATAGAGTCTTCTGTTGACTTTTCTTATGAGCTCATAAATATTGTACCTATAATTCTCAAGCAGAGCACGAAGACAGCAATACTGTACTCCTACGAAACAAACCAGGAAGTAGTAAAGAATCAAGCAGTGTTTAAAAATAAAACATTGCTACCCTTATTCAGGTGATATTTTTATCATAGGCTTTCCTATACTTTCAGTGCACTTTTAAGTGTTTTGTCAGTGCATCCTCAGTCTGTGGATAAGCTCAATGAGTTGGCATGGAGAATAAGTAACATGCTTGGTGCTGCAGTACTGTGCTCCTTTATTTCCTCACAAAATAATTTCTCAGAGTAGCTTGATGTGGTGGCAGAACAGCAGACAGGTAACTATTCTTTTGCATTCCCCTTTAGCTGCATGTATCAGGAATGAAGTACTGCTCTGAGGCAGGGCAAGTGGGGGAAATGAATGAAATTCTTCTTAGGTGGACAGGCGATGAGACATGAAGTAGTGGTGGAACATCAAAAGCACAAATTCCACTCAACAGCCCAGGGTCCAGATAGACTCATGAATATATAAATCACTTAGAGCTATAGGGGGGATGAAAGGTGGAGGAATTTAGTCCCAAATATTTCACAGTACTTCAATATTTCAATATTTCATACAGGGACCTTGACAACTTTTGCTGCAGGTTCTTGGATAAGTCACTTTGGAAGCCTAGTATGGCTGCATGCCAGTGCAAGCTAGTTTAAACTAGCACTGCTTTAGACCTTTTCTCCCTGCCATATGTTACTGCCCCTGTCCTTGCAGCAGCATTTGCATATCTGCAAATAAGTAATGAGCCACTTGTGGACCTTCCTGAAGCAGTGGAGGGAGGTTTGGGATGCTGCAGGAGGGAATCTGTTTCTTTGAACTAACACACTACCTTAGCATAAGCAGCAGCACCAGTGAAAGGGAGGGTGCAGGATGGTAGCAATCCAAAAACCCGATAGATTTAAGTGCCATGTAATGACTTAAAAGTTCACATCTAAAAAGACCATCAGGGTAAGAAGCAAATTTCAAACCCTGCATGGTAATTACTTGTCTATTTCACTCACTAACAGATTTCCACGAGCTTATGTTGTGTGACAGCAGCAGATGCTGCTTTCTCCCTGTGGAGTTGTGGTACATAATTGTTCATGGTTTATGTTCCAGAATGTATGCAGCAAAGTAAAGACCTGATCTTGAAACGACTGGAGTGCCGTGCAAAGAAGAAGGAAGAGTTTAAACACAGACAGGAAGCTGAACAAGAGAGTCTCCTTAGTAAAACTTTTCTTAATGAAGATGTTCATAATTTTCTCAAGGTGAGCAAGTAAAAGCCTGTTTTCACTGTTCTTTAAGGCCAAATATACTGCAAATTTCTCCCAGTTCCATAAAACTGGGAATTTTGATTCTTTCTGAGAATCATGTGCGGTAGCACAGGTGGACAGTGTCAGAACCCCTGTTGCCTAGGCTTGCTTGCCTAGAGACTTTTCCTCCAGTGTTGGTCTTTTTGCATTGGAAGAGAATGCTAAGGGGGTTAATGCAAGATTGCATGTTTTGTAGAAGACATCTTTTACTTAGATACTATATGTTTGCGTCAATACAGAAAATCTCTGCAGGAAAGTATCTGGCCTGCATTACAGAGGAAAATAGTTTGCATTGATCTAATTGCTTTTCTGTGAGTGAGGTTACCAAGCCTCAAAAGACTATCAAATTTCACAGAAGTAGAGGAAAACCTCATTATGATCTCTGGCAAGATGCCTTAGAGAAGTTTTGCAATTGATAATTTAATATGGTATGCAATGGCCAGTGTAATATTTTCTTGGTTGTATTTTCTATAGAGATCTATTGTTATTGTTCATAATGTACGTAAAAAATCAGAGTTCTTAGCTATAAATGCTGAGTGCAAAACTCCTATAACTGCTGAGAACTGCAGACCCAAGCTATTAAGAATTAAAGAAGAAAATCAATCCTCAGTTTTCATGGAAAGAAATAATTTAAGGTGAAAGTGGTTACATCCAGAAGCACTAAAGTATTGGTGAAATTTAATAACTTAGATAAAATTACTGTATGAGAAGACCCAAATTCCAGCTGTAGCAAACTCAAAATCTATTGATCTTAACACCGCAATTTTGTACTGCAGGACCACGTTCTTTAATTATATTGTATGAATTGGATAATGCAGTTACTGGTTTTGTATGCATACCTGCCTGGCAACACCTCACTTCAAAGCAAAATGTTTCAGGCACTTTAAAACCGTAGAGCACTTTTCATATCTTTGGCTTTTTATAACTTGAGACAAATAATTCTAGCACACATTTTTGTAGCCACTGAGCACTTGTGAGTGTATTTTCCTTGTACACGTCACAGGTCTCAGACACATCCAGGTTCATTCAACAAAGCTTAGAAATTTTGTATTAAGACCTCTTCCCTACAATGCTGTGTTCTGTACACCTTAGAAAGCTAATGAGTACACTTAGTTAAAATGTAGACTAACAATCTGCTTATGACAAGCTGAGCAGGTTGGGGCAATTTGCACTTCATGGTGCAGGACAGAACACAGTTGATTCTTAGTATTATGAAATGTCTGTGTGCAAATTATAAAAGTCAAAAATATAAGCCTTTCTGCTGCCATGGTGGGAGAGTCTTTTGTCCTGGAACAGATGGGATCTTGAGTGCAGAGACTCTTTCAAGAATAAGAAAAATTTGTATATTTGTGCAGCTTCCATGGTTTGACTTAAATAGTCTATTAATTATTTTGTGGGAACTGTCCCCTCAGCATTGAAGAGCTATTTTAAACGTGTTTCATGGTTTCACAGCCAGCTCAGCAGTGAAGGAGTTGATCCCAAAGCCTGACCCTAAACCCAGAGTTTTAACCATCAAAAATACTTTTCTTCTCTGCCTTTCCCCCCCCCACCTCATCAAGGGACTCACACCACCGTGGTAGCAGCCTTGGCAGTAACTGACCTTTCTGCTGAATTTTAAGTGGTTGGCAATTATTAAGGTGGATTTTCCAATGAACTTTCTTCACATCCGTTTCTTCTGAACAGAAGTTGGCTGGTATTGATTTAATTGCTGCAGCTGTGATTTTTTTATAATACAGTAAAGGTTAGAGTCCCTGTCTGCTTCATCTATGTTTCCACTGGAAAAGGAGCATTTTAATTTTGTCTTTTACTGGCAGAGAATACAGAAATGATGAGGTGAAGCACACAAACTATAAAGTGCCAGTTACAATAACCCAGTCTGGCTCAGCCTACCCACAGTGGACATACACATTATTACAGTTAACTTGTCAAATTCTGTCGTAAACTGTGATTCCATGAGAAGTGTGAATTTTTAAGTCTACCTCCACAAGAATGATCTGTGCATGAAGAGTTTGTGAGCACTTTGGTGCTCTTTAGAAGAGCTCTACTGATACACCTAATTAAGAAAGCCATATTTACCATGGGAGTGTAAGAGAACACTTGGCAATTTAAATCAAAACATGAAATATTTCTGTACATGACTACTCATTAGTCTACAGATTGAGGTAGTCTGTGTCTGTGAAATTCAGTCTTCCATGGGCCTACCAACACATCCACAGTCACACTCCTCACTTGAAGAAAAAAATTGCACCCCTCTTAAAACTGTGATCAGGGACCAAGTCAGGACCAAGTCATAGATCATCCTTTTAGTAACCACCATGGGGCATGGTGACCAACCGTAGTGCAAAAGTCCTGTACAGTGATACAGCTGTAACTCAGCTGTCTGATGGTGACATCTGATGGCTGTTCTGCACCTCATAGTACCAGCTATGATGTGATTCTCATACGCCGTAAAGCAGATTTCCAATCAGATAATTTTACATGTTTTGCAGTAATAGGTCCATATTATTTAACCCCAAATTGCTGAGGTTGAGGAGTTTTATGCTCAAGACTGGATATGCTCAAATTAAGGTGGTAAGGCAAGTTTCATTTCCCTCTGAGTCACTGTTCTAGATAAACAATTACTGTTGAAGAGTCTATGAGTTGAAGAGTATATGAGAAGGGTGTCAAGGAAGGAAAGGGAAGGATCACAAGAAGGTATCCAAACCTTTTCAAAGATTTAAATATACCTATTATGTTTCTTTTAGGCTTACCATGAGCTGATAGAAAAACATCAGCAAGCACAGTGGGAACTGGAGGAGGAGGATGACTGCGAGAGCACAGAGGCTGTTGCCAGTCTCTACAAGGTGCCACTTCTGGTGATAAATGTCATTTGTTAAATTAATTTTGAAGACCCTCTAACCCCCTTACACAGTGTCAGGCCTTGGGGATGATTGGGGAATTGCAGGAAAGATCATGGCAGCTCCAGGAGGCTAGGTTGGCAAACCAGAAGATGGACAATCTTCCACAGTAGCATGTTTCTTAACCTCATATTAGTCAGAAAATGCCTGCCTGGTCTGCCAAAACGTGCTGCCTGGGTGGCTGACAAGGCTACAATAATGTTGAGGGCATACAACATCTGGTATTACTACCAGGAGGGAGACTTCATTTGTGTAGCATAATTATCTCTTCTACATCATGGTGGGATGATACTATTCTTAGTAAACTTCACTACATCTCCAAAAATAGTCTTTTCATCTCTTTTCCTCTCAGAGAAATTTTTTTTACTCTAGTTAATTCCCTGAAACAGGTTCAGATCTTTAGTGTAAGTAATAGTGTTACACTTCTTTTTGCTACTGATGTGGAAAATATGATGCTTTATGCTTTTGCGTCATCTTTTAATTATTTTCTGTCTGTAATGAAAAAATAAGATAGCATGATCTATCTGATGAAGCCCAAAACTGCAGTCAGCAGTGACCTTTAATTAGGCTGGAACTAATCACTTTCAGCTCAACAGGATCCTTGTCACGATTAATTATGACCAGATCAGGATGTTGTGGAAACTTGTGGTCCCTATCACCTAATGATAATATACCCGTGCAATGTTAATTAGCACTCGTCCACATGCACTTTTTCAAATTCAATTGATTTAAAAAAAAAAAGGCACTGTATTTAGAACAAATAGTTTGGCAACTGTTTTATGTAATAGTGCAAACAACAGAATATTTGAAAAATACTGCTTTAGAGAAAAGTATTCTTGGAATGATATGCCAGTGAATCAGAGTAGATTAATTGTACAAAGTTATTTAATATAAGAAAAGTCAACACATATGCTGATATTACTGCACACAGTTCATTGTCCAGTTACTAACTTCTCCAGTTACTCCCTTCCTCTATTCACATGAAGTCTCTGGAGACCAAACTTTTTTTTACTCTGTGCAGTTCCGCCTCATTTGTGAAATTATATTGCTTTCCTTTATTGTGTATTCTGTTTTAGTGACAGAAAGATCAGATTGAAAATCCTCTTCCTTTCATCACTGTTAGCTAAATTTACTTTCCCGCTTTTCCCGTTAAAGAAAAATTGGTTGGGGTAAATTATGTTTTTCTAGAATTGCCAGGTTGCCAGGAGAAGTGCACAAACTTGAACTCTGCCAATTCACCCAGGTCTAAACCATTATATTCCATATTAAAACTGCTCCCTTATGACTAGACCCAAACAAATATTGCCAGACATGAAAAACTGCAAGTACTGTGATCCAACTGGCAGCTGTTGAATGAGGGTCCACAAATCTTAATTTCCACCTTTCTTCCTGTAATAAAATATTTTTACTGTGATATTGAACATAATGAACAACTGCAATTTCTCCCCTTAGCCCTAAATACAGAATACTACAGACTGTTTTAAGAGAGGAGGCTGGTTTTGAATATACCTTGGAAGCTAGAAAGAAGAGAAAATACACATGAGCATATCCACACTTTAGGTAAATGGGACTGTTCTGACTTCTACAGCTGAGGAAAGTGCAGTAGTTACACTTGTTTTCTGTTACCTGGGGCATAAAAGCAGAAGCAGTTTTGCTCTTAAGGGAAGGAGGTGCATCTCACAAACACAATGCCTTTACTTCTCTCTGCTCCACCACACTTTCAGAGCAGAAGTGCAGCTTGGCCAAACAGATGCCTTTCCCTGGGCAGCAGGACTTTGTCCCTTCACTTAGTTGCTCCAGCTTTCTGCTAAAGAGAAGGTACTGCTACCGGTGGAGATGGCAAGATACATGTGGGAAGGCAACAGGGATTTGAGATACTCCACATTGCAGTGGTGTGACTGCAGATCAGGGAGACCTAAACAAGCAGACATTAGACTAACCATCCAGGTATCAGCGAGCCTCACATGGCAAAAGTCAACTCTGTGCTACAAGACCTATGTCCCTATTGGGTTTGAACCAGGCTCTTTGTAGAACCAGCTGGTTTGGGCACTTCTGCAAACACTGCAAAGCTCGGTGTTGTCATTCCAGAAGGTCTGCACTCCCTGAAGCTTAACTGATAGTCATTTGGCTGCTCACATTTTGAAGGCTTGGACTCAGCTGTTTCTGTTCTACCACAAGCAAGGAAAAGGTTAAATTAAAGATTTGGTTAAGTGAACAATAGAATGTTTAATCTCCATATTTCCTGAGTGCAAATGTGTGTTACTAAATAAGTTAGAAAGCAAGAAAACAAATTCACCATTAGTAGTAGTGGTCTGTTCTATTGCTTTTTTATTATTCCAGTAGAAGTGGAAGCTTAGCAATATTACTGAAAACACTGAGTGAAACTCTCTGAAGTCACCCTGGCATACTCCACAGATGCTTGGAGGAATATTCCTCAGCTTGTGGTCCATAAGACATCCAAAGATAGACTTAAGACATTTTAAAAAGATGCATTCATACATTTGTAAACACAGTAAGAGTGGAAAGAACTAGAAGTAATTAAACATTTAAGAGTTCAGTCCATTTTTTATTTTGTTGCAAATGAAAATTAGCCTTGGAAAACTGCACAAAGTACTTATTCTTTCATACACAGAAGTCAAATAGTTGTTGCATTTAAGGGAAATGAAACTGAGATGTTTTAGTAGGAGCTAATTACCTAAATTCAAGAGGAAGCAAAGTGTTATCTCAATCCCAATTTCTCCATAACCAAGATTTAGCAATAGCATCTTATATGCCCCCTCTTCCAAGTAGCTCATACTCTCTGTTGGCCAAGGATTAAAAAATAACATTTCTTCTGGGCTGAACAATCTAGTATTGTCCAGTACTCACAGGATATTTGGTTCCAGGCAAGTTCCTGCTTCTGTACCCATTGCCATCTTGACTCTGGTTGGAAACCCCCAGAACTGGAGTAGATCACAACACACTTTTTAGATTAATGGCAACAGAACCCAAACCAAAAGGGGAATTCAGTGTGGTGGTGTTTTTTTTCCATGGCCAAGAATTTCATCCATCAGTATTGCAATTTATAAGATAAACACCAATATCCAAGTAAAAAACAGCCATGTTGAATCAGACAGATGACCATTTTGAGTAATATCCAGTAAGTTCATGTACTGTAACAGCACAGTGTTAGAGAGATGTGTAATATCCAGTAAGCTGAAGTTAGGTCTTACAGAATGAGGTCCCATTCTCAGGCACGCCTTCTGCTTAGAGCAGCTTTCAAAGCAACTGTCTTGGAGCATACAGGTGCCTCCATTCTATGTCAGCTTTCAAGACCATCCACCCACATTTAAGTACTGTATCAAAGCTTGCACTGTAGACAGAGCAGAATAAATCCTCTAGGAAGACAGCCAGTACAAAATTCCCAAGGGTTGAGCTCCTTACAAACTCACTCAACCAAGCACAGAAGCACAAGTGCCTTGCCATCACCCTGAGTTCATGGTCCTTGGCTGCTATATTTGAAGGCCATTGCACTGGGGTTTTCTTCAAGGAAAAAGGACCTGGCAAGCTCCTCTATGTAATAAAGGCTTCTATGTGGTAAAGAGTTCCTCTGTCAGTTGTGCACTAGAACAACTTGACATTTCCACAGCTACCTTGGTTTGTCCTGGTATAAGCAAGCAGGGCAGCTAGCCTAACACACTTAGTTTCATGAGTAAATTGAAAGATGATCTCAATGCAAGAGGTGATGTTAAAATATAAGGAAAAGGTCATGATGTGACTGAATAGGAAACCAATGAATATCCTGAGGACAGAAGATGTCACTACCTCTAAGTGGCACTCCTTTGTGAAAGAAGATCCTAACCTTATTCTCATGGTGTTCTTATAAGCCCTTCTCAAATTTCTATGCCTTTTTAATTTTTATATTTTTTTTCCCTTTTGAACAGATTGTGAGTTCATCAAGATAGATTTATATAACCCTCTAGCACTATGAAAGACTGTAGTGCTACAGTGCATCAAAGAATTATCCAAATTGGTGAATAAATATGTAAAAATTCAATGATCTGGAAGCTGACTGTGTTTGCACAGAATAATTGAGTAGGTTTGTTTTGTGTACACATGAATAAATCAATTAAAATGATTTAACCAAGGTCAATGGAATCTGCTGATGCCTGAAGTGAATGAATGAGTTATATTTGGAGGATAGTGTAGGACTTTTCAGCCGCACTAGTGGATTGGAATAGTGCGCAGTAGGTGAATAGCCTGTGTCTCGACACAGGCTCCATAACTAATTTTTAAAGTTCATGTTGAGAAATGATTTTGATTATCATAGTATGTCATAACTGAACGAAGAATTGTGCAGAGCTGATTGAATGGCTCAGCCTAATATTTTCATGAACACGGTCTGCAGAGTTATCCCACATACAAGGGATGTTGTGCTGCAGTAACAGTTTTGTACTGGCTTGGGTAACTTTTCGATTGCAAAGTTTTTACCAGAACTTTCTTTTACATGGCAGCCAAAACACAGCACCCACCCCTGCCACATTATATCCTGTTCTGTTTCTCATGATCTCTTGAAAAGAATAATGGCTGTCTCCTTACGAGTCTGTCTCAAGTTTAGCACACCAGATATTCACCAACCTTTAATCTTTTCCCTCCTTTTTTTTTTTTTTGTGAACTATCCATATATTTCAGTAAGGAAAGGAGAAATGAAAAGAGGTTGGTGGTTAACAGCTCATTATTAAGAAAACAGACATGCAGATTGCACAAAGGAAATCAATTAATGGCTAGGAATTACGTAGTGCTTGGTAAGATAGTTCTTTTTCCTCAGTCTTAGCTTCGAACCCATAAAACCACAATTTATTGTCATTTGTAATTCCCCTTTGCTGATAGCAGTTCACCAGAATGTTGTTTCATTTGACTTGACACAGGAATGAAAGGCACAGGAATTTAGATTAAAAGCTATTAAGTTATCAATGGGCAAGGCAATAAATATTCTATGAATAGGTAAACGTGAATGTGAAGTTGAAGAAAGTATTTGATTTTTTCCTTTGTTAATAAAAGGGTGAAAAAAATATTTTTGACAAAAAGTACAGGTTCTCAGAGACTTACTCTTTCATTACTTTCCTTATTTAATTTCATTAACATGAGATGTGGTTAGGGATGCTTTTCATACAGTGGACTGCATTTTTGGGTACCAAAAGCTAGCATCTTTTCAAGGTGAATCACCTAGAGTTTGTTGCAGGTGGAAATCCTTATCAAGACACCTCTGCCTCACTTTTGAAGTTTTTAAGCCCCATGACTAACCCAAAAAGGCTGAAAGACAACATCACCTGATAGATTAAATCTGTGAAGACTTACCATGTGAGCTCATTCTAGTCCTGAGTGTGGGCACTATTGAATTTTATCTGGTCATTTCAATCAAAGCCGATCTGATAGCGATAGCCTTTATTCTGAAGTTTTCTTCTTGTCTTACTACATAAGAAAATTTATT
Organism: Neopelma chrysocephalum; assembly: GCF_003984885.1. Classification (NCBI taxonomy): domain Eukaryota; kingdom Metazoa; phylum Chordata; class Aves; order Passeriformes; family Pipridae; genus Neopelma; species Neopelma chrysocephalum. The sequence goes on along the minus strand of NW_020897731.1, from coordinate 3,675,687 downwards.
TTACCTCTGTATGGATTCACAATTTGTTAATAGTTAGATCTAATAAAGGACATAACCTTGTCTACAAAGGCATATTTGTTAAAAGGGAGAACAGAAATTAAATTGCCTCCTGAAGAAATCAAGGACCAGTAAGGGGGCAAAATTACAATGACTGAAATTTCAATAAACCTCCATTTTAAATGCATGGAAATCAAGCAGTGGGGCTTTTTTATTACCTTGTGCTAAGGACAGCTTCAGTGTCATTGTGTTTTATTAATGTCAGGATGCTTAAAAGCAGAGTAGTGTTTTCATTCTCCAGTTGGCATTCCAGAATTCTTCATGTGGAATAAAGAAGTACATGCAATCAGCTTTTCCCCATTTAGTGTGAGTGTATCTTCTGCATGTATGTGATGTATCTTCTAGTGGCCAGTGGTTTGTGTGTCCAATGTCAAGAATTTTTGGTGTATTTAGGGATGCATGGCCTGAGTATTGAATCCCTGTCCTTAGAAAGATACAGTATGGGTTGAGAGATGAGTCTCTTACCTCCTAAACAAGTGTGCTAGCCACTGAGCTTCTGGAGGCACAGGCAGAGTGTTCTACAACTTTGATCAGATATTTTAAGTCCTTTAATGAAATGATTTTGTGTCACAAGTTACCGAATAACTGTGCAGTTGCCTCTTTGAGATAGTACATGCTACTTATTGGCTGGCATGGAAAATAAACTACAGCCTTTCTAAATGCATTTTCCTGCTTCACAGTTTCACTATTCGCTTTATTCTCATCTACATGTAGGAACCTTTTTATCATTTAGGTTTGAACGGGGAGCATTAATATTGTTTTTTGTGTTTGAGTGAAATCTGATAAGCTGTGTATTTCCCCTGGTTTTTGACAAAATTATATATTTATTGCCTTGTTTGTAATTCAGATGCACTCAGCATTTTAATCTGAGCCCATTTTATTTCTGCGCATACCCTCTGGTATTTCTTTATGCTTGATGAATTTCTCTAGGGATTTTTTTAAAAGCTTTGAGGTTGACTGCCAGGTACTACAAACAGGTTCATTCATTCACTGCAATCAGCTATTCTATTAATGGAATCAATTTGAATAAATTTCATTAAGTCAAAGCCCTAAAAACAAGAGGTGGCATATCAGGAAGCTTGTAAGAAATATTTTGTAGGGGTTCTCATCCAAAAATAAGATCCTGGAAGCAATATAGGATTTTGTAATGATTTTCCTTTTTTTCCTGTGGAAAATAACTTTTATAATATGTAATGTGCCATCCCTGCTCACGGACAGACTTTATTGCTGTTTGAGATGAAGTACATTCCTTAGAGTACAAATAGTTTTGAACTATTTTGTTAGCTTGAGTTGCTTGGGTAGAATTCAATCACATCTGTAATCCTTCCTAAATGTAGACTTGTATTTCCCCTACCAAATTCTGAAAGGCCGTTCCACTGTGCTTTTTCGAGCGCTGCGTTAAACAGCGTGGCCATTGTATCCTCCCTGTGGTATGGCCTGTGGGTACAGCATTCTGTCCTGTTAGGGTCTGGCATGCAAGGACTGCCTGGGGTCTGATGTCCATAGAATTTGGCCCATCATGTTAATGAGGTGATATAGGTAAGTAATTTAGTGGGAACAGGACCTAGTCACATTTTTCCTGAGTAACTGTGTACCCACTGTGGTAGTGCCAAAGGCAAGTATACAGTATAATTTGAAGCTGCAGAGAATACACACAGAATTCTGTTCACTGGATCTTTGAACAAAATAGCACAACATCAAGTAACAAAATACCATCTTTTTGTTCTGTGCAAAATATTTCCTAGTAAATAATAATACAGACCTGTGAGCATGCCAGGGAAATGCTATCAGTTCTACAGCTAAATGTGTTCCAAAGGGATTTAGCTGTCATTGTTTAAGAATAGACTTCCTTAACACCCTGCCTGAGATCTTTTGAGATTGCAATAGAAATGCCACAGACTCCTCTAGACTGCTTATGAACTATTTCAGACTCAATATAAATCCTTATATCACTGAACACCCAGTAAAGGCAGGAGAATTAACTTGTCCTGAAAGGCTGGTAAAGCTCAAAGAAGAGATGGTTTACTGAGATAGAGCAATTTTTCTTTAAATGTTGTATGGGATGCGAAGATTAGAAACATAGGATATTTGAGCTTATGTTAAATCTGAGAAGTTGGAAACTTGAATTCTAAAATAAATAGCAGTGGAAGAGAAAATTCAGGCAAACCATTTTGCATTGCTTTTGCCAAGCTAAGCCAGGCCCACAACTACATAGATGATTAGGATGCTATAAATCCTCCCTTTAGTTGTAACAGGGACTATAAAAATTGAGGAGTAGGGAAAATCAATCCTTCAGCATAGGATGCACCTGTGTAGCAATGCTCTGCCAGTGATACTGTCATGTCCAGATTGTGGGCAATCGCTAGGAGTGGGAGAAGAGTTATCAGAAATGAGGTATCCAATTGTTGAGTCTTCGCCTGCTAATTCTCATACTTACGCCCAATGCCCAGTTTCAGAAAGCTATAGCCCATTTTGCAAGAATTCAGAACACTTTAAGGTTAAAGAAAGCCAGTGGAAGCTGGATTCTGAAATTCCTGCCTGCTTTAAACAGGTGAGAGAGTGGAAAGGGTCAAGACAACTCATCTCAAAGGTGTAGTGAACATGTTTTATAGTATCATGCCTCAATTTTATCCATAAGAAGAGGTTACAGCAGGGAGCTGTTAAGCTATTTATTGTTTGTGAAACAGCTAATTAATATGGTGATTAGCATCCTAGAGGGATCATAGGAGAAAAATAATAATTTAGTATTCAGTGCACAACTTGTATATTTTATAATAAATGAGAAATACTAACTATTTTTATGAAATCAATTTGTTCAAAGAGTATTCTTAAACCTAAAAATGGAACAGATAAAGGTCCTGTAGAAACAGTACACAAGCCCCAAATTTATCATCATAGGGGCACAGAATTATATTTCACATGCAACCTAAGTTCTGATCTTTCTTTATTTCTGCATTCTTGACTTCACAATTTAACATCCTCTTTTGGGTTTTTTGTGGGGTTTTTTTATTTCTTTTTAATATTATTTTCTGTTTTATGATTCAACATCTAGCAGTTGGAATGGGCTCTTACATAATAGTACATTATAGCAGTTTATACCCCCCAAAAAAACCCAAATCCACTAGACTTTTCACGTCTATGAGCTGCAGACAAACGTATTTGACATCTAGATAAATATCTCTGTGTTTCTACTGAGAGGTTCTAGATTTTGATCACCTAATAAATTGTAATTAAACCTGTATTTAAAGGAAGGCAACAGCTAGAAGATGACGTGTAACACAGATGCCTAAAGGAGTTTTAAAAATATTATCTGTGTTTTAAAGAAAAGAAAGAAATGTAAGTGTTTTCAGGAGAGTTAACGCGGATTGTAATGAAAACAAGCCCAGTTAGGCAAGAAAGATTTTTGGACTGGTAAGATCATGTGGATCTCACACAAAAATAGCTCTTCATTCTGCTGAAGTACTGCAGTATCCACATGACCTTTCCAATGTGTTTTTGTTTCCTCTTTTCAGCTGGGGAAAGCTACCTGCCCCTACTCCTTCTCCCCAGGAATTAAATTCTAGCAAGTTTGCCAACACAGCTCCTATCACCACTGTGTATTTGACAGTGAAATTAGAACAGAGTTTTTAGCTTGGATCTGACTAAATCTCCCAAACACTTCTTGTAAGTGAAACAGCCTCAGCCATTGAAAATTGCTCATATGGGACTAGTTTTATTAAAACCACCAGAAGATGTTTGTTTTCCTAGGCTTGAAACTGTTCTGCATGAGGATGAATTTTAATAATTCTATTCTTCAGGCACTGAAGAATGTCATATTTTGAAGTGCCAACTATTGCCATGGTGTATGTCAGTTTTGCCTAACTGAAAGCCATACTGTCCCTTTTTGCTGTTCCTTCTTTCTTCATTTCCTATCAGCACCTGTGAAAATGTGTCTATGAGGTGCTGTGCTACACTGGTTTGTTTCCACAGCAGCTTTCAAAATAATCATTTTTATAACACATCGCCATAGCCAATAAAACAAGATATTCTTTATACTGCAGTTGCATGCAAGCAACAGTTAGGATTCAGGGTCTCATGTGCTCATGCCGCGGTTGCATTTTAAATGCCCTGTGTGCCTTGAACCAAAACATTTTAAGTTGTTTCATCTACAAAGCCTGTTTTTTTGACTCAAGGCTTAGTGGCACTGGATTTTAGCTCCAGGGGTCAGTCAGTGGCTCAGTGCATTCACATGGTTCCCTCACTTGGCATCATGGAGACATACTGAAAGAGCTCCAAAGGTCCGAGGGTTCACTTTGTCACCTCTGTCTCTCTGTCCATCTTTGTCTCTCTGTTAGGAGCTGTACTCTAAAGCTTCCCATGCTTTAGAAGAGTTGGTGACAGAGCTGTTTCTTCAGACCCTGCCAGTGGTGACCGGCCTCTCTGTAAGAGAATGTGAGCTTCTGAAAGAGGAATGGCAGGAGAATTTGGTCCCTCAGCTGGAGAAATGGGAGACCCACCGCCAGCAACGCTGGAAGCTTTTCCAGGAACAGCTATCGCAAGAAAAAGAAGTAAGATCCATGTTATGTTTTGGGACCTCAGAGTCTAAAAAATGGGATATGGAAAAAAATTATCAAGATACTTATCAAAATGCAGTTTGACCTGCAACATGGACTGAATATGTATGCTGTGCATGTAGACTTGCACAGAGGAGTCAGAGAGTAATTACTGAACATCTGTCCGCAGTGTTTGACAGCTTTGTCGGCACATAAACATTTTTTGGCAAGGCTGCTGTCTGATGCCCTCAACTCTTGAGCATCTACAGAAACAGTTCAAAACAACCTTCATCAGGTCTGTTTAGAGAAGATACATATGAATATAGTTTACAGGGAAGGAGGCGTTGCAATGATAAATGTTTCTTACTAATGTGTATGTATTCATACTATGATAAATGGAAACATCTGATACAAGACTTATTTTTTATTCTAAGAAGGTGAAGAAACAGTCATCCAGCTTTTCTGCTCTGTTTCTGCCCAGCATAGGGGGCATTGACACCAGAGGAGAAAAGCAAAAAGAGTAAATGCAGAGGGAGGTATCTTCAGCTTTAGTCTGGAATTCAGTTATACTTTCAGTTTATTCATTCAATGTTATGTCTCTGTCAACATTGCTTCTAACACAGCTTGGTCAGAGAAAGACCTTCTCTATTCAAAGGTGTGTCTTTTCCTAAATGTTATGTGTGTGCTGCAATGTTTACAGTAATTGGAACTTCTTAACTAAAAGGTTGGCAGGTTTCTTTAACACTGGCAAAATCGTACTTTCCCTTACCCTCATTCTCCAAAGTGCCGGACAATCCAGTACATGATTAATGAGATACTCAGAGAGCCCCTAATTATTACAGAATGCTATAAGGTGTTTAACTTCTTCACCAACTTGTATTTAGGGTTCTGCCATAAAACACTGCGATTCAGGAAACTGTGGAATCTGGTAGAGTTGTTTGCTGACCAGTGGTTTTAGAACACCCTTGGAAATACAAAAGTAAAATTATTCATTGGAAATTCTTTGACATCTCCTTTTTTTCTTCCGTATTTTCCTTAATCTGGAGTTATGCAACATGCATCTCCCTGATCTTTTTATATTTACCTTATTGTAACTCACCTGTTTTGAAAAACAATTTTGTTTTCTTGTTTCAGTGTCACAGGGCTATCTAGCAAACTAAACTAAAATATGCTTGGGACCAACTGCTGATGCCAGTGAGTGTGCTCACATGCTTAATTAAGGGTGGGAATTTGTGTTTTCCAGAACTGCTGGCTGGCATTTATTGTTTGAATTTGGCATACCTGTACCTTCAGTGAATAATGAAACAATGTCTGACTCGAACTTTTTTTTTTTATTTTACTCCTTTTTATCAAGGATTATATTGAATACCTGACTTCTCAAGTTTAAACTTCTAGGTTGCTGTTGATTTTCACATTCATCAAGGGTTCACAAATTGCCTGTCCTTGTACGTGCATGACCTGAGCAGCCTGGACTAGTAGGTGAACTACAAGCACATCTCATAATGCACAGAACCCAAAGCACTGTAGTGGTATTTGCTGTCATTAAAAAACACAGGAGAAGTAGGAGGTTCTGGTGTGCAACTTGCGAATAGTTTCATAAGTCAGGGTACGTGTTAGGGCACCTCTGCTCTGGTGCTTCCATTGAACCTCAGCCATTGTTCAGGACCAGAGAGGATGCGTTCAACAAACAGGACACTCACCACAGAGGGGAGGATCTCAAGTCTGACATTTTGTGCCAAAAACGCTGTTTGTACATTCCTCTGTTGCTATCATTGGGCACATTGTTGAGTGGAAAAACCACATACTGGGAATTTTTCTCAAAGGATTAACAGGATTAGTTCATCTCCAGCACTCAGCTGCTAGATAATAGCTCTTTGGGCAGCAGTGTAGGATGGATTCATTGTATGTGAATTCAGATGTTCTGGTCATGACCAAGCATAGGTTATTTAAATTAGAAAGTTGACTTCCCATCACTTTCAATATACCACAGCATTCATAATATAAAGCAGATGACTTCCTAGCTGGAAAAAAAAGAAGAAGAAAGGGTTTGCTGACATCATTAACAGTAATTACTATAGAGCTATGGAGGAATTAACTTAGCAATGACAGAGCTCTCATACTGGTCTCTGACTCACCAGCGCTGCAGTTGGGCTTTATTCAATATAAAAATTTCCTGAGCAGCAGACAGAGCTGTCCTAAGGACAAGCGATCCTGCGGGATAAATTCCAAGAAGAGATAAGAGTTTCTCCTAGTGGGAAACTGTGTGATTACTCAAGACAATATTCTATGCTGGAGCTTAAGTTGCTTTTTTAACTTAATGCATGTGGCTTTTTGGAAAGGATTTGAACTAAACTGGAAAAAAATCTGCTGTATCTTCAAAGAGAGCATGCAGGGAGATAGCTATTCCACCAAACCTAGGCTGGCAAATTTTCCTGTATAAATGAGTCTGAAAACATCACACAACCCATTCTGTTATGTTCAAATACAAAGTGCATTTCTTGGCCCTTTCCTAGTGTAAGCAAAGCAGCATGAACATTTAAGCAATAAGCTGACACTTGTGTCCTACAAAAAGGAACACTTGGTTTCCACATTAAAGAGAAGAGAGACCTTGTGACAGGTGATCATGTAATTTAAGAGATCTCATAGATGCTACAGTGCTCACCATGACAGAAGATCCATAAATCAAGAGTCATATTGACAGGCCTTTTAATTTATCAGTCATTTTCCATCCAGAGATATGTCTTTCATTTGCCTTGTGATAAATGCACTATGCTAAGAGTTACACAACCACCTGCTTTACAGGCTTCGGAAGTCAATACCAGAAGACTTTTCACCAGGGTATTTATATGTGCTTTTCAAGGTGGCTCAAAAAGAGATTTTTCCCTTTTACCTGAACCACCTTTTTTGTTTGTTTGTTTTTAGATTAGCTTTCCTAACATTTATACATATGATGTCCTTACAGGGCACAGAATCTCTTTTACAATTGGAAAGAGAAAATCAGTTTCATATATAACTTTGCCTTATGTGCTCAAGGATGTGAGCAAGGCTATTGGGAACAAATGACTAATGAAAATAAATTTTGAGCATTTTCCCACATGGTCCCTAACTCATGGTTTCTGTAGACAAGCTCTCCTGCCTGGGCAGTGTTTTCGGGGTGCAGCTGCTGCGCCAGGCTGAGGGACTGGCTTGGCAGTCAGTGTGCATCGCACCCCACCTAGAGGCTGGTAGGGAGAAATCCCTTCCCTTCTATTTCCTGAATAATCGATGCTAAAGATGTCAAAACAGAAATGAGAGGCATATTCCTTGCCTTTATTGCCAGAGAGTAATATTTAACATTAGCAGTGCTTCAGAAATTCTTGTAATGGACTTGTGACCAGGAACCAAAAGGCTTGGAAGCTTACAGAATAAAAACAGGATGTGATTTCTGTCCATTCCTGCATCATTGACACTCAGAAAACTGAACTAGCATCTGCTTACCAGTTTTAACATGGTGTGCATTTTATCACTTTGTTTTTGGTTTATACTCATTTTTTCATAGCAATTGGAACAACACTTCAAGGAGTCAGACATTCCTTGGAACTTTACTCCCCTATTTACCATACTTTTGTCACCATACTGGTTAAATGCAGAATCAGAGGGCCTGAGCTCTGTTCCAGTCACTAAGTCTGTACAGCAGCCTGAGTTTCTCCCCTCTATACGAGACCCATCTCTGAGCAAAGTAAGGTCATTCCCAAGAAGAGGAAAGCTTGGAGAAGTGCTTTGACCCAGCATTGGAAGATTGGTGCAAGGCCAAAGCCTGACCTTGCCACCTGGCTCGATGAAGTAGTTGTCTCTGGTTTGCTGGTTTTCAGTCATATGCCAGCAGCCTTAAATTAACATTCCCAGAGAACTGCTGTTGCTTTTCCGCCTGTGTGAGTTCTTCACGTATTTTGGAGGTAGAAATTACTCAGCCTTGCCAGCCCATCCCAGTGAGCTGCTGAAGTGTTGCCTCCAATAAAACATATAACATTCTGTTTATTCTCAGCTGATCCTTTCCCTCTTGATCATCTTCCTAATGGCCTTTTTGAGACAAAACACTGGTTTAGTATTTGGTCTCAATCTTCCTTATTTCTCATCCCATCTTAAGTGTGTAATAATCCCACTCCTTTCCTTTCATTCTCTTACTACTTACATGATTAATGTACTTCTACTGTTCAGTTTAATAACTGTGCACTGGGGGAATTTCTGCTGCATTGTCAGCTTTCCATTGGTCTCAGGGAGGTGAAGAGATGTTTTATAAGTTCTGCATACAGATTACCTCAAATGCACTCTTAATGGAAAAGGTGACTCATTCTTTTCCTTTCAAAAGGAAAGTTCTCCACTACAGAACTAGGCTGTTTCTTCATAAACAGAAGTAAAGAATGACTATATCCCTATCTTTGTTATCACTCTGAGTGCCTTTTTGGATAGGATACACTGATAGCAGGTGAGGTGCTAAATTTTGGGTTCTTTTCTTCAATATTATATCATTTACCATTGTAATTCAGAAATCATTTCCTGTCTTCTGTGCCTTGGTGATATACACTCTCATGCTGTTTAACAGCAAGTGTGCAGACAGGCCCTTCAAGAGCAACTCCTCAGTGAATGAGGTCTCCAAAAATGATGGGAAACCTCATCTGAGCCACAGCCAATCTCTCACTGGAAATGAAAGTACTTCTAGAAAGTAAAAGGTCATTTTCAGCCCTTCTTCTAGCTGCTGAAAGAGACATTAAAATACACAATGTGATGGATCTACAAGGCATATGCAGAGAGGTGTGAAACACCAGGAAGCCAAATCCACAGAGCTGCTAAAGGGAAATACTGATACAGTTATTACTTCCAGCAAGACTTTACCATCTGTCATCATGATACCTGGAGACCTGATAGACCTTAATTTGACGCTTGCAGCCTGCAATCAGAGAAGGCACTGTGCTTGGCCGTACTCTGTGATTATAAGGCTCACCCAGACTAGAATCAGTTGATGTCTGGCTAACACAGGATGTCTGTGGTGCTTGCCGAGAGCAGCCTGGTGTGTCTCTGGTGCCTTACAGACTTTGGGTCTGTGCTTCTCATGCTCAGCTGCACTCTTCCCATCTGTCAGGTGTTGTTGACTGCTCACCCATCCCTCTCAGGCATCCTGCTCAGGAACATGTGTTTTGGTAAGGTTTTCTGCATGGAAAGAGATCAAGTAGATGTGTTGCTGTATATACTACAGAGAAGATACTAGCCACGAAAAAAATACACTGTTATTTTAAAGCTGAAGATGATGAGGTTTCTGATGGTCTGCACTTCCCTGAAGAGTTCATTCTGTGCTCACAGATACAGCCTCTCTCCTGCACAGATCACTGCTTCCCAAGGAAAAGACTATCGAATCCAGCGGGAGGGCCCCCTCCTAACACTAACAATTGTGCAATTACACATCTAATTCTTTGCTAGACATATTGATCCATTGAACCTTGCTGGCTGCAATAATAGAAAATTTAGTCCCTCATGTTGTGAATGAGGCTGGAACATAAAGTGAAGCTGTCAGAAACCCTGAGTATTATATTTAATTTAGGGCTCTGGATACATCAGCAGGTAACCTGCATTTATTCAGCTGCCAGTGTAGCCTGAAATACACTCTTCATCTCATAGTAACAGAGTTTGGACCTTACAACCATTTCAGCTTATGAATTATTCCTTAAATTCTGGCAATGTGCTAAATGAGATCTTAAGTCCATATCTCCAAAAATTTACAGTCTAGTGGCAAATCCATCAAAACTCTCTTAAAGATTAAATTCTTTGATCTAAATATCACCCTGAAGGAGCTGTAAACTTGCAGTCCATATACTTACCTAATCATGCAATCTCCATTTCCAACTATTAGCACTATGTACTGTATACACAAAAGTGTGATGGAAGATGATATCTTTATTTTGTTCAGTGAGAATAAAAACTACATTCTCTGCTAGTGGAAAAAAAGCCAAACAAAACCCCCACTGCAACCTGCTGATAAGAGTCAATGCAATATTTTATGCCATATTGTTGTTTTTCTCTTCTTCTGCTGCTGCTGAAACCAAAAAATCTGTAGGAGATGCAGCTCAGGCCTCATCCAAACCAGTGCAAAACCTTCCTTTTTTTCAGTGAGCTTTCTTTAGGATTTTGATCATTGAAAAAATATTCCGAAGTAAAATAATTTTAATTCATCATGAGCTAGTTTCTTGAAATTGAAGGATGATTGCTTTTAGCAAAATGGCACCAAATAGGCCCCCATTTCTTAATGTGGTGACTAGAATGACTGAAATCAAAGTATTTTACATTTGTAATTTTTTTCCCCCTGCTTTTAGCTATGGACAATGGAATATGCTCTGTCTGCTGTGATGCAAAAGCACCTGTCTGAGAAACAAGAGAAGATAATTCAAGGTGTCGTAAGCAGACTAGGATGCCTCAGTGATGAGTAAGCATGGTTTCGTCAGTAAGCAGTGGGGTGAATCTTCACTCTTGCATGCACAGATAAAAACTTGTGAACATTACATAGTGGAAAGCAGTGTTGAGGGATTATGAGCATCCCCAGAGAGAGGGAGGCAATTGCCTGAGTTTTTTGTCTGAGTATCAAAAGCAAAATAAAAAGAAATAGGCATATCATGACTCCTGGTAGGTAGAAAAAAAAGTCTTGTGTGATTTCTCAGTGGTGTGCTTTCTGTCTATATACTATGTGAGTGATTTCTAATCTTGAACCAGTTTCTCTGCACTCCATATGTCACATTGGAGTTGCATATTCCTCAAGATAAAATGTTCAGTCCAGCCGCATATAGATGGTTATCTAACTATTGTATTCCTATTTTTATTTGAATTTAACTCCAGTGTGACAGAACTAAAAGTCTATCGCAGCAATACCCATTCTTTACACCTGATCAGCTTTCCAAGGCATGCTTCATACAAAAAGACATTACACAGAGTGTAATGTGTAAGCAATGACTTTGCTGAACATAGCTGTGCCAAATGAGCAAGCAGCTTTGCTGATGGACTTTTAATGGTCCTTTTTACAGGTCTGTTAACTATATATTGCAAAAACACCGACTTCTGCTGTGTTCAGTACTCAGAAGGTTAAGTCTCCGAAGAGCTGGAATGGCAGCCCTGGCCCGCATGAGGCTGTCCAGAAAGAAGAGCTTGCTTCAGGAACTGAGTGAGCAACACACCCTGCAGAAGGGATCCTCCCCGTGCCAAGATGAGGACCAGTGGCAGTTACAGAAGGCAGTGGTAAGTACAGTGTCCGGGTGGATTGTCTCCAGAAGTCTCATGGTATGATATTTGGCATTAGAAGAAGTAGTCATAGAAGATCTAATAAAAAAAAAAAGTCCAAGCAGAAAGAAAAATGTTCTCTGGCAAAAATATGCCCACCACTGGCATAGAAGGTCCCTGAGTGTGCCTGTTGTAGTTTAGACAGACATTTTAAATACCCTGATGCTTTATCTGCTGTCTAGCTATCTGTGATATGTGTGATCATAGCAAGCTTATTTAGTGATTTATTTTATATGGAAACACTAATGAGAGAAGGCATGTCAACAACTTCTGCAAAGTTGCTGCTTCAGGGTAAGATAAACTCCTAATTCTGCTAGGGATCGTGATATGCACTTGAGAAGCATTAGAAGAAATCCTTCCTCCTACTAGACCTAGCAAGTTCTTCTTTACTGTCCTAATTTTTCATTCTTTTTTCTCTCTCCTGTGTCCATAAGAAGCTCAGCATCCATACCCTTGACATCCTTCCAAACTATCAGTTTCCTGTAGGTCAGGGAGGTAAGGGAAAGTTGAAAGGATTTTTAGACTTGATATTCCCACAGGTCACTTTCAAATCTGTTTGTGACTGTGTTTTTTAGGGTTGGTCCCTTAAGTGTTGTTGGTTATTTACTTACCTGCACTGGAGATTTACCTAGAACAACACCAAATTTCGTATTTCAACCTCAGACAACCCTCCTAGCAGGTGTCAGTGATAGCCCCTGCCCAACCCACTGCTACTGCACGTTAGGTTGAACCCATCCAACACTTTGCAACTCTGTGCTCCGTGCTGTCACTGTGTAATTAGCTGAGAGATAATATTTTGTATCCCTCTAATTTTGATTTGTATAATGCAAACCCTCAGTCTGCACTTGGAAGAGGAATAAGGAAAATCTGTCTGCTGCCATTTTCGTGTTTGAAACATCAATTGAAGTATTTTCTCTTAAGTTTGAAAATCTTAACTCATTAACCTTCAGAAGAAATAAAATATAAAATTATAAAATACAAATGCATATCACTGCATTCCTCTTGCTTTCCACTACTCCCTCACTTAGCTCCCACAGAGATGTTAATTGATGCAATCACTATGTTCCCTAACAAAAATGAAATGTCCCCAGGTATAAGTGTTCCTTTGGCTTCTCTCCATTAAAGCCTTTTTCCAAGTCCAGCTAAAACCCATCTCACAAGGAAGTGCCTAAAAATATACATATAAGATCTTTGCTGCCAAAGAAGCAGGCCATAGGTATGGAATTGTGAAAAGTCAAGAGAGAAAAAACATGTCACAAACAAGCCCTTAAACAGTGTATAAGGAGTTCAGGAAAAGGTTAATTTACAGACAGTCAACCAGATTTTTAAATATACTGTGTTGTTTTAATTAAACTTAATTTTTGCTTGGGCCAATTTTAGACTGGTGGACATTGTCATATCTATCTGTTGAATTCATGTAGAATGTAAAACAATACTAAAGGATCCTAGCCGGGGCATGATCATGGCATTGGGTCTCTAAAAAAAGGAAAAACAATTTAATCACATTCCAACTGTCTAAAAAATTTTCAAAAGCAAATATCTGAGCTATAAATAAAGACATGTCAGAACAACCCAGCATTAATACGGACATCATTATTTTCCACAGATGAATGTGGGCAGAGCAGGTTCTTTTTCTGCTTGCATTTCTTATTTCCGTGAAGGCATCAAATAGGTACTGTCGAGTCCCCCAGAATAATTTAATGCTATTTAGCCTTAAATGAGAATAATAACAAGGACATCAGCAACACAATAGAAGGCCATCTATGGAAGACTAATACATGTAAGGAAGACAGAACAGGTCGTGCTGGTGAGCATATGCTATTGTGTGCTAAAGAGAATTTAGGTGGAAAGTGGATTTAAAAAGAAGCATAGGAAATGGTGGCAAGGATGGTCCAAAGACCTCAAAGAACGCTTTAGCCTAAAAAACTGTATCATATGGAATATCATAGGTTTTAAAACTGGCATAAAATATGTGAATAGGAAACAATTTTTCATGTGTTTTTAATGAAAGAAGAGAGCAGTGAGCAAAGATGTTAGATAGCAGGTTCAAAATTAAGGGATGTGTTGGTAAGCTTTAGAACTCCTCACCACAAGATGCTGTGCAAATGGTTTTCAAGTGCTATTACACACATTCATGGCCTCTCCCAAGGGCCTTAAGTACCAGTATACCAAGTTTTCCTCAGGTAGGCCACACAAACTGTACAAGTATTCCCATAACTGTATACTCTATACTTGCCTGCAGAGGAACAAGGCTCAGGGTATTTGACATAGATGTGAATACATCACTTGGAAATGACTAATGGGACAGGATGCAGCTGGTACTGTATGTGTCATGACAGAGACTATAGTTTTGTTGCAGACAAATGTGTTAAATGACTGTACAGGTTTCCACTGAAAATTAGATTATTCTCATTGTTAAAATGGTAACATTCTGAATGGGTGTAGGACTTCCTTTCAAAGTGAAGCTGACTAAGTTTGTTAACATATTTAAATGGCAGTGCTATCTTGTTGTCTGTTTACCAGGAGTCCCACATTCGGGAAGAGGAGGAGAAACTCGAGGAAGAAACACAGGAAACCAATTTAGAATTTCACCAGCAGCTAGTCACAGAAATCCAAGAAGCTCTTCAGTTTCTTCAGCAGCACATGGAGCAGGTGATTGGGCAGACACTGCTGCAGCATGCCCAGCAGGAAGCTGGAAAAAAGAGTTCAGATGATGGGCAGGACTTCAAGGTATGGAAATGTTCAGTAGTGGTTTTCTGAAAAAAATGAGGGCTACTTTACTAAAATGGAAGGCAGTTTCATTAATGCATTACCCTATGCCTAGAAGTATTAGCATGAGATCATTACAACCTGTGTTAAAACTGAACATACCTTGTAAAGTATTTACAAACTAACACTTATGTAGCAGCAGAGTATTTGCTATATTAGCCCAAACCGATTTTATTAAGCCAAACCCTGGAACATAAAAAAAATTGTGAGAGTTCTTCACAGAAGAGAATAACAAAAAGGGGGAAGAAAGGGAGATGGTTACCTATTGAGAAGGTTTTCTGATTAGACAATAGTGTTTGTATATTAGCACCTTAATATTACTTCATAGATAAATAATTAAATAAAACTAAAACTTTCTTCCAAGATGAATAACATTTTTCCAAAGTAAATATTTGGATTTTCTGTGTAATGGAAAGTCACAGGAAAGCTACACATATTTTGATTTATTTTGCTGGCAGTTGGGTTGATGCGTAGAATGGACTACAGAGATTGAACAGGTAGGGGAATGACCTCTTCCCAGATGAAGGTGAGGCAAATTAGAAAGATTTTACTACAGTTTACCATGCTGAAATGTTCCATTGATGAATGGAGATACCTGGTTTTCAGCATCTCGGTCTGCCATATTTTTAAAGCCACATTTAAATTCACAATTTTCTGTGCACATACATAATCAGATTGGGTGTTCAGTTTTAGACAGATCAAAACACGACAGATTTTTAATTGTGGCTTGTACTGTCTGATACAGGAAAGACTGGTGGAAGCTGCTGTTGAAAGTGTGTATGGGACCAGCAATAATATCAATAGACTGGTGCAAAACTACTACCAGCAATTAGGAAAAATCACAGAGGGCTATGAAGAGAAAAAGATTCAACAATTGAAATCCTTACAAGGTACGTATGATATTGACAACTATAAGACAATTCTGTCTAAATTAATTATCTTATCACTGTAAATATTGTTTTTATAGGTAACAGAAATCTGTTATTTAAGCATCAAAGCAAAACGAATGAGTAGGTCTGTTGACATCTTTGAAGGAGAAATGGTAGAACTGTTTTTATTAACTACTTGCATTACAGTCCTAGATGCAGGACCCTGTTACTCGACATTTGGTACAAACACACACAGAACGATGACCCAGTGATGGAAATTATAGTTTAACCACAAACTCTGCTTCACCAAGCTAGGATCAGAGATACCACCATAGTTACAACTGCCTGCAGTTGATTTTCTAGTGCTTTAAACCTCAACACAGGGCAAGAAAAATTTCAAAAGTAAGGAGCTGTACAAGTATTAGGTTGTAGAGTTAACATCTACCACTGTTCAACTTTGCATATTAATGAATGCAAATAAAGTGAATCAATTAATCAGATATTCATAGGGAGAGAGAGGGGGTATATAACAGGCCCCTACAAGCTGAGTCTTTTCCCTAGAAGGGAGGAGATCTGAGTTTGCAATTCCTGCTCCAGTGTTAGAAAACAAACATTACTGGCAGCTAAGTCTGCTTTCTCTGGGTTACTGCCCTCAGCTTTGGGGAGTAGACTTTTAAATTAATTCCTTTTTTGGCTCAAAGAAACGATGTTGTCTCTGAAATTGAGGAAATGCATTAGAGGAGACACCAAAAAGCCAAGCATGCCCATCCTAGAACATTCTGTGAGCTACTGCACTGTTTCTTAGCTGTCAACCATGATCCTCTCACAGGTTCTGAAGCTGCTGAAGAGGTTTATGAACTGCTGGATCTCACATAAATACAGGCATGTTCTCCTGGAATTATTTTTAATTGTTGATTTCCTTCAAGAGAAGAGACAAAAGCAAGCTGTGATTATTGATTTCTTTTGTAAACACCTTCCCCTCCCCTGCTGAAGGCTGTAGGCATTAAATGAAGTTAACAAGTTAGCAAAATGCAAGTAGCACCAGAGGTATTTAAGAGACATGGAATGGATGATTTTTTTTCTAAAGGAGAGTTAGCAATTTTTAAAACAGAAAATATTCTTCAACCACAGAAGAGATTTTTTTGAAGAGGAATAGGCATATCCACTCAAGGCTGAGATCCAGAGGTGAGTTGGTAGGAGGGACTTGTGAGGCCCAGTATTAGTTGGGCATACTCACTGGTTATAAGAGAGAGCCAATCTGTTCTGCACTGTTCTGTTGTGAACCTTGAAGGCTTTAATACTGGAAGCTGAAGTGCTACGAGTAAGGCAAAATCTGTGCAGAGATTTTGGACAATCTGTATTTCAGACACTGGTAGCCAGCAAAGCAGTCAGTTACTGAAGTTCTCAGAAAGCTCTAAAGACCTCTTTGGCCCTGATTGAACTAACTATAGTGTCCAAAATCTCTTTGATTTGAGTTTCTTCAAGCCAGAATTAAAACTGAACCTTGTTCCAGAATGCTTCTCTGAACTGAGCTGAGATGGATGTCATTACACACTTGAATGTTCTGCTTCATCAGTGTTTTGATCTTGCTGTCAACTGGTCTCAACTCCCAGTCAGGTTGTGATACCTAGAATACCAGTCACAAGAAGCACAGTCAACCTTCTGGTGATTGCTCATTTAGATTATTTTTTCTCCTAGAGGTTGTGTGGATATGTTATTGTTTGAGTGTGTTGGTATGCCATGAACTACAAGGAAGAAAATTACATGTGATGGAGCACATTTTGTTTTCAACTGAAGGAAAAGGAAATAGTTCTGCTGCAATGTAAGCCTTCAGACAGGAGGGAGGATGAGAGTATTTATGCTAGTAATAAAGCAGGAATGTTCTAGATTTGGGTGGCCAGAAAGAAACTCAGCTGAAATCCACCAATCAAATGAACTGCTACAGTGAAAAAATACTGCAAACCTATGTTTGCGTGCTGTAGCTTGGCACTACCAGCTAAGGACTCGGACTTTAGTACACCTAAGTCCTTCTTTAACCAAACTCCAGATCTGTAATGCATAGCCCCACTTCTTTCTCATTTCTGCTGCTGTATTGGCCCCAGATGCACTTAAGTTTCTCGCCGTGATTCTTAACATCGTGGAGCTCTGCTTGGGGGCACAGCCAGAACACTCTAAGACCTGCCAGCCAGCCAAATGCCTTCCATCCCAGCTCATCCAGGAGTCAGAACATCCATGTTGCTTCCTTTGCAGAAGGGGCTGATCTCTGAGGTGATCTCCAAGCATGATCACCATACTAAGAGTGTGATCCTTCTCACCAAGTCCTCTCATAACTTCTCGTTCTAAAACACAAGATGGAAAAAACAGCATTGGCAATAGAACCACCTGTGTATTATCTGTGGGGTTAGGATTGTCACAAAGGAAATTTCTTATGTACTTCATTCAGTGACAGTTAAATGGGAGTAAGGACCATAATACCAGGCATCTCTCTCCCAGTGACTATGCATAATGTCAGGCTAGAGGAGTTTGCTTCTTCTGACATCCCTTGGCCTAGTAAATCTGAATTTAGTCTGTCTGGCACAGCCACAGGAAAAAAGGTGGAGAGTACCTCCCCTTGTACAGCCAGCCCAGCCCAGCCTAAAGTGACTGCTCTGTGATGGTGCCATTGGTAGGAAAGGTGCCTGTCAGCTTTTCTGAGCGCTCAGAAAAGGTTGGATGCTGCCCAGATGTGAAGGTTATGTACCCTGATCTGTTACATCCCCATCCATCTCCCTCCCTCTGTTTTATTTAAAAGCAGTGGTGCAAGATCCTGTCTGTCAGACATGCTCCAAGCCTTGCTGCCAGTCAGGACTTCAGAGGCAAGAGTCAGGAGCCTGGTCAGCAGATAAGCACTTAGTCATAGAGTGTAAGCATATGCACAAGTATGCAGAGTAGCTTGATGTCAGTTGAGGGGACACCTTGTGAAGTTAAGTATTCCTCTAAGTGAGGGCTTTCTTTATATTGCATGGTTTGTTTAGGTATTATAGTTCTGCTTAAGAAATCAAGAGGGTTTTATAAAATTTCTGCTTTGAATTCCATGGTAATCAGTTAGCCTAGTAGAAGAAGTAGGTAGAATAGGAGATTAATGACATTACCATCTCTGCTAAATGATGCACAAACTATTGTCTGTGCAACAGATCACAGTGGCAGAGCAAGATTGTGTAAGAAGTACTTGGTATCCCCTAAGCAACAGTAACTTTGGAAAGACTACCTAGAACTGGGATTAATTTGTGCTGGAGGTTGCCAGAATTCAGTTTGTAATTTTGAGCAGGAGATTTTCAAAAATATTATTTCAGCAGAAAGAAATGAAAAGATCAGACTTAAGAAGAAACAAGAGAATGAACTGGCATTGAAAGAAAAACACACCAAAGGCTTCCTGAACGTGTCATCCGCGGTCCATCAAAGGTAAGAGCAGGCAACAGCAATACTGACTATATTTTAGTGTTGTGAGTCATTGCAGATTTACATAAATGTCTAGCTGAATAAATGTCTTGAATTTGAATTTTATATTTGTCTTTGATGGAAAATAAATATCTGATTTACTTTCTTATGAAATAAAATTTCTGATAGTCATTAGTTACAGATTGAAGAACTGTACTTAGTTGAAAAAGAGAGAATGAAAAACAATGCCAAAACATATGCCAAATTTTAAAAGAAATTTAACATAAATATAGGATTGGAACCAGTGCTGTCTAATTCATTACATTCCGTCCTTTTTACTTTGAACATCAAAAGTGTTTGTTAGTTTGCTGTGGAGGAAACATATACCATAATGAAGAGAAAATGTTTGAAGCACAAAAAAAAATGAAAATGGCAAGATTTCAGTGAATGCCTTGAACAATCAAGATTACTTGCACTAAATTTAGAGTATAATCCTTCAAATGTTAATTAAATAAAAATCGTAGTTAATTAAGTACTGATTTTATAAAACTTAAAGTCCAGACAAAAAGCACTTCAATTACAAAGGAATAAGTTGTCATAAAAAGCTGTATGGCTTGGCATGCACATGATACATTTTTGTAATCATTTTATGTCTTTACTCTCAGTTTATTATCCAGAACAACATAGCATCTGCAATTTTGTAAAGGGGTTAATTCTTTTTTTAGATATTGTTACTTCTAAATTGAAAGAAATCATTGCCTGCCTTTTTTCATCCTTGTTTGAATTAGTGTAGAAATGGATTTATATAAAGGGCTTCATAAAAGATCTGTTAGTTATTCATTATGAAATTTATCATTTTTTCTGACTGCTGCTAGCTGTTGTCTCAGATTTTTTCTCCCATAATCTCTTCTAGTGTCTTAAAACAGAATACAATGAAATTTACCTTCATACAGGCAGAAATATGTTGTTGAAGAATGTTCAGCATCTAAGCTGGTCTCATAACCATCAGTAATCAAACCCATTTTCCTATTTTCATTATGATTTCTTTTATGGTCAAATCCCAGTCCTTTGTAAATAATTGACAAAATTTCCATTAATTTATCTAACTCTCATTAAACCCTACACTGTTTTATTTTTCTTATTTCTTTTTGCCCATAGTGCAACGTTATCAAAAAAAGCAAATTTTGAAAGCTAACCTCTGTAGGCAGTGACCATTACAACAGCAGCTTCATTATATGTAGATGTCAGAAACAATTTGTGTTACCTCCTTCCCTGAGGATGGTGATGGATGATTGACATCATTGCTTTAAGGTAGATCAAGCAAGAAAACAGAAGAAATATAGATGCAGCAAAGTTTCAGCCATTCGAGTTTTACTGTATTAATAATAGTCCTTAACCAGAAGAGTAAAACAAGTGAAGAATACAGTTGTCAATGCTCTCAATTGCCAAGTTTGGAATTACCATGTTTCTGGATGAGTCTCAGTCTGGTACTGAAGAGCCCTGGATGAAATATCTAATTCTTAATCCCTTATCCTCGCACTTGATCGTCTAACAGCTTGTCCCTTTGGCAAGCAGACAGTAAAGCTGACTTCAGAAACATGCAATGGTTTTGAAAACAGACTTCAACTTTAGAGTTGAACTCCAGCTCCTAAAGTCCAGGCACGGACAACCCAAACTCCTGCTCTTATTCCTACCTCCTGAAGGAGCTTGTATCCTATGGACAGCCAAGGCAGGTGATTAAAATATGTAAATCTATCTAAAAACCTACCACAAACATTTCTGTCCCAGCAGAAACTGGCTGGACCAATATTGTTAAGGGGCCTTTTTTTGTACAAAATCTTCTAAATAGACTTTGCCAGGATTGTATTCCTCCCTTGAACTGAACAACATCTTTACTTTTGCATTTTTCTTGACCAGGATAATGCTGCAGCAAAAGAAGGTTTTGTCTCAGTTTGAACTGCAGCAGCAAACTCGTCTGGAGTCTCTGAAACAGAAGCTGCTGGCATTGCATCACCTGGAAACCGAGTTGGAGAATCAGCTAAGGGTAAATCAGGGTAAAATGGTTCATGGATCTGATGCCGTCAATGGCAAAACATGGGACAGGTTATGAGGTCTCTTTGATATCCTAGTTAAAGTCAGGGCTAAGATCCACCATTGTCTTGTAGGAAGTGACGCTGGACATATTGTTTACTGTGTTTCTCCAGTGACATACACATGTTTTGTCATGCCACATGTAGCACAACATAACCCAAAATTGAACTGTGTTGTGTTAACTGACTGCTGGTTTATCCTCGAGTGCAGGAAGCAGAGCAGGACTTTGTGAGCGAGTTGGCTGTGCTGACCAGAGTTCCAGTGGCTGTGAAGAAGAAGTCTTCCAAAAGGAGCAAGCCAGCAGGTTGATACAATCCTGAATTGTTTAAAAAACCCCACATAGTTCCAAATATCAGTGCAGATTCTTGCAATATAACACATCAGAGTTTCAGGAGAGATTGTTCATCAGTGCCATTTCCCTAACTGGGATGTAGAAAAGCCAGTCTTTCAGGGTCACCCAGTTCACCAGCAGCACAGCCACAAAAAAGTGTCACCTTTCGTCACTCCAGAGCAGCCTTTAGCCAGTAAATTACATTGTGTCCACTGAGGTGAGGCTTTGCCCTGCTCAAACCAAAATTATTTTTAATGTCATTATCATGTCCTTTAGAAACTGCTCTGTTCACCTCAATTAATAAGTCTTAGGGAGAACAGCAGAGCTGAGTCACCCAGCTTTCATTCTCCTGGTGGAATAGAAGAATTGCCTTTCCACACACATGCTCAAAAGTAAAATCTTACTGGATCTGGAAACTTGAAATATTTATATGAGTTTACTGTAGTTTTAACAAATTAGACTAATTCATTCTTCAAGAGATACTTAGGGACAAATTGTCAGAATAGCAGTTGCGTTTCCTCATCCAGGTTTTGGATGGAGTATACAAAGTGTCATCCTTTGAGCCATGCAATCTTTCTGCCATTATCAGAATTAAGCACTTGGCTTTACATTTGAAAGATACTGAATGGTGTGATGGGTGCCTGAAAGGGAAAAGCAGCTCACTCACCTGCACAGTTTTGAAGTGTCTCCCCCCAGCTGGTTGTTTCTCAAGTTGCAGAACCGTGGTAGGCACGTGACCCCAGGGACACAAGTGGAAGCTTAGTTCAGGGCCGTAAAAGCAGTGGATTTTTAACATCAGATTTTTCTGATTCAAATCACTCAAAATTATGAACTGGTTTTTCTTTTAGTTACTGGTAATAAAGAGCCATTTTCAGTTACTTGCTGAGATAATATATGACAGAGCTTTCAACTCTTGCACCACACGAAAACTTACTTCAGTGTTCAGCAAGTGTGAAAGTTCGAACTGCTATCTGAG
The DNA here is from genome assembly GCF_003984885.1 of Neopelma chrysocephalum. Lineage (NCBI taxonomy): Eukaryota > Metazoa > Chordata > Aves > Passeriformes > Pipridae > Neopelma > Neopelma chrysocephalum. The sequence goes on along the minus strand of NW_020897731.1, from coordinate 3,653,346 downwards.
AACTAACTAATGGTAAAAAAGCAGTGTGCTAGTCAGATGTAAAGTGGAGTGATTTCCTTGGAATACTAACATTATGTCTGAACTGTTAGAGGGTATTTTTTTGCTTTAGGTTAATCAAAACCAAAGAAGCTCTACTATATGTGATTGTTTTTTCTTTAATCCGCATGCATTTGGCAATTCAGGGGAAAAAATAAAGTCCAGAAAACAGACCTTCCACTCACCTCAATCAGCAGAAAAAGATGATTCTCATGAAAATATTCAAGAGCCCCATGGACTGACTTCTGACTCATGCAGGTACAGTAGAGGCTAAAAATATGTGAAAACCAATTTATAAAAAACTACTTTTTTAAATAAAAAGCTACAAAATCTACTTCATAAGCAGGTATGTCAGCCAAACCCAAAATATAATGCCTGCATTAGCTAAGCTGCTTCCATAACATTTCCTTCTCACATGTACTCGACCTGTTTTTCCCCATGTTTTTTTTTAAAGTTAGGAAATTCATTTGTGTTTGCTTGTAGATGCTGCTATGTATTTTATAAATAACTTTGATTATAGGTAGAGAAATGAGAAATACTGCTTCCTTTAATTAGTTCTTTTTAAACCTGAGTCTCAGACAGCATAAATCAGCAGAGACAAGTGAATTCAATGGAACTGGGCTGACATGTAGCAACCAAAATATGGTCTGTGGTATTTAGGCTTTCAACTTCCACCTTTATTTCAGGAACAAAGGCAAGCGTCAGTCTTTGGCTGATGAGGGTAGCAGCTCTAACAATGATTTTCTTGATAGATGTTTCAGTTGGCTTATGCTGGGGTGCTAACTAGAGGAGAAGAAATGGCTGCAAACCTGAAAGATGCCAGCTGATTACTACGGGCAGATCAAACCAGCCAGCTGGTCACTGGGGCTTGATATATTGAGCAGGGAAAATCCTGCTGACAGGCAAAGCAAACAGTTGGTTCTCAGGAGCCACAGGCCTTTGGGGAAAAGTATTTATCCCCTGAGTGACCTCAGCCTGGGACTGACTTCAGGAGATGGCTCCTTTCCCCGATGGCATCAACCCTTTTCACACACTCCTTTCCCACAGCCAACAAGGGAAACGTGTGTAGGGAACAGGGACCCAACAAAGGAACGTTTATCTTTCTGCAGTTTTGCTTTGGCACCTCAACAGAGGCAGCTGAAGCCAGTGAGTGCAGAAGTTATATGGCAAGTGCCTTTCTTTTATCAAAATTAATTTAGTTTAAGAAAGAAGTACAGCATTTTAAAAACTGTCTACGATTTCGTTTTATTTTTCTTGTTTATGTCTTTCAGAGAGATGTTACAGAGTCCACATGAAGGTGAGACTGAACCAAGGAAAAACTCAAATATGTTAAAAAAAAAAGGCAGCAAGTAGTAAAAGCCTTTTTATGAGCTGTCTGAACACAGTGTACCAAAGCATTCTTCTGGGGAATCTCAGCAGCTATAGATACTTACTGAGCTGCTTTGCTGAGGAACAACGAAGAAAATCAATAACGGATAAATCTTTTTTAGCTACAGACCAAGAATCAATCCTGACCTCCTTTAACTGTTAATACAACATTCCCTCTTCGTTTTGGTAAGGGGGAACAAGGAAGTCTTTATTATAAGCTTTTTGAGATTGCTTTGGGAGTGTGGAGGGGAGATTTAGATTTGGAATATACCTGAGGAAAGTGCACTTGTAGAACTGATCCACACTAGGCTGATTGCCCAGGTTGGTGTATCTCAGTAAGGTTGGTATATCTCAATAATGCTATATCATTTGCTTTGGAGCCCTAAATGTGGTAGATCAGGTCTTAATATTTTGTAATTTCTGCTTTGGCCTAAGAAACTAGATAAAAATGTAAAGAATATGTAAACAGACTTCAGATGGTATTGGTACATCAAAATATGACATTTGGTCACTCTTTTGTTACATTCTAGTGCTTCCAGGGCTATGTAAGCTTTTTAATATTTGCACAAAGATTTTTATATATGTATTTCTCTTCCTTTGTCTCAGATTTCATATTATTACTTTTAGAAAAAATGAGACAAAACCAATTTTGTCTTTCATTTTTTTATATTTCAGTTTCTAGTCTTCTTCCTGAAGTGCACCCTTTTATTTCCAATATACTTTGTTATGCTCATTACTTCTCCTATGGGAATTCTTGTTGTGCAAAGCAGGGAGTTCTCTGCCTGTACAGAGTACCTGTATTGTGTAATAAATTCCCCCACTTAAGCAAACTTACAGTTTTCATGAAATGGAAGTTTTCTGCCTTTTTAAAAATAAACATGATATTTTGCTAACAAAAAGGATGTCCTTTGGTGCAGGATGGACAATGCTACAGCAGTTATGCAGTTTGCCTCAGACAGAAGTGCTGCCACACAAACGAGTTTACCAAAGCGAGTTAATTTTCACCCCAAGCATAGTAAAAAAAAAATAATTCTAAATTGTACCACTTCAAGCATTTGATTCTGGTATTTCAGTATCAGAGCTCTGTGATCTCTCTGCCTGATCTGCACATTTTAGTTGCTGCTCATTCTGCTTTTTTTTTTTCCCCCACTCTGTAGAGAAGCTTTTACCATTAGAGCTGATGATCCTTTAAACCACCCGGCAGAGCAGCCGCTCCCATCACAGTTTGGGTGCAGCACAATCACCCCAGCGGGTCTCTAATTACCCAAGCCGGGACTCTCATCACCCGAGTGGGGTCTCCCGACTGCTCTCCTTTGGCTAGGCAGGGCTGAAATGTTTTTTTCTCTCCATTAGAAAAAAGAGGAAAGGTTCGGATTATTCCAAAAGCAGGGCAGCAGTGCCCTCTGCTGGGCAGCTTGCGAGGTTTCCGTCCCCTCGCTGCTGGAGGTGGCAGGCAGGGAATCCCGGGAAGGAGCCAGAGAGGGTCCCGGTGCTCGGCAGGACCCCCGCGAGTCCCCCCAGGCGTGGGTGTGGGCACCTCCCAGCCTTCCATCTGCCCGACTTTCCTATGATGGAGTTTTTACAGACCTTTCTTCTCCCACAGTCACATTAGCAACTTCCCGACAAAACACCTGCTTCTCTTGCCCCTGTTACTGACTTCTCAGTCTCCTTTGAGTTTCTGCATGGATACACCGAGTTCCTGTTTAATGTCATGAGCAGATTTCGTGCACTTGCCATCACTCCCTGTCAGTGATGCAGATACTGAACAAGACAGAGTTTAATTGGGCCAAAAAACAAGTGTAGCAAATGCCAAACAAAATCACAACAGTTGCTCTGCAGTTAAGCACTGTTGAATTTCTGTGTTATGTTATGGAATCATAGAATCATTTAGGTTGGAAAAGACCCTGAAGATTAAGTCCAGTCACAGCTCAAAACACTTGCTTTACAGTGTAAATCTATAAAGCACCCTTTCTTTATTTTGTTCTGGAAAGGGTAACATGGAGCTTTGATCATACTTTACAGGCATATATCAAAAACACTTCTGCAGAAATTTAGGGGAAAATGTCATGCCTCTTTTCTCCTGTTTTTAAACATCGAGGGTAACATTATTCCATATCCCATACACCCCTCTCCCAATACCCCTCACTGCCATTACTGAAAGTTATCTGGAAAGTTTGTGCAAAGTTCATCACAACCATGATGAAAAGCTATCCTAAAATCAGTTTGTTTAGATGACTGAGATTTAATTTTTTTACCAAGAGTAGATGAACAATGACTAATAGATTAGTATTAAGTGCAGAGGGAAGGAAATAAGGAACAGAGCATGGCGCATTCAGACGTCCCTGAATTTTTAAGGGAGGTGAAAATTCAGATGCAAGCACTGAATTCATGGACACTTCCTGAAGCGAAACAAAAAAAAATGCAAAATCCGGTGTTCTGTTGAACCTGGAATGAAAATACATTTTTTTATACCCAGAGCTCCTTGGCAATTACAAAGGATTAAGATACAACTTGAATTAAATCATTGCTATTCCAGACTGATATTTTAATTATGAAGTTGTCTTTTATCATGCAGATTTGCAATATTTCTAGTTTTTAATTATTTTTTTTAATGTAACACCTGTTATTAATGTCAGAGTATATTTACATGAACTGATAGATGTCTGAGTAGATATTTTGTACACTGAAGACTTTTCCTTGGACAAGTGTTTATGTCGAGAAGATGAAATGCTGGAAAAAAATGCAGCAAATTCTTCTTGCCACCTCCTTGGTGATCTATGGATTCAGCCTTCTCTTCCACATCACTTGATTGGCAGATAATCCTCAGGCTGGTTGTAGGGACTTTTTAAGTGGTCTGCAAATAGCGACACGGAAGAGCAAGTTCTACACCATTAGGGCTACATCCAGTATTTAAAGGTCATGACCTGCTGCAAATTTTTAGAAGCTTGATGATTCAGAAAGCATGAAAGCTCTGCACTGCTACCAACTTGAGTGAGGTAACAGCAGCTCCCCACCCCCAAGTTCACAACCTGAACATCTCCCAGCTTGGTGCTCCTACAAGGAAGCAAACTCAAGTAGAGTTTCCTATTCTGCAGGATGCACTCGGATCACCAGCTAATCCACATTTTCTTTAATGTTAGTTTTATTTTCTTCAGGACAGGTTAGTGATGTAGGGGCAGAGGCACTGCTATGAAATAGGCCTCCAGCTGGTATGGGAAGCACCACTTACCTTGCTTTATTTAACCCTCCATGAGCAATAGCAGATGCCATTTCTCTGATGGTATCACAGTAACATCCACGTAGGGTGCCTGTGCTCCAAACAATTGCTGTTTGAATCACATCCAGGCAGCATTGCATGTTCAGAGCAGAGACTCTGGCACAGCACAGGATCCACAGGCTTCCTGCAGGCTGCCCCTCAGCAGCCCCATGGCAGCAGTGGCCAGGCTGCAGGGGCTTATGAACCTCATGGGTACACTGGGGTATTTCTCCTTGGAGAAATCATAGGATAGTCACATTGACCCGACAAGCACAGTCTTGTTCACACCAGAAGCACTGAAGCATGAAATGCCTCTCAAACACCCACACATGTATTTAATCACAGACACTTCACTGTGAAAAAATAAATGCATGTTAACAGTGGATCTTCAAGTAGCTTGTAGGCAAAGGGTTCTTTGGTTTACGATGCTGTTAAGCATGTAGGAAAAGTGGAATCTCAACACTGGTTACACAATGATCATTTCTACCACCTCAAGCATGACAAGACTCATATATTTGAGTAGGAGTTGTATTTAGAGATGAGCAACCATTGCTACTTGCACCAAAGCATGCAAAGAAAGCACTATGGAAATTGTAACCAGCAGTTTCGAAATTTTCACACTGTCAAATTTGCTCCATCACTTCACAAACCAGCTGTATTTCTGTTGTCAGGGTTATATCACCAAAACCGTTGCTGGCTGTCAACATTCACAGCAAATGGGTTGGAATAGGACAGTGCAGATGGAGACTTGACATTTCAGGACTGCCTTTCCTGCTAGGCTGTAGGTTATTCCAGGGCAGGTTGTCCTCAGGCTTCTCTGCCAGTGTTATTTTACTTCCTATAAAAAACTTGAACCACCAAGTGAGCAATTTATTTTAATTCATGTCATAAAATATCTGAACCACCAAGCAGACCTGGGGATGAGAGTACTCTCCAGGCAATAGGAAACATGAATTTGAATTCTTAGCGGAAGGGATTGTTCATGAAAAGCATTATTTTCCTCTTTTTGGGAGCAATCAATTCAGTTCACTGCAGACTGAATTGCAGTTTTTCTCTGCTGGTTCAGCCCAGAGCCAAAGGAAAAAGAAAAGCTGGCTGTTCAGACCAGCTTTGCTGCCAGGTTTCTGACCAAGTTGACCCAAATGGAGTTTTCCAGGGTAGCGGTTCCTTTCCCAGGGAAGCCAGAGGTGATGGCATACTGCCTTCAGAATGACAGGCTTCAGGTAGGCTACTTCCCAAAACATTTATGTCCCACATGCACCTGGCTATCACCAAGTTGTCTGTGCCAACCCAAGTTACTGCTGTGTGGATGGGATGGACAGGTGCTAAGTGCTCAAGCATCGCAGTTAGATAAAACCATTACAGTGGCACGACGCTGCTGCAAGACTTTTCCTGGTGCAGCTTTGCAGTGTAGACAAAGTGGCACAGGAGAAGGTGTTCTGCTGACCTCCTTAATCTCTTAGCACCCCACCTCCACTGCAGCCCACACCTCCCACAACATCTGCAACACAATTAGACAAAAAGTGACAGGAAATAAGGTTTCTTTACATAGTTTGTGAGAGAGTCAGAAAGACAAGGAGAAAAAACTTCATTCATTCTCAGAGACAGAATTAAAGTCCACTTTCCTCACCTTACCTGGAGCATGTCTTGTTCATGCCATGCCAGGACACTTGCATGGATCGTCAGCAGAGAAAACCAGTATGAAGTCAAACACAGCTTAGGTCAAACTGGAGCACTGCATACTGGTTCTGTACTAGAGACGAGGATAATGGCAATGAGTTACCACTTCAGGCAAATAAAATGTAGACCTGAAGGTCTTGGGAGAAAGTTAACTGAGGCAGCTGCAATGTCATAGAATTGCAGAATTATTAAGGTTGGAAAAGACCTCTAAGATTGAGACCAACCATTAGTAAGTACAATTTTCAGTATGTACATTTACTGTGAGCTCTATTTACTTAAGACATATAGTATGCAGACATCTGTAATGATGTCTTTAACAATACTTGGGATCTAAGGAGTTTCCTTCTATGGCACAATGTCAACCTAAGAGACAACTTCTCTTGAGTTTCTCCATTCTAAATTTTCAATCATTGAGTCACAGCACTGGAAAGCAGAGGAGGACGCTTACCCATCAGTTAATTTCTTTTATTTCACAAGCTTTGAATTCAGAAATTGAACCACAACTAGTAGATCTTGATACGGTAGAGTAAGTAAAAATGCATGTGATTACAAAGGAAAAAATTTGTACAAAAAACTTTAAAAATCCGACGGCAACTTGGATTATCTGTAAGTACCAAAAATCTCATGCAGAAGGAGAGCACTACTGCCCAGGTGGAAAAATCCCTGCAGGGGTGGCAATGGCATTGGTATGTAAAAACTATGGCTCTGTCTAAAATGGAAACAAGAAGGACACAGACTTGGAATGTACCGAGTGGGAACAGACAGGTGCTACAGAGACCATTTGTCATTACGTGTCCCGATGATTTTCTGTGTCTGAGAGAAGTGCTTCTTGGGTTTATAATAAATTAAAGATTAAACAGAAGCTGCCTATACTACTCTACTGCTTACTTTCAAGATGGCCATTTTCTTCCTTCATAAGTGTTTTTGGTGGTGTTTCTCAAATACAGACATTAATCTTGGCATTGTGTCTAGTCAATTGTTGGCAACGTGTTCTAAAGGGACTCACTCACAGAATGCAACTTGCATAAATAACTCAGTAACATGCACTATCTACTCTAATACAGCGAAAGGGTGCAAAGGAACCATCATTCAGTTACAAGACAAAGCTAAAACCTGTAGTCACTAAAGGGGCAATGGAAGCACCATGCTTTAAGGTGACTATGGCATGAAAGCACAATTGTGAGGCAAGTAGTTCCAAGCAAACACACCACACTATTATCACCTCTTCTATACAAAAAAAAAAAAAGAAAGACATTTTTGTTTTTATTTCCATTAGTACCAAATAAAACTGTGGGCTCAATAACACAGATATTGAAGGGAATGGACATTATTCCCATGATCCTTCATCCTCGTGTTTCTGTCCATCATCATTTTTCAGCCAAGGCTGGTAATATTAGAGCGACCACCAGGAGGTGCCACGATGCGGTGGCCAGTTCGACGTGGGTTGTTATCATCAATCTGAGCTCCTGCAACAGCAGAGAATGAGGAAACAAAGCTATGAAAAGGAATAAACCATCAGCAGTGAGATTTTACCTGGTTATGCTTCTCTCACATGACTATGTGCTGGTTTCTCTTGAGCTGACCTCTGACTGAAATGCTAAACTGATCTCCAAGGCACATTTTTGTGCCTTAACTCCAATTGTCTTGAATGGGAAGTGTAGGATGAAATGTTTAGGATCAGACTGCTCACCCTACATGGGGAATTGTAGAAGAAGAGCCCATGACAGCCTATGGACTGGATTCCTTTTGTGAGATCAGACCCTGACAAAAAGTATTACTAACTACATAAAAAAGCCCAAAACCTGTACGTGCAGAATGGATTTTTCAAAACTGTGTCACTGATTTAGAGTATCTGTCCCTACTGAGCCCATGGGTCAACAGTACAGTAAATCTGATGTTAGCAATCATAAATCCATCAGGAAAGGAGCACTGAGCTGATGTAAACTCACACCCACTTCAAACTGCATTTTAAAATGTTGAAAGGTTAAGCTTAAGGGGACAGCAAGCTTTCTGACAGGCTAAATATTGCCTGATCACACTCAGTTTCCTAAAGGCAATGTAAGACTATCATAAATGTGTGGAGTAATTTAAAATGTTATCATAGTCTCTGGTTCTGCTTAATTTCAAAACAACACAGTCATGTGTGATTGCATCATTCAGATCAAATTTGTAGTACACAGATCCAGCAGTGGACTGTGAAACCACAGCTTCAGATGCTTATAAAAATCCTACTTACTAGTTATTACTAAGAGGTCAAATTTCTAAGCACTTTTTCTGCTTTATATAGCTTCATATAGATATGTATATATCACCATGGCCCCGGGTGTATTGGCAAAAATATACTTCAACTCACTAGTAAAATTTTTAATATATTTGCTCTCCTTGGATTTTCTTCCAGAAGTTTTGTTTAGTTTGTAAGACAGGATCTGTCAGGGAGGAAAACTCCACCATTAGCTCCCACAAGGGAGAAAATCCAATGACTTTCATACCGTCATATGGAGGCATTATTCACCACTGGGGCTGTAGACTTTTGAAGGACAAGGATTTCAAACACTTGTAATTGTCTTCAGATGACAAGAATTATTTCCAGCAACCCAAAAGGATAATTTTCCAGTCTGTTTCTTATGTACCATGGAAAACGTTTTGGACACCAAGAGCAAAGAGGGTAAGAAATACTCCAATGTGCATATGAACGACTTATGCACATGGTTTACAACCAAGGACAAGGGCAGTGGAGGTTTCCGTGTCTAGCAGTTTCTGGTGATTTAGCATCTGAGCTGTCTGAGACAGAAGGGTTGCACCAGACCCAAGTCCCACCAGCTGTACACACCACCAAGGGGCTTCAGTCACATCAACCAGAGACCTCAGCTAATTGCAGTGGGCCAGGTAAACAGAAATGGAAGACTGACACACAGAAAAATTTCAAATTGCAAGCATCTTGAATATTTGGCAATGTGTAAAATATTCCTAGGGAAAAATACATAAAAACGTGTATACATACATGTGTATATATATGTGTGTGTGTGTGTGTGTGTATGTAAGTATATGCATGTATATGGGTATATACAATCCTTTGACATTTTATTAAAGAAGTAATTATGGTTGAAATTTATCACCAATAATCCAAACTCATGGCTTTAAAATGTTTCTCATTAGTAAGGCTGACTTACCTGATAAGCTGAAATTGGATTGATGGAGGTTTCTGATTGGTGGGGGCTGGTTTTTGGCAGGAGAGGATTTAGTTGAGGGTGCAGGAGTTGCATATTTTGGCGTAGCTGGGATTTCATACACAGGCCCATCATACATTCCTCTGGAGACTCCTTGCAGTCCTCCCACCTGGATCAAGAGGAGAGTAAAAATCCAGACACTGAATGCTCCGATAACGCTGCCAAAAGATACTCCTGCCTGTATGTAGAGAGCACTGAGCACAGAGCTATATTCTGCTATATAGAAAGCAAAACTGCAGTTTGCTTCATATATACAGGAAATTACAAATTCCTCCTTCCATTTCTATATATATAGAAATTATGAGAGAGATCCTTATCAGGCTTTCTTCACAATCAATGGGGTAAAATGGGATTGAAAAGAACAAAGGTTGACCTAAGATGTTTATTTTATGTAAGATCAGTCACAATCATATTTTCTCTCTCCATTCAACTGCCAAATTACACTTGGGTTGTAACAGACTGATACACACTATACCAACTGCACCAATTTCTCTCCTACCTGTATTCCCTGTTTCTCCCCTTCAAAGATCTCAATTCTCTTCATTGAAAAGTGGTGGCAATTTTTAAATTAAATTTCAAAAGTTTCAAAAGTTTCAACTTCTTGTCATCAACTAGAAAAGCAATTGTACACCAGACTGTGGCATGGGACCCATCTTATAATATTTGTCAATAAAGTATCTGTCACTTGAGTTCTGATTTCACTTCAAGGTCTCCACTTTTTTTCCCTGTACAGTTCTTACGAGGAATATGAGAAAAGACAATCAAAACAACTTCACTGGCCTTAAAATCATAGCAATCTAGGAAATAATATTTTAATAAGAACAGTTCCAATTTTCAGAAAGAGCCTGAAGCCATTGAATTGCCAAATCCAAAGCTCATCAAAAAGATCAGAAGTCTGGGACTACAAGATTATGGTTTCAGAGCCATTTCCCCAACAGGTTAAAAATGAAATTAAAACACTGTATAGAAAGACACTATTCACAGGGCTTTAATCCAGCTCTCACAGAAATCAATGCATTTTCCTTGCTTTTGGTGACGGGGACATGAGGCTCAGAAGAGCCACTGTCTTGCAAGCTGAGCCAAAACTAACGCTCAGAAGAAAGCAGATGCCAATCACAACAATGAATGCATCTTCCAGGGACCCACAAAGGCACGAATTTATACTCCTACCCCTGATCCAGGGATAAATTTATACTGCTAATCTGTGCCAGTTCCTTGCTTTGCAGTCCCTTGCTTGACATGTGTTTTCTATACTCCTCTGTCGTGCACTGACATGATCATATGGCAGCTGATACGACCATGACTGGGTTTTTCTAAATATTTCCAATGGATAAAATGTGACAGTGGGAAAAAAATGCGGTCATGGATCTGTTCTCCCTTCCTCTGGACAGGCAGCAGAGGGAGCTGTAGGAGCAAAAACAGCAGTCCCTTTCTTTGTCCCTTTGCACATCTGGCCCAAGTATCAAAAGTCTCCCAAAATCCAGGCCCACTTGCAAGACACAGGTTACTTAGCCCAGTTACTTTTGTGCAAACACCTGCTACAAGACACTATCCTCTGATACTTGATTTTAAAGTGCTAGTTTCAGTATTCTAATGACATCATCACTAATTTATATAGCACTCCCAAGAGCTAAACCCTTGAGAGGCGAGTGTGAAGAGAAAGTCCATGTCATCTACATGGATTATGCACAAAAAAAAAAAAGCAACACTGATTGGTATTCTGCAAAACTTTGGCAGGTGCATTTCCTTTTTACTGGGCCTTTTCTCCTAAGAAGTGCAAACCTTTTTTCTGCAGCTTGACAGAATTTGTATCTTAAATGACAAAAGACAGAAACTATCAACCTGCTCATAGACTTAATTTCAGCTGCCAGTCTCGCAGCCTATTATACATGTTTGGTTGAAGAAAATAGTTTTAGTCAATTTTTTTCATTATTTATGCTCTCATAGTGACTTTCTTGCTCAGTGGCAAGAAGCAATTTCCAAATAACCCCAAACTAGTACCCAACCGATTGGTTTTCAAAAGAGCAGAATTGATATAACAATTCAAAACCAGAAGTGACCCAGTCTTAATTTTGGTCATTTCCCAAGCTTTTTATTTATCAAAAGAGAAAGGTTTTCTGAGTTATGAATGCTGCTAATACCCAGCTCAGCAAATGCACCAACAATAGTTCAGAGATGCCCAATATAATGAGTATCTCTGGCTTACATGCTTTTCTTCTCTGCAGCGTGGCAGTTCAGTATGCAATTTGAAATTCTGGTTTTGTTCTGCTTAACTCTCCTCCACAAGCAGCTTTATCTTTTCCTGAATTTTAACTGAAAGTAAATTCTATCCCTATTCTACCTCCCTTCAAAAGCCTGCACAGCTGGAGAGAAGGCAATTATGTCCAACTGACAATTATGTGCTCTACACACTGAAGCTCATGGTGTTACATCAGTTCACAACTGCAGAGGAACTAGTTTTGTGGTCATTTTTTGAACAAGTCATATACAATCCATCTGAAATGGATTCATATTAGCACAGTAACATTAAAAACCTACGCTGCTGTGGTTTCAAGAGGGTTTGGCTACAAAGAAGATTAAACAGTATTTGACATTACCTTATTCCTGATTTTGATGCGCTGGTAAAGATATTCAGGGAAAGGTTTGCGAGGGATGAAGCGGCCCATTCCCTTATTTACGTGCAGGTTTCCATCTTCATACACAATCTTCCCTTGGCTTATGACCACGAGTGGGGCACCATGGCACTCCATTCCTTCAAAGATGTTGTACTCAATGGCCTGAGGATGAACCAACATATTCACTGCCAGATCTCTTTCAATTAGTTACTTATAATCTGTATTTGTAGTCATAGTTTTAGATAACACCAATTAATAAATGTATAAAATTTGTTTGTATGAAGGAAAAGTAATGCATTATGAAATTACTTTAAAGGATTTTTCTGGTCAGACTTTCCTGGATCAGACTTTTCCGGATCAGACTTTTCCGGATCAGACTTTTCCTTCCATTTCTCATTTTCCATCAAGGCTTTCTCTCACTTGTTTTTGAAGACTTGCCGTATTTTTCCAGAGCCTCTAGAATTACGGTACCCTTAATATGAAGGAAAATTGTGACTCAGCTGCTGGATACCCAGAGGACCTGGTCCCGCCATGCATCTGCTGTGACTTTCAAGTAAGTGAATTTCAAAGGGGCCAGTACACATACTTCTGTCTGAAAAAGCCCAGAAAGGACCAGGAAAGTCTGAGTCTTAATAGGAATGACAGGGCAGGTGTGATTACTACTTTCTTGAAAATACAGAAAGATCCCAAGAGAGAAATATAAACTGAATCACCTAAATTTACTTTTAAAGGTTTCTAAGTGGTTTTGCCTTTTTAATATAAAGGTTTTACTGGATTTCCAGCAAAACTTTTGGAAGAATTCCCCAATGCAAAAGATCAAAGCACTGAGCAATAAGATAACAACTTTAAGATAGACAACATATAAGGTAAAACCTGCAACAGTCAAAATCAAAGAGGTTAGCAGTCTCTAGTACTCTGCACTAAGGGCAGAGAAGTATGTGGCAAAGCTCTGGAATTAAACAGAAAATCTGATTCATGAAGCTGATTAGAGCTGTATTATCAAAACATTTCATCATCTCTCATAGTTTAGCATACTGCTGATTTAATCATGCAATTTATAACATTAGGTACTTTTCAGATGAACAAAAAAAATGAGCTGGTTTTAAATTTATCCTCAGACTTATTAAGCTCAGTTGCAGAGCTGCTGTTTCACACCTATTTACAGATCTGCCTAAAGCATGAAAGAAATACATACTCCAAGGGTATATGCAGAGAGAAAAGAAACCTGTCCTGATCCCAATGTTCCCAATGCAGGATTTCAATACTTTCATGTCCTGAAACATTTACCCATTTCAGAATAGGAGCAGGCAGTTACTCCACTCCTCTGTATCCCCTGTATTTGGTGTTCACATGATTTAGGATCAACAGCTGAAAAGCAACAGTGACATTTCTTTTTTTCTTTCTGGTTTTCCTTTTGTCCTTACCGATTTATGGCTTTTGGCTGTTATAGTCTTCACCTTATCAGGGTCCCAAATAACAACATCAGCATCCGATCCTACAGCAATCCGGCCTTTTCTTGGATACAGATTAAAGATTTTGGCAGCATTGGTGCTGGTGACAGCTACGAACTGGCTCTCGTCCATCTTGCCCGTGGCCTAAAAACAATGTGATTTGAGCAAAACATGCTTATGAAATGGGGATTTACTATTGAGAGTACTGAACAGTATGGGAAAGTATGTACTTTATAGATACAGTGATGTCGCATGAAAGAGATTTTATCCCACAGGACTTTATATAAAGCACATTACTTGGGAGTTTCAAATAAATGAATGTGTTACTCCAGGCATTGCAAAGAACAGCCAATGAAACCTTAATGCAGGTGATACCACCAAGGTCCTCAGTCATCTAAGGTCCCTTTCTCTACACACTGATGCCTAAGTGTGTTCTGCTGCTAGTCCTAGTAATTTCCATTTAAATGTTTAACCAATTTTAAAACAGAGAAACATATATGAGTATTAGGAAATGAAACAAAAGATCAAGAGTCTGACACTTCTGGGAACATTTCTTGCAAATTAGGTCCATTCTATTATTAGTATTACCAAACCTATACATCTGAGTAATACAACTCCAATTATAAAGTCCTTGCCTGGAGAAATGTCACCACAAATAGAACTTTGCATGGTAGTCACAACTGAACACAACAGCATTTTGATTTCTCAGTAGAGTATTTTGGGGTCTTCCCTGGCAATGAGCAAGAACAATGTTCTAAGGAAAAACAATGCCAAACTTTTTAGTATTAAATAAACACTTATTTCCTGCCTGGTAAAACATGAGATTTGCAAAATATAAGCTACTCGATGGCCCAGGACTGAATGTTACCACTTGTAAATCCCATGTTGCAGCCCTTGCTGCAGGTCCTTCCCACTGAAGGAGTAACAAAAGAGAAGTATCACTGGCTGGTTGCGCTTTGCTTGCTTCCCTGCTTTGTTCCTACATGGCAGGCACCTGAAGCTGCTTCTGTGCTTGGAATCTCAATAGCAGTCCCTGAAGAAAGTGGCTATGAAATACAGTCTGGGAGAAGTGCTCATTGGAGCACTGTAAATGCTACCACTTCCCAGTCTGCAATATGCATTTGAGCACAATGCAATGTAAGGTAATGAGTGTGTGTGTGTGAGCGTGCATGGGTGTGTATGTGGAGACAGACAATAGAGGGAGAATATCACTATACATTAGGATCCATGGAATCATCAAAAAATTGCTGACTTATACCGGCAGTCCACTGCAAAACATGCCAGTATGAATTACGTGCAATGTTCTCCTTCAAAGCATTTCATCATTTAGCCTCAGGCTCGGCTGCCATCCATTTGTAATTTCTCAAAAACAACGAGACACTTCTCAAATTCAAACAATCCATTCATCACGTTTATATGAGGTCCACTTCAGAATCATTAGATTGCTCCAGGTACTACGACTCTCAGAAGCATCCGCTCTGACACAACTGGAAAATAGAGCAGTGGAGTCTGGGAAGCCTCAGGTCTAATAAAATGCAATCATGGTGCAGTGTCAGAAGTGAAACACAGCCCTGAGTTTAAACAACTGGAAGAGGTTTTTGAAACAAGCAATTCACCTTGCAGTAGCATTCTCTCAGGGAATTTTCAGAAATACATTAGAAAGTCATTAAAGTACTGGCCAAGAGTCTCCTGGCCTTCATTATTCAGTCAACACTCCATTTTTTTTTAGTCCATAAAAGTAAGTAATTACTTACTACAGCCTTGTCCCAGACAACAGTCATCCTTTCCTCAATTCCATTGACCCCTTCAGGAATCATAGTGAAGTTGTCCTTTCCAACGGCTTTCTGGGCAGTGCTATATGGGCAATGTCCACTTCCCGTCACCTGCAGGTCCCCACTGTGGAGTTAACACACAGAAGGTTTAGATCAGGAATCACCAAGGTGACCTTGGTCTCACACTGGCTGAGGATGGACCTTTCAAGCCTACACACCAGAGGCATAGGCTGTAAATCATGCCAGCAGCCTTTACATGTTGGCTACAGATCACTGAAGAGCAACAATGGCACTGGACATCTCCACTTTCCCCCAGGAGCATCCTGAACTCCTGGATTACAGCCCCCTCTGGTTTTAGGCTGCTTATCAACAGAGATCAGGCAAAACCCCACTAACCAGGACAAAGGATTAATCCAGGATTAAGGAAATGATCGGAAGCTTGTATGAAATGTCTGCTACTCTCAAGATAAATTAATTCACAACCACATTAAAAAGTAATGGCAAATTTTACAGTGCAAAGTCATGAGCATCAAGCTTATTTCTCTGTATTTCTCTCTTGCACATATATTTTTCTTGCAAACCTTACATGAATACTTCCTATCTGACCTTTCAAAACAGAACCATGAAAATAAAGGAAATTTTTTTTCAGGTAGTCTTCTCATTAAACATCAAAAGGCATAGTCCAAGTCAAACACATGAACTGGATTTATCTAATTTAAAGGTCTTACACAGAAAAAGGCATGGAATAAAACACAAAAAGAGCTACCATCTAATAATGCTTTTATTTAAGAAGTCAGGTTTTTTCAGCCTAGAGAAAATTTTGTTTTCAGAGAGCAGAACTGGATCACAGCTGCTCTTGGGAATAAGGAGGAAGAACATAATCAATATGCAGAATCTTGCAAAAATAGAATGACAAAAAAGAAGATAGGTTCTCCAATATCCACAGGAAATAGGTGATATTTTTAGCTCTTGATTAAGCTTACAGGAGGCAAGCACATTAAAACTACGATTTCTCTTCCATCACTCCACAAGGGTGATGTCCCCAAGAGCCTGTCATCCTTTTCTCTAACTGATTATGTAAGTTCCAGCTCTGAAACACGTGAATGATTCTGGTCCACAAATTTAGATCCAGAAAGCTAACAAATAGCCAAGTACAGAAGAAAAAAGGGTCACACATCAGTAATTCTACTGCAATTTTCTGGGCTGCCAGCCTTAATGATTGCTGGCAGAGAAGAACCTTTAGCCTCTTTTCTGGTTCTTCGCCATGCTCACACCCATTCATCCACTTTTTAGAAGAAGCCAAACCCAAGAATTTAATGTTTTAGCTTTTCCTGATTATTAAAGACTGCCTGGTGTTACTCCATAGGATTAAACCAAATCCATCAGTTACACGTTCATTTATTCTAAAGCAACAATAAAGTCATAAGATTGAAATGCCATTTCTTCCTTTCTGATGATCCTCTGTCAGCAAAGCTTCCTGTGGCTTACCCTCTCTCTTTTCTGCACTCTGATGGATACAATCATGAAAACCTGAATATCACAGCCAGGCCCTGTATCACTGCCCATTTCCCTGAGGTTGTGCTGTGACTCTTACACTATGCTACTGCCCCTGAAAGATGAAAAGGACTTGCTTCCTCTGAACTCCATTTTCTCTCTCCTCTGACATTTAATGACAATTAATGACATGAACTGCACTGTCCAGTCAAATCAACAGAAGATTTCTGAAGATGAAGCATGTTGCTTGAGAGCTGCCCAACACCTCCTGGTTAACCACACAGGCACTCCTGCTGTCTGGATGCACTCTACTGTCCAACAGGGGAGAAGCATCACATCAACTAAAAAACTGAGAGACAAGAAGGGATCACCACAAAATAAATGCCAGACCAGCACCTTGTCATCTTATTCTTTCCCATAAACAAAGCTATCAGGGCAAGTTACATCTTCCATGAAGCACCAAGATCTCACATCTCTGGTTCACATGGGATGACACATCACAGCTGCAATAATGCAGCAGCCCACCGTGGAAGATGAAAGGTAACTCAGGTTCATGGCCCAAAGATGAAACAAGGACCAAATCCCATGAGGTAAATCCAATCTGCAAACCCCATGAGACACGCTGGGTATTTTAGACGTTTAACTTTTCAGTGAAAAATCAATGCTTTCTGTGGAAAAGAGCACAAGCAGGATGCCTCATGCTTGCAGAGGAAGGATGCTGTAAGGATTTTTTAATGAATGTAAAATACTGGTATCTGAACGTACAGTGCAATAGAAATGTGAAATGCTGTCTTTACTATCATCCTTGCATAAAATTCCCCACAAATGCAGGGTAGACTGATAAAATATACAGTTCTTTCTTTAGTTGCACAGTATAGATTCGAAGTATTAAAACTGAAAGCAGGCTAAGCTGCTGTCATTTAAGATCCAGGACTTTAATCCACTAGAAAAAAAAAGCCATTTTTGCATGCTTGAAGGATAATGAAAACTTTGTAACTCCCCAGTTTGTCTTTCTGATGTTCGTTTAAAAAAGTCATTATATGGATTCCAATTCTAAAAATTCTCTTGCTATTTTAGCTAATCTGCTTTGACCCACATACTATTATTTTGGGACTCTCTTCTAGAAAACATATAGCCATGTCTGACAGAGTAAAGAGTCAAACATTTCGATACACATTCACATGTGCTGGCTAAGAGCCTTACTCTCACACAATGAGCTTCACTCTTTGCAAGTGATGATACTGATGGATCACACCAGGAAAGTGATTTTTTAAATTATCCTTATTTTAGGGACAAATCTTCAAACCAGGCTCGAAAACCATCCCACAAATCCTGCAGATTCCTCTCCTGAAACAATTTGGCATCATATTAAAAGCTGCATCCTGCAATCCTCTGAAGAATCCTTAGGGTTCTCCCTCAAGAAGAACAAGGACTGGTTTGATGAAAACAATCAATAAATCCAGGACTTGTTGAGGAAGAAGAGAACTGCCCACCAAGCACACCTTGCACTGCCATCCTGTCACACAAGAAAAATAGCCTTTCGTCTTGCATGCAGCAAGCTTCAGCAGAAACTCCGTGACATCCAGAACAAGTGGTGGACCGATCTAGCTGCAAAAACTCAACTATGTGCAGATACAGGGGATCACAAAGGTTTCTATGAGGCCCTGAAAACAGCATATGGGCCTACGTACCAAGTCCAAAGCCCACTACTCAGTGCAGATGGTCAAACGCTTCTGACAGATAAAACCTCCATTCTGAATCGATGGTCTGAACACTTTCAGACTCTTTTCAGCACCAACCGTGTAGTACAAGACTCAGCAATTCAGTCCATCACACAACAACCGGTGAAATTTGAATTGGATACTGCCCCCACTTTAGGAGAAACCCTCAAGGCCATACAGCAGGTGAAAATCGGTAAGGCAGCTGGGGTTGATGGAATTCCACCCGAAGTCTGGAAACATGGGGGCCTTGCACTCCATGCTAAATTTCATGAGCTTGTGGTGCGCTGTTGGGAACTAGGCGAACTACCTTCAGACCTTCGTGATGCAGTCATCATCACCTTGTATAAGAAGAAAGGTACTAAATCTGACTGCTCAAATTACCGTGGTATTACTCTGCTCTCCATTGCTGGCAAAATCTTGGCAAGAATACTCCTGAACAGACTAATACCCGCTATAGCAGAAGAAATTCTACCTGAAAGTCAGTGTGGCTTCAGAGCCAACAGGAGCACCACAGACATGATATTTGTTCTCAGACAACTGCAACAGAAGTGTAGGGAACAGAACAAAGGTCTCTATGTAACCTTTGTCGACCTCACCAAGGCTTTCGATACTGTGAGCAGAAAAGGTCTTTGGCAGATTTTGGAACGTTTAGGTTGTCCCCCCAAGTTCCTTAAAATGATCATCTCACTTCATGAGGATCAGCATGGCCAAGTCAGATATGGCAACACACTTTCTGAGCCCTTTCTAATAAAGAATGGTGTGAAACAAGGCTGCGTTCTCGCTCCTACCCTATTCACAATCTTTTTCAGCATGATGCTCCAAAGGGCCTCGGCAGATCTCGATGATCAGGACGGTATCTACATTCGATATCGTACTGATGGAAGCCTATTCAACCTAAGGCGACTGAAGGCCCACACCAAGACCCTAAACCATCTTGTCCGGGAGCTGCTTTACGCTGATGACGCCGCCCTTGTTGCCCACACAGAAGCAGCTCTGCAGCATTTAACATCCTGCTTTGCAGATGCTGCTGAGCTCTTTGGGCTGGAAGTCAGCTTAAAGAAGACTGAAGTTCTCCATCAACCTGCACCTCAGGAAGTCCTCCATCATCCCCACATCACCATCGGCCAATCAGAACTCAATTCAGTCCAACAGTTTAATTACCTAGGCAGCCTCATCTCCTCAGATGGTAAGATCGACGGGGAGATAGACAATAGGTTAGCGAAGGCATATAGTGCCTTTGGAAAACTCCATAAAAGAGTATGGCGTAATAAACACTTGAAGAAAAGTACCAAGATCAGTGTTTACAGAGCCATAGTGCTGTCTACTCTTTTATATGGTTCCGAATCATGGGTCATCTACCGCCACCACCTGCGTCTCCTAGAACGCTTCCATCAACGCTGCCTCCGTACAATCCTGAACATCCGCTGGTCAGATTATGTGACCAATACATCTGTTCTTGAACAGGCAGCAATCACAAGTATTGAGGCCATGTTACTGAGAACACAGCTGCGATGGGCAGGGCACGTCTCCAGGATGAAGGACCACCGCCTCCCTAAGATCCTGCTTTATGGTGAACTTGCCTCCGGCTGCCGCAAGAGAGGAGCTCCGAAGAAAAGATACAAGGACTCCCTGAAGCAACAACTCAGCCTCGGGCATATTGATCACCATAACTGGTCTACTCTGGCCTCCAATCGGGAGGCCTGGAGACAGACCATTTATAACGCTGCTGATGCTTTTGAGAAGGCACGCAGGATCACTCTTGAGGAGAAAAGACAACGCAGAAAGAATCGAGCCTTGCAGAATATACCATCTAAGGAGTCTTTCTGCTGTGTCTTTTGCAACCGGACGTGTCTATCTCGTATTGGCCTTTTTAGCCACCAACGCGCTTGCATGAAAAATGGGTAGAGCCCTTCCCAAATCTTCGTTCGCGAAGCCTAGCCATGATGATGATATTTTAGGGAACAAAAAGTTCAATTATGGAAAACTATTTCTGCCGTTCAGACTGTCACAACAGAGCCACATGTAACTCAGAGCTCAACTGTGCATTCATTAATGCAGCATCATTAGAACAGCTGAGTTAAAGCCTGGGTGGATTCTGGTAGACTGGACAGCCTGACCCACCGAGTGCAAACAGAGATGTGTGCACACCACAGCACTGGCACTGACTGACGGCAGCTTCCCATCACGTGTATGTGCCCATCCAGCTCCAGGGCATCGGAATTTCACATGCCAGGGCTTTACATTACCAGCCACACTGGCACTGCCAGCCACATTACCTGCCTGTTAGTCACATGGAGGAAAAGTTTTCTGAAGACCAACGGGTAACTTTTAAGGTTCAAACTCCACTGCACTGTCTAGAGCACTGGAAACCCCAGAAAGGGGAGACAAGAGGTAAGGAGTGAAATAAGGTTTTGAATGGTAAGTTGAGTTTGTCACTCCAGCCCTAGCAATCTATCCTGCTGGGACTTCAGCTGTGAATTTCTATATCATTTCAGAGCAGATGGTCTTTTGCTTAAGCTAAAGGAGACCCACAGTTGGCTACAGCCAGAAAATACTTTCAGAGATGGGTTTACAGTCTGGGTTTTTGGCAAGACACTGGTGATGTCTTCTACATGAGAAAGACACTTCTCCCTCTGCTGTCCTTATTCCTTTCACCTCTCTAGTAATTAAACTTTCCCTGTCAACCTCAAGGCAGTCAGCCCACACCGCCATCCTGTCAAGTGATGGCCTTCAGTCTCCAGTGTGTCTCCAACCAAGTCCCTGACAGTCTCCTTGTAATCCACTCTGGTCTCTTTCTCCTGACAAACCTGCTCTACATGTGCCCCTTATCTTTGCTGTCTTCCAA
Organism: Neopelma chrysocephalum; assembly: GCF_003984885.1. NCBI lineage: Eukaryota > Metazoa > Chordata > Aves > Passeriformes > Pipridae > Neopelma > Neopelma chrysocephalum. The sequence continues at coordinate 3,631,881 of NW_020897731.1, read as the reverse complement.
CTTGAGGACCCCTGAGCCTAAAAAGACAGAAGGGAAGCTAAAGGTAAAAACAAGGCTGTAAGAACAAGTAAACTTCTATGATTTTGTTCTATCTCAGATGAAGACAAACTACCAAGTCAGAAGTTTTCAATATGCAGGAGGAAAAACCACAGAACTCTACTACAAATACAAGTTAGTTTAGGACAAGCCAGTTTTCAGAAGAGCCCCACACCAGCTTTGGCAAAAATTGGCCCAGGGAAGTTTTCTCAGTTCTAGGTATCTCTGCATTCAGGGACAACCCTCATTTCAGGGGCTCTGCTTGCCACATATGACTGGGGCTTAGCATTGAGTCTTTTCTCATAGATGGGAGTCTATCCACCAGACTGGTGCTTATGCTGGACAGTGAGGATGCCATCTCATCATAGATTAACAATTCAGCTAAAGAAACCAGAGAGCTAGGGAGAAAGCCAGTTCAAAGTCCTGACTATCTAGTTGTACAACTAGGAATCACATGAAAAGCAGAAAGAGAAGAATTAATTCCTGAATAGCCAGCAGTTGCCTCTCTATCAAGCTAACCATGGAGTGTCCATGACTGCTCACCTGACCGACAGCCTAAGCATAAGGATATAACTATCCCTGGTTTTCTACGTCCTTTCTCCGCTGCTTCACGTACAAGACTGGTCTAAAGAAAACTGATCCCTAGATGCTTCATCCCATATGGCTTTTGGACTTGCCTCACCGTGAGCCTGTAAAAAAAAAAATGAGTCTTACCATGCTAAGAGTGAATTTAAGTGATCTGGAGTGGTAGGATCAGGGCTCAGAGGTGGTGAGGTCACAAAAGCTGCAGCCTTGGCCCAGTTTTTGCTCCAGTAATGTGTCCCATCTGTGCCCAAGCTGGCAGTGATCGGCTCTCCAAAAACAAGGGGACCTTGGAGAAAGCAAGGATATTTAGGAACTAATTACAACCCACTCTCTTCTTCAGCACATTACACTGCTTGCTGCATGGGCCATGTATAATTCACACACTGCTACACAGCCCGCGTAGCTCCCAGAAAATTAGGCAGCCCTGGTGTTGTCTGTGTGATAAAAAATTAATAAGGAGTCTCTCTGAGCTACACATGCTTTTGATCAGTGTATTTACAAATCTCTCTTTCTAATCCAGAAGGAGACAGTTCAGACCTGGTTTTAATTTGTACTGTTTTAATCACAGCCACGTTCTCTCTGTTGCTCCAATTTGGAGTGCATTGGGTGGTGGATCCTTCAGCAGACAGATGCCTTTTTACTACTCCCAGGTTGGGCACAGCACCAGCAGATAGCAGCAGATGGTCCCCAGCACCACACTCCAAGTCTCCAAGAATACAAATATCAAGACGATAATTTGCTCTTTGGCTTCTCCATATTGCTCATGAGCTCTGTAGTACCAACCAGCAGAACAGTCCTGACTTGCAGATGCAGCTTCAAAAGCAGCTGTCTTCAGGCTCGCAAGTCCTTCTTGGCTGCTTTGTAACCTGGATTCCACCACGGGCCAAGCAAGCAGGGTTGGCCCACAGTGCACATCTGGGGGAGGCAATCTCAAGTAGCAAGGCTAGGAGTGAGCTCCAGGCTTCTCTAAATGCAGGGTCACTGCCCAAGCCACCCCTCAGAGGGTAACAACCTGAAATACTGGCATGGAGGATGTGCTAGACCCTGTTAGGAATAAAGTATCTCCCTCCCACAAATGGAGATACAGCAGTCTAAGGGTAGAGTAAAAGGGAAAACAGGGTCCAGAAGAATTACAATGCGATCCTCAAGGGGAGAGTTTCTCAACTGAAAAATCTAAAAGGATTTCCCCTTCTCTTTCTCAGCCGTAAATATTTAGAGTGTGATGGTGCTACCATTCTTTGATAACCTTTCCCTATTGCCTGTCATTGGGGTCAAGATGTAAAGGTTTTTCCACTAAGTTTCTATTCAACAAAAATATACAAGTCTGGGGGAGAAAAGCAAGTCACTTACCTTTCTTTCTGGCCAGTGCAATGATATCAGCTGCACTCTTGCTCATCACCTTGGTGATGTACACTGGGCAGTTTATTCGACTGGCAATGGTGATGGCACGGAAAACTGCTTCTGCTTCAAGCTGAGGAAAACAAGGAGGAAAAAGATAACTGAAAAAGCAGTCTGAAGAAAAAATGAACTGGAAGACTGAGCCATATTTCTGTTCAGCAACAACTCTTCAGGGGTTTGTTCTGCTTCTTCCATGGAGAGAGACACAGTGCTGGGAAACAGGGAGCTAACCCAGCCTCAAACACTTCATGCCAGCAGTAACCACAGCCAGGCTGTACTAACTAGCAGCATACAGCTGCCCCAGCACAAACACAGCTCCCTGGCTCCCTGCACCCCAGGAAAGGTCGTGTCCAAGCAGCTGATGCAGCTCTTCCTTACCTCCCTCCCACCTTTCTGCTTCAGACTCCTACTCTGCAGCTGGAAGGAGAACGAAGCAAGAAACTTCATCACAGCTCAAAGACAACCTCTGAGCTCTCCCTGGCAGCTTACCCTAATCTTTACATAATGATGATAGTGAACGTAAAGTATTCTCAAACAGCAACTTCAGCACTATGGACTGAATTTAGCCCATAATCCAAAAAAACCTTTGAAGCGTTGCCCAGTAAGTCCCCTCTGTCAGCAAGCGTAAAGGCACTCTCCTCCCAGGGAGCCATCTGGGACGTAGGCACACAAAGCAGGCATCTTCAGATGGAGAAGCAGTGTTTCCCAGCAGCTCTGGAGACGCCTTTCCCCAGCCATCAGTTTTATACCAGATCCTTCCCAGATGAACTCACCGTATTGGCATTTTAATACCTAAGACCCTGTTGTGACTGAAAATACTGACTCAATGGTACAGAAACTTCTCTCCAAGAGTTGTGCTAGAGAAGTTGAGCAACTTAGGCCTTCCAAAACCACATGTCTTAATCCTTCACAGTATTTTTCCCTAAATCAGATCGTCACTTCAGGATGTCCGAGGACTTTTATGACAACATTTGCTCTGGAAGCCCCAAATGCACCTTCAGAAGAGCAGGGAAGGAGGTAGGGCCTTTGTACCTCAGCACTGGGGCTGAGGCAGACTAGATGCATGGTCAGAAAGATGCCAAATTCCTTTCTAGGAAACTGCAAATGAAGATTTCCCTTAGGCTCTTGTTCACATCAAAATGAAACAACTCAATTCTTTCAAAATAATTTAGGTGGAAGTTAAACAGCAAAATGGAAAAGTACATAAACAGTTCAGTAGAAGAATGCGACCAATTAAGCTGATTCCTTTTGCCTTGGGGAGAGGTTATATAAAGATCTGCAAACCACAACAATCTCTTCAAGTTTAGCCTTAAATCCCCAGGACCTCATCTCTTTAGTCTTCAAGGAAAGCAGTCACTTCCTATTACCACTCTCCACCACCCCATTAAGGGTCTGAACTGCATATACATTAAGGGACACTCTCATGTCTTCATATTTTCCTTCTCATTAAATAAACCCCTTCCAGATGCCTGAGATGATCCAAAGCAGAGCCTGGATTTTATTATAAAGGAGTTGCATAGAATGAGCTGCCTCACAGCATCTTTCCATTCTCACGCATTTGCATTTCTACACCTGCATTTCTGCCACCAAGGTATCTGCCAGCACGGAATTAGATTTATATGTGGGTATATGCATATGCATGTATATATGTACACATGCATCCTATAGGAGTTTTTCAGTCAAAGCATTTCAATAAACGCAGTTACTCCAAAGCCTAATCCTCAAGCTGCACTGCTGATTTTTACCCTGATAAGCCCAATTTTTTTGTCATCACAAATCAAAACACAAAGGTCACACTTAAAAAATACATGCACACCCATTTCCAGGGCAGCAGGAGCTGCATCTCCTGAGTGTACAAGGACACGCTCATTCCTGGACTGAGGGAACACATCTGCTGCAGCATCAAAGGGGTTTTTCAGGCAAACAAACAAGCTGAAAGGACCTGGACTTTTCAGGTTTTGAATAACACTGGAAGAGGAGTTGGGAGAAGCAGACTGCCGCCTTCCCCAATACACCCATCTATCATCTGCATGTACAGAAGCCAAGCTCTGATACTACATGTTCAACAAAATATTTCCACAAACGACAAAATGAGTGAAGTCTCTTACCTCTTCGGGCCTGCTCAGGGCATGTCCCTCAGGTCCAGTGATTCCCATCTCCAGAATACGTTTTTGTTCCTGGAATGCAAGAGATAAATGCTGACACAGCTCCAGGATGAGACCCTTGCACCCAGCATCCTCAGGGAGATTAATAACAGTCATATTGTCTGACTGCCCCTTTTAATGTCTGTGTAAATGCAGCTGCATAAGCCCTCTGAACACTGAAAACACTGGCTCTAAACTGGTCCCATGCCACCCAGCACAGCCAACACAGGTCTCTGCTGTGCGATAGAGAGTATTTGTGCCTCGAGCCATTGGGCTCCACCACCATAAATCCCCTCTGCCCTCCAGAAAGTCTTGCTTGACACCAAGACACGAGCTCAGAGAACGGGCTTCAACCAATATACTAAATAGCAACTACAGGTACTTCCACCCTGCGATTCCTTCTTTACTTGCACAAGTTCCTCTCTGGCTGCAATCCACAAAGCACTGTTACCCTTCTTAAACCTTCAGCATTGATGACATTTTCAGTTCTCTGTAACACTTTTTCCTACACAGTGAATCACTAAAATTATGCTTTCACAAAAGCAAAACAGTGCCCTCCAGTTGCGAGGGCGCTGTGTCCACACCAAAAAGTCCATCTTATGACAAACGGGGATTTGTAAATAAAAATTCTGGGCTATCCAGCTTCACAGCAGTGGGATAATTTTTTTTAAATAGACAAAAAGCTTCACTTAATTTAAGGCCAAGCAGTGGTATTGGAACAAATCTCCCTTATTGCAGAAAATAGTGATCAACTTCTTCTGATCTGAGGTTGGTCCAGGCTTGACAGCAGAGCAGAAGCGGGACCAGAGCTGCTGATGTACCTCCTGCCCTGCCCTGCCTGCAGGGCTCTAATGAGCCCAGTTCAACAATGTAATGACTCTGTGACACAGACAAATGTCCCCTAGAGACCTGGATGAAGTTACCAAACACACTTGAATGTGTCATCTAATAAATATTTGATCCCAGGTCCCTGAAGGGGAAAAAACTCACACATTACCAAAAGACTCCAGAGGAAGTTAACATTTACATATACTTTAGCTTTTGCTCCAATCAATCAAGGCTGAAGAGGCATTACTAGGAATGTATTAATCTGAATGTGTAAGAATACTGTGGTTAGAAAAACATAAGTTTTCATAGGTATTTTATAAATAGCTGTTCTGTATCACTAATGCAATGGCTCTAAACAGTGCCAGTTAAAGACTTCAGATAATTAAAATACAGTAAATGATGAAGTTAGAGCCATATAAAAAAATAGCAAGTTTTACAGAATAGCTACACAAAATAGGATAGATTTGCATCTTGAAGAAAGTCATAAAATCAGATCATATGACAAAATTACCCACTGTAAGAGGACTTGATAGTGCTAATAAAACAGAATATTTGTTTGATAAGATCGAATTTGTATTTTCATGCAGGGCAGCCCTGAAAAAACTACCTGCAGGCAGCTCTCTTTTTAGTATCCAAATAATCCTTCTAAATAAAAGCATAAAGAAAGACTGATTGTGTGAGACATGGCAATGGTGAAGAAATATGTTGACATATAACATAATTTACATTTATTTACTACTTCTTCTTTTCCTAATAATTTTTCTGTTCTGCATGTTCATATCCCATGGCAGTATATTAGGGCTAATCAGAGAAAAATGTAACTGAAATAGATTTCTATCAGAAATGCAATTCCACGAGTGTGCCTTGATTTTAATGGGGAATGATTCAAAACATAACAGGTGCCATTTGATTTGTATTATTTTGCCATTCCTACAGTAATATTGACTTAATCATGTTTCTTATTATTAATTTTCCTTCTACTTGGTATTTTATGTTGTATTAAAACTATATATATTATGTATTTAGTAGTTTTAAATCACTCTAAACTTCATCAGAAATCAGCTTTTTTTTCTCTCTTGAATCCAAATGAGGGTTTTCACCTGGTTTCAGTGGGAGAAAGACATGACTGCACTGTATGTGCCTGTTGACTCCTTACTAGTAACTTTTGATCCCAGGGGTCATTTTGGCCAAACTCAAAAGTGAAAGGCAGCTCTCCAAGGGGGTAAATTCTAACCAAGCAGATAGAGGACAGAACCCCATGGAGGGAAAAACAAAATATACCCAAGGCAAGAGTTTTTACACACTGCCCAACTCCTCAAATATTCCCTTGAGGTTCTCCCTTAACCATGAGACAAGGTGAGTTCCCTTGTCCAGATCTCAAAGACAGCTTTACCTACTGTAATTTCCTTGTCAGTCCTGCAGCCTCATCCTTAGCGGATAAGCCAGCAGATAAGCAGCTCAGCAGATAAATCACATGGCTCACTCAGAGCCTCACAGACCTAAGAGGGGCTCGATGCACGTACAAGGGATCAGAGGAGTGAGACATCTCTGCAACGGCCTTAAAAGATTCATCCGCCATAAATGTATAGAGTCACAACACCACCCACCCAAACCCACACACCCTGTTTTAGAGGGGAATCCTGCCTCTGAAAGACCAGTGGGAGGTTTGCTATTGACAGCTGTCCTTGGGTTACCTCTTCTGACATGCTGTGGCACAGATCACAGCACACTACAGTGCGAGGACAGCAGCTACCCCGAGGGACCTGACCTGCAAAGTCTGCACTGGGGATCCAGGACGTTTTATGGAACATACTGCATTTCAGTCCAGTTTCCTGGTTCTGAGATGCATGTTCAAAGAGCATGGATTACACACAAACACACATTTTGGAAATGTTTAGAAGAACACAGTACTTCTTATTCGCAAACTTCAAAGATTTATAAGAATATTCTTAAAAATAAATAGGTCTGTGAGCTTTATTACCCACTGCAAATTCACTGTGCTGCTCATGCTGATAGTTGCAGCAAGAGACTTTAGCATAAAGCTTTCCAGTTCCACTTTTTGCCCCCAAAACCTCTGAAAAAGGCTTTACATTTTTCTGCTTCACTTGTATCTGCTGGATTCAGAAGGAATCATCTCACAAAGTGAAATAAAAATGACAGTTTGCTCACCTGAGCTATCAAGTCTCCATTTTCAGCATGGACCAGGATAACAGCCCCAAGGCTCTTTAGAAAGGTAAAGGCTTCATAAAGCTGCAGGTAGTACAAAGAAGGAAACACTGCTGAATAAGGAAAACACATTACTTAACACTCAGACTTCTCTGTTCACCTAGTTTAGTACCTTCTATGCTGGTAATTACCTCAGTGAATAACACATTATCTCTTTTCAGAGCCTGAGTTTCACTGTTTGGTGTTGACTTACTCACCCCTGTACACACCAGCTTGTCCAGAGGACAAACTTCTGCCCTTCTGCACCAAGACAGGGTGAACAGCCTCAAGCAGGGCTGGGTTTCCCTGGGACACAGAGTCTGCCCCAGCCCTGCATTGCAGAGCTGCCTCGTCATGCCCTCCCACACAGGTCAAAGTTTAGTGAGTCTATTTTCTGCAGTTTTAGCAAACGTAAAATAGAATTACCCCCATGCACTATAGACACTTTTAGTACACCTAGAACACCTCTCTTCTGGAGGGCAGGCATTTTGCACCATCTTCCTGGAGCAGACATTGTTGAACTTTCACCAACATCTTTCATTCTCCAATTAGAAGTTGCAGTAATTTCTCTAGAGCATTCCTTTTTTTAAAAATTGCTTTCTAAGAGTCAAAACCCATCCATAAAGAAGGGCAATAGTTGATCCTGTTGTTTTTACTAGTAATTTCTGAGCACAGATCTACTGAAATACAGTTTCCTTTCCAAAAGGTATTCAGCTAATGTGTTCCTTGTTTAAACCAGACTTCAGTAACACGGGAGACCAGTTTTCAAGCACGGATCAAATACTGAAGACATAGTCTCTTCAGTGTCCACTTTTGCACTAGGGCATTTCAGGCAGCACTGAATGGGTTGCAATACACAGCTTGCAACATGAGCATTTAAACAAGGTAACAGCCATTAGTCCAGCCACACATTAAACATTTTGATGTATTTCTCCTGGTAATTCCAACAGGGAGTTGAATTTAACAGGCACTGCCTCTCAGAAAATATTTATATATTATTATGTCTAAAATTCCAATTACAACCACATGTATTGGAGGTGTAACAACAGTTAGTTATTTAAGAGACCAAGAGCTGTAGCTCTGGGAATAAGTAAGAAAGAAACATTTTCTCAACTGAATAAGCAAACATTATTATTACTAACAGATGCCATTGTTCATTTACAGTGGCTTGATACGTATGAATGGGAAAGCTGAAGAGTCTGGAATCTGTAATGAGCTCTGGACAAACAAGCTCATTGTTATCTCCAGCCCTAATGAGAAAAGGCCACCTCCCCCAAAGAGCAACTCCATTTAACTGCTTGCAGCAACCAAGAAGCTCTTGAAACCTCAAAACTGCCTCGAAAACCTCAAAAAGCCTCAAGTGCTTCATCTTTTTCTCCCACTCTGACTTAGAGTTCTTGAAAGATTACTGCAAAATAAAATGAGTGAAGTCCTGAGCAGGTCTGAGCGGCTGCAATGTTGGGAGACACCAGAAAATTGCTTGAGAAGGTGAACATCATACACTTGAAGAAACACGCAGGTGTTCTCCATAGCTCAGCACTGACGCTCGAGGGAAGTTCCCCGCTGCACATTTCCCCCAGTCCCACTCAGGTCAGTGGGAATGTTTCTCTGGGATTCCACCTCAGCAACTCTTCACATGTTGGGAGACAAGAAAGAGAGGGCAGATCACAGCAATGAAAAGCATTGAGAGCAATACCTGGCTGTCGGACATTTGATAGAGATCTTTGTACGCCATGTAGACTTGAAAAGAGTTCACACCTGTTCCAAGACAAAATTTAAAGGTGTTGCCATGTAAGTGGATTCTTAAACTGTATTCAAACAAAACCTTCAGGAGAAATAAGTCATAGAGTATGTCTGGACTAGGTTTTTCACCAGTGATTGCCAAAAACAAAGCAATGGCATTACAGCTGCTAGGACTAGATGCCATCTTTCCTGGGGGAATTCGTTGGATGCTATGGATTGCCTGTCTTCAGCCCTGGAGGAACCCAGCCACCACTGCAAACGGGACTGCTTGCACCCAAATCACAGACAAGCAATGGTGGCTAAAGCAAGCAGGTAAAGTTTGTGAAGTTTGAAAGACCTTGCGTAAGGTTCTGTTGCTGAAAACCACAAAATCACCGGTTTTCCTTTTAGGTTTCCTTAGCTAATCAGGAAAACATTTCAGCTTGACCTAAACTGTTCTTTTTGATAGATAAAACTTCTAGTTAAGTTCCCCCAAAGCACTGAGAATATGTAGGAACTGTGTACCTGAAGGTGCATACAGACTTGCTTTTTTTTTACCCTACTGCCCAAAACACCCAGTTTAGCTGATGGTAGACACTGGGAAGGAGTGGAAACAAAGCCTGAAACCAGCTGCACAAGCAGCTCACCACACCTCTCCTTCCACCTTCCAAAGACAGAAGGATTTATGTTGGCAGTCACACAAAACCATGAAAGATGACAGCTTCAAATTTTAGAAATCATAAGAAATGCTAGCGTTGAGTGTCGGCTGCCAAGAACCAACTGTATTCAAATCCCTATAAGTTTTGTTATTTATTTCAAAGATTCAGTCATTTATACAGCTTTGTATTCTAACGGAACAAGAATTACAAACATCTTCTACAAAAACATAATTTCCATACCTATGAATTCATATTACTGTATAAATTTGCCTTCCTCTTTAGTGTACTGACAAAACCCCCAGTTTGGTACAGGGACCAATTTCAGAAGCCTTCTGACTTAAAAGAAAAGTAAATTCTACACTGTCTAAGCTGTGTATGCTGCATTTCAAAATGGCCATGACAAAAACTTTGCTTCCTGGGGCAAGAAGAGAAAGAAAGAGATCTCTTCATGTTATTTATGTTATCTGCACAAAATGAATAAGGCTCTCTGACGAAGATATTACTCCTTCATGAGTCCAGAATGAGCAAATACATCCTCAGGCAGAAGGTATGGCTGCTCACACACACACACACAGAATTTGTTTATTTGCAATTAGAGGACTAAAATACGCCAGGATACATGCAGGATAAAATGCTGAAATGATCCCTGGTATTATGTCTTCCTGCTAAGTCCAGGTAGCTCAGAGAGAAATACAAAGCAGGAGCTGGCCACTCCTTGCTGACTTCCACTCTGAGAAAATCCAGCCTGAAACATGGAGCCTTGTCAGCCCATAAGCCCATCCTTTCTTTCTGTTTTCCTATTTATCAAGTTCTCAGAAAACACACATGGTCTTTACTAACTGTAATCCTTTCATCTATTCATCCTTACAGTTTCAAAGTACTCAGTATGTTCCTATTTTAAAACCTAAGCTTGACTACACCTTCCCTGGAGCCAGTGCTTGTAGCCTCATGCCTTCAGTCCTGTCTCCCTCTGACTGAACTTAGCAGCTCCCAGAACATCAGTCCTACCTGCCTTGGAGGAAAGCTCCGTTTTCTCTCCCCAAGCCCACCCAACGTCTCAGATGTCAGCCGCACCCTGGAGCCACCTTGCACACACAAAGCAATGAGAGGTGTGTTAGGGCTAGCCCAAGCCATGCTGACTAGCCTCAGTGATGGCACAGGATTGAATCCTCTCATACACATCTCACTGTAAGCAAAGAGCTGAGTTATCTATTGCTCTCCCTTATCCAGTAGGATCTAGACAAAGGTAATTCACTTAATCAGGCAGCTTTCTCCGAGTACTGTGGTTGGAAGACATGCACTGACCCAAGTAATACATACTTTCATCATCTTTTCTTTTATTGCCTTTGTATCTTCTTAGGCCCTCTTCTGACCTTGGTAAAATGACAAGAGTTTTGCTCCCACTGTGTTTCACGTTCGCCTTGAAATCAGTAAGAGTAGAAAGGACCCCAGCTGGGATCCCGCCATAGGATCTTGAGCCGGCTCCTTACCACAGTGCAGAAGCAGAGTTCTCCTGAGCAAACACACAACCAGGCCCTCAGTTGCCACCTCAGACACACACGCAGTGGAAAAACACCTCGTGGGCTGCCCTTACAGCTAACAAGAGAGATGGTGCAAACCATCCTGCCTTGCAAAGAGAGTACCTATACCAGATACCAAGATAGATAGCACAAAGTTACATATACAGGTATCCAAGATTAGACTCTTTGCCTTGGTCTGGTGTCTTGACCTACTCAGTGGAATTATGCAGCTTTTCAAAAGCCCTGGTCCATGGACTATTGACCTTAATGCTTAACATCTGTTACATGCTACATTCTTGTTTATGTCCTACTTCCCTCATACCAGCAGTACTCAACAGAATCCTCTTCAACTTTTAGGCAGAACTACAAGCTTTTTTGAACAGTGACAAAGTCAAAGCAACCAGTGAGGCCCTGAACTGTCAGCTATTTCAGGCTGTTGTTCCTTTGCATATATTGGAGAAGCTCAATCCCAAAATAGCTGTTGAAATGCTACAAGCCTGAGTCTTTATAATCAGCATTTGGGGCCACAAAATCTCCAGGCCCTTCCGAAGACAATGTCTCCTTAAATTAGCTTTGTATTGAGTTAAAACTGATTAATTGTTCAATTATACCTCATGACAAGGCACCTCAACAGCCACTCTGTGAGCTCCCCTGTTAGTCACGCTGATTGCATTAGGCACGTGCAGCACTGAAATGCAATGAGCTGATCCCTGTCGCTCAGCTACCTCACCCACCATCAGCCGAGAACAAATTCAGTCCAGATTTCCAGCTGATGAAAACCAGGGTCACTCCACTGACATCAGGTCTATTTGCACCAGCTGGCTCAAATGTTTCCAATTATCAGGAAATATTACCCGTTAATTTGAAAGCCCTTGCCACATTGAAATATTTCATATTGTGCTTGTGCTTTTATACTCATCCTTACCTTGTGTCTCCTAAAACATGAGAGTAATTCACACTGACTGCCTGAAACATACTGCTGCAGCTGTGAGAACAAAGGTGACCTCCTAATGCTCTTGCCACTAAAGAAGCCACCAAGGCCCCATTATGCATCCCAGTTCAGAACCAACGAACAAATTCCTGCTTCCCCTGACAACTAAAAGGCAGGTCAGATTTATATTGAAAACTCACATTTCAATAGTTGGAGAAAACTATTAAACTAACTGTCTGCATCGGGCTTTTAACGTAAGCCCTCAGGCAAATTTGGGAGTGCTGAGCAACCTGTGATCCAGAAGCTCTGGAAAATACTATCCAACCTTTGAAATGAGGCACAGTATACTTGTCTGAAAGTACACTCAGCTAAAGCGCAGCAGCAGATTCATGTTAATGCTGATAGCAGGGAAATAGCACAGGTTTGGCACAACTAGTGTTGACAGATGTCATCACCTTGTAAAAATCACCTATATTATAGAGCTTTGTAAGACCAGCTGCAGTTTCTCTAAATTATGTGCAGTCTTGCTGATTGAAGTGCCTAAAATCTGGTCATACAGGACAGGAACTGCCAGCATCCAGTGATATGGGATAAACTCCCCTAGGTGACTGCACCTCCATGGCAACTCAGCAAAAAATTGCTCACTCAAAAATAGCATTTTGCTTTGTTTTTCTACTTGGATGTGAAAGATTCTCTTTATGGAGATATGTACTATCAAAGTCATCACTAGCACTACACATTACAAAGGATGCTGAATATACGTATCACTTAAGTTTCCCAGGGACCCCTGGTGGCCTAGTGGTTAGCATGCGGGACTCTCACCGCTGCAACCCAGGTTCGAATCCCAGTCCCCCGGGCAGATGGAGCTCGTTAGCCCTGTAAGGCCATCCATCTATGAGAAGGTCACTCTAAACAAACCTACGTCCTGAGGACCTCACTGCCATTGTCCAAGCTTGCTTGGCCCCGGCAGATGAACCTTAGGATTAAAGGGTGGGCTCAGTTCAGCGCAGGCTGTGTCTCACCTAAAAAATCCATTGCGCAGGCTGGAAAGGTAAAAGACCTTTCCCAAAATCTTCGTTCGCGAAGACTGGCCATTATATTATTATTTATTATAAGTTTCCCAATAAAAGGGTCATTCTGATTTGGCCATGGAACTGAATACCACTTCAGAAAATATTTCCTAATTAATATGCATACATTTTCAAGGAAAGTATCAAGCAAAAATATTTGAAAATACATATTTCTGGAAAGAAAAATCCATGCTGTCAGTCAAAATTTTAGGAACAAGAGCTAAGCTAGGTATTTTCCGAAGGCTAGATCCAATTGCCCACACATGGGTACCCAATGCCATCAAGATGCCCTCGATATATGAGACTGCCACGCTGAGTTGACATGCATGGACATGCATTTATGAGAGGTTTCACTTGTGCTATTCTGGAGTGGAAGCTGGAGCCCAGGCAGGGTAACCTATAGCATCACGCATCACACCTCTTAATTGAACTGAGTCAAACCCATAAGTGTCTTAGATTCCTTTTTCTGGCAAGTTTTGAAACAAAGCATCTTGTAGTTACTTCAGGGAAAGCCACTGGAGACGAAGCACTTGAGAAAATCAGGACATTTTTTCAATATTAGGTGCCTAACTTTAGCATCCCTTTTTTCTAGCAACTTGAACCTGTTTTAAAAATACAGGCATTAAAGTAAATTATCCTAAGTCATTGCTAAGAAATGAGATCTAGCCTGTAGTGACAGTTTCATAGACACATGTGCTCTTCATATTTGGACTTCATTTTGAGGCAGCTGAATCACAGATTCCAGTCCAGTTAAAATCTGAACCACTACCTTGAAAGGTTTCATTTTCTCCATTCTTTAAACAGAGCATCTAAGGCGACTGGGCTGATTATCCTAAATGCTGATCTCGAGTTTTACCTTCAAATAAAACATACCTATGCAATGTGTGAGCCTATTTTCACATGAACAAGCAAGCACAAAATGACGCATTTGTATATGACAACCAACACATTTTCATATTCCATGCCTATATTGGACAAAATTATACATAAGCACAAAGCTTTATGCCCATTTTACACAGCAGCAAGTGAAAATACAAGTTCAAGGTAGTGCAAGGCAGCATAACCAGTGCCTGTGCATTCACTAAAATAATTCAAAACTTCACCTCCATATGATATTTCAATAAAACCAAAAAATATTACTATATTTCACTAACTAACCTTTGTCTTGCACCAGTACTTCCAGTTCTTCTCGAATCCCATCATACCAGCTGGTGATGTCCACATGGAGAGAGTAATCACAACAGGATTTGGTATCAGCTGCCTCATGCCACTTCTCAAAGGAGGTCAGTAAACTCGAACCAGGCTCTGGAAGCACGTGGTCAACTGAAAAAGAGATTGACTGTCTGTTAGCTGGACAGCATGCAGACTGTTCAGAATTCCTCAGTGCCTGTGAGTAAGCAGTGTTCCAGCATCTCAGCCTTGGAAACAGCAGCCTCAGAGGCAGTTTGCGTGCAGACTGTACCTTCAGAGTGTTGGTCAGGTCTTGCTGTCTCAGGTGCAGCAGACTTTGTGAACAGTTTGTATTAAGGGTAAGTCTGGCAACATGCTTGGTGCAGCATCAACACATACACAAAGGGCGAGCCAAATACCTCACAGTTTAGGAAACATTTCTCTTTCCCTTTACTGTTTTGTAAGAGAGCACAGGTTCTGGACTTCGCTGTACTTCTTGCCTGATGTGTCCATTTCTATGTATTTCGCACTAAGCACAATTATTAACCAGTGCCTTGTAGTCACTGAATTGGCTCACTCTGCCCTACCAATACATCAGTGCAGATGTTCAATGTTTTCTCAGCAGCCAAAACTGGGAATACAGCCAAAGGTCTGAAGAGGGATGACGTTGAGCACAAACACTCAGCCACACTATACGGGAGACTGAATGCCGGGCAACCATGCATCTTCACTGCCTCAAGACTTTCTGCAACTAATGATGCCACAATGCCTGCTGACATAAAGACACAACCACTTATGTGTATGTACTTCTCTTTGCATCGCTAGGTCAAAAATTAGTAGGGAAACAAAGCAAGATGGGCTTACCAGTGGCATTTGCAAGCCTAACTGCACGGGAAGCCTCAACTGAAGAACATAGACTGAAAAAACTATTAACAAAAGGAATGAACAGCAATGCATTTTGTGCTTATTGCCAGAGATTCTTTCAGCTAATACCTGCTGCTGAACACAGGTAACAGATTACACCACTCAGCAAAAAAAGCCACATCCCAATTCAGTGGGAGTAAAACTCCACTGTGAAGCTTCTCCGCGCAAGGAAGCTACGACAATTTACGTCACCTGAACAACTGCCTCACAAAGTCTAACCAAGGCCAAGTCATTGCTAGTAGGAAAGAGCTAAATCTTGTCCCACCATCTGGTAGACAGAAGAAAGGTCTTTAACAATTATAAACAATTAATTTTATCTTCCACCAAGAAAGATGTTCCTCCAGGACATCTCTGGGAAGGAGTTCCTCAATTCTTGCTGTCAATTCCAAGTTTATAAATAAACATTTGTTATTTCCAAAGCCCTTGAAACGGCACTTAGGTGGGAACAGCAGACCTTTGTCAGATTTTCTGTGCCATACACTTACAGCACTACCTACACTGTTTTTCAAAAATCCCAAGAGTAGGTATTTTACCCCTCAGTGCTTGTTCTGTATTTCAGAGGAAAATCCAAGACACAATTCCCCATGCTGCTATTTCTTTCTGAGGGTTGGTTCATTTTCAGGCCAACCCTGAGTGAAAATGATGAATGGATCTCAAACATGCCCAGAAATTTGAAGATTCATTGCAGAAGATCTCATAAAATCAGTATGGAGCCTCCAGTTGCTATCCCCACACATGCTACACAGGCTTCAGCCTGTTGTGGGAAGAGAGAGCATTGCTAGTACTCACTGATCATGGTGGTGCCCCCTGCTAGTGCTGCCTTTGTGCCTTGATAGAAGTCATCAACTGCAGTCATCCCATGGCAGGGCTTTTGTAGGTAAGTGTTGACGTCTATTCCCCCAGGAATAACCATGCGCCCATTTGCCTCTATGGTCTTGACTCCTCCAGGAACAATCAGATTCTCTCCTATTTGCCTGGACAGCAAGAAAAGCCAGTATTACTTGAACAAATAAGCACAGCGCACAGAAGCTACCCGAAGCATGTAGGGGAGAGGAACCCAGGGGCCATACAGAAGGAGGAAAGGTGCCCAAAGGAAAGGTGAAGCTCAAGCACTCACTCCAGCCATCCTGCTCAGCACTGGCAGAACAAAGTCCAGGAGAGCTGCCTTGCTGAGCTGTGTGCTTGGCTCACTTTGCATTACTCTAGTGGCCAATAAAGGAGCTGCAATGCACCAGCATTAAAAATTGATTTTTTTTTATATGATTCCTATCTTTAAGCAATCAGAATTATGTACGCTTAATGCTCTCTCAGGGGCTCCAGTTTTGTATATTAAGTTCTTAAAATGAAAACAAAAAACCACAGAACAAATATGACAGCAAGCTGGAATTGTAAATATATGGCAGAGGCACAAGGCACATTAGAAAGTGTTATAATGACTTTGTCATCAAGCAATGCAAATTTATGCAAAAGAAATCTAAATAACCTAAGATACAAAAATACATATTTAAGAGACCTAAACACCTTTAATCTACCATGTGACATATTCTTCATCCTCCTCTTCCAGCTAAAACTTAGTGAAACAATCTACATAACTGTGTGGAAAAATGAAAATTAACTGTTGCCCTTTTTTTCCCTTCAGGTCTTCAAAGTGGGATATTTTTTTTTCACTATTAAAAATATTTATCTCATCTCCATGCTGATATTAAGGAAACTCCAGATACTCACAAAATACTTTTAATGTTCAGGGACACAACTACTAATAAATTAACATTTAACTTTTAAACCCACACTGCATTTTTATTGTCTGCTTTCCAGGGTGCCAAACGGGGAAAGGGATGGTCTGTGTTGAAGCCATGTCTCTGCACTATTACACCATAATATATTTGGGCTTAGTGATAACTGTAAGGTAGTTCTAAGTTCACTTAGTTTATCTCATATTACAGACACAGTCCCTGTCTTAATTTCCTTTTGTCTGGGATAAAATAACATTTATCCGCATCTAAACAAATAGCCCAGACATCTGAGCTGCTGAATCTGTTTCTCCCATATTAAAATGCAACTCCCACCTACAGATCAAAACACAGCAACTGATTAACAGCCAATTGAGACAAGCTAGAACTAAAAGTGAATATAACTGTTAATTAAAACCAGTGAAAAAAAAAAACAGGGATAATTATTCACATTGGAATTTGGCCAAACCACCAGAGTTAATAAATAGCCCCAAGAGGTCAAGAATTTGTTTCATATGCTATGCAAAAATGTCACCTCCAGTGCTCCAGGCCTTGGTTGGAGGGAAGCACCGCCATTGGAGCAAACTCCCTGCCAGCATCCCGAGCTGAGGTCTCAGCCACCCAGCACTGAACAAATCCAAAAGGGCTTTCTCAGGAGAGCTGATAATATCATGGCGTGAAACCGTACAAGTCCACGTCTGGCAACATGTAGAGCACTGGGAGCTTGTCATAACCTGTTTACAGCCGCACAGTGTTAACAACACCCTGACAAACAGGGAACTGATGTGTATGCAAAAGCCAGCAGCTGCCCAGCACATCCAACTGTGCAAACAAAAGCCGCAAGAAGCTCCTCTGCTCTTAAAATCTGACTCACAAAGGCATAGCATAAGGCACTCCACCGAGTAGAGTGCTTGCAGGAAGTTAGGCAGACCTGCTTATAATAATGGTGTTGGACTAACTTTTGTTAGTTGAATCCATTCCCAAGATTTTAACCAGAGCAACCCTCCACTTTTGTGCAGCATTTGTGTGGCTAAAAAACTGAACTGGAAAAAAAAATTCACTATGACCAATCTTCTTTGAATATGTCCAAAGTGTTCACTGTACTCCAAGAACTAGCATGCCCTTAGAGAATAATATTAAAGAAAACTTCACAAAAATACGAAAGCAATTAATTTTTGTTTGCTTCTGCAATCAGTATCTACCAGTTACCTATTCAAGAAGACACATACTCTAACCAAGTTAAAGGGTGTTAACTATGTACTGAAGTTTTCTGATTACTCAGTGCTCCTTATTTTCAGTGTATGGTTGAGTAACAGCTTATTCAGCTGAAATCATCCATGTTCAAGTGACATGGGACCAAATGGTCTTTGTGGATGCTACTGCATTACTACCTGTCAGAACTCTGTCTCATCTCTCGCCCTGGCATCAAGATTAAGGCTGGGAGAAGGCTGATCTTCACTGACACTCAAGGTTATTTTTATTCTGACTGACTAGAACAGAAAGTAGGAGATAATGTGACTGGAGTCAGGATTCCTGAATTGCTCATTCATTAATTCAAAGTGTACGTGAATAAGAATGGCGCTCAGTTACTCGTGGGTGAAAAAATATAATAGAGCAGATAACTGTATTTTAGGCTCTGTACAAAAGTCTGAGCTGGTTTTCTGCTACATCAGCTACTAGAAAACTCAGACCCACGGAAAGTTGATGCTGTCTATCATTTTCAGTTGAACAAGCTGGTAAATTCTGTTGTACATGAGCTGATTAAAGCACAACAGAAACAGAAAGCTTCAGCTCTTCACAAGCTTCACCCAAGAAAGCTGAAAACCTCCCCCTGAACTCTGTGGAGTTACTTCTATGGTCATCAAGCCCAGGACTCCTTCAGGCATCTGAGGCTCTCCCCAACTTGGCCAGTCACGTGGAGCTCTGGAGACCACATCACCAGACACCCACCCTGCATACTTGTTAGTTCCTCCAAGCCCAGAGGGACCCAACCCTTCCCCTTGGCAGGGATGGAGCAGTGGACAGCAAGCCCCAGACCATGACCTGCCACTTCACACTGAGACCAGGGCTCATTTCCCCATGTGATAGCAGAGGCAGGAGAGATGTACACAAAATATATTATTTATATGCCAGTGGCAATTTAAATTACCAAATATTTAAACTACTATTTAGATACCAGAGAACTGCCTCTCTGCTGCTACCTGAGTGTGAAGGGCTTAAGTTTCATGTAGGAAAAATCCACCATTGCTCCCTTGTACCTAGGGAGGTAGTCTGAGCATTGATAGGTAGGAAAAAGAATCTACTATTCTCCAAATTGTAGCTAACCTTCAAACACACTCAAAGTTACATCTGCTTTCTTCTCTGCAAAGCAATCTGCAGGGACCTAAGAGTTAAAAGACCCTATTCATTTCATTAGTCTGCAAGAGAAACCCAACCCTCTATTTTCCAATCAGTTTCCACTGCAGAGTAAGAAAATTAATCTAGATCATTTATATCCCAGCAAAACGAGGACACTATTGCCTTTTCTGGGCTGAGTGGTTTGGTGTCTGCTCCATTCTGTGGCAAGAATTCTGTATTATCAGAAGGATCTGCAGCTGGAGAGTTAGAGCATCAACTAAAATGTGGATGACTGAGGTTCAAGGTCCTGCTCCAGAGGATCTTGAGCCACATTTAACAATGATGTTAAATATTCAGACACAGTGAGCAGTTCCAGCTGGAGACCAAACCCAGTGCTTCCTTAGGCTGCAAAATTTATCATCTGAACATAGTAAGGACCCAAGCTCATCTCGCAGCAGGTAGCCCTCACAAATTAGCTGTTTTTTTCAGAGCAAGACTTCTTGCACAGTTTACAAAGAAAAGTCTTGGGCCACCTCAATCCAGGAAACCAGGCATGACTCAGGATGCTGAACAGCCTCCTTGGGCAAAGATAAAGCCCTTTTAAAAACTAAGATTTTGCCTGTCTATTCATTATTAATCCTAGCTATCTTGGGCAGCCAAGACGCCTTCTGGAGGTAGGGATCCACACAAGGATTTTAGAGGGAGTCCATGCACTCAACAAGGGCAGGTCAAAGCTTGGCACTGCTAACCTGCCTACCAAGCACCATTGTATTTCTGGAATCAAAGTAAAAAATTCACAGCAATTTCAGACTCTCAGCATCTCACGCTCTTAGTTGTTAAAACAGTTATGATGCTTGCAAGTGTTACTAGGAGATTTGCATTCAAACTAACAAAAGCACAGAAAAACTCAACTAAAATACCTATCAAAGGGAGTACAGCTTGGTTGATTGATGCTATTAAAAAAAACCCACATGTTCAGAATTTTGTGTCTTCTTCACTTAAAACAATATGCTCCTTTGTCACTTCTGCAATGCAAGTAATACTACAACTGGAAAGGCAGAGTAAAGTATTAAAAAAAAAGCATGGATAAAAGTATTCAGATTTCTTTCTGTTATAATAACCTGAATCATCATAATGTAAATTGCCACAGTCATATAAAGAAATGGACTTTTAATCTGATGATATATTCTTAAGAAAAGGAGCTCTGAAAACAAGTAGGTCATTAATTATTAAACAGATAACTATAATTATGTTTCTGTGCTTTAAGTTATGGCCTCTGGAGACCAAGCTTCTCAGGTCACTAGTGAAAATGTTTAGCAATCAAGAAAAAGGCTTTGATCCTTGGGTCCATCAGAGTACTCATACACACAACATAACTTTGCAAAGCTAGAGACCCTCATCTCCACTAAGCCAAGGTAGGACCAGCAGAGTGCATGGACTCCTCTGTTACAGCTTCTCAGGCTCTCAGTAACAGGTATTTCAAGTTTTTCACTTAGCAAATACTTTCCCAGTTCCTGTATTTTATAGCCGGATAAATGAGTAAGATTTTCTTTCTAATTGTGTGATGCTTTAAGATCATATACCATTTACAGGCATGAAAAGGGACACAGAAACAACAAACAATCATAGAATATACTGAGTTGGAAGGGACCCACAAAGATCATCAAGTTGAAAGTGAATAGCCCTCACGGGGATCAAACCCACAAGCTTGGTCTTCTTAGCACCATGTTATAATCAACTGACCTAATCTCAGGCTCAATGTTGTAGAAACAGAACGTGCTACGCTTCAGCATTAACCAAAAGGGCAACTGAAAAGTAGCAGGTCCCCATTTACACCATGCAATATGGGGCATATTTCAGACTTCTGTGCTGTACAATCCTTTAGGGCATGGCTGCATTTGCACAGATTAGGTGTGGGGAAAAAAGCTGTGTTGAGAGAGCCTACTTGCCTTGACCATTATGGAAGAAATTAGGATTCCCTTCGAAAAGCACATACCTTCAATTTACACTAAAGAAATTTCCTATTTATCTAATCTTAGTAGAGATAAAATGGCAGAATTTAATAATTTCACACTCCTCTACTACGGCTTCACATCTAGAGGTAACCGAGATTCTGTACACAAGATTTCCGGTCAGCACCATCAAGAAATGACAGTAGTCTATGCTAACAGACATGCAAAAAAAGTTCAATATTTTGTAAAACCAACTTTATAAGTCCATCTTCTAGGTATATGTCTGCATAGAAGGAGTGGTCATCATTGATAATTCTTCCACCTTTAATGAGTAGCCGGTCACTCTGGAGGGAAAAAAAAAGGAACAAATGTGGGTTTGTTGAAATAAATAAACATGATAACATACTGGTGACACCAAATATGCTCATATTATATTGAAAGCCATTAATATCAAACACCCTACATAAAGGCTTACACTACAAATTCATATGGGTACATAGATACTGGAGAAGAAAACCATAATATCACTGTTTATTTGTCACTTTGGGAACATGACACCCCATGGTCATCACAGTTCTTTTTCCTCAAGGCAGAAACCACTGCACATGGAAACATTAAATGCCACTACATCTCCCTTTCACTACCACCCTATTGCACAAAGGTCAAAAAGGGAAGAGAAGTCTCCAGAAGAAACCGCTCAACTCTGCAATGGCCAAGCTGAGCTCACTTGGGACTCTCAGCACCTCTGAAAGAGTAACAGAGCTTGGAACGGGAAGGGACCAGGTCAGGAGAGGCTGCTTAGCCCTGCCATGTAGAAATTCCTACCCAGGGAAGCTCCTTTAACAATATTAGCAGGGTCAACTACCCCACTCCACTGCAGCAGCCAAGGGATGTGGCCCACAGCTTGTGCCTCCTGTTCTGAGTTACAGACCAAAATCTCAAAGAAGGAAGTGTTGTCAATTTGTGACTCCTGCATATCAAAGGATGTTGATGAACTGGGGCCACTCTGTGCTGTATCTCACTCACTCCATGAATGAGGACAGGAGGCAGACTTCAAAGTTTGGTTCACCTGAAATATTATATCAACAGCAGAGAGAGCTACCAGTTCTTTGTATTTTCTAAAGTGCCAGAAAGCAAACATTTTTTCCCATGAAGAACTGTTCAAAATACCAAGTCTGCAGGGGTACTGTTCAAATGGTTACATTCTGTTCTTAAAAAATACATTTTATAGAAAACAAATTTTACCCATGCATATTCCTGAGAACCAGTATTTAAACTCTCCCATTGAAGAAGTCATACTGGAAATGCCAGCACCCGCTACCTACTCAAACACAGGGAAAGTCTGTAACTTCAGTGCTGTTCTGGTTTTGGCTGGGGCAGTTAATTTTCCTCACCAGTATGGGTTGTGTATTGGATTTGTGCTGAAAACAGTGCTGAAAACAAAGGGATGGTTCAGTTATTGCTGAGCACGGCCCACAGAGAGTGAACGCCTTTTCTGCTTATCACCAGTGAGGATGCTGGGGGTGCACATGGAATTGGGAGGGGGGATATCTGGGACAGCTGACCCCAACTGGCCCGAGGAATATTCCATACCATATGGTATCATGCTCAGCAATAAAACTGAGGGTGAGGTTGAGGGCAGGAGCACTGCTTGGGGACTGACTGCGAATTGATTGGTTGGTGGTGGGCAATTACATTGTGCATCACTTGTCCTTCTTGGATTTTAGATCTCTCTTCTTTAATTTCCTTTCCATTAATGTTATTACTACTATTATGATTATTCTATATCCATTATCAAATTGTTTTCATCTCAACCCAAGAGTTTTTTCACTTTTACCCATCCCACTGTGGGGTGGGGGAGAACTGAGGGAGTGGTTGTGTGGAGCTGAGTTGCCAGCTGGGGTTAAACCATGACAAGTACATAATGCTTTTGGAAAGACCTTTGCCAAGTGACTGTGAATGCTGTAAAACTCTAAAGCAGTCAGAATCTTCTTTTCCCATTCATACATAAAAAAGCGCCATTTATTATAAATTATTCCCTTGGCTCACCAGACAATAACTCAGAATTTCCATTTTGTCCATGCTTTATACTCTTCACTCCAGATTTAATTCCTGGTTTAATTACAATATGACTCAGGCATATAAACTATGAATGTCCTGAGTTTCCAGTTTAGAAAACAAACAAGTTGATATATTTCTTAATCTATAAAACCAGAACAACAATAAACAATAAATCTCTCAAAATTTATTCATTAAAAAGTGCTAGGGCAGAGCTAGGGGTGTTACAATGTAACTTCTCAGTTACATGCTGCATATTGACTTTTCAGCTTGTACTTGAACAATTTTGCAGGTTCAAAGCCTCTACAGCCTGCATCACTGTAGAAAAGCAAAAGGGAAGAAACAGACATTCTTAAGGGGAGAAAGAAGGGGGGTGAAAGACATTTAACATACAGTGCACAACAAAAGAGTAGGTACACAGAAGGTCTGAGGCTTTTCTCCACGTGCTGCAGCAGCAAGACAACCTTGGGGGGGAACCAAGGCACAGAAGTGTGATGACATATGTCCCCCCAGGACTCGCCTCAGATGTTGTCACCCTGTCATTAGAGGATGAAGATGAATGCAAGTCCTCCATCTGGAATTTGCCAGAGCAGGCTCCCTGTTTTCTCCCCAGCCTCCCTACTGTCACTTGTAATTGCAGGACTTGCGAATCAGCAGCTGGAATGGTAATAAGTTATTTTGCCACGTGCTGGCAGTTGCATCTCCTCACCATGATGATTTACTATGCTGCCTGCTGACCTGGAGAGACCACCATCTTGTGAGCTCTTTTTAAGCTCATTCAATTGCCTTTCTAAACATTAATACCGTCCAGTTACAAGAGTCAAGAGCTTACTGATACGGGCAGGCAATGCTACCAGTGCACCGCATCTGTCACTGCTAATGAGTCAAAAAATCTGCAAGCTCATCAAGAAGTTCTACAGTTTACTGCTTTTAAACTAGGAGAAGATGCATAATGCATAGAAACAAATGTAACAGGCAAGGAAAATAAGACAGACTAAAATAAAGCTGAAGCACAACTCCAGAAAAAATAATTGTAGACATAAGGATTTTATATGTTTTTACATATACAAGTAACAAAACTAGGCATTAGAATAATCTAATCTAAAAAGGATACAAATGCAGTTTCAAGACTACTCAATTATGGAGTCAGTCATTAAATTAAGTCTTACTTACAGTCCATAAAGAATTACTGAACGTTTAGCTACAAAGTCTCACCATCTTCTGAATTTTGGAGGATGTAAGAAATTCTGGTGAAACAAACCTGCACTTTATAGAGACTTTCAAAATTTTAATTCTTGACACCCCAGAAGAAAATACAAACAATTCAGAATTGTTGCAAAAGGAAGCAGGTCCTGCACCTGAGCTAGCCTGTGGCTAAGATTCTCCCAGCTGGGTATAGGAAGCCATGGGAGACTAGGCTGCCAAAAAAACACACATCTTGATACTCCCCAGGTAGACTGCCAAGCCGCTGGGGACGGTGTCGTGGAGCCTCGCCCAGCTTTCATCAGGACCTGAGAGGTGTGGAAATAGCTCTAACATGTTTCTATTACAGCAAATCAGCCGATTCAGAAGAAAAATAATTTTGTTGGAACCTCTCCCAAGCAGCTCGAGCTGCCAAGTATGCCTGTAGGACACATTACAGATTGTTGCAAAGCAGAGTACCTTGACACAGATGATGCTGATGGGCACAAGCAACCCAGCTGAGGTTTTGGTGCCATATGGACACCTCAGCAGCACACTGTGCCCAAGTTGCCTCAAACAACCTGCTCAGGACCAGAGGTTGCTTGTCCTTAGCCAGAGCACCAGCATCCAATGCCTATGTGCACCTACCACATAGATGTATTTTCATGAACAGGCTGGAAAAAATGACACAAAAATAAATTACTAGAAAGGAGGCACTGGTTAACATTGACAAGGAATATGCTGTATTTTTCATGTAATAAACTTTCATACAAATCCTTGGTTCGCATGGAGTATTTGTTCCCTACCACAGCCTAAGCACAGGCTTCAGGGACCGGCACAGCCCTGGCCTGGAGGCAAAGGGACACTGCCATCCCTCATCACTGCTACCCTGCCACTGGTGCCTGGGTGATCCTGCACTGCTTTAGGTCCCTGCAGTGAAATTCTGGACAGAAATCTGGGCACACACAGGCTCTGTGAAGTAGGTCAGCCTCCTCAGGCACGCAGCCGGCTGTGCGTGGTCAGGAGCCATTTATTATTTACCAGGGGCAAGATGTCAGGCAGGCTGCTTGTAGTTTTCTTACCAAATGACAAATGCCCAGAAAAACCAGAGACCAGGGTCCTCTTCTCCCTTTTCCAGGCTGGAGGAGAGACACACACTGCAGTCCCCTGGGGAAAGCAGCAGGGGGACGGAAGAGTGAGCTGAAGTTCCTGAACTAATCAAGGCAGTGCTGGCCCTTAGTTCTCCTTCCCAGCTGTAATCCCCTCTAGGCAGAACACTCTCTTTGCCCAGCTCTCAGAGGTACCCTCAGCCACTCACTGACCTTTGATGTTCTCACAATGCAAACAGCAAAGGGCTCATCACTCGGCTCAGGAGATGACAGTAGTGTCTGCCTTTCTAGGGTGGCTGCCACCTTTCTATTCAGATGTATGACAGATGTAGCAGGCACTGCTGCCCTGCCTGCCGAGCCCTGAGGGCTCCATACCAAGCCTTCTGTGCATGGCCTGGCACAAGAAGCTGCCAGCCCACCTCTTTCCAGCACAAGCCAAGGGAAGCTGACGAGACCCTCTCCTCCCTCCAGCCTGCCAAGGACAGACAGCGGGAACATGGCAAAACAGAGAGGGAGTATTATATTGAGCAATTCATGAGGTGCCAAGATTCAAGGGGAAAAAACCCTACTCTCATTGGCATGGGAGATGCAGAAAGCACCACTGTAAATCCATGCTCCGCAGCCACTGTGGGGTGTGTTGGAGTCAAAGGTGTTTCTCCTCCACATTGCTGCTTGCTTCTGAGTTCTATGCCTGGCTATATATAACACAGCATCAGCACAGTAACAGTGCATATCTGCTGTCTCCCCTGCAGCTCCATTTTACAAGCGCTCTGGCACCTCCCAGCTCACCTCACTGCTGAGTATGAAACAGCCACTCCTATTACTCACAGCCCTTCACCTTCAAACCCTGCGCGCTGCTTTCCTGATCATCTTTTCCTAATCACAGTCTAGCTTCTCCTGCTTAACCTGGCAGCAAAGCTGCAGAGCTTAGTCTGTGACATGACAGCAATTGTCATGGCAGCAGAAGGAGATGCCACAAACTCAGCTCCCTTGCTGCAGGAGGAGGGGCTGGCTGCTCAGACTCGAGGCGGCGGCTGTCGCTCCCTCACAACTATTGTTTCCACTACAGAGAGAGCAACCCGAAACATCTGTAAGCTGGTGACTGGCACAATTTGTACAAATGGCCTGTTTTGCTGGTATTTTTCACTCAGCTCGGCTCAGCTCTTGTGAAGCATGTCCACGCTTTCATGAGCCCCAATGGCAAAGGCCAGCAGAGAGAAGCAGCACCTGACCAACCTGCGAGACCCCAAGCCCAAGGCCTGTCACGGTCCTCAATCCTGCACTGGGGCCTGGGCAAGTCCAAGTGAGGTCAAATTCCCTTGGGCAGCAAATCACTCTGCTCTGGGTTATTTGAAAATATGATCCAAATGTTAGACCAGGAGCAGCTGCAAAGAAATTTAAAATTAGCCTTTTTTCATTCACCCACTCCCCTCAGAACTAGAGGCATCTAAAAATATTACACATGACAAAAATTCAAATAGTTTTTACACATGCAGTTCTCAATCTGCTTCTTGGGACTACTAAAAAATATAGAAGAAATAAAACTGCCACAAGATTTACTAAACACTATTTCAAATTGGTGCAGCATGTCAAAATACAATGCAGCACAAGTTACAGCAAGCCACACACTTCTCTACAGTATCGATACCCATGTACTGCACCTGCAAGCACCCGTCAGAGAAAACCACGCCTCTATGATACAAGATGGAGTTTAAAAAAAAAAAAAGGAAGAATTAATTTGCCATTTGCCATTATATATTCTAGCCATATGAAAAGATTCCAAGAGATTTCAAAAGTGGTCTTATCATCAAATAGCAGCATCTGTCCAGACTGAAATTCCTATATATGCTATTACATCCTTGCTTTTCTTCCACAAATGGTATGTCTACCTATTAAACCTTCACCTCTAAATCAAGTAAATCATTGACTATTTACGGTTTGCTTTACATTTTATCTACAATTAACTTAATATAACATACTCAGCATACAGGTCTAAAGTGCTGCTTCATTCTTGGTTTGGACCTTTACAATTGCTGCACTGCAGCTTTTGACAACCAAAAAAGTCTCTGCAACACTCAAATGCAGATCTTCCAGGCCTAGAGGAGGAGAAAACACTCAGCAGTGATTTCATCCTCTGCATAATTCTAAGGACTTACTAGAATATAACATTGTCCTTACATCTCCAGAGTAACAATAGCTGCATTCTCTACAACCCAGATTAGTCAAGAGCCCTGAAGATGACTAAGGATTTTATGCTAAATAGCCATTTGAAAATAGTTTAAATTCCAAAGCCACCTGTATTTCCAGTTCCCTGTCTATAAATGCATGTGGTTTAAAAGACATCAGATCAAATGCAACAGACATAAAACGGCATTAAGCTATGTTATCGCACTTGCAGCGAAGACACTGATCTTCAGTCTTTTAGCATTTGAGAGGCAGAATTCTTTATTACTAAGGCTCTAAAAAGGCCACTGACAGTTACAGAAGACACAGTATCCCCAGATTAGAGTAAAGGTACAAAAAATACAGGTCGATATTTTTGTCTTTGATTACCCAAATCTCCACAAGAAGATTATTTGCAAGGGAGCCCTTTCTCAAAGGCTAGAGTCCCACTGGCAATCAGTGGAGGGAGACACTCGAAACTCCTCTGTGGTTCCATGCATTCCTTCTTGCAAACTTATTTCCCATCATATACAAGACACTTTTTTTTTTGGTGGATGTATTTGGCTGCCTTTTGTCAGAGCTGGTCAGATTCAGACCCAGCTGTAATACAATACAGTTAAATTACCTTTTACTTTGCTTTTAGCAAAGTACTTACAAATAAGGAACATTTTTAAACTTAATGGCAAAAGAAGAAAGACACCCTTCCCAAGAGGAATGTTTGCTTAAAATCCTTTCATAAGGATCAAAGAGCTGTAAATGGGATTTCATGAAGTACTGTCTGCTTATAGAAGATCTGCTTTTAATCAGTGCTATGCCTCCTTTTGAATTTCACGTCTAGGCT
This sequence comes from Neopelma chrysocephalum, assembly GCF_003984885.1. Lineage (NCBI taxonomy): Eukaryota > Metazoa > Chordata > Aves > Passeriformes > Pipridae > Neopelma > Neopelma chrysocephalum. The sequence goes on along the minus strand of NW_020897731.1, from coordinate 3,603,317 downwards.
ACTCTCCATAGGAAGTAATTTTTAGCTAGAGTGAACCCTGAATCAACTCCGGGAATTCCTTGTAAAACACTCTATCCTTGAGGTATCATTTCCGATAGGCCACTAATGGAGAACCCTGCTTTTAAGGTTCTTTTCTTAATAAATGCACTCTAGTATATGGCAATTAATTTAGGAAGGATTACGTTGATTGTAGTAATACTGTATCTTGGTCTGTAGCCAATGTATTCATTCATCTTTATTCATTTAAAAGATCTGATGTTCTTTTGTTTCCCCTTTCGAGACCTGACTTTTTATTCAACTGGCAGTTTCGTTGCTTAATCACACAGTCTAAAAGGGCTACTCCTACAGCTACCAACTCCACGGGGATTTCTTCACTGTAAATGTCATCTTTGCTTTGCTTTCAGAAGGGAAGCACAACAAACACCTTATTCATGACAATATTCATTGGCATCAGCAGGGGTTTCACCTAAGTATGGGCTGGAGGGCTGAATCCATTGCATTGTATGTTGCTATACCCATCCCTTGGGTTACACACAGGTTACGTCAATTAGAGGTGATCTCAAAATCCCAGGAAGCCATTCACAGGAAAGCTTAAGCTTGGGAAAAAATAACAGACATTTACAGCATGGCTGGCTGCTGGCTGCCACTGAACTGAAGATGTGTTTTATCTAAGTTCCAGTCAGAGACCTTCATCAGGTTACTGGGACATATCTGCCTTGGCACCAGTCACAGTCAAAATCCAGCTAAGACCATAAAGAATCCCTTCTCTGACAGAGGTCGTGGATGCAAGGCAAACAGAATAGTAGAAAATGCCTTTAGTATGATGTTAGCAGTGATAATTCATTATTGACTAAATGCAGTGGATGCACATGCGCATTGTTTGCACTCAGACACTTTCTGCCTATACTGCCTCACCTACTGATTCTGCCAGTGAAAGCAAGTTGTGATGCTTGCACATCCCCTCACATGGTATCAGCACTGGTTCACAAATAACCCTTCCACAGCCTCTTCACTCGAGCACTGCCTCCTGCTTTAGCCAGCCACATGCAAGGTGGGCAAGGGTGATCAGCTTTACTTGGGTCCTCACTATTACACACAGGAGATTATACACAGAGTGTAGACTTCACTGAAGTCAGCAGGGATGTTTATTATTCAGTAGTAACATAAGCAAGAGTTGATGCCTTAAACCTCAGCAGGACATGCACTAGACATCAAAACTTTTGTCTTGTGACAGCAAACATAATCCCAAAGTACCTCTGCTCCAGGGAACAAGGCCACCATATCTACATGTAGCAAGATTAGAAACTTGCAAATTATTTTGCTACTCATCTCTATTCCATCTCTCTCTCATACATACAAAACCATTTCTCTCTCCCATATGTACAAAAAGCAAGTTTATCTCAACTAACTCTCACAATGCTCAAGTGCTTCATAAGCCAGTGGGTTCGTTCTCCTGGCTCCCATAAAGGAAAATGGAAGTTTCCCCCTTTTACCACTTATATAATGCCTGATTATGAAAGAAATGGGAGTGAAGCAGACAACAGACTCTGACCCCTTGTCAGGAAAGCAGTTAATTGGCAATGGTCGCTCTCAGTATTTGTAAGAAGACTCAGACAACCACCTCACATTGCATCCGTTATCTTCCCCGACAGCCACTCTCCCCTTTCCAAACCCGCCCAGCTTCCAGCAAAGCACAGCTCACCTCCCTGTGGTGGCACCAGCTATGATGCTGAGAACACTAATGCCCTTCTGAGGGCACTGACTGATGAACTTGCAGTGGCAGCTAAAGGAATCACTGCCCCAAACCCTTCTTTCTGTCCCTCTGCCAAAGGTTTCAGTCTCCACAGATACGTCCCCAGAAGGACCTACTCTGAATGTAATTTAAGTCACCATATGGAATTGGTTTGAACACTGTGGCCACTTCTTCTCCTATAGAAAAAGGAAAGGAATAGACATGTCACAGAATGATGGAAATGGTGGCTGGAAGTCCAGAAACTTATACTGAAGCAACTAAAGCATCTCAACAGCTGCCAGGCTGAAGGCCAGTCCACTACGCAATGTGAATTCACAAATGTACATCGACAGACAAGTAAACTGAGAGAGGACAAGTCTATTAAACAGAAACAGATGGGAAAATGTAATCTTGAAGATTAGGCAAATAACAAAACTACGAAAAATAACAAAATAACAGATTACTCTTACAAAGAGTAAGAAGAGATCTAGAAGTCCCAGGCCTTGGTGTTTTAAAGCAGGACAAAATGTGCTGTCTAAATCAACCCAAATCTTGCGTCAATAGCAGAATAACATGAGACAGTGTTCCCATGCCCAGCACTCAGTAGGTTTTTCAAACACTTTTGGCAAGTCACACATCAATCTGAGTGTAGCTTCCTACTGTTAAACAAAGGTGGGTGGTAAAAAAGCATGGCCAGGGGAGGTACAGAATAGATCGAAACCCTGAATAGATCCAAATCTACACAAGGGCTTTGGTTCACCATTCCAAGTACTCACCATGTCTTGCATCTGTAGGACATGTCTCCCCTCGTGTCCAAAGTGAATTAGCTGGCAGCTCTCTCAATGTTTCACACCAGAACACCTCACATTACCCCAGCATTTTGTTCAGGCCAAACAGATAGTTTCTGTCTTGAACTAGTGTCTCACACAGTAGAAATCCAGACAAATGCATTTTTTCTCTCTCAAAGTGTTCTGCTGTCTTCAGCTGAAGTCTACTTATTTCTCATGTCTCTTCACATCAATTCAAAAAGTAACAACTCAAATTATTCTCTGTGCCCACTCCTCTGAATTTCTTCAGCCTCTCAATTTTTCTGCATCTGATTCTTCTTTCACATTGTGCCAACTCTTCTCCTTTCTTGCTATGCTCAATAGTGAGAGCCTCCGTAACACCACGTTTTTGAGCTGTCTCCCCATGCCTTACAGTCTGTCAGATGAGGACCAGCAGTGCCATTCCCCATTCATATGCCAATTCTTGGACCATTCCCAGGAAGATTATTCCCATTTTCTAAGAGATTTGGGCACCATTTTCCTCTCCCAAATGCCTCCTTGCATTTGCTTTGGTGACTAGCTACTCTGCCTTTGCTCAGTAGAATTGTATTCACACCTCCTCTTCACTGAGCTCAAACAGATTATGTTTCAGCGGGTGCAGTTACTGCTGCAACTAACACGTCCTGCAACATGCATTTTACATGCCACATGCTTTGTATATGCTGCAATTTTGAGTTCATCTAGGCTCAGGCCTTGCTTGAAAAGTGCCAAGCACTACCAAAACAAAGAAGCCAAAATAAGTTGTAACAGATATTTCAGTATCATCATCTCTGTTGATTCCCTGTAATGTGTTGCACAAGAGGAGTATAATAGCAATGAGCAGGGGGGTATATCCTGGAAAATCTGGTCTGCATGAGAACATCCTGCACAACTGAAGCACAAAAGATTGCCACCTCATGCAGAAAAACACCTCAGCAATGGATGTGGTCCATACTACACAGGCTAAGAAATGTGCTCCTGTAGATGCACTCTTGGCCACCCTTCCATTATGCACACCCTGCTCCATCCCCAGCTAAAACTCATGAATCAGTGGTTTGAGACCCCCCCCTCCAAGGACTTCAACACAGTGCAGAGGACATGACTGAAGTGCTTACACTTACTGGTTCAATGCATCACTAGACCATCCTGGTGCTTCAAATATAGAGGTCCTTCCCCTCCCACCGTATTTACAGTGAAAGGGATCCAGTTTCTCCACTCTGACTCACATCTGAATTGCACCTTACACTGGAGAAGTGCTGGTGCTCCACCAACAGCAGCAAGCCTGGATGCTGTGTGGGATGCATAAAGGGCAGCATGAGAGTCACGAATGGGACAAACTGCAAGAAGCATGAACTTTCAGAAACTGAAATGGAAAAGAAAAAAATGGGGCAGATGAAATGAAATTAAATAAAAAAAAAACAGGTGCAGATTGGTAAATGAGAGCAGGGAGATGCTCAGTGCCAAAGGGGGGCTATCTGCAACACAGTGTTTCTACCACGAGGGAGAAGGGAAGGCAGAATAAAGCTGCTTCAGGGAAAAGGGGTCAAAGGAGTATCAGTCAGGCCCTTCTGTCTGAAAGGAGTCAGGAGGCAAGGCATGGTCAGACAAAGCACAAGGAGTCAGTTATGCCCACATGCACCAAGGGGAGTAACCCAGAAAGGATACCACAGGGTTGCCTTCCCAAAAGTGGTTATCTGCTCCCACGCTGATCAGAGGTCAAACCAGCCTCTGCCTCTTCCTACACAAAGTTCCTGATACTGCAGACCTGATCCCAGAGAGTAGTTTTGGCCAGCTACTGATTACTGGCAGTGCCTGTGGTTGGATGCTGTGGCACGGTGCTAGATGCTGTTCTTGTGTGCTCAGGACAGCTCCTGGTCCCATGCAAGGAACACAGCCTGGTGTGGGAAAATCCACAGCAAAGCATCAGAACACAGGACACTGTCAAAAACTAGTTTCTCACAACTACCAGGCACTGGTGTAGCTCCAAAAAGCAGGAGTGTGAGTGGGGGGAAATGTTAAGAACAGTAACAAATGACATTTTTATATGACTTCATCATCACTGTTGTTGCATACTTTTACAAAGCATTTCCTTAGAGCCCAGAAGGCTCGAACCTACAGTGTATTTCCTTAGTGGCAGGATGAAACATCAAATTTATCACACTGGAATGGGGATTCAGACGATACACACAGACAGATCCTGTGGGCACTTGTGGGATGAGCAGTGTGCACAAGGTATAATACAGAGTGCCTGATTTGCTTTTGCTGAAGGAAAAAAAGGGCCAAAAGCATAAAACATAAAAAGAAAAAAAAAAAGGCAGTCCAGCCCTGATGCCTGCCAACTTCACTTATATTAATTTATGCTTTTGATTTGGCCAAAAAACTCAATACTAATGTTAATGAATATTCATTTATAGAAACTTCAACACATCCCATTTCAAAGAGAACAGGATGAGGTTTGGGTTTTCTCCTCTCCCCAGAGAAGGAAATTTGTGAGAAGTGATGAAATTAAAACGAACTGTTGATTCCAAGGCAAAGACTTGCCTTGCCAAATTCTTCCAATTTCTTATTTTATTCCAAATCAGAGAGCAAAGAACTAGCTATGGGTAGGAACCTGCTACACTCCAGCTGTCAGCAAAGGTCGAGTCATGTACAAAGCACTTGACACTCACCCAGAGGACAACCAGGGTCTCCCCCAGGCCAGACATGCCCCGAGTAACTGCAAGTCACACAACCCGTTGAGGACCAAGACAAGAGGAGCCATCACCCAGAAAGCCACTGCAACACCCAGGCTCAGCCTTGGCCACCAGGCACTGCTGCCTGTTGATAGTGGAGACATGTATAAATGCAGCACTTCGGTAACATAAAGCTGTGCTTTTAGAAGGAGGCTGTTCCCCTCCAGATCAAATATTTTGGCTGAAGGATGTTTTCTGAATATGGAGAAAACCTTGAGGAGCTTACAACCCTTGTAACACTGCCTCCAATAACGCCGTTAACCACCAGGTTTGCTCAGGAAGGTGCCACACCCACCAGGCAGCCGCTCTTCATCCACGGAAACTTGCCCCGTGCCGCACTGTGCCAGCTTTCTAGGGAAAGCTTCACGAACCCAAGCAATCTTTGAGCTCACCCCACTTCCTCACTCATCTCTGCCCCAGGTGCCACAGCAGCCGTGACCCCATCACCCACTGATCCAGCCACCCAACAGGAATACAGGCAGCAACCCGGAGACCAGCACAGGTGCTGGGGAAAACCTCTGCCGTATTAGCAAGCTAGGGGTGTGACTTCCCTCAAAACACCTCTCCTCGCCAGCTCTTTATCCCAGTTCGTACATCCCCAGATCCTGCGTATCTAGGGAAATCACATACTGTATCAAAGAACCCAGGTCCTTTCTTTCTGGCATGGAAAGCACGCTCTTTTGTAGCTCTGCTTGGGTCTAAAAGCATCTAGCGGGAGACAGGCACCGATAGGAAAAGGATGGTTATGATTAACTCTCTGACTCCTGATCCCCACCGTGCCTGATGTATTAATAGCGCGCAGAGGTGTTGGTGCTGGCATCATGGCGCTCTTTGAATTTCCACGCTTCCCCCCACCCCCACGCTCCCCCACCTCCCATTTCTGCGCACCCCCAGCCTCCTCCCGGCCCGCCGCCCCCTGCCCCGCCGGGGGGCTGCGCTGCCCCTGCCCGCTGCGGGGGGCGGCGGCAGGGGCACGTTGTGCTGCGGTGGTCCCCTCCCTCTTTTGTTCTGCCTCGCCCGGCGGCCGAGCCTCCCCGGGCCCGGCTCCTCGAGAGGGCGGCACCCCCGGCCCCGGCAGCGCCGGGACGAGCCCCCCGGCGGCCCTGCCCTCCCCGCCCCGGGCTGCAGAGAGCACACAGCGCTGAGCCCCGGCTGTGCAGTGGGCAAGGGAGGGGAGGGAAAATACAATTAAAAAATAAAATAAAAATGTAATTAAAAAAAAACTAAAATAAAATCACTCCGCGCCCAGAGCTCCAGCAGCAGGAGGAAGGGCGCCGGCGCCCGCAGCCCCCGCCCGGGGCAGCCCCGGCCCCGCAGCCCGGGATCTGCCCGCCGCCCCGGGCACTGCGCGGCCGCGGCGCTCCCGCCGCACGCCCTTCCCCGCCCCGCTAACAAAGGAGCGCCGGGGCCGCTTACCGTGATGTGCGGGATGCTCTTCTTGCCCTGGTACGACATGTCGGCTCTCGCTAACGCCGGGCGCACGCAACGAACCCGAAGAGCGTGCCGAGCCCAACCGAACAACGCCGACGGTGCTGAGAGGAATAATAATGCGGAGCCCGGTCGGGTGATGGGGCGGGGCAGGGGCGACCCAGCAGAGCGGTGGAATGGGGGCGAAGTTCCGTCGCCCAGAGGAAGGGGAGCCCGGCAAACCCGGCACCTTTTTTTTTTTCCGGCTGCAATCAAACAGGGACGAGGCTCCCGGGGGGGTCGGCGAGCGCTGCCTCTGCCGGCGGCAGCAGCGCCCTCCCGGCTGCAGGTCGGAGCAGGATTCGCTCAGCGCAACCCAGGAAGCGTTTCCTTCCCTCCTGTCCCCCCACCCCTCCGCCTGGCCCCCCTTCACAGCCCATCAATCCAGCCTCCCTCCCTCCCGCACCGGCGCTGGGAAACGCCGCCCCGCCAGCTCCGCCACCGCCCCGCTCGCACGCTGAGGTCACCGGCGGGTCCCACGCGTGGGCTGCCGCAGGATGGGGACAGCGGCGGGGAACCCCCGGCGGTGGGTCACCCCCGGCGGTGGGTCCTGCTGCGCAGCACATGGCAATGGCACTGCCCGCGCTGTCCCCACAGCACTGAGCCTGATGGCGCTGCCCTGCGCTGTTCCCATGGCACTGACGCTGATGGCACAGCCTTGTTCTGTCCCCTGGCATTGCCTCTAATAACCCTGCCTGCTCTGTCCCTGATGGCACTGCCTGTTCTGTCCTCACCAATGGTTCTGACCCCAGGAGCGCTGTCCTGCTCTGCCCTCCTTGTCACTGGCCCAGTGTCACACACTCTGCTCTGTTCTGTGCTCAGGGAGGCCATGGGTGATGGCACAACCAGGCCAGGCCAGGTGGATGCTATGTCAGCAGCTGAGGGAAAGGTTAAGTGTCTAGTTGAAACCCTTCTGTCTTTTTGTCTCACAGAGTGCCTCCCTCCACCCATGGTGCTTGATTAAGGCTCTGTGAACAACTGCAGGAAGGGTAAAAGGCACTGCAAAGCTGCACCCAAGTTAATCCCTCCAACAACGCACTCTGGGACTCTTAGCACAGCCACCCCCGTGACATACACATACAAGGCATTTACCACCTAGGCCACATCCCTGACACATCTTCCCCAGTATCACCACTTGAAGCTTGTAAAAAGCTCTGGACACCATGGCACAGGGGTCACATATGTCTGCTGCTTACACTGCACCTTCTGAAGCCAGCGGCCAAATCTTGCCTGCTTTACCCCTCAGCTCCTTCTCACTCCACTTTGGTCAACTTTGCCAGTATAGTGGGATCCAGAGACTTAGTATGCATTTGTGCTCACTACCCTGAGTCCCAGAATGAACTAGGAAGCAGGAAAGATGGGGAGGCAGCACCAGGGATGTGCTAAGATGGGGTGTGCTGTGCCCTCCCACTGCCCCAGGGTCCTGATGGAAAAAATGGGAGTTCAGGTGAGCAGGAAAAGAGAAGACTGCACTGCAGCTGGCAGCCTCTGAGGGCAACCCTGAGGTCGCTGCAGAGAAAGCAGCAGCATCCCAGGCACAGTGACCCACCAAGCCCTGCCTGCTCGCTCCAGTGTCCCACTGCAGCAGGCACTCACTGGGCTGCACGGCAGGTCATGTGGCACCTGCACCCAAGCCCCAGACCAGAGCAAACCAGCACCCCATTCACGCTCAAATTGAAGAGGGGAGAAAAGAGTGGAAAACTCTCAGTTTAGCCTGTGGAAAGAGCAGAGCGTGGACAAGCCATAGAGGCTCCAGGCTGGGTACTATGGGAAAGGGTGCATCCATGCAGAGACATCACTGCAAGGCCTCATTTCTTTCTAAGGGGAAATCAATGACAATCCCGGTTCCCAGGAGAGGCAGCCTCCGGGGTCTGCCTCCAGCCGGCGTGCCTCTGACAGGGCTAAGATGGAGAAGCACAGCTGTGAGGGGCTGGCCAGCCCCACCGGCTCACTTTTCCCTTGAGTCTACAATATGAGTCCAGATTGCAGCTCCAGAGGTGCGGAAGCCAGGGCAGAGGTTTCGGCCGATCCTCCGGCCTTCCGCGCTCCCTACCGGGGAGACAATGCAGGCGCACGGGGAGCCGGGGGGAGCAGGGGCAGAGTCGGGGGGGGGGGGGGGGCGGGGCGGATCCTGGGGCTGTGCCTGGGACAGGGCTCCGCGGAGTTTCCCCGGCGAGCCTGGGAGTGCAGCGGGCTCGGCTTTGTTCCGGGGGGCGGAGGGGAGGTGCCGAGGGACCCGAGCTGCCCTCCCGCCCCCCGGCACGGGCAGGAAGGGAAACGGAGAAAACTCATCGCCATCACTTACAAAGGAAAACGATTTCTCGGCTCCCTCCCGCTACCGCTGAGCTCAGCCAAGTGAGGTAGTTTAGGAGCCAGCCGGGCTCTTCCCGGAGCATCAGCGTGCCGGGGAGGAGAGGGCCGCGCCTCCCCGACCTGCCGTGCCGAAACTCCCCCGCGAGGGTGGCCCCCGTCCCCCTGCGCCGGCGAGCGGGGCTCTGCGGCACGGCACGGCTCGGCTCGTCCCGGCGTAGCACAGCAAGCTCGGCTCAGCTCGGCTCGTCCCGGCTTAGCTGGTACAGCAAGCTCGGCTCGGCTCAGCTCGCCTTGGCTCGGTACAGCACAGCAAGCTCGGTTCGGCTCGGCTGACCCGGCGAGCGGGGGCGGCGGCTCCCTCCCCCCCTGCCCGGGCCCCGCTCACCTGTCCATTGTCCTGCCCCTGCAGCAGCTCCTTCCCCATGGGGTATTTGATCTCCACGCCCGGGGTCTTGTCGTCCCGGTCTCCCGGGGAGCTGATGACGGAGCCGGAGATCTCGCTGATGTCGCTGGCGGTCTCGCTGTAGTTGTCCCCTCCGTCCAGCATGTCGTGCCGGCTGCCGCTCCGCGGGGTCCGGGACCCCTTCTTCCCCACGCTGTAGGCGTCGAAGTCGATGGTTTTGTTCTCGTAGGCCCCCTCCACGGAGGCGAACATCCCCCCGTATTTCTGTCGCGGTGTCTGGGCTGTCGTGCCCGGCCTAGCTAGATACACAGGCAGGTCATCTTCTTTATTCCAGTTCCTCTTTCTCTCGGCCATTCTCGCTGTCCGGATCTCTCTCTCTCTCTCTGTCTCCCTGCCTCCCACTTCTCTGCACCTTCCACTACCGGGATAGGCTGTTAGTGACCATAAAAATGAATGGATGGATGCAGCAGTGGCGAAGCTGGGTTGGCTGGTGGGATCTTTCCCTTAGGGAGATGCAAACGTTAACCTCCCTCCCCCCTCCCACCCCCTGGAAAAAAAAAAAGGGAAAAAAAAAGAGAAAAATTAGAGAGAAAGAAAGAGAGAGAAATAAATCCGAGCGGAATTTAAAAATAGCCGTGTTAGTAAAGAGCACGTGAAAATAAAGTACAAAGAGCGGAGCGGAGAGGGTGGCAGAGGCAGGTGATTGGAAAGCCCCTGACGAATGGGAAGAGCAGCAGCGATTCCCCGAGCAGGGACCGCAGTGCACAGCTCCCCCGGTATAGAATGATCCGGGGGGCGGGAGGCAGGGGGAGGAGGCAGAGAGGGCGCCCGCCGCATGCACACACGGCCGGTGCCAATGGGGTCCCGTCCTGCGGGCGGGCGGGCGCCGGTAACCTGCTGATGGCGTGGCTTCTGGCGAGAGAAAAAAAAAAAAAAAAAAGGAGGAAAAAAAAGAGAAAAGCTACAAAAGCTACAAATCTTCCCCAGTCCCCCCGAGCGAGCCGGAGGGAGTTTCTCCCACTTTGCACACTGACACTGCCCCCGCCTCCCTCCGCGGGAGAGGCTGCGGCGCTGCCCGGGCGGGGCGGGGGGGCGCGGCCGCGGCAGCCCCCGGTGCGGCCGGGGGGCGGGCCTGCTTCGGTCGGCGGCCGAAGGGGGAGCGGCGGGGAGAGGAGAGAGCGGTGGCCGGGGTCGGGGAGGAAGCACTACCAGCCCCAGGCCCCCGGGCAGTAGGGCTGGCGCTGTCCCTGCCGCAGCAGCTGCTGCCCGCAGGGGTGGTGGCGGCTCTGCTCCGCCCCGCCGCCCCCGGCTGCCGCTCCCCCGCTGCGGCGGCGTGGGTTGGGCGCGCAGGCAGCGGGCAGCGGGCAGCAGGGCGGAGGCAGCTGGGTGCGGGCAGCAGGGTGGAGGGTGCAGGGTGCAGGCAGCGGGCAGGGCGGCGGGTGCCTGCCCTGACACGGAAGTGATCGCGCCGAGCGCTGCCTGAGCCGCCGGCCCCGCCGTCGGGCACGGGGCGCCGGGGGGCGGTGGCTCCGCGGGCCTGAGTGTGCGGCCCGCGGACCCAGAGCAGCCGGCGCACCGCCCCGCCGAGCCCCGAGGGGCAACGGGTGTCCTGTGGGGCAGGGGGTGTCCTGTGGGGCAGGAGGTGTCCGCCGAGCCCCGCGGAGGGCGGGGAGGCGGCCGTGGCTCCGCGACCCCCCCTCGGCGCGGCGGGAGCGTGGCGCGCCCCCGGAGCTGTCCCTTCAGCACCCCGGGCGGCTCCCCGGGCCGGCTGCCCTCGCCGGCTCCTGCCTGGCTTTGGCCTCGGCAAAGAGAGGCAGGCCAGGGGCAGGCTTTCCTTTCGCTGTGAGAGATGCGAGTTCCCAAAAACTAGGAGGGTTTTTTTTAAAGCAGGAGAGGTGGAGAGTGTGTAGCCCTCAGCTCTCTGCACAGCCCACTTCAGAAAGTCCGTCTTTACACACCTACCTGTCTAACAGTGCCCAAGGAGATCATCGACTGAAATCACAAGTCCTTGGACACTCCTCTCCTGCACATGCAGCCAATCTCAGGCAATTGTCACAGCCTTAGACTACCCCAGGAGTTACATAAGGGACATTTTCTGTTGCTCTGAAATAATATATTGGAAGGAACTGTTCTGAGATTAATTACGTGACTAAGCAAATTTGAAGCTTAGTGGATCAATCACAAGGCCTATTTACTGCTCATGTACAACATGCTTATGCTGTTTGAATACAAGCCCAGCCACACAGGACTGTTGTCTGTGTACCTGGTGGTCCTAGCACGATAAAATTTGCAAGCTACAAATCAGGAAAAGTGGAAGGTTAAAGACAGAGGTCTCTGGGATTTCATCAGAAGTGAGTCCACATAACCATCTTTCTCATTAACAATTACCCATGGACCCAGACCATGTGAAAAAGCAGTAACGTGAGATAACTGAGCATTGAAAAAATGCACCAAAGGAAAACATCTTTCTTTTCTGCATTTGTTATAAGCAGAGATACATGCTGTCTTGAATGCCCTGTGTGTGCATTTAACACTATGGGTGTTGTTCACATGAGGGGAGTTAGGAAATCAGTAAAAATTTCACTTATTATTGGTTATTAACACACTGATTTTAATCATGACTGACATTTCTGAGCATATATGGCCCAAGATTCCACAGCTCACTTAATAAACCATACTTCCACATTAACACATTAATATCATATGGAGGTTTCACTGGTGTGTAAAAAAATAAGTGTAGCTTGTAGGATATTGCATTGTTACTTCCTTAAAGTCTTCTCTTATATGTGGGCAAATATTGATTTATTTTTTTTTTGTTCCTGATGGTAATGTTGAGATTTATTGATCATTTTGGAAAAAAAAGAAAGTCAATTTGTTCCTCCACAGTACATCAACCCTGACAGTTAGTGAAATATTCAGGTGGCACATGTGTGACCTGCCTGTCTTCACAAATATTGGAAAAATTATTTATTTTATGAGTTATTTCTTTGCAATCAAGAGATTACTTTGAACCTCCAGAATGAAAACTTCTGATGGTCCCATACTAGGTCCCGTATGTTGCACATAGTACATGTGTCTGCTAAATAAAGAGCATCTGTTATTTAACATCCATAAAGCTAAGTAAGATGGACTCTGTTTACACTTGGGATCTATTTAGATAACATTGTTCAGGTTTCTAAAGCTGCTCAAGTTTTTCTGAATAAAAAAGAATAATGCTATTTTTGCAGTATTAAGTTAGGACATTCATGTTAATGCTGATACATAAGGAGACCACAAGACTCAGAGAGTATGTCAAATCAATGCTTAAGGAAACAGCATTAAAGTTTCTAGTTACAAGGAAGCATAAAATCGTACCAGCGTCTTTCTTTACTTTTAAACAGTTGTTTTGTTTTGTTTGGCGGTTTTGTTTGGGTTTTTTTTCATACTGTAGCCCTTAGTTTATTAAAAACTAAGTGTTCTAAGACACCGGATACATACTGTCCTTAAGTTCAGTAAAATTGCAGTTTTAGGTACTATGGAAGCAGACCCAGTTACAACCTGATATCCTGTCACCCTGTGAGTTTGCCTAAAAAAATGTATGCAGCTTTGGAGGAATATATTGCTTTGGTATATTCTCTTGCAGACAGTGCATCCCATCCTCTCTTGACCTTGCTTGATGAAAAGAGAACTGAACTTGATTGAAAGTGCACCCTCTTCCTAAAGGACCTTTATCCAAATAGCCTAGATGAGAGAGAGCAAAAAAGCTAGAGATATGCTTGCTTCACACAACAAAAGCTCTCACATACTGGCTTGGCTTTAGTTGTATCTGGAGCTCTTCTTGCAACAGCGTGAACATCACGAGCTAGAACAGGACTTGCCCAGTGCGGGGGCTCAGAGAATATGCAATGTACATTTTGCCCCTATTTTTGCTATTCTGCATTTTGCAACAGAATCAATGGACAAAAAAGCCATGAACAGTTCAAAGGGAGTGAGTGTGACAGAGACAAAAGTTTTCTTTCTCCCAGAAGAGTGACTTGAGCCGCCAAGTCACTGAATCAGTCTCCCTCTCTCCTCTGCGTGACTGGTGTATCTCTGCCAGCAGTGTCACCCTCCCTCACAAAACCCTGTCCCATGGATTGGTGATTTGGATTGTCTCCTGGCATGTAGGAACTGTGGATACAAAACACTACAAGCTGGGGAAGGCTCTGGTTACCCACTTTCTGAGCAGTGGTCCAGTTTATAGTATTCTGCTAATTCATGTTCATTCCATTAAATCAGCTAAAGTTGAATGGCAGCTCATCCACCAAGTGGAGCAAGACCCCAGGTGTTGCAGTTTTCTTACTTTGTTAGAAGACCAGCTGACCCCTTTCTCAAAACTGAGAATTCCTGGGTTGCTATCCATGGATACAGTTGTATTTACAGCTGTGTCTCAGAAGTTCTTGTCACCATTTTAAAATAATAAAATAATGAAGTTTTTAATTTAAAATATGCATACATTTAATATACAAAATTGTACAAATTGTACATTTGACTAACATAGAAAAATACATCTTGTTAACAAGATAAAATGTCAACGTATCTTACATAATTTAAGTGAGAGTTACAAATCTGTGATAATCATCAAGTAGACTTTGTGACTTCATTACAATTCTGTACTGTCCCTACTTACAATGAAAATGAATACATATGTACAGTTGATATTAATGACAAATGTCTTAGAGTGGAAAACTTTGCTGAAAAGTTACCCAGAAGGTTTTAATGGAACAGTTAAAATATGAGTGGCCTCTCTCATACTATTGAAGCTTCTCACTTAGCTGAAATTAATTTGACACCCAGTTACAGAGTGGTCATGGGTCAGAGTTTAAACTTTTTTGCATTTATTTACAAATATCCCTCCCTCCCCAGTCTAGCTGGTACACCTGCTTAATAAGTATAACACCATAAACCCCAGCCTTTTTGTGCATTCTTTGGTACCTCGTCATATGAATTTGTGGCCCTAAAAACTGATCTTCATGACTTCTGGTTACCACCCCTCTGTTGGCTTTGCAGAGTTAAATAGTTGTACAGCACTAGAGCTCAAAAGCCAAGAACTCCGTACATTATTCATCCCAAATTACTCCTTAATACCTCAGGAGGTGGGGAAATATGTTTGTTTCAGTCAAAAAATATGTGCAGTAAGTCTTCACTTCTTATTTGATTTACACTGTTTCCTTTTCCAAGTTCCAAACAAAAGCCAGAAGTGTAATTTATAAATAAGCTATAAAAATCTGTTCCATGCTGGGCCTTGTCTCGCATACTGCGAGCTATGTAATGATTTTCTTTAAACTATTTACATATTCTTTAAAACTTGCTTGTCATCCCAGGGAGCAAAACAGAAGACCACCACCAGTCTGATTTTCAGGCCTTCATTTTTTTTTAGTTCTTCTTTTTTTTTTTTTTTTAGCAAATTGCTCTTAATTCCTAGAAGATAAAATTCACTCGTGAGCTAAAAGCTTATTCAATTTTTCCTAAGAGCTGCTTAGGACCATCAGGGAGTACATGAATTGCCTTACGCGAGCTTTTTTGGCACAGGAGCGGTTTTCATCTGTTAGCTACATTTTCCCTCTTTTTCCAAAAGACCAAGGTTGAGAGAGTAGAGAAATGTAGTTGTTTGGCATCGGTTAGTGCACACTGCACAGTAACCTCTCACACTGGAATTTACATTTGAATATTCATATGCCCATAGCAAATAGTCTATGTTACACAGAGAAACAACAGTGAACAGAGATTTATACCATAGATCCAAACAACTCCAAATCAAGGCAGGTCTCCGCAACTACTAATCTCTCTTTTCTTCCCTTATGTGCATAAACAATGTTAAAGAGAGCATGATGCCCATGTATCTATCACATGTGAGAATTTCTTAAGACAAGTAGAAGCAAGCATGAAATATTGGTCCCAGGGAAGCCAGTGGAAACTTGCCAGTCACTTCAGTGGTACAAGCATTTCATCTAGTATGTTTAAACTTTCTCCTTTTTTTTTTCTTTTTTTTTCCTGGCTTTTACTGCAACTTGCAACTTTCCTAGTATTCATGGATCTCAACAGTAGAATTTAAGTTAGCTATATTTTTAATTCACATCCTGTATAAGAAACAGTATGCTCTCTTTCCTAACATTTGTACGGGGGCAAAAAGTCCTGTCCATAATCCCATGGCTACTGATTTCTAATGTAAATATATTTGGAGCCAAAGGCACAATATATTTTGAAGCAATTCTGCTAAAGCAGGAAAAAGGTTTGAACAAGTTTCTGTAATCCTAAGGTCTCTTCCCCCTTTGCCTCCTTAAGGCACTAAAGGATTTCCAAAGGATTAGTGGCAAACCCAGCATGCACATGTCCCTCCCTCCACCCCACAACAACAGTAAATTCAAATACTAAAAACCTTCATCTGCATGTGAGAAATACAGGCAGATTTATTAAACATAAATCAGACTTTCTGCTATTCAAAAGGCCACAAGGACAAACATCAGCCATGCCTTAGCAGGAGGTTTATCCTAGGAACTCTGCCATGTATATGAAATATTTCCCAGCAACTGTATTATTCTGAATGTAACATGATTATCATGCCGGAAGCAATCATTTTACTTTCAGCATTTGCCATCCACAAAGGTGTGAAGAGCAGAATTTGGGATTTAAAGGTTGTGTAAGGAGCAACCTGTAAGCTATATTTTTGATATCCTCCAATGGTCTATACAGTACAGTATACATAAATAAGTGAACTGCCAAAGAAATAATATTTTCCGTGTAACACTGCCCATTTTGTCTATTTAAGGTGACAGAAGAAGATCATATTTACTTGCAAAGAACTTTGCAGCATCTTAATTTTGACTACAGAATTTGGTCAAAGCAGTATTGTGCATATAAAGCAATCAGAACAAAGTGCCCAATTTTGCATTCTGTAAAAGTTTAACACAAAATGACTACATGTAAAGCATATCCTGGCACCTTTACCATAGATAGCATATTAAACAAGTTAACTTCGCTTAGTGAAAGAAAGTCAGACTCTATAACAAGTAGACAACACTTTTCACCGTAAGGCAACTAGAAAATAATAGCTAGGCTCTCCATCTTAGCTAGCAATCTCACATTGAAAGTTTACTGCTTTCTTACAGTGATTTGAGGCAAAGTTGGGATTTTAATTCCCAACCCTCAGCCACATGAATTGCACCCACTAGTCTATCAATTTAATTAATAAACAGACTTTTTCAATATCAGTGAGACAATTTTCGTATTAGGAGGTGGTAGAATTTCAAGGACATCAATGTGGTACAAACCGCAAAGAATAAAGTGTGTTCTACATTCCTTATACCAATTGTTCTAAAATGAAACCAAAAGGCAGAAAGCCTAAGATGTTACAAAATGGACAGCTTCTTCATCAACATTTATAATTTATGGTGGGAGATTATGCATAAATACTAGGAAAGAGGCATGATATTTTAGTTCAACACTTAATTCAGAAGGAAAAAGTAGGGTTTAATTGCCTGAGTGTTGTAAAAATGATGTATGTTTTCAGGTGGATAGTATGCAAACGGATAGAAATCTACACATATGTCATTGCTTTATTTTAGGAACTTGTAGTTAAGCTTCAGGTGTTACCATGACACCGTGTTATCTTGTTACTAATCGTAATCTAGAAATGCAAATTACATTAATCTGATTTGGGATTCCACAGTTTATTATTCTTCTGCTTCCTTTTGAAGTATATCTGTAATTGCTGGGCAACTAAGCATTGCGAAGACAGCACATCCTAGCAGTTAGCTCAACATTAAAAAAAATAAAAATGAAAATGCAAGTCATAAAACAGTTATCAAAACTGAAAGTGCATCACAACATAAGAGGCAGTTTGAGAGCAGTACCCACGGCTGCTGCCGTTCAGGTCAGCACGAGTATTGCCACTGACTTAACAGTGCTGAGTGCCTTTAGTTACAGAATGGATGGATGTACACATACAACCCCTTATCCACAAGTCTTGTGCCTGTATCCGCATCTCCCTGCCTTCAAAAATGACACTAGGAGATGAATAGTAGGGGATATGGGTGAGTAATCTGTAGTGTGCAGCGTGATTGCAAAATGTGTTTGCACCATGTGTGCTATTACCAGCCAGTGTGCATAAACTCACCTATTTCAGGAAAAGCATGTATGCCTGCAAATGCCTTTTCTGAAAGTTAAATTCAGTGTGGCCTATTCATGCGGTTGAAATACTCGAAGTATTAGGACACAGCACTTTGATGTTCCAAGTGCCTCTCAGCGCACGTGAAGTACATTCCCAATTCCTACTTACCCTTGTAAAAATGCCATTCTGTCTCATTTGCTAAACAGTTTGTACTCTCAAGTATTGTGTCCTCAGAAATACTAAACATCCCAATTCAGATCAAAGGCTCTTTCAGAAATTCTCAAAGCCACACGAGGCTGAAGATACTACATGCCCATGCAGGCAGACCCATGAACACAGAGATTGTGCTTAACTTGCTAATTGCTTTAAAATGCAAATGCTGAGATCCCAAGGAAACAAAACGACACTCAGTCTCAAACCACACATTGGTTGGGCCACATGACCAGCTTCCACTACATGAGGTGGCTAAAACGTCGCAGATGGTAATTCAGGGCAACTTCTCATTTTTTCACATAACATAGCAGCTGCAGTCACCACCAGGGCAAAGCACATTTCATCAGTCCTTGGGAGCTCTACTGCTTCTTCTGTGTGACTGATACATTCTTTCCTGGACAAGAGGAAGGAGGGAAAAGGAAAAAAATGAAGGGAAAAAAAGACAAAAGCAGAAGATAAGTATCTGGATTTTCACAATTTAAGGATTTGTTTGTTATTCATTCAAGGTCAAAATGAAGCATTTGGGAAGCACTGTGCCAAGGTGCTTCTATACAAACATAGCATATTGGCAGCACATTTTAGAAACTGAACTGTCCAAAACCTATTGAGACATTCTCCCATGATTTACTAAGATGAAAAGTACATTCCATACTTTTCCCTTTTGCTACTCCTTCTCGTACACAAGACAAACATCCATTTGTCAATATGGAAATAAACACTCCCTGCCATCTTCCCAACACTATTTCCTAACCCCCTTGTCAGGGATCTACAGAAGTAGTCTCTTGGATAAAGATCAATTCAGGAATGAAAGCCATCATAAATCCAATCTTCCAAGTAAGTCCTATTTCTGACTTTTCTCAGAGAAATATATATCATTTGAATCCTTCCTCAGATATTAGGTTTCAAAGCCTGCAAAATATTATGTTAGGCTGTCATTATTACTGTTAGGTATCACCAGTGATGCACTGCGTGCATAAACTCTGGCTGAAACTTGATGTCTACTGGAGAAACATACCTCTTAGTACATCAGGAGTGTGGGAAATGGTAATAACATACAGAATTTAGAAAAATTATATTGTAATTATTATTATAATAACCAACTGGTCATAGTAATTAACTGTCATTACTAAAACATGTCCCATTCAGCAACATGCCCCTCAAAACAGAAAAATTAAAACTGCGAAAGAAGAGAAACTTTATGGCTTGTACTTTAGGATGGAAAGGTTTTTCCAAGCATGAAGAACAGAAATGAAAAGAAGTCCTGCAGAGCGGGGCAAAGTAATAAAGGGGAGGTCCTTATTTTTGGAGAAGCAGCTAGATGGGCTACTGTATGACACAAAACCAGTGAGATATGCAAAAGTCAGTCACTGAGCAAGGAGAGTGCCAGCTGGGCAGGAGCACATCAAGGAGTCCTAGTGATGAGAGGCATTTAGAGCCCTTACATATCTCCTAGTTCAAATCTCTGTCTTGGATCAGAAGGTGGAAAATGTTCAGACTTGCTTCTGAACAACACCAGAAGCTTTCTGCAACCTTCATAAGACATTATACATTATTTCTGCCTCTGCTGTAGGTGGATCAAAACAAAACTGGTTTTGCAATTTCTTCTCTTTCCATTTTTAAATAAAGCTCCAGGATGTACTGCAAACAAGAAAGTCCATGGCAGTTCACTCTTATCTCCAGGTAGAGAAAGGGAACACTACTAGAGCCTCCATAGATCATCTTCTTTTTAATTAATGTCTTTGTAGTCCAAGTGCAATCAAAACAACAACCAACAGAACACACTTTCAGGCTTTGCTATCCACATCTTCTAAGGATTTTTCAGGGCATCAGGTACTTCTCCATTCGTAATTAATATTACAAAAAGAAATATGTAACAGCAGAGCTGGTTTTGTATTTTGGGATGGTCTGAAATACATTCCTGTCTTTCCTTCTAGTCATACATGAAGTCTGTTGTCTGTGATCACATCATTGTACATAGGCACTGGAGAAGATCAGAAGGGTGAGTCTCTGCGTCCTCCTAAAATGTAGCCTTATTTTGGAAGACAGAGAGGTTGCAATTTTAGTTCTTCAATTGCTTACACAGAAGATACTCATTGTTTTCAGTTGTCTGTTTACTGACCTGTTCAAATGCCAGAATGTCCCTAAAGTATCAGGTGCAAAAACTGATGTGGCCAGAATAATAGAAATCTGATTCAAATTGCATTAATTCAATGATCTTATGGGGTTTTTTGCACTTTAGTGATCACATTTTTTATTAATCACTAATTTAAATTTAAACTAAGTTCTCTAATTTTCCAAAATTTGGGACAAAGAATATGTGCCAAACACGCACTGCTAGAATAAGAAACATTTACAAATGTAAAAGTCAAAATTTGCATAATATTTCCTTCAATTTTCATTGGTTTTTTCTTGAAATGTTAGTTGACAATTATATTTCCTTTCTTGTTTCGTCAGACTCTTCACTTCCACATTCTTTTCATCCTCTTTGTCTGTCCTTGCTCCTTCCTGTGAGATATTATTCATCCCTCCTTTTATTCTCCACCTGAAGTCTTTATGAAACCTTGTGCTCCTTGCAGTCTTATTTCCCTGACATATTTGTCCTCCACCCTTGCCTTATTCTTTTTCTTCATAACACATAACATTATCTATCTAAGCAGTATGGCAACATAAACATAAACCACTAATGAATTGTTTTGTAATTACTCTGGTCAGAGAGGAAGACTGTGTTGTGAAATGCTTGAAGAAAATAAGAAAGATCTTCGTGATGTCACTTTACAAAAGAAAAATATCAACCAAGCATTTCCAGGGCTTAAACACAAAGCTGCAGTTTCCAACTATGTATCTCAGTGATTAAAAACCAGCTGAGTCTTTATCAATAATGGACCTAAAAATTTCAACATGGGTATTTCTGATGCTCAGAAATTTGTTGTCCTCCTATTCTTTGGTAGGGCTAAAGCACATGGTTGAGCAATGATGCAGAGGCTGGGCTTGTGCTCCTTCACATCACAAGCAAAATCAATTTCAGTCACCAATACAAAGAACTGCTAATGTAGAAGGTCATTAAATAAAACTGACTTGTCTGTGACATTGGAACCTTAAAGGAAACCTTGTACATAAAAGTGATGACTATGCACTGCTCTCTAAGCCAGGACCGAATCATTTCCAGCATAACAAAGATCAGTGATCCATATTCATGCACTCACTTGATGTTCTCCAACCTTTTACCACCCCTCTGAGCCACCAGCATTTATCTTTTCTAGCTGCTCTCAGTCCTTCACCTCTGTACTTGTTCATCCTGTGCTAAGTATCAGGAAACTTAAGATGAGAGGAAAGAATCTCAGATCAACCTACTCAGAGCAGAGTCAGTTTCAATGTTAGACCAGTTTGCTCCGAATTTACTTAGCCAAATCTTGAAAACCTTCTTGGAGAATGCACAGTTTCCCACTGCTGGGCTGTTCTCATGAGGTAAATACTTTTCCTATATCCAGACTGAACTTCTCTTGTTTCATCTTATGCCCACTGTGTCTCACCCTCTCACCATGCCCCACTGTGAGGAGCCTGGCTCCATCTTCTCTATGATTCTATGATTCTCAATTGCTTCCTCACAGATTCAGAAAGGCTGCTGTGAGGTCCCCCCAAAGCTGACTCTTCTCCAGGGTGAACCAGCATAGATGCCTTGGCCTCTCCTCACAGGGCAAGGCATCTACTCTCTCAAGTATCTAAACTACCACTTTTAACGAAGCTCAGCTTGTTCAGAGATAGATGATACAAGGAATACAAAGTTAAAAATAGTACTGACTGCTCTGCATAAGCTCATCCACCTCAGCTCATCCTAGTGGAACAGAACTAGTGCTGACCACGCACCTCGTCCTAAAGACAGCTGTCCTGTTTGACTCCTCGACTCCAGTTAATTCCCTGGAGAGCAGGAGTCTGTGCCTACTGCTAGGGTCCATGGTCTTCATCCCTTCCAAAGCATAGGAAGCCATCTTCCTCCCCTTAAGAACAGCAGTAAAAGGTTTTCAAAAACTTTCAGAGTGTGCACCAAAGTTGGAAAGGAATGAGCCAATATAGAGACTTTTAAGACAAACAATATTGGGGTTGGAAGGACAAAAACTAAGAACTGCAGGACAGTACACACATTCCCAGAATTTCTATGGGATCTTCAGAGAGTGCCTGTGCTCATTTTTAGAATCATTTAGATTGGAAAAGACTTTTCAAGTCATTGAGTCCAACTGGAATGAATGCACACACAGGATTATTTGAAAGAAGATATGAAATATGGTGGTACCACTGTAAAACCATATTTAAATAATGTCTGATATCTGGGATGAGTTTAGGTGGTGGACCATGATGTACTACCAACTGATCCAGTCTGACAGCAGAATAATATCAGTCGATGCCTACTGGAAACATTTCCTCAGTATGTAACACAGCATTAAAGATCAGAAGTCACCAGTACACAGTGGCTGCTCAGCGCCTCAGCTCTAATGTGCAGGACTAGAAACACCATATTTCCATTGGTTTGTATCACTAGAGGTATTTAAAATAAAGAAATTGAAAAATTTCAGGGATGAATAAAATTTCTTTATATCTAGCAAAGAAATACATCTTTTTGCTATTGTGAACAAATATTTGAAGAAGATACTATGCAACACCAGTTGTCGCTGTAAAATACAAAGGAAGTACTCTGCTGTGTCTCTGCCCTTATCAAGGGTAACAGATTATCATTTCTTTAGTACCACTGAAGCACCACTGGTTTCTATCACTATTCTAGAGCTACAGTAGCACAAATGAGTGAAAATGCCAGGCATGAGGGCTTGTGCTGTTCTTTAATATTTTTCAATGAAATTACAGGTATTTTACTTGGTCTAACCTATATAATCATGAGCATCCAGTCATTTTATCATTTCTATTAATTACAAAAAATCAATGTGTCTGTGGCACACACACACTTTAATAGAAAAATATCTACCATAAATTGTTTAATGTGTGCTTTAAAGTGCCTTATTTTAAAATATAAACATCTTAATTTAGAAAACTTTTTATTACCGGGGAATAGAAAAACTGGCAAAAAAGCAAGTGATTACAAAAAAGGAAATGTTGCAAAGCTGAATTGTGCCACAATACACATGAGATCCCTCTGCTGTTTGGTAAAGAAATGCTATATAATTTAGACCATACCGATCTTTGCAAAAACATTTGATTCCTGTGTTTATGGAAAAAAAAGAAAATCAAATAGTATTCAATGTAGTCTTCTCATTCACAAATTGCTGCTTCTAAAATTCATTTCTCTTTGATGGATTCATATTACAGCTCAAGAGGTGTGAATCTCATTAAACTCTGAATAAAGACATATCGATCCCATTTATAACCAAAGGCCAACAGAGCTTGCCTATAACTCAGAGGAAAAGAATTGCATCCAAGGGAAAAAACCCCAACAACCAACTAACCAACCACAAGCACTGAAAGCCACAAATAAATTATATTCTTTTAGAATGTTAGAAAATGAAAGTATGTATTTTTACATTTTTGTCGTTCATACATGTATTCAATACTAAACTGTGTTACATTTATAGATCTGTTTCAATATCATTGCTCTGGCTTTATGCCAGTTTCTTTCTTATGAAACTAATCTTGTAAGTAATGGTGTAACTCCGGAAAAATTAATTCACGAATGAGAAACGAGGCTTGTCTTACTCAAACTCTATACAATATACATTATTTTCAGTAACAGTAGAATACAGTCAATGTACAACATACAAGCAGTGCTGCTATTTAATGTTACAAAGCTCTTCAGAAAAATGGCAGACACACACAGAGACACTCATTTTCACACTGCTTAGAAAAGAACAACTTAGGAGTCTTAATTAGGGCTGGGTAACCACAGTGAAGAGGAGTTGAAATGTGACTCTTATAAATGTGCATGGACAGTTGAACTCACTGCCGTGCTGAATATCATTCTGGAAGTTAATTTCTTCTGGTAATGGCCTATCAATGTATATACAATATATTTGCTTTCAAAAATGTCTTCTAGAACAATATCCTTGCAATCCTTTGCATCTCTGAGATGCAAATGCTTACACAAGAATCCCGATGTCTAACCTCCTGCTCATCAAATATCCCACAACTTTGCAGACAGGCAGCACTTATGAGATCAATTGCTAACCCAAAATCTTGAACAAGCAGCCAAAGCTAGCCAGCTTGCCAAGAGGCTTAGATGCTAATATGAGGCAGTTCAAGAATTTAAAATGACAAACTAGGAAACCTTGAAGACTGATCACAGATTGTTGGAACACACACACACAAAAACGAAAAACCAGCTGGACTTTTTTTTTTTACGATAGAGTTCACCCAGTGCTAGTCCTAATTAAAGAGTGGCCCTATTCCAATTTAAAATAAGAAACAATTAAAACACCCTTGTATTCAAAGGATCTTCCACAAGACTCCATTTACTTTGCCGATTCGATTTTCATGTAATGGCACTTCCTCTTTTATATACCCCAGAGCTTTTATTAGCCTTGAAAATCTAACAGCACTTATTAAATATAGGCTTTTTTTTTTGTAGTAAATTATGCACATGAAGTTAGTGTTATTTACGTTTCTCCCATTAAGACAATCATAATGGATTTAAAGGCTAATGCAAATGAGTTAACGTCATACTGTAGAGACAGTAACAGCATGACATGTCCAAATAGAATGGCAGAGTGATACCTTCTATATAGCAGGTACATTGATTTTGAGAAACATCTCAAAATAATAATGCAATGCAGCTCAATGAAAAAGAAAATTCCAGAAGGATTATCTGGTCAAGTCAAAAATGGCGACAATCCCCATCACGTGCATGTTTCACTGAGGTGAGTTAAAGAAATTACTGTTATCAAAAAACTACCAACAGTAAGAGATGGTAACAACAACCCACAACAAATACTTCATATCTAGTGTCATTCACTTAGTGCTTTAGCACCATAGTGCATCCAGTTACAGCTGGGACATAGAGTCTTTCTTCCAGTGCTGAATATGCAACAGACAGGTTGAACCATGAGAGTCCCACAGTTCCCCTCCCCCCCAAAAAAACCCCCAAGCAATAGACACACACTCAACTTGGTTATTTCCAAATCCTTTCCCTTATAGCTTCTCAGAGAGGCACCCTTAACACAGAAATCTTCATTATTAGATTCTACTGGTACTGTGTAATATCTTTCTCACATAGCAGCTGTAGAACACCACTGGAACAGATACATTTGCAATCGGTAACAGCCATGAATCTTGTAAAAACATGCTTCACGCCCAGGCGGTAAGTACAACCATGAAAATCCAAAAGACCTGCTGGGATTGAAGAGCACAATTGTGAGCAGTACAAAACAAGGCCCCTGGAAGTAGAGGCTGTTTGAGCCCTTCAGTCTCTGGAGCATGCTGTCTCTTTGGTAGATGGCCTTCCCAGGCAGTCCTATTCACATTTGCATGGATAACAACAGCCCAGAAGACTGAGGGTTGTACTCATCTAGGGCACAGCAACCTTTGGGCCAGAGGGGCTTTGTCCTGGGGACAGCAGTGATGCCTGCAAATGAAGACCTGCCCACTGTCCTTCAGGGATTTTAATGATCTGAAAAGCATTGCAAATGTCCTACAGAAAACCATTCATTTAAATTATTTGACTGAGGGAGAGTCACAGGCATTTTTTTTTTTTAAATCAAGGTCCTTAAGGATGGCTCACTCGATATGAGACAAAATTTTATGACTCACAGGAGACTGGAAAAATCAGCAGCAACGCTTCATATTTAGTTTAATGTTTAGTCATCAAAGACACTTTCAGAGTTATTGCCTCCTCCTTAGACACATTTTTTTTTAATTGCTACAACAGAGCTGCAGCAGTAACAAAGAAAAATCTTCCCCTAAAATGCACAGTCATACAAGTAACTGATCAGCAGGTTTGCCTTGCTGCTGTCAGCCTAAGAAAACTGGGCAAGTGAATTCACATTTCAGCAAAGCATTTTTATCCCACTACCTCTCCAACCTTGCAGGAAAAAATGATGCATGCACATCCAATGCAGATAAAGCAGCATCTGACAAAGAGGATTTCTAGATGCTCTGCACCCCATAGCAAAAGCTTAGGAAGGCAGGAGGACACAAATATTTGAGCATTTCTGTTTTGCTTTGTTTTCCTTGCCTGATCTTTACAAAGTTCTGTTAAATGCCAGAATAACTGCTAGAGTAGGTCAGGTTTTTTTTAAAGTAGTAATCAAAGCAGTATCTTTACAAGTCTATGAGCAAATCATAAGCTTTCTGTTCCCAGATCAACCCACTGCAGATTTGTGTATCGGCCTGCACAGCCCTGTATGCAGAGACAGCGAATGGACAGCTGTGGTTGCAGGAGCACCAGGGTGATGGTACCTTTGAACACCCCATGGTGGAGCCAGGCAGACAGCTTGTCACCTGTAAACCTCCAGACCAACAGTGAATCTTGCTCAGCCACAGCAACCTAAAGCCTGTAGAGTTTAATAACTGCAACACATTGTTACTGCAACATATTTTAATGAACCACCAACAGTTAAAATCTAAATGGTTTTACCACAAATCAAACTACTTGAAAATTATTTAATAAAAGAAAAAATTTGTTATTCCCATTGGCATTTACAGAGGCAAAGCAAGTTTCCCTGCTCCAGCTTTACCCCTGTGATGGAGGATTCAGCATAAAGCATATGACCTACATAGCAGGAAGTCAAACTTTGTTATAATCCTGTCCCCCTGAGCACTGAAAAATTTGGAAATCAGACAAGATGAACGCAGTGGCCCAGATTCTCTCTGTCATTTGGGCAATTTTGCATTGCATCATTAGTCCTGGTTCACCCTGCAGGGGCCACAGTCATGGCAGTGAGCTGCAAGGCCTATTGTATTATCATCCTCCAACTCTATGGATAGGGAAAGCAAGAGGATGTTCACCTTCTAGGGATCCACAGCTGCTAAAATGTCACTCTGCAGCTGCAGATTATAAATACAAATTACAGCAACCTTTAGGCTGCTATAACTTAGATTGGTAATATCTGTATTGAATTTTAGTACATGCTTGGAACACACATGTGCCCGGACAACTCTCCTGTCCACCCTGTTCAGACCAATATCTCTACTCAGATACAGACCTCAGGGTCAATCACAAAGCAAGCATGGGAAAAAGCACAGGGAACCAACATGTATTTCATCTCCTTTTCCAGTACTATCATATTAGCCACTATGTCAGTCAAGAGCTGTCCTGGAATAACCGTGTCCTCCAATACCTTTAGGACAACTAGGATTTGTAGGCCACCTGACTCCAGGCAGACTAGTGCTGTGTGAAGAGCTGCAGGTGACCCACATCCCAACTACAAAGATACTGGGATGGTGTAAATATTTCTGTGTCCTCTCTTCTGCCTCATTGAGCTTTGCACCCATGATTTCTAAAGCAAAGAGATGCAGGACCTCCAGGATCAGGTGCTGACCTGTTACGGTTTCTCTATGGGGTTACTGAAAGTGGGCAGGAACATTTTTAATGGCACATTTGACTTTGATGACACTGCAGAAATCACGCCTGATTTCGTGCCAGGTCCTCTTCCCTGTTCTTCAGCTGTACTCCTGACAGGCTGACAGAGAGTGGGAGTTAAAAAGAAGTTACTGCTCCAGGATTGTCTCAGAGATTGCAGAGCTCCTAAGCTGCTGGCTCCTCTACAGATCTCATTAGGCAGGATGCCAAGAAACTCGGAGCAGAGTATCCCTGCTCATAAACTCCAAGGCTGCCAACTCTCTGTTAGCCCACCAGGCAGAAAGAAAAGAAGCAAGAGTCTGGAAGCTCTGGAAATGTGCAACTCCTTGGCACCCTAGGCAGCCAGAGGATCCTGACAGGATTCCTCAAGCTAGGAACCCCAGAGCTTCTGATATCTCTAGTTCTAGATGTCATTAACTTTGTACTAGATGATCACTGTAGGCCCCTTCCAACTGAAAATATTCTATTTTATTCATTTTCATTTCAAATCAGAATAATATAAAGTTAAACAAATCTATCAAAATCTTCTGCAAATTGGTATGATCTTTTTTCATGCTGCATGACTTGAATAATGGGCTGTTATGGCTGGTGTACAACACATCTTGGGGTCCCATTCCCTAATATACAGATTGTACCATTAGTCAGCAGACTAATTAATTGTCTTTTTACCCATCCTCTTTTTCCCAGGTATTCATGCTCTCTCAATTTAAATTTCAAAACCAATCCCTTTAGGGAAGAATGTGTTTTGTGGGATTTTGTATCTTCATGTAAGCTAAATTGAACAGGATTTATTTTTCTGAAACTGCTGTTACCACAAAGCTCTATATGCAGGTCAGCAGGCTTATGTAACAGTGATGCATCTGGCTTTCTGTCCCAAATAAGACAGAATATGCTGTGACTCCTATATAACCTTGTGCGCTGCTCATCAAAGGCTCGTATCCGTCTTTTTTTTCCTGTTAGAGACCCACTGAAATCTCAGTCTTCACTTTTCCAAAGACCTGTAATTGTTCTCTGCCTAGTCCTTACAGTCAGACACAATAGATCCTTTTCATTAAGCTTTTTTTTAATTCACTAGTGCACATTCATTCAAATTAGGTTTTTTTTTCTTTTTTTTTGGAAAGAAAATATTTTGAGTTAATTCATGTTAGTTGTATTTTACGAAAATGTTTTAAGCTCAGTTGTTAACTTGCGAGTTCCCTCCAGCACGTTTTCTTGCATCTGCTTCTTGCTCTGCCTTTTCCTTAGACCTTGTCCATTTTGTCACACATCCACCAGTCGCCACAGTGAAATGCTCATGGCCATAGGCAGGGATCATATGTGTCCACGGGGCACAGCACGGAGGAGGCTATCCAGTCTTGGATGTGGTAAAAATCTTTTCTCTATTAAAACTAGGTCAAGGTATCTTGAAGGGAACGGTACACAAATCAACAGCAGGTGCCCAGCTCTCACACTGAAATGAAGTATGCATAGGTCCATGGCATGGACTCATACCTACTTAAGAACACCAGATTTGACCTACTACAGCAGGCACAATGATGTGTTTTATTCAGGTGTCAAATACATGTAGACATCTATGCAAATCCCAATTCTAGATCAAGCACATAGCTATAACTTGTAACTCTAGCCTCCAGCTAGTGTGGAAATGAAATCACTGACTTTCTATAAATATGCAAATATGGTTAAATGCAAGGTGATGTACCGGGAACAAGGTGTGCAGCTCACACTTGCAGAATGGTAGACCATGTCTGGAACAGCAGCAAAGAAAGATCAGAGGCTCTTCTAGCAGACAAGTCAGCATGTCCAACAAGCACAAACCAGAAAGACTAAACAGGACCTGGCAGGTGAAATAGCAGACTGATTGACAGACAAGCTTTTGACACCTCTCAGGGGTACCAACGCTGAGTAGCATATGTGAAGGAGGATTTCCCTAGCATTATGCCGAAGTCTGAGACTTTTCAGAAGAAAAGCAGGTAGGCTGTACTGTAGGTAGACTGTAGGTATGGCTTTACACATTTTTTTTTGTGCATTTAATTCCATTTTTACTACTAAAATAAAATATTGACACTAGGCCAGGACAATAACTCAATAACAAGTTCATGAAAACCAATGGTTTTATCTGCAGAAGAGTAACTCCAAAACTTCCTAAATTCACATCTGTAATAACATTCAGAGCATGGCCTGTAAAGTTCATGCACAGAGCAGGCTCATCCCCTGAGCAATTTGATGCTTAGTTAATATATGCAGTGCTATACTAAGCCCAGTTAATCAAGACTATCTATTCTGAAAGCATGAAAAAAACCCTTTGTATGTCTATCACACTCCATCAGCTTTCCCCACTCACTTTAAGCAATTAGTTTCAAAGACTTTCTGACTAAATTTACATAAAATGCATCCTTCCCTCATACACTTTGCTAAAGCATTAGACAATAATTTTATCAGGATTTCTTGGAGATCAACAGTGATAGAGAGGTATGAGAGATTACCCTATGCCTCCAGCGCAGTCCCAGGAATTTTTGAGGGCAGGAATTTCCTGAATCACCTCATCACCTTCAATCATCATTACTTACATGCATATGGAGCAAGAATGCTATTTACTGTCAGAGATCTTCTGTGTCTGTCTGCAAAGAGATGGCTATGGATACAGATGAACAGGTGGACAAGAAGAGAACAGCTATCAGTGGGCATGTACTCTGCAGTGGTGTGGCCTCACATTGAATATTGTGTGCAGTTTTGGGCACTGCAATATAAGAAAGATATTAAGCTGTTAGACAGTGTCCAAAGGAAGCAACGAAGATGGTGAGGAGCCTTGAGGGAAAGCTGTGTGAGGGGCGGCTGAGGGCACTTGGTCTGTTCAGCCTGGAGAAGAGGAGACTGAGGGGAGACCTCATTGCAGTTACAACTTCCTCATGAGGGGAAGAGGAGAGGCAGGCACCAATCTTTTCTTTCTGGTGACCAGTGACAGGACCCAAGGGAATGGCCTGAAGTTGTGTCAGGGGAGGTTTAGGTTGGATATTAGAAAGAGTTCTTCAGCCAGAGGGTGGTTGGGCACTGGAACGGGCTCCCCAGGGAAGTGGTCACAGCACCAAGCTTGACAGAGTTCAAGAAGCGTTTGGATGATACTCTTGGGCACATGCTGTGACTCTTGGGGATTGTCCTGTGCAGGGCCAGGAACTGGACTCTGTGATCCTTGAGGGTCCCTTCCAACTCAGCATATTCTGTGATTCTGTGACATAAAGCTGCAGTTGAAAGATCATCAAGATTAATTGGAAAACCTCTGGAAGAAGGAACTTCAAATCATTTGCAAGGGGAGAAGTAGGTGAAATGATCTATCTGGTTAAGAATTGAAGTCCAGGCTTCTGATGGTCAAAATGTTTGGTTACTAGGGTTTTGGTTTTTAGTGAGGACTCCAGCTGGCATAACTTCATGAGCTAGCTCAGTTCTAGACTAATGACTTAAGCAGGTGGTGATGTATTTGTGGCTTTCAGTTAACGACTCGGTCTTGCAAAACCTCCTCACACAGATCTGTTCAAGAGTGTTGGAATGCGAGCAGCATATTCAGAAGACTTATAAGATGAAGCCCAAAGTATGAGGACACAACAGTTGTGTTGGCAGCAAGCTACCACAAACAGTTGCATAAGCTGAAGAGAAGCAAGAGCAATAGTTCCAAGCGTCTGCTTTTAGCATTATATTTACAGCTTCTCCCTGACTGTGCATATATTAAGCAGATTGCAAACTTGTAGTGAGTGGAGGGAACAATCTGGCTATTTATAAGGCAGTTAACCTTTAGGAATGACCTTTGTTTTAACATTAAACAGGTCTGCTTCACGTTCAGAGTACCAGCATTTTCATCATTTGGAAAAATCAGAAAATATCTCAATCCTATGAAGATTGCCAGAAAAAAGATTTCATCCTTGCGCTCTGAAAGATCTTGGCTGATATAGCCCATATAAAGATGGAGTCAATGCAACGAAGCACAGACAGTGGCAGAGAGAAGCAACTCCAGCGCACATGGCAGGCTGAGGGAGACTTTTCATTGTGGAATATTTCCATTGACTTTCTTCTAATCAAAACAAATATGCCATACCTATCTTTGTTCAGAAGCTACTTGCCAGCATCAGCTATCAGCTGGCCTCTCAGCCATATAATTTATCTAGTATTAAGCTGGAACCAAAGAAACAGAAACAACAATGGTTGGCATGACACCATTTTTCTGACCTAACTTCAGAGTTTTCTTGTTTCCAGGGCAACTCACAAAATCAATGTAAGAAAATCCCTATCATGGTTTAAAAAAAAAAATAAAATTTTATTTTTAGATTTGGTAAATCCATTCATTAAGAAAAGGAAATGAAATCAAATGAAATTGAGAGCTGCAGTAACACTGCCATAGGATAAACACAACGTTGTCATTGACTACATCTGTGGAAACAATTAACTGAAAGAACAAGACACTGCTG
The DNA here is from genome assembly GCF_003984885.1 of Neopelma chrysocephalum. Taxonomy (NCBI): domain Eukaryota; kingdom Metazoa; phylum Chordata; class Aves; order Passeriformes; family Pipridae; genus Neopelma; species Neopelma chrysocephalum. The sequence goes on along the minus strand of NW_020897731.1, from coordinate 3,571,555 downwards.
TTTACAGAGGTCCAGGGCCGATTTACTCAGGTTATTTCTATCTTAGCAAGTGATTTCATAAAAATATTTCAAATATACTGTGATACTATATTCTTATTATGTCTACTTTAATTTGATTGGCTGATTCTAAATTGACTTTCTGATAGAGGACCATAGAAGCCAGGACCTGCCTTCCATTCACCTTCAAAGACACAAAAACAATGAAGCAACCTTTAGTTTGCTCCAGGGTTATGATGGTCCCAAATCGCATACTAATATCATGAATTATTCAAAATCACAGCAGGTAACAACAAACATTCTGTTAGGTGTAACGATACAGCTTAAACATGAAAAAACATACAAGTATAATTAACTACTGGAAAAGCAGAGTTCAACTAAATAGCAATTCCACTGTTGCTTATGCACTTCATTGGTGGATGGTTCATGCCACTAACTTCAGCAGTGCAGAACTGCTCTAGCCCCAGAAGACACAAAGCTTCAAAGGTTCCCTCTTGCTGCATGGGAAGAAAAACCAGGAGGTTTGCAAGAAGACCCACCACAACCATTCCCACTTCACTTCAGGAGAGAAAAGTCTCCACCTGCTTTCAGTTTCATTGTTGTCATTGGGAATATTTGGAGAGTAATTTGAGGCAGGCCACACTCCTCTCCCTCCAGCACATTTGTCCAGTAAAATCTTGCCCCAACTGACTAGGATTCACTACATTATACACTTTTAGCATCAATAATTCCAGCCCTATTTTCTAAATGTGAAAAATGAGAGCTTAAGTTTAAGAAACATGCCCAAGGGATATTTCGTGGGACTAATTAGTACCTCTTCTGCACTGCTATCTGACTCAGTGTAATGTAAGGTAAGTTGTAATGATGTATCTAGAAAAAAAATTCAATTCCAATTCAGGAACATAGAAGTGAGGCTTAATATTTTCACACTCTGAATTGTTCACATGGCAATTGTACAAAGTGAGATTTTTCAGAAAAGAATGCAAAGGGAAAAATCACACATTTCCAGGAAACTAGTGAAGATCAGTCATTCAGCAAAGTACAGATCCTCTGCAACCTCTATCTAATAAACTGTACAAAACGATATCATTTAGGCCATCTAGGAAGAAGTCATGACACGTTTCCTCAGAAAAGTGTTTCACTGCTTATGAGGAGAAAATTCAAACCAAAAAAGAGGAAAAATTAAAATATAAATAGCTACTGCAGTGCTCTTTAACCATTACAGATGACCTTCTCTTTTGACTGAAGGCCTCATGTTGGAGATAATGCATCTAACATATTACCAGCTATACCTCATTCATTTTCAATTTGCATTTCGTATCTCCCCAGGTAATCATTATTTAGCGATACAGAAAAGACAATTCAAATCTTCCTTACACCCAGAAGTCATTTTATTCTAAGTGATGTGCATTAGGGGATGTTGGCAAGCTCACAGGGCAAACTAGACCTTCACTAATGGTGTGAACAAATTTTTAAATAAAATGGTTCGTTCACCCTTTATTTCTTTCCATCCTTCCTCACTCCACTACAAATAGTTTTATGTGATGCCTTTTGAAGATGCAGCAGCAGCCCTGGGATGAACCAGTCCAACTGGTGTGCTCCTCTGATGGGAAACACCTCCACAAACCACAGCTTCTTCCATGTCTCACATCTGTGCACAGGCAGTGAAAAGGAAGAGAATGACTGGGCTTTCTCTCCACTCAACCCCCAAGCCAGCGTTTAACTTGCAGGATAAGAGACCAGGTTCAAAGGTCAGTTGTCTAAGCCACTTTTAGCCAAAAAGCTAGAAGGAGATTGTCACAGCCCAGTATGCAGACATTTTGTATCCCATACCTTTGCTTGAACATACCAAGCTCTTGGGACTATGTGGCTGATTATCCTGCAAATTCCATAGGCTTGAGCCTGAGAAAGGGCACCAACTCCATGAGGAATGACACTAGGCAACTCACTTCACTAATATTCCTCATGGAGGCATTACACATTCTGTCTTCACTTCAAAATACGTAAACCACCGTCTTTTGTGGAAGCTTCCTCCATCGTTGCCCAAGGGATATAAGCACAGAGTTGGCCATTCAGTTACCCATCTGACTTTTGTGCCCAGCTGTCTTGGGAATATGGGCCATTTCTATCTGCTTATCCTTGAAGCCCAGACCTTGAAATGTGCTCAGCAGTGCTTTGTCCATGGCTACATTTTCATAAGACTAATAAACACAAAAACCTCCCTCATCTCTGAAAGGAAGAAGAACAATGAGGATACTTGTCTGATCCTGCAAATCCTTGGTTACACAAGGAACGAGCAACATGGATAAGAGCTTTTCAGGAGCAGAATCTATTTTATCAGCAGAGATTGACGCACTATACAGTGTACAAGTGTACACTGGTGTGTACACCAGTGGGAACTACTGGGAGAATTTTTATTTCAATGAGTCCAGTGTTATTCAGTCTGCTGAAATAATGAACATCTTGAGAAGTGCTCTTCCTCTCTCCCACCTTTGACAACACTGAAGATTCTGAATTGAAACAAATAATAATGTGAGCAAATTACAAATACCCAACCATTCCCTGTGTCCCACCAACAATGGAGGAACACCTTTTCTTTAAAGTTCTCTCCTATCTAATACATCACAAAATTAGAACAGAATATTCCAATTTACTAAATTACTTCTGTCAAGGAGATCAAACCACCAACTGCTATCTCATGAACTGTCCTGCAGTTGTATGAAACAACACAACAACCAGCTAAAGCAATAGCCATCTCTAGTCTGTGACCTGGAGGAGGGAGTGGGTACAAGTTTGTGTCTGAAGTTGTATGCTACATCTTCTACCCCCTTCCCCTTTCTCCAGAGGAGAGCTCATTTCACAGCCAAACTTTTTAGTTGGTTCTTGAGAACAAACAAAACCACCTTTGTGCTGGGAAGGAGGCAAGGAAAGCAATATGAGTGGAATTGCTGATGCAGAATCTTTCTTTTCCTTGTTCCCCCTGCAGAAAGCTGCCAGGACAGCAGCAGCCCCTTGGCAGGAGCAGGCTGACAGCCTCAACAAAGCAAGTCGCAACACTGATCTGGCTTTTTAGGGCCAGACAAAAAGGAAAAGAGTTGGGACCCTTCTAAAGCAATAAGAGGTTTCCTTTGTAGGACTGAAGGCTGAATGAAGGCTCACAGGAGACTACAACTTTAACTCTTTATTTATTTCATTGGTTTAGGCTCGAGTGGTATTTCACAGGCTTGGCCAGCAACTTCAATTGGTAGCACAGATAAGCTGTGGATGCAGAAGTATTTTGAGGTTTGGCTTCCAATGGAAATGGAGTTTTCATTGTTACTCCATGATGCCTACACTCACTACTGCCTGTCTTTTACCTGCATTCCTTCATTACTTTTGAACACAGTGGCCATATTTAACTAAAACCAACTTAGAGGAAAAGCCTCAAACTTCCTAAAAGAATTTCCTACAAGAAGGAAGTGCTTTCTAAAAACTCAGAGGCCTGATAAAAGGAAACAACTCCCACAGTAAGCTTCCTTACTATAAAAAACCTGACCCAAGTTAGGATTTTTCCCCTTGTAGAGTTCATGTGGGTCCTCTACAGACCAAATTACTGCAAAGCTTCAGCTGGGCCTCAAGCCCCTGGAATAACTATCAGAAATATTCAACTCACAGGCAAATCTGATTCAGAACTTTTTTGCTTCTTCTCACTTGCAACTTCTCATTCCTTTATCATCAAGACAGATCCCCATGACAGACCAGCATTAGCATTCAATTATGCCTGGTACCACTCTGTAATCTGATCATTTCTACCATAAGACAAAGCGCCTAGTCCCCACTAGTACTGGGCTGTGTGCTTCAACAAGCGCATTCAACAACATGGACTTAACCCCAGCTTCACAGAAACCACCTTTTCTTGGTTTTCAAAATATCCAAATAATGTATGCATCCCAGAGAGCAGGTTTACACACAGGACCCATACCAGACTGTGTTTGGAGTGTGATGGAAGACTGCAACAAATGAACATCATATGTACCACAATGCATGGGTTTTCCCAGTGAATTGCATGTCTCTAATTAGTAACCTGTTCCACAGAAATCAGCTTTGAGTGCCAACCTTTCTCATACACCCCAATTCAAGGGCCTAATCCACACAGGACCAAGTGTTCATTCAATGAATCTAGGCATTACATTAATCAGGGTGCTGGTTGCAAGCACCCCTCAATTATTTTATTTATCTAGATAGCCAGATCCTTCATCATCTTTGCATTGGTAATGCAAGGTTACTATACCAACATCTGTGACCTGCATGATCAAGATAACAGAGAAGAGATGATGGCTGGATTAATATATTTAGAGCCTTGAACAGGAAACTTTAAAGATTAAAGATTAATAATCTATGAAATTCATATGTACTTTACTGATGTGGTTATATTTATCCCACTTCCTCTCAGTTTTCAAATACATTTATCTCTAAATGCTAAACTAGAGTATGTGGTACAATATATTAAGACAACACTATTTAAACTTGCTGTTTATTTTCTGTTTTCAGTTTAGCACACAATTAAACTACTACATAAAGTCCAAAAACTAATGTGCATTTTACACCATGGTTGACCAATTTATTAGCATCCTGTAGAAGCTAAAGTTCTTAACCAGATTTGCAGATTATTTAGATTTCCACAATATTTAAAATAAACAAATTCAGAACAAGTTAGCCAGCTTATCCAATATTAAGCGCAGAGACCTCTTCAATTTCCTTTTTATTTTCCTGTACTTAACAGGTTCTTTTTAAGAGTCATTAACTACCATTCCACTAGAGACTTGCTTGCCAACAGTCTACCACAAGTTCATAACAGATCAACATAAATTTAAATGTTTCCTTGATAGCTCTTCAGCAGACAAGAGAAGATATTGCTCCTGAATCCAAGGCTGGATGAAAGTTGCTCACACAACCAGGATGGTGACATGAAGGAGTTGGATGTGGAGGGAGATACTGGGGAACTGAGGTAATTTTTTTTTCTTTTGCTGGATGGTTATTGAAATACAGGCTCATCCACTGCGACAATGTCAGGCATCAAGCATAGTTTTAGTCTGTGCTTCCTCCACTACTACTGCATAAAGTGCCTGAGTGTGCACACATGATCATATATCAGAAATGCATGGGTAGTTCTATCCAGCTTTTAACTGCTTCAGGTCCAGGACAGGGAAGAAATTCTCATTCTAAGTAATCAAGGAAAAGAGACAAAACAGTGGGCCTTCAAGTGAGATTTAGGTAGCATATAAGTCATATGGTGACCTTCCACACCGACACAAAATATTGCTTCCATGAGACAGTAAATAAATGTTCATTGTTCTCTCTCAGGCAAGTTCCTTCTTTATTTTTATATGTCATCCTAACATAATTCTTCTTGGAGCCAACTTCTTCTCCCAAAGGCAGCAGGATTACTTTTCTATTTTCAGGAAGGAGGGGAATTGAGCTTCAAAACAGAGTGTCTCAAAGCCAAACACTGTATAAAAACCCCAGTAGTATCAGTGGAAGAACTGATGGGGATGAAATAAATCCACTGTAAGAGTATTCCATCACTGCAGTCTTGACACAAAATGCAGAGGCTGTTTTGCCCTTGGAGTCTCATAAAGCAGACAGCTTAAGGGATTCTTGGACTGAACAGCACTATCAGATGGTCAGTTGGGGTTGTTACTTTTTGTTTTGTTTTGTTTCATTGCTCTGTTGGTTTTTTATCTTTGATTTCTTAGTGTTGGTGATTTAGCTAAAAAAGAGCTTTTGTATCTTCTGCATTTGGCCTTTTCTTTCTCATTGTTCCTACTGCAATCTGTGGACAGTATAGGAAGGACAGGCCCCACAAGTCCAGTGAAAAATTTTATTATATTAGTCCACAGCCATTTTCCAACAAAAACACTTATGTCAAAGATACCCAGTTGAGAGTGTGGAGGAAAGAAGCTAATTAAATTGGGTCCATCCACCTGCTTTGCTAGTATTGATAGAGTTCTACTTAATTCCAATCAACTTGCATAATTGACAGCAATGCAAAGATTATTGCACCATATGTCTAACTTCACACTTTTAACTTTTAGACTTATTTCCCTTTGATATTTTAAGGCTTTTGGCTAAGATTTTTAAAACTCGCCTTCCCTAGCCTCCCAGCTATAATTAAATGGCCTGCTTTTTTAAAAGTGCTGAGTATGTCACACCGTCACAGAGGCCTGAATGGTACTTAGTGTTTCTTGGTTGTGGTCTCACACATCACAAGTTAATCTTCAGAAAGTCTTAGACTGCATTTCTTGCAACACTCATATCAACCACCAAGGAAAAATCTTCCTATGCTCCCAGAATAACAGAAAGATGGGGTTTTTTTGGCCCATCATCATTGCACTCCCTTGTGCCTTTGAAAATGAACATTACACCTCTCCAGCTAATATGATCATACATCAGTTCTTCTCACCTCTTTGCACCCTCCTGTGTTAAGCCTTTTATTTTAATTGACTTAAGAAAAACACAGCACACTGGTTAGCAATTAAAATCTTTCAACATTATTTCTGCAACCTTCCTTCAAATCCCAGCCCCTCTCTCCTATCTTTCAGAAAAGGGTCAAATAATCTCTAAAAACAAGGCAAAGACAAGGAAAAATATACATAGATGTATCAAAGGGATGTCTAAAACTTCTGTAATTTATTTTTGTGTTGAAAGTTTCACTCACTTTTGTTGATAAACCTAGACTAAAATATCTTATCTAAAATATCTGTCTAAAAAGATGTCTAGCAAAAGCCCCTAATGGTGCAAAGACTGGATTTTTTTCCATTCTACCAGGATTTGCATCAACAATTAGCAATGCTGACAACCATCTGCATTTTATGGGTGACTTTGTAGGTCACTCTTGAGTCTAACCTGGGGTCTAAAGCACAAGAAAATTGGGTTCAGCTCCTTTCTCCTCCCCAGGCTTCTTGGGAAATATTGGGGAAGTCACTCGGCCTCTCCGTCTCCTTGTAAAAACAATCATGTAACAAATACTCCAATGTTTAAATGCCTCCTGACCCCTCAGTTTATCTCTAATGCTAGTGAAGTGTCTTTCGATACTGAAGTTCATGAAATTTCATTTTATACTTAAACATACACTTTAGCAGTTTTTCTGATAAGGCATTGCAGTGTAGTGTATTCCCATCTCTATGGTGATACTAAAAGTACTTGAAGCTATATAATAATGCGTATTTTAAGCTCATGAACTAAGTCAGTATTTTATTTCTTAAATCTCAGGCAATCATGTTCTGCCTTTGTTAAAGAATCCACGTGGTACTTGTCTGTGTGTGTCCCAATTGAAGCCATTAATCTCTCCTGTTTGTCACCTCCAGATTAAAGTGGTTTTGCTACCAGAGACAGTGTAGTGTGCTCCTGATGCTGAAACAAAGCTCTCTCTCAGGAGCCACTACTTATGTACAAAGGACAAAACTTGAATGTTTTATGAAGAGCATTGCAAGGAAGAAGGAAGTTGTGTATTCATTCGAGCTTTGACATGCCTTACTGAACTGTATTTTACTATTGACTTTAACAGGAGCTATTTTATTGCTACTAAGAGCAGACAAGTAAGTATTTAATATACCATTAACAGCAAGTTAACTTTTTGGTTCCAAGTTACAACAGCTTTTTCAAGATTGTATGATCATGAGAACAAAGACCATATGTTTGCAACTGTCTGAAAAGTATCTGATTACAAACTTTTTTTGGTTTTGGTTTTTTAGCAAATACCCGCTTTTAAAGTCATATCCTATTTTTGTGAAACATATTTAGGAGAAAGGAAATATATATTTTTTAGACAATTTTAAAATCTTTTGGTAGAGAGCACTGAATATACCTTTGTTGTCATAGAGCCTGACCTCCTGAGGTGTTTGAAGTTATCTTTAGTGATTTACAAAAACAGCTAAAACACAGTTAAAATGTAAAAGTCTGATCTGATGGACTGAAAGCCATCACCAGCTGGAGAGCATTTTTCAGTTTAGATTCACTTGGAACAAATTAATTTTGCCTACTGCACTATTTTATCTATAGTGCAACAAAGAGAAAATGAACAGGAGATGAATTTCAAAAGTGCAAACTAAACACTCAGGCCAAAAAATTCAATCTGAGTGCAATTTAGGGATTTACACCAATTAGACAACTGTCTCTGTAAATTTGTAAATTTAGCACTGCAGACATTACTTCTCATGTTACTCCTTCAGGAAATCAGTGAGGTCCAATCTGGGAAGAAGGGAATCACTAGCATTTTGTGCCCTGTATAAATGGTGCTACATAAATTAATATACAACTTAAGGAGAAAAATTCAACAAAGAAAGTTACATTTCCATCTAAAGATATCACATCTACTATGGTTAAAAGCAAAAGCTACATTGTACAGTTAATGTAAATATATATTTATTAGCTAAAGCTTGAATAAAATTTTTTCCATCTCTTGTTGAGTGTAAAGCTCAAGAAAGCTGACAGACCATCCCATGCAGTCCAAGAGAAGTGTTACTTCATTACTTATGTTCTTCTCTTATTGCTCACTCTGCAACTTACCCCAGATGAGCTCTAAACAAAAGGGGAAAAGAGGATCAAAAGCATGACTTTGAGTGCCCATCTGGGAACACAGCACACAGAACCCTAGTTCTTCACCTCTGGAAAATCCCTCCACAACCCTTCTTAATACTGGATCAATTTATCCCCGTTACAATGTGAGTCAAACACCTCTTATAAAAACCATGAAATAACAAAGTATTGTCTACCACCACTCACAGAATTTTTTACTTTACCCAAGACGACTAGTTTCCTTCATCATTAGCTGTCTATTCTATTCACTAAAGTCTTGTATGATATTTGCCAAGATAGTTTTCCATTTTATCTGACATAGTTCAAATGATATCTATGTTAAAAAAGGGCCTTAAACTATATTAAAGATTTTTAAAAAATATTAAATCTTCATCCATTGAATATAATTGAATATAATCAGAGACTAAAGATTTTGTGTGAAAAATTTCAACTTAAGCTTTACAAGTGTTATTTAAAAATAAGCCAGCAAACATGCAGAATCTGCTGCATTGCAATAAACACACAAGAATCCCTGCTTTGTCATTTAGATGAGTAAAATTATTTTGCCTTGACTAGCACACAGCATAAACAAGGAAGACATCCTTTTCTTATTAGTCTGAATCAAGATTATATTCTTTTATTTTTTCATATTTGTCATCGAGACTAATGCCTCCTGAAATTGCATTAAATCAATGGTTTCCCCTTTTGATTTCAAACGTAAAAACAAAAAAATCAGAAATTAAACAAGACTCTGTTTCAAATGTGTAAATTTGTGCTGTGTTTGTAATCCAGCAGGCTGACTGATTGTATTTTTGTGGCAATATACAGCACAGCCTGTGCCCTTCCCATGACACATACTGGGCAGGGACACTTCACGTGGGAGGCATGTCCTGGAGTAATAAATCAGAGGATCTCCTTTCTGGAGACAGAGCAATAGCAAAAAGGGAACATTACCAAGCACCTTCATGCCTGAACATTTGTCATTCTGATCTAGGTAAGAAATCCACCTTCAGATCTAAGTACCTATGTTACAATATCATATATATTATTTTAAGATGCAGGGACCTGCCACAGCTCCCTGATGAAGGCTTGGCTTGTTGGCATGTCAAAAGCACTACAAAGCATTTCAAAAACTGAACAAGTAAAAACATTTAAACAACTATCATTACTTACTGATGTCAGCCTGTGCATACAGGCACACGTAACAGCAGGCATTTATTATTTCCATTTGTGTTCTAGGATGTGTCTAACACAGAACTGCCCAGGTTAGGGGGAAATCTCTGCATAGCCAGTGCTATGTAATGGTTCTTCCAGACAAACCCAAAGTCAAACTCAAATGTCATACCTTGCAGACCAAGCATTCTTGGTAAGGAGATCTGGTCTTCTCACTCTTTTCCTTCCTTCACTACAGGAAACTGACTTTTAAAGACATTAGAATTAGCATAGAAAGACCTGACTAAAATCTCTTTACCAGAGACCCTCATTCACAGGCCAGCATTTTTCTCACCTCTTACTTTCTTCAGAAAGAGAAATCATAACTTTCTTAACCAAGCTTCCAAACTTTGAGCTCCATGTATTTCTAACCCATAAGTCTTTACATATCAGTTTTATTGAATCCTCAAAGCAAAATTTGCCATATCTGAGTACTCTTCCATTTTGCCCTTACTAACAATTTTTTCATACTACAGTGCTAATCAGGTGATCTGAGGTCGCTCTTTATCTTCCCATTATGGTAATCTCCTTATCAATCTGTATGAAATCCAAATATCTCAGTGTTAACTGGGGCAGGAGGTTTAATTCTTAAAACTGAAACCAAACTCTGTTGGCTCTCACTTTCCTTAAGAATCCCAACTCCAACTCCATCTGCTGTTGCTTGGAACTTGCCTTTAATGAGACACTGAAACTGTGTTCACTCAGACACACGATATCTGGTCAGGAATCACTAACAGATGCTTGAGTTAAAAAAAAAAAAAGAGTAGCACTAAAGTACTTTGTGCATTTCTGCTGAATAACCTTAATATACTACTGACCCTTGAGAGGTTCTTTGGCGTAAAAATGTCTCCTTATTAGAATATATCTGTATTTAAATTAAACACGCTTTTGCAAAAAAGCAATAACATGGACTCGGACAGAGATGTTCTGGGGTTAAACATTGGCATTAACTTTCCCATGAAGAACACAACTGCTACCTTACAAGAGGTGGCAACAGGCCAGTGCTTTTTAGAGCAAGATTGAGCTTCAAATCGTGTGGCTTCCCTCCTGCAACTGCACTGGACACTTGTCTTCTGAGAAAGCAAGCCAGGAACACCAGCAGGCTGAACACTGATTTGAAATTGACACAGAAAGATTGAGTTTTCTAAGAAAGTCTGGAAAGAGATGAAATATTAAAGGCAAAATGAGCGAGTTTCCTACAGTCTTTTTAGCAATACTGCTCACTACGCAACATTTTCTGATACAATACCACACCAAGCTAGTAAATGAGTACTGGATTCTTTGCCCTGAAAGGAGTTTTATTTGATTGCAGCAACAAAGATTGCAGTACTTTGTATGCTATGTAGTATGTATATGCAATTTCTTTCCATCTTACGCCCTGTACTCTTCAACATCTTCATAAATGACTTGGATGTAGGACTGGAAGGGATACTAAGCAAGTTTGCAGATAATACAAAACTGGGAGGAGCTGTTGACTCCCTCGAAGGCAGGGCCCACTGCAGAGAGACCTTGACAGATTAGAGAACTGGGCAATCACCAACTACAGGATGTTCAACAAGGGAAAGTGTTGGATTCTGCCCCTGGGATGGGCAATTCTGGATGTACATACAGACTTGGGAATGAGAGGCTGGAAAGCAGTGCCAGGAAAGGGACCTGGATGTCCTGGTCAATGGCAAGTTGAACATGAGTCAGCAATGCCCTGGCAGCCAGGAGGGCCAACCATGTCCTGGGGGGCATCAGGCAAAGCATTGCCAGCAGGTCGAGGGAGGGGATTGTCCTGCTCTACTCTGCATTGGGGCAGCCTCACCTTGAATATTGTGGCAGCTTTGGGTGCCACAATATAAGAAAGATATTAAGCCATTAGAGAGTGTCCAAAGGAGGGCAACAAAGATGGTGAAGGTCCTTGAGGGGAAGCTGTATGAGGAGCAGCTGAGGGCACTTGGTCTGTTCAGCCTGGAGAAGAGCAGACTGAGGGAAGACCTCATTGCAGTTACAACTTCCTTGTGAGGGGAAGAGGTGGGACAGGCACCAATCTTTTCTGTCTGGTGACCAGTGACAGGACCCAAGGGAATGGCCTGAAGTTGTGTCAGGGGATGTTTAGGTTGGATATCAGCAAGAGGGATGCTGGGCACTGGAACAGGCTCCCCAGGGAAGTGGTCACAGCACCGAATCTGGCAGAGTTCAAGAAATATTTGGATGATACTCTTGGGCACATGCTGTGACTCTTGGGGATGGTCCTGTGCAGGGTCAGGAGCTGGACTTGATGATCCTTGAGGTTCCCTTCCCAATCAGCATATTCTGTGATTCTGTGTGATTCTGTGATTCTGTAATATGGGGTATATGAAATGAGATAAAGAGGAGAAATACCATTGAGTTTTCTTTTTATCTATAACACTTAGGTTACACAGGAGTGTCAGACCACTTTTGTGTAATACAGTTCTTCTTAAATCCTTACCATTTAAAGACTTCAGTATCTCCTTTAGAAACATCTAAAACATATTTTTGGCAAATTACTTCATTGCTTTACTGCACTAGATTTTGGCATCTGGACTCCTGCTATAAAGAGCTCACTAAAAGTCATGAAATTGTTTATAAATTAAATCAGTTCTTCCATACTAAAAATTATTAGGTCTTCAGGTCTGTGATCTCAATCTTTCAGGGAACTGAAAGTGTTAATCACATTGAAAAAAAGTTCTCTCTTTCCTGTGGGAGAGAATACTATAATATCCTGGACTTTAACAATTACCCTTGACATAAAAATGCTTGTATTTAGCAGCCCTTGAGAGAATCCTACCCCCTTCACAGGACCTGCAAAGCAGCAATTAGTATCAGTGAGAATTTCACATGGCATAGAAAAGAAATGATCTTGCCTGTTGTAATTTTTAATGGCAGCTCCTAGCTCAGTGTTGTGGAGACACCCCCAAAGCAGAGACCAAATGGAGAGGGCACAAAAGGGACGAAATAAAATAATCTGTCACATGACTATATAGTTTATGGCATTTCCACTTTTTTTTCTCATGCTCCTATCACCCACACATACAGTCAACAGAGAAAGAAACAAGTATCTGCAGTGGAAATTATGCTACTGAATTTCCAAGGACAGATGCAGGGCATTGACATGAGAAAGAAAGGGTCAAATAGCATTTTTAGATCACAGACTGAATCATATAATGCAAGATGATTAACATACCTGCAAAAAAGGACATATAGGCAAAGCAGCATGAATGATGACTTCATGGAATTTGTTTTGAATAATATTAGGGTTAACTCTAGTTCAGAGAAATAAACCTAATCTCGGTGTACTTAGAGTAATAACTGCAAATTATGCTCTTAAAGAGCTGCCGTAACAGACTCAGAAGCTGCCTGAGCGTTTAGAGCCAACAAAGCATGGAGAAGGCTAAGCAGGAGTAATGCTACCAAGAGCAAACTGACCTAGTCTCATCCCAATGCTTATCACTAATAACTTGATGTCTGCTAGGGACTCACTGGGGGAAGAACCACAAATCCAGTGGAAGCTAACGTGTGTCTGAGAAAGTACGTCACATATTGTGTGTTGGTAACCATCCTTGGTGTGCCAGTAGAGCCCTTGAACATCCAATCAGCTAAAAGAAACTGATGAGCCAAAAAAGAATTTCAGGAAAAAGGACAGGAAAATATATGTGCAATACCAAGTACTAATAGGTTGTTTCACATTTTTTTCCAGAACACAGAGTTGATGTTTATTTTCTTACATCACTTCTAAAAAGTAAAGAAAGCATGAGAACATTAGAGGTGTTCAGGGAGCAGCTCATCCATCTCTATCAAATTATGCAGGTCAGTGGTTGGTCCACATTAAATATTGATAGAATAAATAATGTCTTTCAACAAAGACTTGGGTTACGTTAGCACTTGCTGAACTCATGGCAGACTTACACATTCCTCATCTGGGTATAACCACAGCGGAAAACAAAAGTAGGTAATAAGTTGATATGAAAAGCACATGTTTATATTATTTAATACAGGATAGATAATTGCCTTTGGTGGTCATGAAGTCTAATGTGGTTATTAAAGAGTAAAGTATGTTTCATAGCATCTACTTTATCATGATTTGATTATATGGACTCAAGGACAAGTAAATCTTCTGTCAGACTTGGAGACAAGCAATATAAAAGCCTCTCAGGCCCTGGCACAGCCAGTATTCAAATGGTATTCAAATGAGTGACTAGAAATTGTCCTATTAAAGCTTTCTAATATATGGTTTCAAGTTTATCCTCTGGTTCACAATCACCAATTACTGCAGAAAGGCAACAAGAGACAGCAATATATATGTAAAAATTGAAAGCCCAGGCTAAGTATATTAGGTCAAAACCTGCAGTCATTACTCTTCTTCCCCTCCTCCCCACATGCATATTTAGATAACTGACTTGCTTAAGCATCTTTAAATAATTAAACATCTTTAGCATTCCGGCAACTCTCAGGCTATTTTCAAACAAAAGATACATTTCCAGGCTTTCACAGGAAGCTAATAGCTTGGTCTGCCTGGGCCTGTGCTACAGAAAGCCATAGGAATTCCTCTGACTTGACCCAGTGTTCATTGCATAAATGAAGTGGCACATATTCATGCCAGCTCCCCTCTGACTGGGGGTGTGCAGATACCCAAATTATCTTTTAAGTCAGTGTCTACATCTTCAGTCTATTCAGTTAATTTGGACTATTTGGACTCAATTTCAGCTTTTCACAGCAAAGTGCAACTTAATCCTCAGGAAGCAAAAGATTTCAAGAGGACTGCTCAAAGAATCAGCGCTCAGTTGATGCTGAGCAAGGGGCAACAGCCACGAAACTGCACTTTCTGCTTGCAAAAAAATCTCCTGAGTACCACCCACAATATAAATGATGACCAAAAGAACCAGACACAAACATACGGCAATTATAAGCAATAATAATTCTTCAACTATTATCTTAGTATGATGAAACACAATTTAAACAGCCTAAAGAGCTGTTCCCAAATGTGCATGTCTTAAACCACAAGTTACAGAAGTTATTGTATTTTAGAAATTGTTCTTAGTAAAGAAAATGGTACTACTATTGTCTTTAACAAGTCAGGACCAAGGCCTTGAGAAGAAGATGGAAACAACATTCCCCTGAAAATTCATAAGTCATTTCAGATAATATATGCATAAATCTAAATGACAGGATGACTAGAAGTGATGTTATACTCATGGGGACTATGTTTAGAGAACTGGAAAGGGCAGGAAAGACATACATTTAAAATTAATTATGCATAGGAAGACGTTGAAGAATTGCAGAGTAAATAATTTTAAACTACAGGTAATAGTAGTAGAGCACCCTGCGTACCCTTAATAGTGCATCTATACCAAAGTAGTATGAAGAAGATAGTGTCCTAAATCTATATATTGATAATAGAATGCATTTTCAATAGTTAATTGGCAATTTATTTCAGTTTTCATAAGGAAAAAAGAGGCAAGTGAACCTGACTCAGTCAGCACATATGTGCTGGTTAAAATGAGCACATACCTAGAACCACGTGAGTTGCAGCAAGAACTGTCTCCTGCCCAGCCAGTTGTCAGGAGCTATGACAAATAGTTAACAGCATTGCAGGCCTTTGGAAGATGTGAAGGGGCCTAATGGCACAGATAGAGAAACATTGGATTTACTGTGAAAGTGAGAAAACCCTCTGATTTGTGATAGGGGAAGATGGACCAGACTCTCATAAAGAATCCAATAGCATGTTTCCTCTATTAATAGTAATGCAAACATTCAGGCAACCAAAGGATCAAAGTACAGACTATGAACTCTCATTTTTGTAGAGAAGTATAACTTTCAAGCCTACACAAGCTTTCAATAGCTATATCAATGTAAATTATTGTGTCTGTTAATGAATATAGGATTCCTGCATCTGCCAGGTAATCAGTCTGGCACCTTTCACAAGCATTAAAAATATTTAGAAACATAGAATTGTTTAGGTTGAAAAGACCTTTAAGATCATCAAGTTCAACCATTGACACAGCACTGCCAAGTCCACCAGTAAACCATATTTCTGAGTGCTACATCTACGCATCTACAAAGGCATATAGTGCTTTTGGAAAACTCCATAAAAGAGTATGGCATAATAAACACTTGAAGAAAAGTACCAAGATCGGTGTTTACAGAGCCATTGTGCTGTCCACTCTTTTATATGGTTCCAAATCATGGGTCATCTACCGCCGCTATCTGTAACTCTTAGAACACTTCCATCAACGCTGCCTCCGTACAATCCTTAACAACCACTGGTCAGATTATGTGACCAATACATCTGTCCTAGAAAAAGCAGCAGTCACAAGTATTGAGGCCATGTTGCTGAGAACACAGAGCTGCGGTGGGCAGGGCATGTCTCAAGGATGAAGGACCACCGCCTCCCTAAGATCTTGCTCTATGGTGAACTTGCCACCGGCTGCCGCAAGAGAGGAGCCCCAAAGAAAAGATACAAGGACTCCCTGAAACAACATCTCAGCCTCGGCCATATTGATCATCATAACTGGTTTACTCTGGCCTCAAATCGGGAGGCCTGGAGACACACCATCTATAACGCTGCTGTTTCCCTTGAGAACGCACGCAGGATCACCCTCGAGGAGAAAAGACAACGCAGAAAGAATCGTGTCTTGCAGAATATACCACCTAAGGAGTCTTTCTGCTGTGCCTTTTGCAATCGGACATGTCTATCTCATATTGGCCTTATTAGCCACCAGTGTCCTTGTAACAAATGTGGATAGAGCCTTCCTAAATCTTTGTTCGCGAAGCCTAGCGATGATGATGATGATGATGATGATGATGATGATGATGATGATGATGATGATGACAACTCCACCACTACTCTGCACAGGCTGTCCAAGCGCTTGACAACCCCTTCAGTGAAAAAGTTTTTCCTAAAATCCAATCTAAGCCTCCCCTGGTGCAACTTTGAGACCATTTCCTCTTGCCCTGTCACTCTCCTGGGAGGAGAGACCAACTCCCACCTCTCTACCACCTCCTTTCAGGTAGTTGCCGAGTGCGATAAGGTCTCTCTCCCAGGATCTTCTTTTCTCCAGACTAGTTAATAAATAAATAAATCAATCTTCCATTAAAATTACATCAGCTTTTAATACATTTATTTTTATTGGGTAAAAATTTGTCAATTCTTCCTTCTTGACATAAGAGGATCTGGTGCTTAGTGCACTGCCTTTGGATTTAGACCAGACTTCGATACTTTGATTTGCTACAGACTATGCATGACCTTGGACTTAAATCTCTCTGTACCTAAGTAAAAGATAAAGCCATGGTGAAGGGAACTAGACTTAAGATTGTGTGGATCTCAAATATGATCAAAGGAAACATTACACAGCTCATAAAGGCAGGTAAATAGTTGATACATATTGGATGACTCAGCAACAGCGCACAACCTGAGTACTGGCCAAATCCAAGTAATTGACCACAATAAATGAGAGCAAGACATCTAGCCTTCAAGAGGGAATAGGAAATATAAATAAACATGGTATTTCAGCTAAAAATATAATAATTACATTAAGCCAAATTTTAAAAAGCTGATTTTAAAACTATTCTGATGACATAAATTTCTATTTAGTTTGCTGCTTAATTTTTTTTTTTTTTAATGTTTCATTTTTTGGTAAGGCAACAAAAGAGATTATATGTCAGTGACTATTGTGGAAAAAATGGCAGATGTGGGTTTGTCACCAGAAATGGTTCTATTGATTTTATTGAGTCTTTCAAGATCAATGAGCTGTATTTGAAATGTAACACTCCTAAAAATTAGCATACATGTTTTTTGCTATCTAAATGAAAGTATACAAAAATAAAAGCATAAAAATTAAATTGAACTCAATGTCTTTTGAAGTAAAACATTAAATATTCCTTTTTATTGAACCTACCTTGTATTCTGCATTGAAAGTCATATTGCAACATCTTAATTCATCATCATCTCTCTGAATCAAACATCAGGCTGCCTCTTCCCATTGTTAAATAATGTAGACTGATCCAACTGGCAAAGTCATCCCTGGAGAGAAAACAAAAATCATATGACAAGAATACTATTTTCATTTGCATTTTTAATCACTGACATAGCATAAAATTAGGCACTAGAGGTTTCATCTTTTTAGTGAGGAAAGTCAATTTTAGTGTCCCCAGTTCAGCACAACATTTTATCTGACTTTGTACTATTAAGTCAATTGTTACCCCCTGGCCAATACAGCAGTCAAGTTACAATGCAATTTCAGCACATGTTCTAAATGCTTCGGTTCAACAGGGACACAGCTTTCCAGTATCAGCCCTTCCTTATCAACACTGTGATTTTCCCTATTAATTCTATGTTTTGGAGATTATTAAAACATTACTCATGTAATGAGTAATCTTCAGCATTAGCTAGGCACTCTAATAAACTTTCATTAAAATATTGCATCACATGTGGTAGTAAAATTACATTAATAAAGTAATCTGTCATTTAACAGACAAAATAGTGAATGAAAATAAGCAGGTGTAATAGAATAGGATGGAATGAAAAAGAAAATAGCTGAAACAAATAGCTGTTAAATTCACAAGGTAGGAGTTTGAGAAACACAACACTTCAACCAGAAAAGGGTGACTGTCTTTCTTAATATTCAACAGTGGAATGAGTGGGCATTTGGGGTAGAAATGTGACCTAAAGACATAAAGGCTTTGGCTTTAAAAGTCTTATCAGAACAGGTAGCAACTGAAAAATGAAGAGGAAGCCTGGAGATGCGTACACAGTGTTAAAGGGTTGACAAGAGGAGACTCTCATTCTGCTTTTCTTACTTCCTTTGCCCTGGCCTGTAGTAACCTGAGACAATAATTTGTCAAACTGAGGATTTCCAGGGTGCTGTACAGAGGAGATAAAACATGAGAAATGTCAAGTATATCAAATGGAAGTACTTACCTGGAATAGTTAAAAAAAAAAAAGGTGTTTATTTCCTAACTTAGTTATATCTCCAAAAGTGTTGTCTGTGCTCTGAAATTGACCCAGTGAGCACTTTCTCTTAATTAAAAAGTGTGAAAAAAGTAGTAAGTGACCATTTACAACAAAGTCTGAAATTTTGGAGGAGAGATGTTTTAGAACTTTTCAAAAATGTTTATATATGACAAGAAATGGCTTTGGAAATTTGAGTCCAAAAGCTAAGAATGAACAAAGATGCTGTTTGTCAGGCAGATTCTTGTGCAAACTTTACTTTCTACAGTGAAGACTGATTCTTGGGTAAGAGTACACCTAATAGAGAGGGAAACCAGGAATGACAAGAGCCTGTGTGCATTGATTCATAACAGGTTCGTTAAGAAATGGTTCTTAATGTGTAATTAAGTGGTGCAACTACTTTCCATGATATACTGCAATGAGAAAAAGTTTATATGGGTTCGAGAGAGACTTGACAACTTAATAGAAGGAAAGTCCATCAAGGTTCACTGAATGAATAGAAACCAACTCTGCTACATCAAAAGTCTTTGAGCAGCAAGTGACGAAAGCCCTGAGGAGGATCAGTTTGCCCTCTTCCCCCAGGTGTCTACCTCCAGCTGCTGGCTCATTTTTTATGAATCTCCCTTTCTGTCAACAGGCATATTTCTATCCTATCCACAAGCAATTTTCCATTCTCTAAGCATTAGAAACAACAGAACAATTTGGCTGTTTGACTTCACTAGTTGTGTTCTAGTATATGCCTGCAAAATACACGAGAAGGTAACCTTGCAAGTAAGAATAAAGTAAATTTTTAGGAAATTATGCCTTACATGACATTCAGCAATTTGAATGCTGTAACTTAATTGCTCAAAGGATGTCCAGGCCACAGTGTCAGCATGTGTGCGGGTAACACACAGGCACAACTTGCACAAGCCCTGTCCTGCCATGACTCAGCAGCAGCAAAGCTCTTTTTAGCAGCAGTAGCCACTGCTATTTCATAATTAAAAGATCTGAAAAAGGTACAAAATAAATTCTTAATGCTGCTGCCCACTTTAATAACTCATTAAGGGCATAGATATTAGCCAGATCCAACTGTCACGTATCATCAGGATTGAAAAAGTCATGATCTGTCTGGGTAAAATCTTAGAGAGCACAAAGAGAGCTGTAAGGGCTCTGGCAAAGGAAGAAAGGTTCAACTGGCTGTTTAATTTGTGTTTGCTAACCAGATACTACTTCTGTCTCATTTAAAGATACTTTCAGAAGAAGAAAAGAAGAAAATCCACTACTGCAACTTAAGAGACTCAGTAGTAACAAACATCACCTCTCTCCATGGGAAACAAAGCGTTGTATTTGTCACAAGTAATCTCACGAAAAGGCTGTCAGCTGAAAACAGGTTGTCATGGGCTTTCCTTAAGAGCCAGGTGACTAAACAAAATGAGTGGGAATTCCTGCCTAGACAACATCTGTTTCTTCATTTTGACCCATTCCCTCTCCGCTCCCTGATAAGTCCTTCAGCACCTGGGCTCCATGCAGCTGGGCACAGGAGCTTTCCCATCTGAGTCAACACAACAGAAGATTTCTAATTCTGCCTGTGTTCTGTGGAGGGACAAAGACCTCCACAGTGAGACTGAATTTCATGTGAAAAATGTTTGCATTAACTGTCTCAGACACAAATTCTTAAAATTCTGGGGAACAGAAGGACACTTCCTCCTTTTTTTCCTGTTCTGAAGAACAGCCTAACGCATCATATGACATTTGCTTCTTAAAATGCATCTATAAGAAATCTAATAAAAACTGCGTTTTCTCCCTTTATAATTACTACATGAGCAACGTACACATAAGGCAATCCAGAATTAGAGTTCATCCTGAATATTATTTCAAGTACCTTGCTGAAAATGTTCCATGCAAACACCAGTTTGGAGAAAGACAAGCAATTACAGTAGTTATATTATTTGTTTCTGATATAGGCCATTTAGACTTGCAACAAACGTGGGTAGAGCCCTTCCCAAATCTTCGTTGGCGAAGCCTAACCATGATGATGATGATGATGATGATGATGATGAGGCCATTTAGCAGTATAAAAAGCCTTCCATCGCTGAAGGAAGCTGTTTATATCTTCACCACAAATTGTAATGTTTCTGATTTTAACCATGCTCTATTGAAGGATTAAATGTGTGCTAAAAATTAAGTATATATATGTTCTATAAAACATAATCATCAGAACTGATAAACAAGGATTCAAGTTCAAATTGTTGTCCTGCCTGACACACGTTTGCCTGTTTTCCTTTTAGTCCTTCTGTCTCAACACAACTTCATCACTTTTTCCACCAGCCTCTGTTTCTGCTTCTGGACAGATTGTTGTTTCCATCATTTCTTCTCTTAAATCTTTTTCCTCTCCCTCCTCTCCTCCTTTAAAGTGAGTAGGAAAGAAACACCTTTAGCCAACTCAGCCTGCTAGCCTTAAATCCTTCATAATTTCTCTGTGGCTTGTGGACTTTGTGAATAATGAGATCCCCTGCCACCAGAAACCTGATCAACTCTCTTTTTCATCACCTCCTGTCACCATAACAGTTAGGAGCACTCCTGAAGAAGACAGACAGCCAAGCCAACATAGAATCCTTTTTTTCCAGCTAAATCTTTTGTTTCCAACAACAAGAAATCTCAGAGCTTCTCAGAAAAGGGTCTGTTTCACCATACCAGGAAAACCTCGTGTTTGAGACACTGGCATGTGAGGTCTGGTGGGGACCCCTCTTCCCATGTAGGAGGAACAACAGATGCAGGCTGCAAAAGAGGCAAGTGCCTTCCTACCAGCTGTCTGTTCACTGGTGCAGATTGTTAAAGGTCAGAACAAGGAAAAAAGCCTACTATTTTCTGGAAGTTAGGAACTGTGCTTGTCTTTTGGATTGCACATCCCAAACATGAGAGTTATGGCCTGGACCCAATTCAAACCCACTGTGTAACAGAGTCAGAGCTTGCTCTCTCTCAGATTGCTTGTGTCCAGCTTGAGCACTACCAAAAAGTAGACAGGGCAATGGAAAAAAACAAAAAATTCATAACTCACTGACGAAATACGTGATTGCCAAGGCACTGAAAAACCTCTGAGGATCAGACCCTAACGGAACTTTCACAGAATCAGGGTAAGCCTCTGTTGAAATTGGAGCATAATATCCTTCACAAACTTCTTTAGCTTACAAGTACTTGCAACCTAGAGGTCTCAATTTACAGCTGTTTGACAAATATGAAAATTAATAACAATTCCAGGTGCAAAATGCTAAAGAGCAATTGCTGCTAAAATCATAGCTCTGGTGATGAATTAGTGCATTTGGAAGCCATCCATGCTTTTATGGATCTGATTAGGGGTGACAACTTCTGCTGGTAGTGCAAATGATTATCAGTGGCAACAACAAAAGGCTGTTTTAACTCTGAACTGTTCTGTGGATGAATTTCCAATTGAGCTGTCTGGGCACACCTACCAAAGCAAACCAAGAAAGAGAGAATAAGCAGTGTCTATGGCCTACTAGTAAGAAGGTGTGGCTCTAAAACACCAGGCACAGAGTCATATTCGTTTCCTAATTTTTGCCCCTTTCCTTGGCTCCAGGCAGTCACACAATGTTCCAATTGTACAGGATTACAGCACGTAGATTTGCCAAAGGAAAAGAAATTCCAAGCTTGTCTTTTCATAAAGAAAATAGGGTTATCCTCTTAAAGTACATCTGCTGCTTCCTACTTTTATGTGCAACGATATTAGAAAGAGGGTTTTGTACTTTTTCAAAGGTTTTAGACACAAGCACTTAAAAAAAAAAGTTATGAAGAGAACAGAATCAGTTTCCAAATAGAAGTATTGCAGGACAAAGCACCGATGCCTGTGTGCTTATTGCACTTGGGTAGCTCCTGATATTTTGGGCAAGAGGAATTCCTGCTGGAACAACTCTGCTCAGCGAGGGGAGCGGGGTGTAGACCCCCCTGCCCACCCAGGATGCCAGAGCGAAGCAGTTCTGATGTTTTCCCGCCAATACACAAGTTTTCTCAAAAGCTCATTAAAAATGCTACAAATGCACAAGATCCAGTAGTCCCTGGGCAAACCACAGCATTAACCAGTGTCACCTCATTGCACTAAGAAAACAGTTTCTCTGTGGTATAATGATTTTTTTAATGTTTAGAATACTCCACTGTTCTAGAGGGGGAATCCTGAGGTAGAACTCGCTTAATTTATGACAGAGGTTTCATGACTTGGATTCCATGATAGCAGGGAACCACGCTTGCAGACCTGTATTCCTCCAGCATGGTCAGGCCCAGAGGAACAATGATTATTCTGGTCTTATTACAGCTAACTTTTTTCTGTTCTGAAAAGCAAGGTTTCTTTTGGTTTAGTAAATTAACTAGTACCTATCTATACAGAAAAGTGAGGGTCTTTCTTCTCTCCTAATGATTTATGGAAAAAACAAGAAAAGAGAATACCCAACCCACATCCCAACCCACCAAGGAATTAAGACTTCTTATAGGATCTGAAAAAAAAAAAGGATGAACAACATGTTTGTAAATGTAATAATGTATGCCCATATGGAATGAAAAGCTAAACTGCCCTTTTCTATGAAAGAAACTCAACAGATTGCCTAGAAATAGGCAGCTCCCGTTCCCTTTACTGAGGGAAGCAAATGCTATCCAGATGGAAATTATCAAATGGATCAAACAGATACATTTTATTTCCAAATGATCTTTGTTCTACTTATTACTCATTATACCAGGAAAACTTTTTTTCCTATAGCCCACATGCAGTAAAGAGAACATTATTTATCGTATGCTCGTTCAAAATATTCTGTGTTAAAGGTTTCCCCTGATGAGATATCGATCTCGACACACAAAAAGGGTGAGAAGAAAAGCATCCTTCCTCATGGAAACATTCATTTACGATCTCTGGAATCTGTTAATTCCCATTAAGCCCACACGTGACTGTCCTTGAAGCGCAGCAGTCAGATCTGCAGCCGCTTCCTGGTGCCCAGGGAGATGAAATGCTTTTTCAACAGTCCTGTTGCTTGCCAGGTTTTACAAAGGTGACTGTTACCAAGTCCCAGGGAAATCACCCTGAGGTTCTTCAGCTACTTTTATTTATGCTGCCCAATGAGTAAATAATTCAATTGAAAATTTGCACCGAATAAAACCAAAATTTTAAAAATCACAAAGAATTCCTCATCTTTAGCCCTAAGTGATTATATATGGTATGTATAATCAAATTCAATAATATAGGGGACATTTTCATAGACATAAGAGAAGTTAATTACCACCTAAAAGAAAGGCAGTGAAATCTGGATTCCTAAAACTTTCTTCTGACTTTGAAAAATCACCATAACATTTTATGTGGTAAAAATTATATTTCTTTAAGCACATCCTCCTATAAACT
Organism: Neopelma chrysocephalum; assembly: GCF_003984885.1. Classification (NCBI taxonomy): domain Eukaryota; kingdom Metazoa; phylum Chordata; class Aves; order Passeriformes; family Pipridae; genus Neopelma; species Neopelma chrysocephalum. The sequence goes on along the minus strand of NW_020897731.1, from coordinate 3,547,460 downwards.
TTTGATTATGTATAATTATCCTATTGTCTTATATAAGCTCTGGCTATTAATCTTATTATAATATGATCTTCTTTTAGCCTGAAAACCTACAGCAGCACAGGTACAGTCTTTTATGAGGACATAAAGTGGTTAACAGCTGTGGCTGACTGACAGGATTAGATCATGAACATCTAATCTAACTGGGCCATGTAACACTACCTTTTATTTCACATTAATCATTGAATGCAAGTTCAACTATGTCAGAGGTCTATCAAGTGGGCCTATAAATGAGGTAATAAATTAGAAGTTGATTTTTTAATGGTGTGGTCACTTGCAGATAACACTGGGTTCAGCTGCAGCAACCCAAAAATACCAAGGATCCCATTGCTCCATGAGTTGAAGGCAGCAGTGCAGCTCCCAGGGCCTGAAGTCCGTGTGACTGATGTTTTATTTTCTTTGAGTGTCAATGGATGGGTGTCAGCCCTGTGATGGTTGAGGATGTCATGATTTTGCTGCCAAGGGAAAACACACCGGGTGCACTGACTGTGGGAGCAGTGTAAACTCTCTGCCAAGGGACAGAAGGGAGGGGAAACCCCCATGCAAAGGGGTCCCTATATAAAGCACACAGATGGAAATGCAGTTCCTGCAGCTGATAATCAAGGAGGACTTTGACAAGCTGATTCAGATATTTTGTGCAACACTGTGACTTGGTAATTAGTCCCAAAACAATCATCGTGGGGCAGGAAAGAGGCCCCTGATATTAAGCTTCCAGAGTATGCAGTTGAGACATGCAAAACAATATATTGCTACAACCTCTGTTCAACTGAGAGCTCTAAAGTAGCAATTCATAATAGGCTGTATATCATGACATTTTGAATAAGCCTTACAGAAAAGACAACCTCTTCTGAGGGAAAAGCTAGGCTAGAAAATAAAATATGAATGTTTTTACATTCCAAAGGGTCAGATTTATCCACACAGAAGTTATTACTTCTAATAATACTGCCAAGGCAATTGTCTTATTCATATTCTATATATCTACAAAAAGTCTAATTTACAATGTACCCTTGTACAGCAGAAGAGAGTATGTTTATTTCAAAATAGAAAAGAAGTGTTTGTTTTCATGCTAGAGTTTAGAATTTTTTTTTCCAAGGACTCCTATTAAACCGAGGCAGAGCCTTCTTCTCAAAATAGTTTATTAAGCTGAAAGATGTGTCTTGACAATCACATTATTCTTTCCCCAGCATCCAGTTTGCCAGTGCAAAGAGCAGTACTCATTCTTAGCAGACATTTCATCTTCTAGAGATTCGGAGTCTGAGCAATTGCTTTTAATTTAGGAGCAGCAGAAACCACTTCCCTCCTTTACACTCTGTAAAGCTCCCAGGGAAGCATACCAACAAGGAATTGTTTTAATATCACCCTACTGAGGACACCGAAATGAAGAAGAAGAACACAAAAGAGGTCAGAAGCCTTCTAAAGGAAACACATGTGCTTAGATGATTTCCCAGGAGAATGGCAGTGCTGCAGCTACTAATCCACTGAAGAGAACTCTCCACAGCTCAGGCTGAATCTATGTCTTTGAATACACTAATTTTAAGCAGTTTCCCTTTCTTCTGCATTGTCCTCTTTTTTACATTACTCAAGAGGAAGGATGCACAAGTAAAGAGAAGTGCATAGTTCACAAATAAAGAACAGTGAATCTGGCTTATTTTTATGCAAAAGCATAAGAGTATTAGCACTACACCTGGCATATGCTCAATGCCTCACTCGATGAATGCTGCCTCTCATCTCCTGGGGCCTTGGGAGAACCTGTCAGGTCAATAAGGCTTCAGATCTACATGCATGTTTAATTTCCTGTTTAACATATTTATAAACTGGTACTTAAACATCTTACAGTGAATCCAGAGTTTGTGACTATAAATTAAGACAAAAGGTATAAGTACATCCAAGGTATAAGTACAAGGGAAAAGTCCTCAGGGAGAAGATTCAAAAAAGAGTTAGAACAACACAAAAGAGAGGTTCCCAAGTGTTAATGTCCATTTTCTCTTTTAGGAAGGCTAGTCTGGTGTTCAGAACAGTCACTTAGGACACAGGAGGAAGATTTCAAGTCTTCTTCCTGATAGGCACTACCAGGTCGCCACAACCAAGTCCCACATGACCTTAGTCACTTTACTACTAAAGTTCCTTGGGTGGGAATCATCTTCCCTTTTTCCTGAAGTGTAGACTTGACATCTGAGGTCAAGTCCACTTATCCTCATAGTCAGTGAGTTAAAAAGGCACTTTGCCTATTTTAGACCTACATTATGATGAGGTGAATCCTGTCATGTCATGTCACCAGAGAAGAACCAGGAAATGTTGAGTCAACTGTATGTCCACATGCAAAAGTCAGTGCATATCACAGTCTCACAGAGTCATCTACAAGGGGGACAACAGGAATGTGCTGTTCTGGGAAAGATGGAGATGTCAGATATAACAGAATCACAGCATCGCAATATTCTGAGTTGGAAAGGACCCACTAGCATCATAAAAGTCCAACTCCTGACCCTGCACAGGACAGCTACAAGAATCACACCATGTACCTGAGAGCATTGTCCAAAAGCTTCTTGAACTCTGTCAGGCTTGGTGCTGTGACCACTTCCCTGGGGATCCTGTTCCAGTGCCCGACCACCCTCTGGCTGAAGAACCTCTTTCTAATATCCAACCTAAACCTCCTCTGACAAAGCCTCAGGTCATTCCCTTGTGTTCTGTCATTGGTCATCAAGAGATCATCAAGAGATCAGTGCCTGCCTCTCCTCTTCCCCTCATGAGGAAGTTGTAACTGCAATGAGGTCTCCCCTCAGTCTCCTCCAGGCTGAACAGACCAAGTGACCTCAGCCACTCCTCATATGGCTGTACCATGAAGTTGTCATCCAGGTGTTTTAGGAATTTCCTGGACCTGTTAGTGCCAGCTGTGTGATGCTCCCAGTTAATTTCTGGCAAGTTGAAGTTCCCCGTAAGGACAAGGCAGTTGATTCAGAGTTTATTCAAAGAATAATTCATTGGCATCATTGTCCTGGCTAGGCAGTCTATAGTGGACTCCCATGATGACATCCACATTATTTGTTAACAAGCAGTGGTTTTTTTCTGGCTCTCCTGAGCATCATCACACAAGGTACTTTCTGTTCTGAACCCAATTCAGCCCATGTAACACACCAGGATTCTTGCCCATATCAGTTGCAGCTTCATTTCTTAGGTTTCAAAAGGCTGAAGAGATCATTGCCTCCAACACCCTCTCCAACACTCACTCAGGGCCAGCCACCTGCCACCCACCACTAATTCCCCAGAATTAGTGCAGAGCTCCTTCTGTGGTCATTTACTCTTTAGCAGGTTCATTTTGACAGAAATGGTTTCTGGAATTTATCACTCGAGCAGCCATGCTGACAGGTTTGAGGAGACAGCAATTTCTGTTCATAAATAGGAGGCAATGGAGGCACATGAACCATGAGAGGTACATTAGGGGATGAAAGCTTCTGCAGCTATCATAAAAAAAATAAATGATCAAGACCTCTACCTCCCAGCTCAGACTTAGGAATTGTCCTCCATGAAACCATGGATTAATTTAGTGTTGATAATGCTGTGTGCTCTTAATGAAAGCTCTTTAGTTGGACCTTAGCTTCTCTAGACTTATACTCACTAGCTATAAGATACAGACAGTATACCTCTGCCTTACAAAATGATGTGGTATCCAGATCATACAAAAAATGTATGTACATTTGTTATTTCTTTCTGCCAAGCTTATGTACCTCAGACTGCCTGTCTGCTCATCCACAAACAGTCATTTGCAAAAAGTCCACTACCCACAAAAGGTCTCTAATTAACTGTTAATTCAGAAGCCACCTCATATTGGTGATCATATCCAGCACAGAAAAGGCACATAAAATTGTAAGGGTGGCAGGGATGAGCAGAGTCCAGTCCCTCGCTATCAACAGAGAAGCTACATTTTGGAGTGCGGTTTCTCCTACAAATCAGCTCCTTTGAGTGACAAGAACAGCCTTTTGTCCCCAAGCAAAGCTCTCTGTGCAAACAGTGACAAACTATCAGTACCCTCCAGCTAGGCAGCCTTACCCCCAGATTTTAAAGCCCATTTACCAGAAGGGACTGTCTGCAGCCAGCTGGGAATGGAGATGTGGCTGTTGAGAGACAGAGTCCCTAGCCCACAGATGGGAAAGCAGAGAGGTAGCACTAAGCAGATGGTGGGGGCAAGGGACAGCCACATCCTCCCTTCTAGCTGCAGCTTTTACTAAGGATGAGAAAGAATTGCTCATGATTTTCAGCCTCGGAGCTGCACTACAAAAATCAGCAATGTGCTCCAGGTGCTTCCCACTCAAAGGAGGCTTTGCCAGCCAGCCATATGCTGAGAAGCCATGGCAATTCAAAGCTTCCAAACTGTCCAAATAATACAAGTCCAACCCCAATGAACTTCCAGGAATCCTTTACTGAAATTCTCCTTTGTTTCATGTTCTCACACCATAATCAAAAATGCAGCGACTAGGCAAAACAGGTAACATCTTAATTTTCTGAGTAATCATTGAATAAATATTTCCAGTAACCTACCAAAAAATAACCTACCAGATATTTGACCTGGTTCACTAATGGCTTGAACATAAACACAGTCTCAGTGCCTGGGAAGCCAGGCTCACAGCTGCTCTGGATCACCAGGCTGAAACCGAGCTGCTGTTGCACCCTGCTGAACCTAACCCATCATCTGTAACAGGATCTTCTAGCTCTTTTTTTTTTCTTTTTTCTCTCTTCTTTTTAAGAGCTGCTTCCTTCACAAGTCATAGCTTTTTCTCTCAAGCACTTGCCACACTGCATTAGGATTTCCAAAAGCAGACAGTTTACATTATATGAAATATGACAGTGGCTACAGTTCAAGAGATCTTTAACAAGGGTGCAAGTCAGTCTGGCTTCCACTGTGGGAGCTTGACACTTTCTCTACTGGTGCCTAACTCCAACCCAGTAAAGGTTCAATGTTTTATGCATATAAAAGCAAGACAAAGTTGTACTAACAATATTTTATACAACCATTGATCTTTTTTCTTCCCATCTTTCAGCAGCAAGAAACAACAGGGAGCTACACTGCTATAGAGCAAGGACCTCCCAGTGGGCTGGTCTCACTGCCACCTACACTTGGACTGACAAGTGGGGCATGCAAATACACCAGTGGAATCTAGGGTATTTGGGAAAGGGAAGACAGATTCATACAAACCTGGATTTTAACCTGCAGTGTAGTCAAGGTAAAACCACAATTTTCACTATATAGTCTTAATTTCCTCGTAATTTAAGGTTTAAATGTAAAAAAAATCAGTCTTTTCTCATACTCCTACTTCTATTTGCAAATTCCAAGAGAGACAGGAAAAAAAAAAGGAAAAAAATAAAGGTCTGCAGAAAATCACTTATCCCTGTTATTTTATACTATATTTATTCATGCCAAACTGCATGCAACTATACATAGAGATTATATATGCACAGAAGTATTTTATAGAGATTTATATGTAAATGAACATATTATTCTATGGTTCACCATTATCCTGACTGATAGCATCAGAGCCATAGAATAGGGAAAGATTGCATTCCTAGCTAAATGTAATAGGCCAATGTTTCTGAAGTACTCCATTTTCTGTCCTAGCCTTTCTTGTTCTTTTTATTTCCAAGAAAAAGCTACTGTGAGAAGGACGGACCTAAATCAATGCTGCAAGGTGCCTGACCTGATAAGAATACAGTTGTGCAAACAGATGTATGAGTTTCTTGGTTTAATCGGGCTCTAAGAGAAAGGCCTGCACTATAGGAATCTTTCATACATTATCTGGTTTTAATTAGGGGCTTTAATATCCATCAGCTTAAGGGCTCAATGAAAAGGCTGTTACTAAGAAGGTATTAGATAATACTTTTACAAATCAGAATTACTACTCAAAAAAATATAAACAGGGATTATTAGGGAGTAGAGAAAATTTAATCACGGGCAACTTGGTTTTGTTCTGACTCATACCAATACCAGCCCTGAGCATGCAGCTGAATGATCACAGACTGAGCATAAGATCTAATCCCCAAATTTCCTATGTGCATAAAGACAAGCTCAAGACAAGCAACAGATACAGAGTGGAAGGCTTCAGGAGCAACCCTTCTGCATCTTCTACAAATGTTTAATAGCCAGCAGAACCTAGAGTTGACACTGGCATCATTTACTTGACAGAGAATGAGTTTTGTCATCTTTCCAGTGCCTTCCAGGCCTTCTATAGCAGATCAGTTCTTAAGGGGGATGCTGACCTTGTTCTTTCCACTGATTCTGATCAAAGCATGTCTGTTCTAGACATTCCTAAAATGTAACTGGTAACTGACTTCACCTTTTGGCCTTGCATAATGCATTCTTTCTAGTTAAGTGAGACTGCATGCACAGGTGAGTGTAGACAAAAATAGGGCAATTTACTATTTTTTTTAAATATTATGAATACTATTTTCCTGAAAAATAAGAGGAGTAGAAGGAGTAGTCTAATAAAAGAATTGCATTGACTAAAGAGAACTCTTTTAAAATATGCGTGATCTGTCATCGTAGGTGTTCTGTTTCTTTGCATATGAACTTAAAAACTGCATTACATTCCCTGTTTATGACCTCTCCTATCAATAAAGAGCAAAACAGATAAGGCATAACTGCAGGAGAACTATTAACTTTCTTTGATTACAGAAAACTGCTTATTCAGAGTTGGAAGAAAGTGATGTATTTTTTTTCACCTGTCATAGAAGAATGGCTATTCTGTCCAGTGGTTTTTGACTGTCAGATTCCAATTTCTCCCTCATAGCTGCTACACAATTCTACAGTGCATTTGTAGACATAGGTACACCATGAGTTCCCTTTTTATCTTTCACACAGCCTTTAGAAAGCACTAGGTACCATTTCAGGTTAATGCCTCCGTGTAATTCTATTTTTAAGTAATACTTCTGTTAAAAATAGAGAGAAAAGAGAGAATTTCCTGGCTAAAAAGAGATATTTTGACTTCAGTATTAGGGAGTTCAAGTCTAGAAAAAAAGAGCTGGGCAAATATTGTCTGAATATGTTAACACTCATTTGCTGCTAACTATTGATCCTAGAAAATAGTTTTCTGTGTTGTTTCAAACAATTTCTTTGGAATGGAAGAGTTTGTCTGAATGAGAAGCAGGCTCAGTGAGCATCTGTCAGTAGGAAGCATGCTGTCATCCAGTTTCCTTCCAAGTATCCTCATCATCCGGTCAAGTACAGATAATGCCATTTGACTCGTGCAGGTCCATGGATGACAAACAGCAGATCACAGGTGATTCAAGACAAGTTAGCTGTTCAGATGTGCTCTGCAAGCACATTGCTACTGATAACCCTTAATTTCAAAAAAACCCCAAACCAAATAATTTACAGAATAAGGGGTAAAATTAATTATTCTAATGAGTCAGTCAGCAAACTCAGACTCCCAAAGGATCTCAGCCTGGCAGAATATCAATATAGGAACCATCTGGTCCATCACTGTACATTTTGGGTCAGATTTCTATAAATGACCATGTTTAAAGAATTTGAAGGGCCTTGTGATGGTGCAATGCATCATCTAATCTTCTTGGAGATCAATTAGTGCATAATTATTTGGCATAATCTGACTATCACTTCTCATTTGTCCATTCAGTAGTGGGAAAAATGGAGTAGGACAGAGGTTCAAAAGAGAAAGCCTTTAGCTGACCCACCTTTTCCAGTGGTGTTGCATGCAGCCCTCCAAACTGATTGCTGCTAATTTATTAGCATTCCTCCATTGTAGTGTCTAAAATATCACATTTTTACTTAAGAGAAATGAAGAGCAGCTGAAACAGCTGGCCAAATGATAACCGTGGTGTGCACATCTTTAAACAATGCTTTGTACTAGGAAGAAATGAAGTAGGGTGTCTTAAAAAATTAAAAACACAAGGGGCTACAGGAAATCTGTGACTTGTGAAGCAAAGCTATGAAGTGCCAGCACAGAATCCATTTGCTGGATGAATTGCCTGAGTCCATTTTGCATTATAGTGCTTCAGTGTAGGTAATATCCTTGCAAATGTCTGTTGCTCCACCTACGCCTCTGTGTGTCTGCAGCCCTTGTTCAGGAAATTATTAATTCCAGCAGGAAGAAGGATGGGGCCAAATAACTTAATTAGCTTAAAATGAAGCCTTACAATTTAAAATAAATCACACTTATCTTTGATAGAAAGGGACTAGATTGAAAAAGGCTTAATTTCATGGATAGTTACTATAGTCCCAAACACAAAGTAGATAGCTACACTAGGATAACAAAGGCTTATTATCATATTATCACAGGATATTATTATTAATGTCCTTATTATCAGCACACTTCATGCATTATGACCTCAGACTGAACTACCAGGCCCTGTATTTACTGACAGTAAGATAAAGCTCCAAAAAGCTCTCACAAGGGCTAATTCTTAAAGCACCATTTTATCAACATAAAAGTCACATATTCAGTGTTTACAGGTGCTTTCGCACATCAGAATGTCTTTACATTTGACCAAGCAGCTGATGGCTGGATAGCAGCTATATCTGTCTTTAGAAGTTCTGGCCTGGCATTAGGAAGAAAAGAAAGGTACATGAAAGAAAAAGCCCATATTTTGGAATCTCACTGGTGTCTCCTCTGCTTAGATAGCACTCAAAGACATTGCTTCCAGGGACTACTTCCCTTGGCATCAGGTGTATGTTTTCTAAAGATATGTTGGATGAAGAGCAATTCAGTTAGTGCTGTAAGCAACTGCACCACTACCTAACTGAGCAATTGAAGGCGGGTTTCCACAATAAAGTGTGAGTGTGTACATTAATATTTCATCAAAACCAGTCATTTTATTTCTGGCTTCCGAAAAGCAGCATCAAACAAATGTAGTAACATAATGTGAACCAACTGGGGTAATCAATGGATGCAGAGGAAAAGCACAGGAACTGTGCCATGTATTACTGTGTGTTAATGCCCTTTTCTAATATAAGTGATGAAAAACAAAGAAAACTGGGAGATATGAATAATGGAGGTTTTCCAAAAGAATTAAATCTGGTGGGATCACAATATAAATAAGTATTTTGAGGAATTTACAACCATGCTGAGTTAAACTTCCTGGAGTCAAGCGGCATTAGTGCACACATCCACCTGCACAGACAAACCATTCCCTCCTCCTTTCCCTAGCCAGGATCCATCAAAGGTTCACGCATCCCATGCCACAAGTGTTTCTGAGCCAGGCTACGAGGAAGCGCTGTCCTGGCTGTGCCAGTGCAGGTGTCCTGGCACCCCATCCACTTCTCCCTGTGGTGGGTGTAGGGGTCTGGCACCACAGGGTGCAGTTTGAATCATCCAGCCCTTGAACTCAGATGTTACTGCATCCATGATGCCCACTCAGTCCCCTAAAGAAAGTGGTTGTGGACTTGTCCAGTAAGTTAAGCTTCAATTTGTTACTTAAAAGTAACAGTTGAAGGATACTATTTTACAGATACCACCTCCTAGAGTAATACATTGGGTATCCTGCTGTAGTTCAGTTGATTAAAAAAAAATAAATTCTATTTTAAAAAGTATCCCAAGACTAAAGAAACACAGCAAAATGACCCTTCAATTTCTGTAATATTAGTTTCTAGGAAGTCCATGATGCTACATTCCCTGAAGTTCCAGAGGAAATAGTCACACAAGGCAGATGTTCTCTCAGAACCTGCCACTGCACACTGAAGAAATGGGTCATACATACAAGTAAAAGTGATTTAATAGATTGCTTCACAGTTAAAAGAAAAGCAAAAGAAAATGGGGAGGCGGCCCAGCTAATTAAAAAATCCATAGGTTTCAGTGATCTCAAATGTTCTAAAAACATTTTGATCATAAAAATATTACAGCTCTTTTCCATGTAAATTTTTCAGTCGTCTCTAACTAGTTGCTAGGCCATGCTAAGTAGTAAAGTATCTTTGTTTTTAAAAATTATTGGTACTTTTGTAGCAATGGAAAAAATCACATTGCTTAGATGGTTTACCTTGTTTTATTTCTGCAGGTTTTATTCTTTCCTGTGCAGCTGATTTCTACCCACAGGATTTCGACCTTTATTACTTGCTGACAACACGTCTGACAAATATCTTTTTGCTGTGGTAGCTGAGGTTGAGCCATCTGTTTTTTCTCTAGAGAGCCATGCCTTATTCATAATGGCACTTTTCTGTTTTGTTCCCTGGGGAGTAGCACCTGCATGCTGATTTCCTATTTGACCCCAAAACACATCATCACGTTTCTGCAACTGATCCCTCCCCTCTGTGGCCCAGAAGACACTATGCTCCAGAGGCACCAGTGCATCCTTCATCCTTGACAGCAGAGGCCAAGGGGCTTCCTTATGGATCATGGGCAAGTTGCGTTCAGCCTGTGGATTTGAGTTGGAGGAGACAACTGAAGGTATCTGAGGAGGAAAGAAGAAGAGAAACCATAACCTTGGATGTCACAGCGTGTTTCTGTATGTTATGGGGAAACAGGCCCCTCTGTGCACTGTGGCTGATTTCAGCTACAGCTTCCCATGTAATTCTACATGAGGCCCATGTCCTGTTTTCATTGGGATTTAATTACAGCTCATGTGATTTATATAAAAAAGTAATCTTTGAGCCCACAAAGGTCAGGTCAATCAAAGAGCTACTTGCATTCCCCTCTCCATAATAGTTTTCTTTTATGGCAATATTTTAATTGCTCCTTTTTATGTGTGACCGTGAGAGAGAAAAGGAGCAGGAAACTCGATTTGAATTGTTACTGGGCTAAGTAACATATTATCAGAATTCTGAGTCACTATCTCATTGTACAATAAATTTCTTAACTAAAGGGACATTTCAGTATCTTGCATGTTTTTTTCATTAATGCCAAATGCAGAAACAATGAGTTTGTTTTATCATACTTATTTTAATCCAGGATTATAAATAAAATTCAGTAGAGTAATATTTGTAACTACTCTACCTAACTGGCTTCAGTAATTGCATATTTGGGTTTTTTTTCCATACAAATATGGAGAGGTTATGTTGTCTCCGAGAGGGTGAAATCTCTTGCGTGTTTAGTTTAGCAGCAGACTGTCACAAATGCAATTGCAATTGATCAGCTCTGTTCTTAACAGGATTCCTGCGGTTAATGGAAATTACTATAAAGAGCTTCAGGGCACAGGAATAATTGGATCACTAAAAAAAAAACCAACAAAAACAAACTTTGCAGGGAAAAAAGGTAGGACAAGATCAACAGAACAACTTTTTTTTTAAAAAACATCCAACAATTTTCAAAGATCGTTTTACCAGAGAGTATACCATGATGAAAGCAAAACCTTTTAATTATTTTTACAAGCCCCAAGCCACATGTAAATGATGGGGAAGAAAATACATAATAAAAAACTTTAAACATTTATTATTGTCAGATTGTTTAAACCAACAATCAAATGTGCATCAATCGAAGGAATCATTCACATATCTGTATCTTCTGCCAAGAATAACAGATTTCACTAAACTAAAAACAGTGAGAAAATTTTTACTGACCCGGTAGGTTTTGCAATGGTTTTGTCTCAGTTCTCGATGCAGGGCTATGATCCTCTCCGGGCTTGTTAATTTGATAGGAGAACCAGCATACATGTTTGAAGTCATGTGAGAACTCTGGGTGCTATCTGCCTCTTGCTGAGAGTTTGTAGGTATTGACCCAGGCATCCCATTCACTTTGGCAGCTGTCTCGCGATCCTCTGGCTGTCCATCATCCTGTGAAATGTCTGTGGAAGAAGGCAGTATCTGCAAGAGAAACTATAATTTTAAGAAATTCAAGCTAGATGAAGTTTTCCAATGCTGTTTACCTTGGATTTAGTGCAAGCCATTTAAATGAATTCATGAAAAGAAATATTCACAGAAATTAGCTGTAAATAAACTACATTTAGCAAAATAAGAAAAAAAAGATAATATACCAATTAGTTTAAATGTGAAGCATTCCTGCATTCTTTAAAAAAGAATCCTGCATTTGTCAACTCATCTTCAAAACAAACAAAACAAACAAAAACATCTTGAAGTTTTAACTGCAGTCAAAAATTCGCCTTGGGATATTAAAAAAACCCACTAGATAAAAAGTAGATAAAAATTACTAATTGTAAAAATTGTCTCATGTTAGGTCTCCTCTTGAAGAATCTCAAAATTTCTGACATGATTCTTTTACATACATATTCTCTCAGTCCACACTACACAACTAATTCAGGTTTGTCTACTTATGAATGCCCAAGAAAGTTAACCTGAATGGACTTCAAAAGTGTGTTAGTTCAACTGGATGAACTCTTACGCAGACCTTCCTAGTCTGCATAAACATAGTATTAATGTACTTGATCTTATTTCACCTCCACATCAACTTTAACACCACAGCAAACTATCCTTTTCAAATATCTTCACTGAGCTGAAGCCAAATTTAGAGAGAAATGGCAGTTTAATTATGCACCTTTTCATAACAGTTGCAAGCAGGAATAGAAAATCTCCCTGAATAGGAATGACTACCACAGGACAGCAGCATTTTATCATCCAAATACAAATTTATGATAGTTACAGGATCACAGTTACATTTTTTTTCCTTGCAATTACACATAAAAACAAATTTCAGATTGTTAACAACAGGTTCAGCCTTTGGGTTTTCGAAGACTTATTTATTTATTTCTAAAATTAGTATAGCTGATTATGCATTATTACCTCATTGCCTCTTAAAAAAGTTCCAGAAATGAAAATACTATAAATATTGCAGCTCAGGAAGAGTTACTTAATATAAAATATATTTTATTTAAAATAACGTTAGTTTTGCTCTGTGCATCTTTAATGAGCTATAGCTACATCACTGTTTCCATTAAAAAAACATAAATCAAAGAACTCTGAAATGTCATAGAGGTGTAAGATTGCTCTTAAATGACCCCTCAAAGAGATGAGCATTTACTGACAAGCTCCTACATCTAAATATAGTTCTGTTATGACATGAAGAAGAATGCACAGTGTGTAAGTTGTTGGCACTGCCCAGAGAAGAAGTCTCACTGTCTTTCAGGGGCGATCACTGTGGAGCTTCCCCAGGATACACCACATAATAAAAGGTGAGTGGTAAACACAAGCAATGAACACTAACACTGCCTTTGATCCCATTTCACCTCCTGTTCTTGGCTTCCCACAATGAGAGGAGGGAACAAATGCTGGTAAATTGTGGTCATTGGTCTCCTTAGTGTACCCAACACAAGCACGTTTGGCCAGCTGAGGCACTGCCCATTTACTTCAAGCTGAACAAGAGGCCAGGGAACAAGACAGGGACATGTAGGAATTGAAAGACCATTTATATTGGCCAACTTTGGGCACACAGTTTAGATTGCTGCTTTTCCATAAAAGACTTACTTTTTCTATGCTGATTACAGAGGGAGTCTGTGACACTATATGGATACTGCATTTATTTAGGTAAGGTGGCATGAACACCCAAACATAACCTAGCATCACAGGCATAGATCAGATGGAAAGTGAAAGCTATACATTTACATGTTCCCCTATAAACACAGAAGCCCAAAGCAGCTCCAAAAGTCCTTGGTTTCTAACCAAGGTTACTAGTGCAGTATCTCTCCCCACCACTAACAAAAAGTGCTGGCTGGCTGAAAGCAATGCAGGGGTCATAAAGGGCAGCCCTGAAATGTTTTGAGGCATGAAGAGATTGGATCTAAAATTATTTGATGAGAATTTCCTCACTACAGGAAGCACAGTTAGAGGCATCCATGGTGATAGATGAGAACCAGCAGGAGCAGAACAAGTTCTAGCTCAGTGACCCATGCAAAGGCAAATCACTGTCCTCCCCATAGACAGGAGAGCTGGTAAAGCTACTAGAAAAAAACATAGCACCAAATTAAAGCTGTGACACTGGAATATGTCATTTCTAGAAAAATAACCTCCTTGCAGGGTCATTCCTTTCCTTCAACTGTTTTACCCACAAACTCTTTTGCCTCTTGGAATTAGCAAATTCTTCTGCAACTAAAGTAGTGAAACTCAGCAGAAAGGTGGGTTAATGCAAACCCTGGTGAGTGAAGATGCTACTACACTGATGGTTTCACAATATGGTCTCTGCTATATTTGTAATTTGGTATAATTCTCTCAAAAAGGCTCACCTTTGGTGTTCCATAAGACTCTGTGAAACACTAAAGATCATATTTTCTATAGCACTATGGATGCAGCTAAGCAAAAATTCTGCATTTTGTCTCAATGCCCAGACATTATTTTCTTCTCCTTTTTTTAGGTTTGTTTTCTTTTGCTATTTTTAATTATTTTTACAATACTGATTCTGTTTTCCTTTGATGTTTTTTGATTTCCTCTCAGTTTTCCACAAATTAGCCTACGTAGAAAGAAATGAAAATATTATGATATTCTACCAAATTCAAAAGAGTGTAAACTTGCATAATGTGAAGTTCCAGAAAGGATTGCCATTAAAACCAAAAAACATCACTGTCCCCTAAGATTAAAAAAAAAAAAAAAGACAGTGATGTCAGAGATAAGAATAAAATGTTTTAATTAATCTGAATATTTTTCGTTTTAAATTTTATCTTAATCTAAACTCTAGCATTTATCAAAAAATAAAGGGAAGTTAGTTTTTTAAAGTTTTTTTTTTTAATCATGGCTATTACTCTACCGGCATTTACAGTTCTAGACAAATGCATGCTGTTGCCCATGAATTACCATGTAAAAACCACTGCTAAAATACCTGCAATAAAAAATATCTGCTGTATTATGTATGCAGTCAGGAAACAGATCTAAATCTTTGTCAACTAAACCCAATTTTACTTTAAAATGGCACTAATCTTGAGTATGGACCATCTCCTCAGCCACCACACATTCTTGAGATGTCCTCTGTGCAAACAGACTTTTACGTGATTATCGAACAGCTTTATCAGTTATTTCACTGGAAAGGCCAGACTGCCATTAACTGGCTTTAACCTGTATTTCATGCCCTTTAGTATTTTTAATAATTTTTCCGAAGGTCAAAAAACATGTCTCAGCAGTGGATTTTACCCTTCTTTAAAAAAATTACTAAATAACACCTGCTCTTTAACCCACTTGGAATTCTAATGATTGAAGCCACATTTTCTGTAATGTCAGAAAAAAAAAAAAAGCCTCTTCCTGCAAAAAAACCTTCATCTTGAAAGATTCCTTGTTCTTGGTCATCATTGTCCCCATGAGATTGAAAGACCTAAGTTAAATTCTTTGAGGGTGGGACTCACCTGACCAAAGCATATCTCCTTCTTCTCAACCAATGGAGTCCAACATCTACTACTCTTCCCACCTTATTACAAAACCACAATACAGGTGAGGTTGAAATGGACCGCAGTGGGTCATTTGGTCCAACCTTTCTAGAGCACATTACACAGGACTGTGTCCGGACAGTTCTTGAATATCTCCAGCGCGGGAGACCCCACAACCTCTCTGAGCAACCTCTTCCAGTGCACGGTCATTCGCGTTTATCGAAAGCAGGTAGGTAAAATGGCCTGGATACTTCCTTGGAAGTACCTCTTTCTCCGCATTAACTATGAAAATAAATAGATAAACTCCAACAGATGTAATTGCCCAAAGTACAGACATCCAACACAAAATGTATCTCACCCTTAGTGCCGGAAAAGCCTCTGACCTCACCACCACACAAACCATTTTAAGGAGAGCATCAGAGAATTTCATGTCAGGCCTGTTTCCTTCAAATATGATTCTCAGGAAAGCAGTAAGTGATTTCTTGCAATGTAATGAGTGGAAATAAAACCAAATAAACAAACAAAAAGCATTGTTCTACCAAAATGTATTTCAGAAGAAATCCCTTGACAGAAAGAAGAATTAAGCTATGCTGTTCAGCACATTTATTCCCTATTCTATAAAAAATAACTCACTGCACTGGACACATTCTTTGCCTGGAGCTTTCCATCCATAAGGTTTAAGATGACTGTATGGAAAGCATTAAAAAGCACTACCATTTATCCCTATATTCCTTGCACAAATTGCCTCTCAGCCCTGAGAAATGAGGGCAAAGAGCCACAATGGTTTCAGATCCACTATGGAAAGAATATATAAAATATATCATCAAGCCAAAGCCTTCTAGCACAAGAGAAATTGAAGTGGATGAGTATAGCAGCATTTTCCATTACATTCATCTGGACAGAGGTTGTTGGCTCAGTCATTTGAGGGAAAGAATTAAGAATACTCCTATTTCTCCACACATACCCCAAAAGAGAGAGAAAAGGCCCCAAAATACTTCAGTACTGGCTGGGCAGTGCCCAAAGTACTGGTTGGGCTGTATCTATGTGAAGGGCAAGCCAAGCTCACTTGCTCCTCTGTATAGTTCTCTCCTACCTCAAAAGCAGAATGGACACTGCCTCATGTTCAAGCCACTCAGAATGCGTAAAGCCTGTTTCTTTAACTGCAGGTAGACACCTAAACTTATGGAAGAAATAAAGCCTCCTCTTTTACACTTCCTATTAGTTATCTGAAACATCTTCTCTTGCTTCCTACTGTTATGAACCCAAATAGCTGTTGTAAACCAAATCTCAGTCCTTTTTGTTAGGTGTTCTGTGAACATCAATGTCTAAGACCAGTTGATGAATGCTCTTCTGTGTTCTTTTCACTGGGAAAGGCAGAAAAACAATAACTGTTAATAATGTCCATGAATTAATTCTACAAAAGCAAGAAAAGAAAGATGAGGTCAAGGTCTTTCCAATTAAAAAAAATAAATCAGCATTTAAAAGGAGATGATTAAAATGGGACATGACAAAAGGCCAAAAATGGACACATTCTGTGTCTGACATTGGGTATGTGAATCCCAGCTATGGCGCTGTGCCCAGTTCCACGTGCACCCACTGGAAGCAGCCCTTTTCCTGGGAATGTGTCCTCTTCAGCCACATGCTTTCCATTTTCCAAATACAAAATAAGAGAAGGTTTTAAAGTATTTCCTTTGCCCAAATTTGTTATTGCTCTACTTCATGGGGTTCTAATGCTTTCTCAATTTAAGCCTTTTAAAAGAAAAACACATCATAGAGGCTTAGAAATTAACTTCTTCATGCCTCCAAAAATTTCTAGTCTGTATTAGACATACATTGTCATTCCTATGACCCCTCAAAAGGCTATTTTTTGCAAAACCGAGAGGTAGCATTTGTTCACCATCCTGCACAGAATTTTTGCTTTCACTACAGTGACATAGGCAGTGGATGAAGAAGAAGTTAAATAAAGCCCCTTCTGTGTTTTTATTACAATAAAAACCCACTAAAATCAAATTAAATTATACTAAGTTGCTCAATTAAACTAAATTACAAATAAAGAGCTTCATAGTGTACAGTTTTATGGTTAGGAAACGTAATTCAAAATCTAGTCCTCTTTACAGGGACTTGAAAAGAATATCAAGATAAGGAAAACTGGCTTTCACAGTGAAGAGCACACCTCTTGAACAAAATCATAAAATACTACATGAATTCAAATTTTATTTCTCAGTCACAAACATTTGAATGTAACGCTGAGCTGTGAAAATAATCAAGAACGACAAACCTCAAAATGCATGATGCTCTGCTAAATGGAACTGATTAGAAGTCTTGATTTAGTCAGCAAAATAAGGCCATTGAGACAAGGGGGATTTATCATTTCTGAGGACAGAGCCTCAAATGCTCAAAGTGAAGTCTGAATAGAAGCTCCAAAAATGATGAGTTTTGCATAACAATGTCTTCATGGTTTAGTATTTTAATTGGGATGAACATTAGGAAGAAAATACTTCTGGTAAACAGAAGGAAATGACCAACCATCCGTTGTGTCCTGAATAAGCAAAGAACTGAAGTTCACTTTTGTGTTTAAGTACAAGTAAGTTTGTGATGCCCATAAGTCCTCCATCGAAGCTGGAGTGTCCAAGCACACAGCTAGGGGAGACCTATCCACTCAACATGTAATACCATGTACAAACAAAAAAGAAAAACAAAGGGGTTTTAATAAAACTTTAATATATTTTTTTCTGAGAACAAGACTAAAAGTTTTTTACTGAACTACAGTACAGGCCAGGCATTGAATTGAGTACAGAGTCCCCTTTCCCTTCAAAGGGCTCTGGATCAGCCCTTCATGCATCACTGCAAATTTTCAGTTGAAATTCATCAGTAAGTCAAAGCACAGAGGTCTGCTGCCAATGTGTGACAGGTTTCCATTTGTCAGTGGGCTCAGAAATGAGTAAAGCCAATTGCAAATCTTAAATGTAAGAAGAAAAAAAAAGCCGAAAAAAAAGCCAAAAAAAAAACTCAAGCAACA
The DNA here is from genome assembly GCF_003984885.1 of Neopelma chrysocephalum. NCBI lineage: Eukaryota > Metazoa > Chordata > Aves > Passeriformes > Pipridae > Neopelma > Neopelma chrysocephalum. The sequence continues at coordinate 3,529,171 of NW_020897731.1, read as the reverse complement.
ACCCACCAGGTTTTGTATAGCAGTATTCAAATGTTAGGAATTATGTAGAAGAGAAAAACTGAGGGGAAGGAAGGAAATAAGCTTTCAAAGGAATTTTATGTAAGTGGAAGTTAGGCATAGCTCTGGAATCTTAGATGTAAATTCCAGTGAGAATAAGACTTGAAAGCAAGAAATGAAGCCTCAAAGATCAAAAGTCAGTTCATTTTAACATATGTCTACAGAATTCAGTACTGGATTTTTTAAACCAAAGGAATGTATCACATGAATAGAAACAGTCTCTCTTTTCTATTTTTTTCATTGTAACCATTATTAAATTAGTAGTAGTGAAACTTGGACATTTTCTCATTGAAGTATTTTCCATTGGAAACCTGATCCATAGAAACCTACATTTTTCATGGGACCATACAGCTCTTCCTTGGCAGGAAAGATTTCCCCCGTTACATGTGGAATTACTTATTGCAGACCAGAATGGTCTGAAGCTCAGTGTCAAGGTGTCCAGCAAGAGCCAGTCTGTTCCCTGCCTCACCAAAAACCCAGGCTTGAATCCCTCTGACCACTACGGTGCTGGATACTGTGGGAAGGGGTCTGTGCACCACTTAGTATGAATAGCTAAATATCTACTGAGCAGTGAATTTAATGTGGGGCCCTATATTGCAAATGAGCTCACTGGCTGTCAGAGTATAGATTCAATGTAATTCTCTCCTGTTGGACCTGCTAAGTTTTGTGATAATTAGACATTCAGGAAGATAGTGTGTGTGCAAAATATTTTGATATTTACTGTATTGGGAAGCTTTACTAATGCTCATCTATCACAGCAATATCTGAGAACGTTGTCTGAGAACATGTCTGAAGGCAGTGCAGTACTGATTCCCCTCTGACAGAGGAGTTACTAACCACTGTCATCTAAAACACTCCTGTGCAGTGTGAGCTTAGGTGAGACAGCAGTGGACCCAAACTGGAGGTACTCAAAGGAGACACAGACAGACACAGAATGCTGTCCCATCCTGCAACCAGGAACCAATCTACCTTTTCCCTTAACATACAGTTAAATTACTTCTTGCCACAGGAACACATACAACTGAGTGACAGCTTGCAACACTTTATAACACTGTAAGAATAAGCATTGGCAGCATGATCCAGATTACCACTCAGTGTGTAAAAATGTTAAATAATCAGAAAAATAATCAGAAAAATTTACATATACTATATGCCCATCTTAAGCATCCTTACTTCTGCTGATGAAAAATGTCAGTGTCATTAAGATAAATTATTTTTATGTGCTTATTTTGCAGTGCCCTGTGTTAGCTGAAGTACAAAACAGTACAAGCATGAACCTGTATTCTGTTCTACTGTGATAGGCACCCAATATTATACAAATGTGTAACATACAGTATTCCCCCACTTTTAACCAGCAAGATTCTACTTAAGCATACTTGACACAAACACTACGAAATATTGTTTGGGTGATATTTCAGGCTTTGTTTAAAATAATAAGAGACAGAAAATCATAAGGAAAAAAAAGAACTTGATGATAGTTACTGAAATATTGTAAGGGAATTCCTGTTTCTTCAGGTTTCCAGATTCAGATTCTTGTCCTTAAGAATGTCTTCAAGTAGGTGCTACTCCAAGATTAGGAAGTATATTCCCAACATCCAAGCTATTAATGACAATGTTAAACAGAACCAGGTGTGAAACAGGGTGCATCCCACTTTACTCTTGCCAGCACAAGTGACTAACTCCCTTTCAAATACAAACGTTCACTAACTTAAAATGATTCACTGTAGACCTTTTTTTCCTGATTTCTTCAGAAATCTGAGACGATGCATTGTGCAGGAAAAAAATTAAATTTATATTTAAAGTGAAATTGAATAATATGTGCTGCATTACCCACTCAGATACTTTGTCAAAATATCAGGGAAGTGTTTTTTGCATGGAGCACTGATGCATTTTGCTATAAATTCCTGAAATTTAAACCCTGACCAAAACAGCAATAAAGTGTCCAACTCCACTGATTTGCTTGAAGGAATATTTATATTAAGCGATGAAACATTTTCTATAACTACACTCTGAATCTCACTAAAAACTTTGAAAATCACTATCTTAATTCAATACTGAAAACATGAGGATCCTACAAGGAAGTACAAGCACTCACCTCTTGATCACACATTGGTGTAAAAGCAGCTGTGTACTCTGCCAGGGTTATGTCATTCACCAAGTTTTTCACCTCTTCATCAAATGCAGAGTTAATAATTCCATGCCTGTGAAATTCATCGTGCATCCTCATAATGAAACTGTTCCTTTCTTGACACTTTCGGGTGAGGCAAGCCAGCTTAGCCTGTGTGGCATGAACACATATGCATTTTATGATTCTGTGATTTCACTCCCTGTTGAGACTGCAAGATTATATTTTGCGTCTGATCTGTAATTTCACATGTTTTAAGCAGAAGCTATAGACTGCATTCCTATGTTTCTATGCCATTAGGTGCGTCTGAACCTTGCCAGAGCAAAACGTGTGCACTATTAAACTGAAAAGAGATGTTCCCTTTCCATGTGCAAGGTCCCCCTTTTGACAGGCTGAAGAGTACCCATCACAATAATGTCAGCAAGCCCTTGCCTAAACCTGAAGCCCAGTAGCACACAGATAAGTCAGGGGCAACTGCAGAAGGAGGCACAGGCTCAGAAGCTGGTGAGCAAACCTTTGTGTAGGTCGTGCACTGGCGTTCAGGAAAACACAGTACCTTCAGAGGAGCTAACGTCAACTTCATGTCAGACTTTCTCTTCTGAAGTTCTTTTTCCTGAAAGGTTGAAATATATCTTGCATTAATTTATTCAAGAATCACTTTAAGACATTCTGGTTGTTTTTTGATATTTGTTTTAGACCTCACTCTGAGGTCTACACTTTGTGCATTTGTGTGACCCTGTATCACAAACAAGATGAAGCAGTTTAAGGAATTGGTGGTACATAGATAGACCCTGGCACACAAACATTGCCCTACTCATATTAACATAGGTCTTATGAATTAAAAAAGGCTTTTGGATGTTCTTAGATGGAGCCTTATATCAGTGAGGTTATTTCATCAAAGCAGCATCACATTAAAAACTTGGTATCCTTCATTATGCACTTGTGTTTGTATTTACTCTGTGAATCTTTCAAAACACTCTTTGGGGAAAATATTCACTTTTCTTATCAATACTATGACATAAAATTAGAGAACTGAGGAGGGATTTTTCACATGTGTATTCCACTCTGAAAAGCGAACAGCAACAACTTTCTACTGTAACACAGTTGGTGCAGGTCCTTTCTTAGGAGGTGAACCAGGTGAGCCAGATGACCTTGTCTTACCTTACACTTAAAATTTTTATTATTCATGGTAAACCTGCTTTCTGATTATGCAGTAAAAACACAATATCTTGCCAAGTAAAATCCATTTCCATTACGAATCAATACAGTACTATTTGACAATAAAGTACAGATTCCTCTGCATTCATTTTACCTGACAATTTGTATTTCTATAAAGCCTACATTAAATATATTACGTGCATCATAAAAAAACTCCTTTATGAGAACTTAGTTATGCTGAAAGAGATCATATGGTTCTCAGCTAATAAATTGTGGTTGGGAGAATCAGAGTAGGCAGAACAGGAGAGACATGTCTATGTTGCACTAGCTCTGGGGGAATAAAAGAGCTGGCAGTAGGTCCCTGCACTGGAGACATTCAATTCTTGATGAGGCAGGGAGCCACACATTTTGCTGATGCAATAAAACAATTAAGACTTGTCCATTTTTATGGATAGTACATGTCACCTTCTGCTCACCTACCATCTGACATGCACTGTCCATCACTACAGACATCAGACACAACAAAACAATTTCATTTTACCAGCACTGTTCTTCTAAGAGGTATCCTAATCAATGCCTGAAGGAAGCCACTAACCCTCTGTATAGGGTTGGTTTAAAGCAAATCACAGCACATGACCAGGCCAGGAAAAACAGAACAAAAGAAAATGAAACAAAATAAAACAAAGCACCAGCAAACAAACAAAAAATAACAAAACAAAACACAAAATTGTAGAACAGTTGGATTTACTGTGGAGAAAGTAGGACGAAACTTGTTCCCATTCCCAGTAGGGAGAAGACAATCATCTCTTGTATTTCAGAGTACATAGGGAGGAGAAGCATCAGGATATGAAGAACAAAGAACACCATTGAGAAAATGCCATTTATGAGCTGTTTCAGAGTATGATGGGCAATTCCGCTTTGGCTCACAAGGCAACTATCATCCCTTTTCAAAATATAGTTTCCAAGAAAATAGGAAAGAAAATCTAAGGGAAAAAAAGTCCTAGCAGGAATTTGCTTCCACCCGAGAGTTCGGTAGCTGTAGTCAGACTTACAGCAGTAGCTTTAGTTTCACATAGTAAGGCAGTTGCTTTACAAATGTTAATGTACCTTCTCTGGTTTGCCAGGTGAAATATAACGCAAAAGAGTAAAAACTGCTTGGGTAAGTATAATTGTGTATACATGGGGTTGCTCATCAGAATAACTATATCAATTACCAAAAATCCAACTCATACACCTAATTGAAAATGTTAATGAAACTCTTAATATGTAACCCTAGCAGCTGGAACAAGAAAAGTTAGGAAAAACTCTGTCAAAATTCTGTTACTAGCTCACTGTTTCTGATATAGCGCAAGAAGAGACTTGGGAATGTTAAAAGTCCTGACAATTTAAGCCAAGGAAGTGGCTCTGTAAATAATTTCAGCATCACTGCCTGCATTACATTATGGGGATTAGAGCAGAGACTGAATTTTTATGATAGTCTATCATCTTTCCGTAATATCGACCACCCAGGCAGTTTACGGCTTTTCCTTATTTCTCTGAAGTCAGGGGTACTTTCATATGCCTGGAAACCACTTAATTATCATCAGACTCGTTCCCAGGACAGAAGACTATTCTGGTTCTCACCCTTGAAAAGAAAGAGGTAGAATCTGAAGTCTTCACTCACATTTAAGCACACAGAAAACAACTCTCTGATACCTTTTCACATAGCTGAGCCTGAAGGAGTTCCACTTCATTCTGTAGGTCGTAAAACTGATTTTCTAATGCAGCCTGGTCCCTGAGCTGGGCTTTCAAGGTCAGCACTTGCTGCTGTAATCTCATACTGGCTATTTTATTCACCTCTTTTTCCTGGACATCTTTCACGCTGTATTCAGCCTAGAGAGAAAACACACAGATTTTCTAATTAGATGTATAAAATAAAGAAAATATTCTCAATCATGTTTTAGAGTACAAGACTTCTCAATCAATATATGTACATACCTTGCACCTCAAAAACAAGAAAGCTGATAAAAAATGTCTGATTTCAAACTTTTATAAACGTATGAGCCCTAATGTCTTGCACTAATCTTAAAACTCTTTATAAGCAATGAGTACTTGGCCCTTGTGAGGGTAGATGTTGGACTGGGATTTCACAACATTCCTTCAAGGTAAGTACTGTATCATAATAATATAACATATGGGGAAACTGGGGCCCAGACAGATTAAGTGACCAATCTATTGTCACACAATGAGTAAAAAGAGAACTCAAAAGCTACCAGTCTCCTGCTCCAACAAGAAGCTACATAATACACCCCTTGTTTTTCTACATATATTTATCTCAGCAAATTCCACTCTTACAGCTACATTTTTGTTCTGGAAGATTATTACTAAAGCTAATCAGATTTTAAGTACAAATTTCCAAAATATTTTAAAATAAAGTATTTGCTTTATTAAAATGTAATAACAGTTGTACACAACATGTGGAAAGAGAAGCTTTTGAATTAAACTCCTCCTCCCCCACCCTCCAATTCTTTTTCTGCCCAATTTCATGCACTTAGATTGAAAGGATTACTGAGAGCTTTAAATTGATGGTCAGCATCATAAGGTCAGCTTCTAGAAGTGACACTGCCAGATTAAACATATATATTTAGAATGAGGAAAATTAGAGGGTGAAGAAAGTCTCCTGACAAACATTTGTGCTACTGTGACCTTATATTAAAGAAAATACTGAGTTGATACATATAACTGGTCAAGATTTCTGTTAACACAGTATATAAGAAAGTCTAAAAGATTAAGCTAAAAATTCCAGCCAGGCCCATGATACACTGTGGTAAAACCACATAACTTTCTGACCAAACCTGCAGGAAGATGGCTTGATTTTAATGGTTACAAACATTGATACAACTGAGAGAGGAGCTAATACTCAGCCCTGCTGCACAACACCACAGTTTAATTTTCCCTGGCTTCCTGGCAGCCTTTCCAGCTTTGACACCCTTGGTGACTACAACACACTGAAGGCACAGTTTCATAGGGAACAGCAAACTGAAGTCATAGATCACATCACTCTGCCTGCAACATGTCACTGTAAACACAGATAGAAACAGAAACATGGTATTTTCACACTGTCTTTCCTAATGAAGCAAGTTCTCTATGCACGGCATTCTAGCAGGTTGAGCATGCTTCGTACCAAACTTTTTGGCTCCCTCTTGCGTCCAGAGAACAATAGGAAGTGCTGGACACATCAAGATGGATTAGACCAGGGTTGCAGAGACAAAAGCCTAAACATGAGTCTGTGACATGGTATTTACCTCATCTTCTTTCCCACACCAAAAGTATGTTAAATACAAAATGGAAACATTCCCTAATTGAAGATGACTTATGGAAAAAAAAGGGTGGCAAGTAATAGAAAACAAAAACAGGATTACCCGTCTATAATACTGCCCCCAGGAAATAAAATTATGTTAGAAAAGTAGATCATGACCTTTTTTTTGTGCCAAAAAGTCTTAGTCATCTTTTTTTAATCTAAAAAAACTTAGGTCCTATTTTAACAACTTCACACAAACCCCCAATCAACACCTTGGTGTACATTAAAAAATTTATTTTACAAGAGAATTATTGAAATAAAGTCACAACCTTTGCTAAAATATATCTTCTCTATTTTCTATCATACTATTTGCTAAATTGAGCCAATAAAATCAATATCCTTTGGTTAAGACATAATGGATCTGAGTCATGCAGATAATTAGTTCTGCCATCAAATAGTGCAACTGAGGGATAAACCCAGTTCTGTGATGTACATGTACTGCAGCTTTGACCCTGGAATGAGACACATGTATTCAACAACTTGACATTAGTCCTGTGGAGAAGTCAAATCCAAATCAAACAACATCACAACATTGCATAAATATATACTACTGATCAATAAACACTAACTTGAAAACTTTATTCAAGGCATTTAGAAGTACCAGTTTTATTCAGAGAAAGGCTGTCCTGCACTTTTTCCAGTGTAAAAACAATCTGTCAAGATTAATGAATTTTATTCCCATGTGAGTAATAGAAATAATTAACATCTTACTTCATTGACCAATAGAATAAATGTTAATTTCCCCAAACTCTCACCAAACAAAATTATTAAAGCTCCATTGGTCAAAAACACCCCCAAAATCTTAATTGCTAGTTTAAACAGAACATCATGATACATTTCTTTTTATTTTCAAACAATTTGGGAGTTTCTTTTTGCTTGAAATAGATTCTATTGTTTCAAGATTCTACATGCCAATACATCACAATGATATGAAAAATCTGTGCTTCCTTTTCAATTAACAGCCAAAATTCAGCTGTTTAAACATCAGCCTCTCGTGCCATGTAGGGTGTACAAGTTAACATGAAATAACTGCATAGGACTTCCAGGAGGACAACTACACCCTTAGCCAGGATGCCTTGAGGTCTTTAACTGGGATAAACAGCAACCTTTAGGCAACTGAACCAATCCCAGAATCCTTACATTTTCCAGAATTTGTTTTTATTTACTCCCAAAGCCATATCTATCTAACCTATTCAAACAGAATTTGCAAATATTGTAGGTTGCTAGGAATGTGCTTTTCCAGCGGGTAGAAGTTGCATATTTCTTTTTCACAGCTTTCCAGTTAAGGAGGACAGAATTAACTTCAGGGTTAGCTGAAAAGTCTTTATGAAAGCTGCTTCCAGAAGATTACTCAGTAATTAAAAATCTTTCCATAAAACACTTTATGCTAGTGGAAACCATAAACCCATATCAGGACAGAGAACCACCTGAAAATTAAAACAGCTTTCATTTACAGAAAACCAGAATTTCTGTGATATAAGCACATTCCAATGAGACTTTCCTCCATGTGACAGAAAGATTTACTGGATTTTGGGGATACATACTTGGGCCACATGCATCTATTAAAGACTTTGACTCCCCATTAATCCACACCATCTGTTCACCGGCAGTGGAAGTTACTCGACAAAGTGCCTGGCATCACAGATTCATTTTGCCTGTCCAAATCTAACAATCAGGGCTACAAGGCCTGAAATCAGTGCAGAAAGTCCAAACACTGAAAACACTGGAGACTCCTCCACCACCTCTCACTAAGGTCACCTGAAAATGACTTTGGCTAAAGATAGCATATCAAGAGTGCTATTAAAAAAATGTGAGGTGTTTACAATGCTCATGCAGAGCCCAGACTCTGGACTACCCCGTAGACAGATGGTCTACCCTGTATAATATCTGCTCACTTTCAAATTTATAGCTTCAATGGCTCTAGGGGCTCTACATTTGCTTCCAGTCTATTCTCAATAACAATAATGAGTGGTTCTCCCAAGGAATATGCTTTCCTCCATTCCATTTGCATACATACCATTAATTTGCAGTGCTGCTTTCCCAGCATTTTGTCCCCAGCTTCTTGTTTAAGGCAATCTAATTCTGCGAGAACCTGCATCAAACGAGTCTTGATTTCTTCGTACCTTGTTTCAGCAAAACCAAGTTCTCTGTACCACTTCTGAGCCTAACAGGAAGAACAAAAAATAAAAAATTACTGAGTATAATTGGTCCAGCAGCAGTATCATTTTTCAATACCAGCTTACAGCCATGGATTTGAGGCTGATCTCCCCATTGCAGTGTTTCAATTGTTATAAATTGATTAAAATAAATGGAATTATACAATACACTGCAATCTTACAAGAAATTAATATGATTCTAGAAATAAGTCCTATGGAATCATATCTCACTAGAGCTATGCAGAAAATACTAATACAATTTATTTCTAAACTTGAAGGTACTGTGAGTATTCTGAAAAAAGTTAAAAGAATCAGTGCTGTATGCACACATGATTTCAGAGATAACATCTTTCAAAGCCCTCAGAGAAAAATGAAAATAAGATTTTATCACCTGAGGGGGGAAAAGTCTTCCTGAGAAGTATGTCCTGGTTTCAGCTAGGAAAGAGTTAATTTTCTCCTTAGAAGATGGCACAGTGTTGGGTTTTTGTTTCAGCATGAGAATCAAGACAAAAATGTCAAAAATGAAAAATGCAAAGAAGGGAAGAAAAAGCCCTTATCTTCACCTTTTAATTTTCTCTAGGGTGCTTTCATTCAACCAATACACATTAACTGTAGTTTTGGAAAAAAAAAAAAACAACAAACAACCAAAACCAAAAACCACAAACAAACCAGTAGCTCAGCTGGATTCCTGACAGCAAGCTCTTTCCCTCATATAAGAAACCATTTCTTCTCCCAAAAGTAAAGACTTCACATTATTTTAACTAAACTGAGGAAAGTACTGCAATACACAATTTCCTTAGAGTAAGGAATACATGAAAGGATTAGAAGGACCTAAGCTAATCAGATTTTACAAAATAAAAAAAAATAAAATTATCCATTCATGTTCAAATTGCAAGGTCAGAAGTCCTTTCCTTAACCATCCATCACTCATCCAAATCTTCCCCTTCATTCTAATTGCCTTACCTGAATGCTGGGAAGTCTTATAAAGCAGCTATCAAAGGACAATCATTTTGTACTCCCACCATGGTAACCCTACTGCTCTTTAGCATACTCAACACACCTCTGGCTGCCAGTGGTTTGTCCACAGGGAGTCTGAGCAATGACTGTTATTGCATGAAACAGTCCCATAAACACACACTTGCCATAAAAGCAATACATTCTTCTTAGATATGCATAGAGTGGAGATTGATTAATAAAAAGTAGGAATGTGAAAGCCACTGCATTCGAAAAGGCACAACACTGAAAGCTTCCTCGGTTGGTGTTCAAACTGCAGATTTACTTCACCCAAGCACAGGACTAACCACCCAAACAAGTCTCCATGTAGGTGGTGTTGGACTCAGTGTTTACTACACAGTTGTCGGGAGAAGGAGCAGCGTAAATGCCCTGAAATGCCACTGGAAGTAACAAAACCCCTTGACAGTGTCAGATTTTACATGATTTAGCTTCTCATTCAAAAAAACTACTTTGAATTCAGGTTTGCAGTAATTCTCAGTGCTTCTACTGGCTTCTGCTCCTCCATATTCCCAGTGATGGGGTGGGCTGCCCAGACATGGGAACAGCAGGTAGTTTGTTCTGTATGCCTTTATTAAGCACTCAGTTTCTGTCAAAGTGTGCTGCAGGAATGCTTCACTTGAATGTTCTGGCCAACCAAGAGTGGTTGTGCAGTTCATCACTTAAAGATCAAAGAAGTACATTTTGGTTCTGCAGATCAGAGACCTCTCTGTTTCATAAAAGAAAGAAGAACAGCCATGAAAGAAAACATGAGGGAAAACAAATTTGCTCCTCAGAAGTACAGTAGAGTAGAATGTTACCTCTTTTTTTGATTTTTCTAATTCCTTTTGCTGTATTTTTGATTCTTCTTTTGCCTTTTCAACTTGCTCTTTCATTGTACTGTAGCTTTCAAACATGCTGCCCTGGAAAGACAACAGAAAGACGTGACTTCTCTCCCCTGTACAAAATGGCACGTAGATCTTTATAGAGCAATAGATGGTTTCCTCCTAAATTACTAAAAAATATTTGCATAAAATCAAGGTATTAGACATACATATTTCTCTGTTGTTAATTCTCAACTGAAGTAATAATTCTGCATTTGCAAGAACATAGTAATCTCCACAGAAATTCACTGTGATGTAAGATACATGACTACATAGGAAACACATGGATGAGAAATCCACCATGAGTAAAAATGCTGTCTTTAGGTGTTTCATATGTACCAAAACAATAAAAAAATTAGACCTTATTAGAATACAAGTTAGTAAATGAACATATGCACACTTTTCATTAAGACGTGATGTTTTCACCATTATAACAGAAGTTTTCTTCTTCTGGTAGGAGAACTTCTGGTAAGAAGTAAAAGCTTCTCATAAAAACTTTTACTTTTACAATAAGATAAATAATTTAAAAACTGCCATAACAATGTATTCTTATGAGCACTATTTTTAAATTCCTAGCTTGCTGTATCACTTTAAAATTCTCTAACACAATATTCAGAAAAAAAATTCTCTGGTATTTTGCCTTCTATTTCAGAGTCAACTTTAGCACCTCTCCAGCATGTGGGAGGCTAGGGCATTTTCTGCATTAAAAAATTAATTCAGCTTTGTCCTCCAAATGACTTTTATATCTCCCCTTTTCTTTAGAAGATACTGCTTCATAACACTCCTTACTGTTATTATTTACCTCCTTCCCAGGGAAACAGTTTGAAGGATTTATAACCAGAACTCCTTCTCCTTCAGTTTGCGTTACTCTACACACTGTTTCAAATTTCTTTGGCTTACGACCATGTTGTTGACTTTCTTCTTTTAGTTTTACTATCTTTATCTTTGTTCCCAAACTTTTCTCTTTTCTCAGCTCTTCATAGGTGAAACCCAAAGAAGACACTAATTCTTTCAATTTTTTATTTTCTAAAATAAAGTTTGTATTTGCTTTCTGAAATTCATCTAGCCGCTCTGAAGTTTCTTTCTTGATTCTGTCTATCTCTTTTTTCAGTACATCTTTTTCCTCCTGTAAATCAGAAATTTTTTGATAACAGCTGGTTTTGCAGTCTTGGAGTTCTGAAACCAAGGTCTTGTATTTGTCTTGCTCACACTTTATCTCTGCTAAATGTCCCAACAAAGTTTCTTTTTCACCCTCTGAAAGAGCTATTCTTTGTAAATTTTCCTCTCTCTCCTGTATTAATTCATTATATTTTGCTACATAGTTCTCCTTGTCTTGTAATAATTTATCTATTTCTTTGAAGCATCTGCTTCTTTCTTCTTTTAGGTCAGAAAGCAGCTGGAAACACCTCATTTTACTTCCCTTCAGGGATAGAACACTCCTGGAAAGTTTATTTGATGCAATTGTCGATGAGTCTTTTTCAGAATTCCTATTTTTCTCTTCAATACATGGGAGGTTCTTAGAGAAAGTTTTAAGTAAAAATGTTCCTGGGGTCATGGTGTTTTCTTCTGATAAGTTACTGTAACATCCACCAGAAACCTCTTTCTCATTAAGTAAGTTTTGGAATGAAACAATGTTAGCTTCATCTGCTGCTAAAATGCACTGAAAATACGCATCCATCTCCTCTTCCAGGGCACACATCATCTGAGCATATCTCTCATTCTCCTGTTTTAATATACAGACTTTTTTTGAATAATTTTCATTCTCTTGCATGAGTAGAAATATCCTCTGAGAACACACAGCCACTGCTTTTTCCAGTACAGATATTTTCACATTACGTTCATTACAGGCTTCAAGTGGTGACAGATGACAGAAACACTCATAAAAACTGCTCCCTGGCAGGAATAGTTTGCTTAGGCACACAACACTCTCCTGCATAGGAAACAGTAATTTTAGTGGATACCTCTCTTCATCTGACCAAAAAAAATTCTGAGAGAATGCATATTGCACATTTTCAGCAGCTATTTTTTCACATGAGAAATTCTTCTCATTTGGTTCACACAGTTCCAAGGTCTGGCCTTTCTTTTCTTTCACGCCAATATTGCTGGAGGGGTTCGTTTGGTGAGTTGGTTTCTGAGCCTGCTCTCCTTTCTCTTCCATTTCAATTATATCTTCTCCATTATATCTGCTATTCGCATCAGAGATGCAGTTCTCTGAGATGTTTTCTTCTTTCTCCATAAGTTCAAGACTCCCTTCAAAACACTTCTTTAAGTCTTTAAAATCAAGAGATAAACTTTGGACATATTGTATGCTACCTAGGCTCTCTTTGGCTTCCGTTCCTTGCTTCTCAGGCCTGATAAATTCAATTTTATGTAAAAATTTAGAACTTTCCTCAAGAACACAGGTCACCAGTTGTGGCTGGGATTTCTCAGTCTGTATTTCTTCTCCTTTAGCTCTCTCTCTAGAGATTTTTTGGTGATACTTTTCGTCATTAACAATTTTATCCAGACATCTATTTGCACTTAGGCTTTTTGGCAGAATTTGCTTGTTTTCCCAATGTTTTTCCATATTGTATTTTTCTAGACATGATGTGAAAATTTCAGTCACAGAGGAAGGCAATTTTCCATGAAGAAGTGCAGGAACTTTGTCATAAAATCCCCCTTCTGCAACAATGCAGAGGCCAGCAGACCAAAGATTAGTATTTGCCTCACAGAAACTCGCACTCCTCACTTTCTCCACAGTGGTGACAGTTGATGTGTGGCAGCTTTCAAGTTTGAACCAAGTAAGTTGGAGCTTCTTCCTCATCAAGGCTTCAACCACAGAAGCAGGAAATGTCTTAGCTTGTTCCTTCAAGAGAAAAATGGTTTCTTCACCTTTGGTTTTCTTACTTGTCTCATCATCAGATAACTTCTCAGAGTAAGGGGAAAGCAGTCCTGCTGCATGATAAATTGGGGGACACCCAAACAAAGTGAAGGTATCTTCTAGAGTACCTGCCCTCTCTGTTCCAAGGGTGACCTGGTGATAGCAAATGAGAAATGTTTCAAGCTGAAATATATAGGCTTAGGTATGTAGCTAATCATAATTTATTCTTTACTTCATCCATAAAATACTTGATTACAGACAGATAAGAAAAAAATATTTCCATACAAAGGGCTTCAAATTATTTAAAGATTTGCAATGAGAGTAAGGATACAAATAAGGTATAAGTAAGCCAACCATTTTCTTACTGCACACCTGTATTCATCCTGTATAGCATCTGTAGCAGCTATGGGGTAAAGCTACTTCAACTTTAAATGCACCAGCTCTTCATTCTATCTCAAATTTCTTTTTTTCTCACCTGCTCAGCCTCAGCTAGACCAGTAACTTTCACAAAGACACTGGAATTGCCTTCCCAGACTGGTACAGATTCTTCCAGTAGCTCCTCCATCTGCTTTAGTCCATCGTGACTACATCTTGGTGTTTCTGTTATGGTAAAACACTGGAAAAATGTAATGTCACTCCCAGACAGTTGCATAAAAAACAAACTTGAAAACATCTGAAGAGGTGTTTTGAACAGAGAAATATTTTAGTGAGAGCATGCTCAAAATTACCTTCTTTACCAGCAGCATACATCACCAATGATACAGACACAAGCAAAACATTTAATAAAAAAACAAACTTCACAAGAAAACACAAATCTTGAGCTCTAAAATAAAGTCTATTTGGGGGTTGTCCTTTCCAGTCCTCAAAGTATTTAAAAATGGAACATACGTCTCATTATGGTGGGCAGGCGAAAACTTATTGGGTTAAACTTAGAGGCTGAAATTATTCAGTGCAGGTCTGCATTCGCATATACTGAAATTTGCTATAAAATTCCCATTAATTTATGTTGGAAGAATTTACCTGATACAATTTATCAAGATCAGAGCTTTCACATTGTTTGATCTGAAAAGCAAATCTGCTGCACATCATTCCTGAACACTATACTTCATCCAGGACATGCAAAGTACCCCAGTTATTGTTTCACCTTCCCAAGATACAGGTTAAAAATTAGGAGGTTTTTTGAAGGTTTTACACCTTCTAAGTCATGCACACCTCATGAATGAAATCATCTTCACTTTAATTGCACATAAATGACAGCAAAAACTCCATTTTGTTTGCATACCAGACTCGTTAGCATGTAGGAGCACAACTGGAGTATGAGTAGCTCTGCTTCTTAGTGAATCCAAGACTGGTCTCCATTTAAGATTTTGAACTTCATCCTGAATTAGATCTCCGTTCTTAATGGGAAAATGAGGAGGACAAGAAAAAAACCACACGGATTATACACATATGGTGTTCGGGCACATAAGCTTCCCTTGCTATTTTACATTCAAAAGACCCATTGTTTCATTATAATTGCTATTGTTTCAGACAATTTTCTCATTCCAGCATTTTCTAGTAAATGTCATGGCTGTAAACTTTCCCCTAGTGTTTCCTTCATAGTTTAAAAAGAATTAGGGAAGAAAACCAGAGTCATAAGCATGTAATATGTCAGATAAC
The DNA here is from genome assembly GCF_003984885.1 of Neopelma chrysocephalum. Classification (NCBI taxonomy): domain Eukaryota; kingdom Metazoa; phylum Chordata; class Aves; order Passeriformes; family Pipridae; genus Neopelma; species Neopelma chrysocephalum. The sequence continues at coordinate 3,513,942 of NW_020897731.1, read as the reverse complement.
AGGTGGAACACTATGACTAATTTATATCCTCATGGACAAAGAGAAAAGAATCAAGTAGGGAATGAGACTAATAGTTCAGTGCCCAGCTACAAAGACAAATGTTTCTAGGCTGGAAGAATTCAAAGTTGAATAATCATTCTGAAGAGATTTTTTTTCCCATTGATAATTTAATTGTAAATTTCACATTCTGTTCTTGACATTTATCTTGACTCCCTGATTGAATTTGGAAATTGTGACACTTCCTGATGAAAAGCAGATACTCCTCCTTCTTGAAACACAAATCACATTTCACATGCACTGTGCTCATTTTCAGTGAACAGAAGACTGAGTTTTGATTGTCTCAACAAAACACTTAATCAAGATGGTAACCAAAACAGCAACAGCACAGAAATCAAGCCAACACAGGCACTTTTGTCCTCCTGCACTGCTCTGCATCAAATGCCAGCAGAAAACAAGTCTGGTCCCTTTTGACTGAGCTGCAGCTTTAAAATTACATGTGGATGGGAAAGGCAGTGACTTCCAAGTCTTTGTAGTGAGTCAGAAAAGGCCACTGATTTTTCACAGGATCACCAGTGAGAATAATTTTTACTTCAACTCAAGTCAGCTGCCTCATTATTGCGCTCTGTTATGAGATCTTGACTGGGAGGCATGACTTAAAACCACAACACTTCCAAGACTTATTCCCGTATTTTCTCAGTAACATTGAATCATAAAATGGTTTAGGTTGAAAGGTACCTAAAGATCATCTAGTTCCAACCCGTCTGTCATGGGTAGGGACACCTTCATCTAGACCAGGTTGCTCAGTCCCCATCCAACCTAGCCTTGAACACTCCCAGGGATAGGGCATCCACAACTTCTTTGGGAAACCCATTTGAAACTAATGCCAATTAACTGAAACACACTGATTCCTTTCCTGGAAGTTTCCCTTTATTTCTTCACAGATATCAATTCTTTATTACTATGTGGGTACTGTTAAAAGAAAATTACACAAAATGATGTAAAAGATACAATACTTGGATGGCCAAACATCACACTGTGAAATCAAGACCTCAGCAGTTATGTGAAAGCAGTAGGAAGATGCACTGTTTGGTGTTTCATACTTATCCTTCACTTGAACAGACCCCTAATGCTCAAATCTAGAAACAGTCTGATAAGTCAAGACACAGCCACATGGAACCAGCTGCCTTTTTTTTCTTTTTGGTGCATTTTTCATTCAGGCAAAGGCTGCAGCTGGAATATTGCAGATGAGATTCTGATACTAAGCTTGGAAATTCAAATTTTTGACAAGATTTATGTAACTACACCCCTCCATGAGACGTAGTTCGCCTCTTGGTGCTCAATCAAATTGGATATTGTATTATTGAATGAAGATCCAGTAATGACTAAGGCTAGTCTTCATGAATAACTGATGTGACCAGCATTGAATGACATGGTATTTACCGAGAAATCTCACACTGTGTGTATTTCACAGGAGTCTGATAAGCCTGTCCTCACAAACTACTTTTTTCCTGGCTGTGAAATAGGCAAATGATCCCATTCACTCGTTCATTGAACAGTGTCATACAAGCAGTTTTCTAGGAAAGTAACACCACCAAAATCTTTCTTGTATTGCATAAGATTTCTCATTTTTATAGCTGTTGATGGAGTATGATGAGCTCAAATAGGATTTTTCTTGTAACTATTTTGACTTAAATACTAAAAGATCAAGGTGATGAGATTAAGAAATTCTATTTTACTAGGTGCTAGTAAAACTACAGATAATGGGGAAAAACCTTCTTCAGTTTTACAGAAAAACACCAGATGTCTCCCTCCACCTTTTATCATGCATATTGATTTTTTTCCCTGCTATCTCAAGTCATTTTCTACTAGAAAAATCCAAGTATATTAGTAGCACTAGAAGAGGAGGAAAAGACAACTAGAAATGCAGAAGGCACTAGATTTGCTGCTGCTGCTACACACAGCATTCAAGGAACACTACCTATTCTGCAGCAGACCACAGTAAACACAAATTACGGTGTATTCATTTATACCAAAGACTGGGTAACTGAGACACTGTAACCTCCTATGTCAACACAGATGTAAATCAGTACTTAGAAAAGAAGTGGTTAGAAAATTTTGTGTACAGGAAAAAAATAACCTTTTATTAGAGTACAGCACAGAAAGAAAGAGATTTGTTCCTTTGTCTTGAAGACTTTTTAGATTAGTCTCAGACAATTAGTCAGTTGATATATCTTGCTTTCACACCTTCAAATATCTCCACACTTATTTTCTCCTTTTCTCAGTTCTATCAACCCAATAGTAATTCTTCGCTACTTTTCTGGCTCTGGAAGGCCTCATTCCTCTTGATTTTAGCTGTGCAGTCCCCTCATAGTGCATTTGCTTGTTGCACCTGTTTACAACTCAGTGCAAGTCCCTCTAGAAGTATCTAAAAATATTTTTAAATAGTATTCTTCCTTCCCAAGAAAAAGTGAATTCACTAGTTAAAGGAACTATAGCAATGGTTCAGGGTAAGTGGTTGGTCTTTTTGCCACCTTGAGGCAGCTACAGAGACAAGTGCAGTGAGGTGCAGCTTCCAAGCTCTGCACAAAGGTCACCCATGTCACTGCAGGATGATCTTGCCATTCTTTCTCTCTCACGCAAAGGGAACCTCCTGGAGCTCACTGCTTAGGGGCTGTAGAACTACTAAATCACCATGCCTGCAAAAGTGCATTCAACTACCAGGTTAAAAAAATTGTCTTTATTTCCTCTAGCTTTTACAGACTAAAGATTCTCTCTAGCTTCTCCCAGTACTTCTGGAAGTACTCACAGTCCTATTGTCCTCCTATACGAAAGGGATTTGTTCATGCCCATTACCTCTTGGTTAAATGCAGTTAAAATCAGGAGAGTTCTTGGGATATCAGGTCACAATCTGAATGAAGTAAGCTGAGTGTGAGGTTTAGCTGATTCAATTTAACAAATTCTCAGAATAAAAATACCCTCCACCTCAGTGGATAAAGAATAAAACTTTGTTTGAGTCCACTCTGTGAAAAGAATTGTTCCTTGTCAGCAAAATGAATTGGCAGAAGCTCAATGCCATATTACAGCATTTCCAGAGCTTTCCCATGCAGTGCTGGGGTGAAGTGCTTGAAGCAAACAAGTCTATTCAGTGTATTCAGGGCATATCACAGTGTTACAGAGCTGCAAACCATTGAATATCTCAGCTCGCTCCCAGTCATGAACGCTGTATCCATCTTCCCTTGTTTACCATTATCCAGAAAATCTCATAGACAAGATTTATTGTCAACTGTGCTTTTTGCTTCAGCATTTGGGCATGAATAAAATGTAAAAACTCAGCCAACCATATGTGTACTCCTCCATTGAATGGTATCCACAAGACAGAGGTCTCAGAAGTTCTTCTGGGCTCTAATTCTGCTGCCAACTTAGACCTTGTGCCAGGGGCATATAACTTAAACACTTAAGGAAAAAGGGTTTGTTAAGTGCCCTCAATGTGCACCTCAGAAAAGCACTGATGCAATGAAGCTCCAACTACTGATTCCAGTGAGTGTGAACGAGACAGTGTGAAGTACTAATGCATAAACAGAAATAAACAAAAAAATTCAGGAAAGATAAAGCCTCACACTTTCATCTTCATTGCACATCTAATGACAAGTGTAATTCAGGGTGATATAAAGACAAAAACCAATTATATTTTGCCTTATTTTTACTTACCAGTTGACATACCAGATCAACACTGTTGTCTCCATTCTCCAATCTTGCAAGTTGTAAGTCTTTTTCTCTCTTCTTTTTCAACATCACTGTACCTTGATCCTTTAATGCTCTGTTTTCATCCAAAAGCTCTTCCATTTTTTCCTGTAGTTTGATTTCAGATAATTTCAAACTATAGACATGACAGGAAGATTCTTCCAATTTTGCTCTGAGGAAGTCTTCATTGTCCTGAGAGCACTGCAGTTCAGTCAGTAGGTCTTCCTGTTCTCTTCTGTTGTCCTCCTCTTTTTTCCTTAAGAACTTCAGCTTTTGCTGAAAGGTCTCAAGGTGGCTTTTCACATCATGCTCCACATTTTCAATACAAGTTTTCCATTCCACTACTTCCATGTCAGGGTGTTTATAACCCCAAGTCCCACTGAACGCTGTTTCCAGCACCTGCTGGAGATGCTGCACCATTCCCTCTTCTATCTTGGATGTCAAAAGAGCAACATGGGAACTAAGATCTAGGACTTGCTTTTCCAGCCTAGATACTTCACCCTGAAGGTAACATTCCCTCTTTCTCAGTACTGCTGTCTGTTGCCTCTGCCTCTGTTTGTAGTGCTCAAAATATTCTGATTGGCTTTTTATTTCTTCTTCTTTTGTCTTCAGCTGCTCCTGAAGCCAACACAATTTTTCCTTTTGCTTCTTCTCTGACTTTTTTTGGTTTTCAACCTACAATTTCATTGAGTTGTATGGTTAACATATTACTACTAAATCTCTTCTTCCCTTATTTATTTTAATTTAGCAATAATTCTGTCCTTATTTTCTGAAAACTCAGGAATGACATAAATAGAATTTTTTCTAAAGCTAGTAAAATCCTGCCTTTAGAGCAAAACTAACCTGTTTTGTCATTTCAGTCATCACAGAAAACCTCAGTAGGAAACAAAACACAAGCTCACCCCCATCTACTACTAAAAAAGTAAAAAAAGTTTTAAAACACATTTTTTTTGCATGTTCTACAGTACATATTAAATCAAAATAAATCTTAGAACTGGAATTCATACATTCAGCTCTGATCTATAACAAACCCTTAATGCTGACAGTACTGTAGCACTGAGGTGCTACAGGCAGGGAAGCTGTGGTTCTGTTTAGAAAACAGGACACACACTTTCCAGAGATCAGGCTTTTGTCCTTTGCCCTTCACTCTACCTGTCATCTGTCAGCTCCTCTTATGAACCTCCTGAAAAAGGAGAAAGGAACAGACGACTTTTGAAACAGCTTGAAAATAGGCTTTGGTATTTTCATTTGCACTATAGTGTGTTTGAACACAGCGACATACAGAGGTGAAAGATGAAAGGCAGAGAGGATTTCATGAGTCCCGTGCTGCCCTTGCTTTCAGCAGACTAAGAGCCACCAGTATCACAGGGACATTGCAGCAACTTCGAAGCAAGACTTGAGAGTCTTGCCACATAGTACTATTGTCCCATGACAGTATTCAAATTTGACCTAAAATGCTGAGAAAATGAAAGCATATCTTATGATAAACAGAATCAAAACACATTGTTTCACTGAAGACTGTCCCTGAAAAACTTTCATTCTTCCTCCATTTTCCTGGATCCAATGAGCTGTGTAAACTAGGTAAAAATGCCTTTTGTATGGGCCTAGAAAGATAAAGTCTGACCTAAGGAGGAGTACACTGAGTGGCTTCTGGGGAGAAAGTAGGAAATGTGAGCATATATTTCAAAGTTCAAGGGCCTGAATGAAAGAAATAATGGCAGTGCTGTCAAAAACAACAGAGAAATAGAAAGGGGAAGAAAAAAAATCCAAAAGTTCTTCTGATTCCTATGTTTGTAGAAAAAGATAAAGGTTGAGATGATTTATTGCTTAAAAACAGAGAGGTCACTGGAAATGAGACTGACTTATAAATTACTACCACAAAGAGAAAATAAACTAGGTAATTTGAAACAATATCCTCCTCACCAAGTTGATCAGATCCTCCTGAATGTCTCGCAATTTCCCTTTAACACGTACATTGGCATTTTCAACTTTTTGCAACTTCACATTGAGCTGATCAATCATCACAAGAAGTTTTTTGTGTGACAGCTCCAGCTCTTTCATCCTGTGATGGTGAGAATGAAGATTTTTGCTAAGTAAATTCCACAGTACACTTCCAGATAGATAAGCAGTCATCAGCAATGCATAAATTTATCCTTATTTTTTCCATTTGTCTCCCAAAAATAAAATAGTAACAGTTTGTGGATCACTAGTAACACTAGTAACACTTCATTAACAAGTCTGAGGTCTGGACATTACACTGGAAAGTCTCAAAACTGTTAAAGACAACACCCATGTTCAGTCCCTCTCTGCTGGCTTAATATGAAAACCATAAGCAAACACATTTACAAGATTTTTGTTCAATGAAGCTTGGTATGCTACATGAAGTAACAACTTAGCACAAAGGCAACCACAACACTTCAGTCTCTGCATGTATCTGATCACAGAATTTTGCTAGGCTCACAGTTAACAAGTTCAAATTTTATGATGATAGTAAATGCTTCCCATCAAAATTAATGTTACAGGTAACTTAGAAGTACCAGTGTTTTAGGGACTGAAATGATAACATCTTACTTGTAACATACCTTCAGTGGGTACTGAAACCTATAATGTATAACTGTATTGACTTTGTCCACAAGGCTGGATGACAAAATACAGGTTTTGCTTTGCCTGTTTCTATTAAAATGGTAGTGTAAGATGACATAGTGTGATCATAGAATCATAGAATCAGCCGGGTTGGAAGGGACCTCTGAGATCATCAAGTCCAACCCTTGATCCACTACCACCGTGGTTACTAGACCATGGCACTAAGTGCCACATCCAGTCTCATCTTAAAAACTTCCAGGGACGGAGAATCCACTACCTCCCTGGGCAGCCCATTCCAATATCTGATTACCCTCTCTGTAAAGAATTTCTTCCTAATATCCAACCTAAACCTTCCCTGGCACAGCTTAAGACCGTGCCCTCTTGACTTACTGATCGCTGCCTGGGAGAAGAGACCAACCCCCACCTGGTTCCAACCTCCTTTCAGGGAGTTGTAGAGAGTGATAAAGTCTCCCCTGAGCCTCCTCTTCTCCAGGCTGAACAACCTCAGCTCCCTCAGTCTCTCCTCATAGGACTTGTGCTCAAGATATGGCATGGTGGGGTTCCTCTACACAGGAGGAATAATCTAAAATAATCTTACGAGAGCAACCTTCATGTTTTCCTTAAGACTTTCCTTCCCTTTTCAGCCTACACATCAAAATTTTCTCAGTGCTTTAAACAGCTGTGAATTCCAAAATAACCCTTAATTGTTAAGGAGAAAGTTTAGAAGTCTTTCATGAGGCAGGAACTAGAGCCACCTCCTTTCTTATCTCAGAGAGGCACACTTTACCCCCAGTGCCTCTCAGGACCCCGATAGTTCTTCCTTGAATTTCTTCATTCAACTTTTAACAGTCCTTCAATGAGTCCTTCAACAAACCTTCAGTGAGCTCCCCTGCTCATTTCTAACTTACAGCTTTGACTTAATCCCCCCCGTCAAAATTTCCTGCTACCTACATCCCCACAACATTACCTTTACTCAAAGATGTCACATAAAAAAAGCATTTCTGAAGAAACAGGATCAAGATAGAAAACACATAATCAAAAAAGTGCTCATTTGTGTATCAAAGTAAACCTGATGAGGTCCTTCCTTCTGCAGGCACTACATCATCTGACACTGGTATCAAAGGAAACAGGGCCACGTCAGCCCAGAACTCTGCCTTGGCTGAGTTCTGCTTCTCTGTTTTTCACAGTAGTTCTGCCTTCTACATCATTCCTTGTGTCATCTGTCTGTGCTTCAGCCACAAGAACTCCAGGCACAGGATTCCTTTCCTTTTTACTGGCTACCCAAGGTCCCTGAAAATGGGCTTTCAGTCAAGTTTCAGCTGTTCATTTACTCTCCTCAAATTGTTCCCTCACACTGTCTTTGTTTTGGTTTGAAATAAAGTTCTCCATATCTTCTCCTCCCCAATATCCCTGCTACAATAGGTTTATTGTTATGAAAGTTTTTTAAAAAGATTCATTATTATTTTGAAAAAAAAGCCCATTATTAAAACATTTCTGGACAAATCTTTGATAAATCAAAGTAATTTAAAAATTATACAAATAATTATTTTAATGCCATTTCTATTTTCTTACTTTTGAAATCTTCGACTTTCTTTAAAACAGTGCCTTTGCTGACTATCAAAAACTAATTATTCTAGTCAAATGTATAATTAATGAGTAACGGCACCTTCATCTACCTTAATGATTAGCATTAACCTACTAAATTTAATGAAGCTTTCTGAAGCAATAAACTGTCTTTACAACACAACATTCCTAATTAATTCTTATTTTAAAAGGAAAGGGATAAACTTTACAAACAGAATTTACACCTCATGAATATTTAAGAATGCAGTATCCTGAGAAAGGTGTCTGGTTATTTGTAACAACATTTTAGACCATGCTGAAACCCTTATTTAAATAGCAATTCTTAAAAGAATTAATATTGCATTTCTGTTCTGACAGCTACACAAAGCACTTATACATGCATCTTCTCAGGCACTCTAAAAACACATAAAATCAATGTTTTTGCTGGTTTTGCATTATCATTTGATAGCCAGTACATGGGGCAAAGGGAAGAGTGCATTTGTTACATCACAATGAATTTTTATGCAAAAGCCCCTTTTATTTACCTATGTCTTAGGATAGAATCTGACTCCACGTAGTCCTCTAGAACACCTTTCAGGTTTCGTTCTGACTTTTCCAGCTCTTTTATTCTGAGATTTAAGTTCTCTTCTCCAGCACTGTTTACGTTTCCATCAGGTGTGCTTGCATCTTCTAATTCCTGGAAAATCCAGGAAGTAGCAATTTTAACATTGAAATTCAGGATATCAAATCCTTCATTGCTGAGCATTTTAACAGAGTAACAAAATTCTTGCTCTTTTCCAGATGAAGGATCCATGATGAAAAAAACCCAAATTATTGGGTTCAGAACATACTGCACTCTAAGCATGCAATAACAGTCTAAGCCTCTGATGATCAAATGAACAGTCCTTCTTGATTCTGAACACATTTATTATTTATGAGAAAGTCTCATTTCATTAGCCCCATTAGCATGTATGAAAGGAGTTGCTGTTCGTGAGATCCCCATAAAAGATTCAGTTAGACTAATTAATAAAGGAATTAGGCATCAAAGTTTTGAAAGGGAATAATTTTTTACTAATTGGAAGTTCATAAAACTGAGTATGTTTATTTTGGATAAATGTATTATATTATTATTGTTTCAAGATAGAAGATTAAAAAAGGATATTTCCTATTCAAAAGGCATTCTATGACTACTTCAGAGAAAACATTCAGTATATTTAACTTGCATTTTGGAATTCTCCATGCAGTATTTTACTTATATCTACTTCACCTCTGATAGGTTATGAAACCATGCCTAAAAGGAATGTTCAAATTTGGGCCTGAGAAGACAAGCTAAGTTTGGTTCTTTTCTTTCGCCTCTTTCAGCCAGAGATCTAAAAATTCTTCAGCCTGAGTTTACCTTTATTTACAGAAACTCGCTTCAGTAAGTATAGTCTTATAATTGTGTCCTGGTTTCAGCTGGGAGAGGGTTAATTTTCTTCTTAGTAGTTGGTACAGTGCTGTATTTTGGATTTAGTATGAGAATAATGTTGATAACAAAGCGATGTTTTGGCTGTTGCTGAGTAGTGTTTACCCTACATCAAGGACTTTTCAGTGCCTCATGCTCTGCCAGTGAGGAGCTGCACAAGAAGCTGTGAGAGATCATGGCTGTGATCCAAACTGTCCAAAGGGATATTCCACACCTTAGAAACTGTACAGTGCAGCGCACTTATTTCTCTTGGGTCCTGTTACTTTCTCTCCATCTCCTTATAATTACTATTATTATTTTTATTATTATTACTACTGCTACTCGTATTTTAGCATATTTATATTAACATTAGTATATTAATATAGTAATATTTTGTTACAATTATGAAACTGTTTATATCTCAAACCAGGAGGTTTACCTTGTCTTTCTGTTTCTCCTCCCCACCAGTGGGAGTGAGTGAGAGGCTGCATGATGCTTAGTTGTCAGCTGGGTTAAACCACAACCAGTGGCATCTGTGAATTGCCTTTGATTTTGCTACATTTGTATTGATTTGGAATTGGACCTGTAATTGGAATTCAACCACGGAGTTTGGATCTATTCTCCAGGAAATAATGCAATTACTTTTTTTTTTTTTTTTTTGTAGACAAATGCAGAATATACAGGAAGAAGATACAAGTAACATTTTTGACACTGAGGAGCAGAAAATGGCATCAAACCAGTGCAAAAGACTGAACAAACAGTTCTTCTTTTATCACCCCATGTTTTGTTACGTGCTATTCACACTGACAGTCAGTGACACTACATTTTACTGTTTTGGTCAATTTCATCAACTCACTGGTTTTATCCACACAAGGACCTAGAGCTGAAATGATTCAGCTACTCCTCGGTCCCATGAGAAGTCTTAATACTTAAAAGCTTCAAGTGTGGAAAGACATCAAAGAATAAATCCATGTGGACAAGAAAGTTCAAACCACTTTGTGATCTCTAGACCTTTGAAGCCCAGTCCCTTCTCAGAGATGTGCTAACATAATCATGGCTCTCCCCTGGCCTGTATAATTTCCCAAGTAGAACAGTATCTTCAATTTAGAGTTCCTTGAGACATTAGTATTTTGTCTGTATTTATTATTTGACAATGCTCATCCCTGAACAGCACTGCAAAAGTTAGGTATAATAACAGTGGACATTGTTACTCTGCTCATTAACAATTTACAGTGGAAGGCAAATAATGTCATTTTCAACTGTGCCCCAGCCTAATATTTAACTCAGAAGCTGTACAAAGAAAAATTCTTAGCAGTATATTTTGCAGAAAGTAACCAGCATATAAAAGCAGTGAGGATGCAGGCAGGAAAAAAACTGGCAAAATCATTACAACACTGATTTCTACTCTCCTGTTTCTAGTACATGTTCTTGTTTAAAGGTGCTCTTTTATTCATTCATAAAATGAAAGTTAATACAACAATTTCTAAAGCTGACCTCACATCTCATGATCCATCAGGCTCTATGCTTCTGCTGCTTCATCCTGAAAACTATTGAGTACTACAGAATAAAACCAGGAAAGCTGTTAGAACTGACAACAACAATGAGAAACTTACAGTTTCTTTCTTCACTTATACAGCTGGGACTGATGATTTAAAAGCTGTGTCACAGAAAGTGAAAATCAGGCCCACCACATTGTATGGATTGAATCATCGAATTATAGAAATATTAAGGTTGGAAAAGACCTCTAAAAGCATCAAGACCAACCACTAACCCAGCATGGTCAAGTCCAGTACTAAACCATGTCCCCAAGTGCCACATTCCCATGCTCTTGAACACTTCCAGGGATGGTGATCCCACCACTTCCTGGACAGCCTATTCCAATATCTGGCCACTCTGTTAACACACTGTATCTGTTCCCAGCTCTATAATAAATACCAGCATACAGTGGATAGTAAGACTGTAGTGATATACTCTGTTTTTCAAAACTGTGAATCCTGCTAGCTCAACACAGAAAAAAACCATCATGAATGCAATGGAAAATATCACCTCGATCAGCCAGATTCTTTAACTGACATCAACAAAACCGTCACGTGTCAATTACAATGAAACAAAGCACATCACAAAATAAGAAAATGAAATTGCTCATACCTTTTCTGCTTTGTGAGAAGATCCTCTCCTGTCTGTGCAGTGTGCTTACCGTGACAGCCACCTGCTCTGACCATCCCATGTTTGTGCTTATAGTTTCATATCCAAAGTAGTGATGAGCAAAACTGTGCCTATGAGAAGAGGGTTTCTTTGCCAAGTGAATCACACTTTCCAATTTCTGTTCCTTCATCATCACTGGGTTTGATTATCTCAAGCTCTGCTTATCTCCTGTTGTGGTCCTTTTCTTCAGAGTGATGCCAGAATTCTGCCTTTTGCACTGAAAAACCTCATTTTTCCATTCTGTCATCACACTGCTAACAGCCTTAACTAAAACATGAAAAATCTCTATTTGAAAACACATTCTCTAAAAGCTTGTTCCTTTTGAACAACACATTGTGAGCAACACATTCTTTTGGAGAACAAGATTCCAGACTTCTGCATGATCCTTGTTTCCAAGGTAAACTGTGCTTTCTACCAGGAAACTGGGTTATTCAGACCCTCATGTCAGCCACAGTTTGCTGCATTTGACTAAATTAATCTTGAGGAGTGTCTCAGCACCTTCTGCAGGTAAATGCTGTTGTCTGGTGATTCTTTGTTGAGGGTACACCTCTGGTCTTCAAAGACTGATAATTATCTGAGAAAACTGGCCACTCCTGAGCCTGATTCCTGCACCTTTAGCAGTGAGAAAATCAGTTGTTGTGACAAAATTTTCCCTCAGCTTTCTTTGTCCTTCCTTAATTGTTCATTGCCTTACGTTATTTTTGTCAATTGTAATTTCTACTTCATGTGTTGTATTATTGTAACCATCTAATTCCACTCTATGTTCGTGTTGGAGTTCAGTGTGTCCATGGGAGTAGACTTGTTTCTCTGTGGCTTTCTACACAAATATGATTTCCAAAAAGATGTGAGGAAGGAGAAAGTTATCTTCTAATATTGTGCTCTTAATATTTTCAGCTTGCCTCAACATTTCAGAAATAATTAAAATTATCTATTTCTTCATATTGCCTTTCCAGTTCTGAAACTTCAATTTGCTTTTCCCTCTTTGAAAGAGTAATCTGTATTAATTTTCTAACCATTCTCTTTCTTAAAAAGCTCTTTTCAACTTTCATTATTTCAGTCTGTGTTTTACCCCAAAGTTTTCTTGCAGTTCAGGTGGTCAATGTCCATGAGTGTTTATCTGCCTCTGCTGGTTGAGGCTGTGCCATTTTTGCTTCCTGGTAGCTAATGTCAACATTTTTTTATTTCATCTGAGAGGGTGCCATGATTTCTAAATATTTATATCCAACTATGTCTCTGCTTATCGTATTCATCAACGTGCCCGGTTCTTCAAGCCCCTCTTCTTTCTTGAAGAGATAACTGAGCACAGCACATCACTCATTCTCTTTTCCTGATCCCTCAGGCCACCTCAGAATCTTCCATTTTCCCAGTGCTGTTTTTACAAGTTTGCCTTACTTTACAAGAAACGTTCAAAAAATCATATCTCCCACACAGTTCTTGCCCACTTTAAAGTTCTCTTAGTTCAATCCACCACCTTGCCTTTCACCAAAACACTTCCTTTCTCCCTCGTGGATTTCCAACTTAAGAATTTAATATGAATTTTACCACTGCAGGGTCGTAAATCTTTATTTGTTTCCAACTTCGAACGGTTTGCTTCCTCTCAGCTATTTACTATAGACAACTTAATGTCAAACACTTAGCTTTTTTTATGTAGATATTATGTGTTTCCTGGGTGAAATGCAAACCACATTTGTTGAAAGCATGCAGTATGGAGACAAAAATCTCAGTACTGTAAGAAAACCATTTGGTAGATAACAGTTCACATAGCAGCCAGTAATTGCACTTGTATTATTTTCTGCTGTTTGGTTGGTGTGAGAGTGTAAATTCTATTTAGATTTTTTTTCTGTGTTTATGATGTGCTGGTCCTTATTTGATTATGAAATCATTCCAGCTTGAAGCTATATCTTTAAAAAAATCTCTAATTTTAAATTCAAATTTTTTGCAGCTTCAAGTACTATGCAAACTGCTTTATGAAAAAATGCACCAATTTAAAGCTGCTTAAATATTTTCTGTATTTTTGCAAGTGGACTCAGCTGTTCACTCCATACGTTCTCTTAATAGCCTGTAAATATAACAAAAACCAAAACAGAAAACAAAAACAACAAAGAAAAGAAAAAGTCTGCTGAGCTTTAGATAAATAACATTTCTTTAGAAATAAGTGTTGGCATCCAACCTTAAATTCATTTTATATTACCTTCAAAATAACTAGAACCAAAATTAATATCACTAAATCACATGGTTTGCCTTGAAATAGTTAACAGTGTTCAAGAATCCGTCTATAGCTAAGTATCTTAAAATTGGCTTTTCTGTGTTACATTAATCAGAGGCAGATTCACCTCTGGCAAAATGAATTAAAGGACGTCACCCTTCACATTAGCACCACAATGTGATGTGCACTCCTAGAGATGTCTAGAGCAGAGTAGCTGTGTGGCTATGAGGTCATTATTCCTATGTTATTCCCTCAAAATGCTTGTCACCAAGCTTGAATTTAACTACTGAAATACTTTTGACAGGAAGAATAGCAGGTTCTATCAGCACAACGCATTTTCTGGAGATTAATAATCTTGTAAAATTTTTTTCAGTTTTTTTTTCTCTTTTATCCAAAGGGGGGACCCATAATACTATCAGTTATATCAGCATGGAAGCCTATGGATCTCTCAAATGCATAGTATTTCAAAATATTTCAAATGGAATTTTAAAAATGCTGGTAATTTCACTAAGTTTATGAAATGTTTATAAAGTTTCTCTAGACTTGACCAGTATACTTTTCACAATATTTAAAAGCAAATATATTCATCCAGATGTTAGCACCTCTAACCAGGACTGGTATAAAAAAGCTGGATGAAACTTCAAAGATAATAGTTTGGTGATTCCTTTAACATTACTCTTTCAAGCTTATATGAACCAAAACAGCACCTGTCCTATCTGATCTCCTCAGAACAAAAAATTCATCTGAAACTGTGGAAAGGTGAATAGTGTACCAAAAGGCTTCACCTTTTTTCAAACACCTCTCTATATGCACATGCTCAATTTTTGACAAATCAAAGGAAATTTCAGAAGGAATGCTGAAAATGCCGAGAAACGTTGCTGAATTTCCACCACTTTTCAACACCCATCTAACAATCAAAAGAAAGCTACTGCTTTTTTTGTTACAAAGCAATAACACCCTTGAATTACATTCCACCCATCTGTTTCTATCATCATTTTATTGAAAAATAAAAAACATATGCAGCAATGCTCATAATGAAAGTCCAGAGCCAGTTCCAAAGAACATCAAAAGAAAGATGATAACTGAATGTACTGGAACCTGAATAAACCCTCAAAAGAGCCAATGATAATACAGGTCTGATTTCGCAAAAGTACTTGTGATTTGGGCAGAAGAAAATACTGCTTCAAGCTTAATGTAAGGTAAATATAATAGTTTTTTGGAGTAACTATTGTCATCATGCTTCTTCATCATACGGTAGTTGTTAGCAGTTTCAAAGGTGTTGATTGAACGCATGTCCTACTATAAGGAGATTCCATGAGCATAATTCACAACAGATTTAAAAGAAGAAAAAACTTGGAAAAATTGTAAAGGTAAAAGCATTGTGTATTATCAATTAAAAACAAAACAAAAAAACCAACAACAGTAACAGCACAAACACTGCATAATATTCAATAGTTTTAAACCACAGCTTAATTCTCTGACAGATTGTTGAGTTACCATCCTTACTGAAAGGCAGTGTGCAACTTGCATTGCTCCAGGGAAGAGGACTGGGACTTATTTTCTAAATTGTGTTTCCCTCTTGTTCTCTGTGAAAGGTGAGCACTGCCACTATGGCTCCTGCTATAGCTGAAGAAACTCACTCTGTCCTTTGCATTGAGCTGAAAGGATCAGGACGCTGTGGAAAGGACAGCAAGAATGATGGTAGTGTCGCAAAGGAGAGGTACAGAGGTTTTTTACCCTCACCCCTTCCATGTTGTGCTGGCACAGAGGGGGCAGTCACATTGCAACCTTCACATCGCCTCATAGAAGGGAAAATAGGTCATTATTTCCTAAGTGATTTCATGGCCTCAAAGATCTTGAGGAAGTAAAATGAACTCTTTTTTTTTTACGTGGGTGGTGATGCTCACAGGACTTTTTAGGAAAAAAAATTGAAAACCAATATTTTGCCACTTCTCCATCCAGCGTGATAGAAGGCAGGATCCTACAGCAATACCTGAATTTTGAGACAAAATGTACCTGTGTTGTAGAAACGAAAAGCACCCACTGCAGTTACAGCAGTCAGCATCTTAGAATGCAAAATCATTTCTTGTTGAAAACCCAATGACGTTCTGCAGAAGTCTAGGATGGAAAGCATCCAAGTTGGATTTTATAGGGGACTCTTTCTCTCTGTGCAACCCAAACCAGTATGCCCTTCCCCATGGTTTCAGAGTCTTACAAACAATTCTCAAAATATGGTAAAATCTAAGAGTTAAAAATTGACTATGAAGAAATATAAAGAATACCAACCACACATCTTGGCTCAGTTGTGTCATCAAGGCCACAGAATGAATGCTAGTGAAAAAAACAAAAAAAGGAACAAAAACTATAACATAAGATCAAAAGAAAATGAGGAAAAAAGAAAAGAAAGAAGATGTAAGATATGTAATATGAAATCCAATGACATTACAGCAGTTAGTCTTATATCATTAATCAAGTGGATCCAAAAGAAAGATAAAGTATACCGATCTTACTCTAAAAGGGGTACAAAATTCAGCATTTGAGGGCAGTTCTACAATGGTAACATCTGTGGACTATTTAACTCGAGAAATACTAGGCTTGGCTTTGTTCATCACTTAGGGAAGTACCTATAATTACACATGTGAAAGCTGTCCTACACCAAGACTTACCAAGCCCAGGACACAAACTAAGTGCAGCTGAAATGGTAAAGAATCGCTTATGAGAAAAGTATGATGTGTTTAAACACCACTTTTTCCTCATATTTCAACTCATAGACTAAAATTGAGATTTTACATTATTCTTCTGTATATCCTTTAGAAACAGGACAGTTTGCTGAAGAATCTATAGGGCAGAAATAATCCCATCCTTGTGTTCTGATTTGACATAAAACTTAAAAATTGAAGTAATTCTTAAAGGAAAATAAAAAGTCATACTGATGACACCATAAATGGTGCATTGCCCTTAGCTACCCCCAGTGATGAGGCTCAGCTATAAATACTGCTATTTCTTGAAAAGACCGACTTGTCTCCACAAGAAATTATTGTGCTCAGAATCAGCAGCATGTAGGTGTCAGTCTGTGCCCTTTGACGCATTAAACCTTAAGAAGAACAATAAATTAAAAGTTTATCATTCACTGATTCCCTGGCAACATAATTTTCCTTTGGTCAATCAAATTCAGAATGGGATTTAATCCCAAGGAAAAAAAGTAATTCAAATGTAATACAGATAAAAAGAAGTGCTCCACCCATTCAGAAGTTGAAGGTTAATAGAAAAAGATGAAGCTCTTCTCAGGTCTCTTGCTAATGCAACATTAAGGCAAAGAGGACGTTAATCATTTTAACTCATTACCAGCTTTCTGCTAAGCTTGTGATTAAGCTGTTTCTTTTCTAATGCTTTTTTCCATCCATCCAGCTGGTGAACCAGTAGAGATAATGCTATCTTCCATTTTCAAAATTATCAGTCTGTCTAATCCAACACCTAATTTGTAAACTGTAATGGCAATGCCTTAAAGGCTTATATTTGGGCAATAGCAACATCTAGAGATGTTGATGTTTTAAAGTAGGTGGATAAACACTAACATTTGAAGTCATTAACATGTGGAAGTATCATCTGTTCCTCAGCATTTCTCTGCTTTGATATGAGACATCACTGGCTGCTAGGCAGGAACAGCTTCAGCTATAGAAGTGGTTTGGGGCAAAAAAGGGCAAAGGCTGCAAAAGAGCCCTTCTAGGAGTGGATGATTCCTATGTTTCTCTGCTAGTGAAAACAGCAGCACCCAGCACAGTTTCTCATGGCTCTTCTCCTGGATCTTCCACAAACCCAGCTGGATATCACGGTTTGAAAAGTGCAGGACGAGGTATAGCTCGTAGAGGGGAGTCAACTAATGTGGGAGCATAAGGGACCAAGGAAGATGCTGAGGGAATTGCAGTTGCTAGAAATGCAATAACCCTAGAGGGTGACACTGGGAGGACAGATGATGGGACACTGGGACTGAAGGGTGAGGAAGAAACCTTTCAACATCCAGTGAGCTGGTCCCGAAAGACACTCTCAGTTCTGCAAGACCCATTGACCTCTTTCAACTCTCATCTTTCACCCCATTCTCATCCCAAAAGAAAAAAAATTATTGAAAACTCCATTAACTTCTTCATTCAGCCTACCAGTGGGTTTATGTAGTGGATTAGGTATCCATAAATGCTGGAGAAAATTAACCTCAGATGATGTAACTCGTGTTGGGATCTAGGCACTGATTCAGCAAAAGTAACAAACTAAAACACTTTCCTGGGGCCTAGAGAAAGACCCATTGTCATCCCATGCCCTGCAGAGCAGCCTAAACTCCACAGACCTGGGAAACTCCTGAGCTCATAGCCCATGAACCTTGGGCCATCCCTTGCTTGGGATACATTTGCTGTCTCAAGCTTCCATCAGAGCTTTTTCAAAAGACAAGAAAATTTGGACCCAGGATATTAATTTGTTTCTATCTTAAAGTAAGAAATATTCTTGATTGTAGATTATGTCATAGGCATCTTATTAATTTTGTTTTAATTTTCAGTACTTGAAAGTTTGGCAAAACAATGATATCCAAAGAACAGGGCTGAGCTAATCAAATCAGTTAGAGACAAATCTTTATGTTCTTTCTTGATCTAAGCATCAGCAAATCCCCCTCCAACTAGTTTAATGTCTCTCCAGACCCCTTGATGCCTTCCCGTAATTGACAGAAAATCTGGATAGGAAATGGTTTTGAGCAGATTAGAGAAAGAGCATCATTTCACACAGCAATAACTTGAACTCCAATTTTACCTTGCTTTAAAAATAGATTTCATGATACTAGGTTAAGGAGTACTAACATCAATGCAACAGAGAAAAATAAATTTGTAGAGAAGATATCCATTGGTGCTGCCCAGACATTTATTTACCTTTTCCTCAATTTCTTTGAGTTGCCTCTTTTGAAGCTCTATTTTATCTTCTAGATCTCGAATTCGCTGGAACAGAAAAAGCAAAATAGACATTATTATATCTAATTTGAAAAGTATATGAATCAAAAAGATAAGAAATAGGTTAAAAATAAAGAGAACAAATGCCCATTATTAATGTAACACTATTTATACAGTTATATTAGGCATGTCTCTGACAGGATTGCTCCATGTTTCCATGTAACTATGGCATTTCAAGCAAGCTGCATGTTCAGAACATCATATTTACTGCCAGAAAGTCTACTCATTACCACTCATTAATCATAATTTTAACATATACACACAATTCCAATTAGCACCAAAATTCTTAGAAGCACAACATTACTTTCTCTGCAACAGCCAGAACTTTTTCGACTTACCTAGACAGTCAGTAGATTACACTATTATGTATCCTTTTAACTCCCTATTTTCTTTTCCTATAAAACATAACATGCTTCTGGCATAGTCATGCTATACCAGAAAAAAAAAACCACTCCGATTTTCAGTTCATCACTAAGGCACCATCCAAAGATTCAGCTGTGTCCTATTACCCGTTACCTCCCACCAGAGCCAGAGGGAAGGTTTTCTTCAGTGTAGCTCTCCATATTTTTAAGGATTTTTCTTGTTCAGTTTCACAAAGATTCTTCTAAAGCATGACTCCTGTTGGGTCCATATATCTTAATTCCTTTCTATATCACATATGCCCGTGTTTGCTTTATATAAGTTATGAGTATTTTTTATTTTTCCTTTAATTTTGGGTGGCTTCTACAATTCAGATGCATTTTATTACACTTTTAGTACCATTTACTTGTTGCAGTAGGTTTATTATTTATTAAAGTAGGACTCTCCAACTAACAGTCACTGGATATCAAGGAGCAACTTTATACAATCAGGTTTTTTTTGGGATTAACTGTCCAATCTCAGCCTGGCCTACAACAGCTAAGGTTGTGGGAAGAAAACTTATCACCTCCTCTAATGTGAATGGCATAGGCCAATAAAATTAATGTAGCTGGTGTTGCACCACACACAAGTTATTTTATAACTCCCAAATTGATTTGAACAATTAGTATCTCTTTCAAAACAATATCCAGCCATTACTTATAAACCTGTGCATATCAAATGATGTTGGTAGTTGCTTACCTGTATTCAGTTCAAAGATCTCAAATAGTGGTAAGTGCCCCATACTCGTGGTAGCCCAGGATAGCTGCAGCAAGGCAGCAGCTGATCCAATGACCAAACTGGTTTGGAGAACCCCAGAGCTTGGCTTGAAAATTTCAAATCTAACCTGGAACTACTCCAAAAATGAGGTACACACAACCCTGAAGTTCACTTTTCCTAGGATATACTCCTCCACACAAATATTGAAGAGAGGCCACGAGCAAAAAAGTTTTGTTATTGTTGCTGCTATTTCAAAATGAAAGATTTTGCTTAAATGACTGATTTGGATATTATAAAGTCAGAGTACGTGATTCAAAATCTCCACTATATCATACTGCAATGGTCAAAGATTTTCTCAGTAAATACACAAACCAACACAAACCAGGTTACCCTCGTGTGACATAATGCATGCAGCTTTCCTGACAGTAACAAATGCCCCAAGCACAGCTGTATTAATTTCACTTTTCCTCTATTACATTTGAATTGATTTATACTTCATCTACTCCCTGCTCAAGGCAAGCCTATCTCTCAAGTGATCATTTTTATAGATGGTGTGTAGCAGGAATCTTACAATCATTGCAAAAAACCATGGGATGAGAAGCAGGCAGATTTAATCACCTCTGAGATCTCTAGTTCATCAGGTTAGACTCCTGTTTCTCTCATCGTCATTTCAGTTATGCTGATTCCTTCTTACAACCACATCCCACAGCTGAGTGACAGATTTCAATTCTCTGGGGGTTGTGCTACGCTCTGTGGTAAAATTTGACCGTAGTGACATAAGTGGCTAGAAGTAACATTTTTAAATATCATTTTCATCTTCAAGATTTATCATGTGAGATATTTTTTCAATAACTACTGAGACTTTGCCTTCAGAAAATAAGGAAAAAAAAAGCCATCAAACATCTGGTGGCTTTCTCACCTCAGGGTTTACAGCAAGGGTTCCTTTATAAAAGAACAAGTTAATTAGGATAAGATGACATTTTTAAGATTTGGGAATTCTGTTAATTAAGTAAAAATTGAGATGTTATTATTCCCTTACGAATTTTTAATCTTTTCAAAAGATTACAGCTATTCAGCTGTTCTCTACAACTATTCAGAATGGTTCTAAAAAAGGTCTGAGACTTCCATTTTCCAATTCCCATACATAACCTATAAAAATACTTAAGTTTTGGGATATGAAAGATAGAGAATAGTTTTAAGATGAAGAAATATACCCTTTCCTAAAAATCAGTTTAAATACAAAGACAACCTATCAACTGAAAGGGAAAACTCAAAGGGTTGAATTTCTCAGCAGTGAAAAATCTACAAAATACCCTCAAACCAACTAGATTGATATCAGTAAGGCAGATTGTGCTGGTTTTGGCTGCAGTAGAGTTAATTTTCTTCATAGTTACTAGTATGGGCCTATGTTTCGGATCTGTGCTGAACACAGTGTTGATTACATTAATAGAGATGTTTTTGTTATTACTGAGCAGGGCTTACACAGAGCCAAGGCCTTTTCTGCTTTCCGTATTGCCACGCTGGCAAGGAAGTTGGGGCTGCATGGGAAGCTGGGAGGAGACACAGCTGGGACAGGTGACCCAAACTGACCAAAGGGATATTCCAGACCATATGACATCATGCTTAGTATATAAACTGGGGGGAAGAAGGAGGAAAGGAGGGATGTTTGGAGTGATGGTGTTTGTCTTCCCAAGTCACTGTTATGTGTGACGGGGCCCTGCTCTCCTGGAGATGGCTGAACACCTGCCTGCCCATGGGAAGTGGTGAATTAATTCCTTGTTTGTTTTGCTTGTGTGAGTGGCTTTTGCTTTTCCTATTAAGCTGTCTTTATTTCAACCACGAGTTTTCCAGCTTTTACCCTTCCAGTTCTCTCCCCGATTCACTGGTGGGGGAGTGAGTGATTGGGAGCGGGGCTTGGTTGCTCGCTGGGGTTAAACCACCACAGTCCTTTTTGGTGCTCAACACTGGACTTGAGGGCTTCGAGGTAACAGTGGGTTTGATTGGAACGCGCTAGATTGAATTTATTGCTGTTAGTGATGTTTACTGAGTAATCAGCAGGCTCCTGTGTTTGCTATGAGGTTTGCTTTCCTGACTGTGTATTAGAGCCCACTGCTCGTTGGTGGCCGCTTTTTGCTTTCTCTGCCTGCTGTAGTGCTGTACTGCTTATCACCTTACTGAATTGGGCCTGGGAACGTTCTGATAACAGCCATGGCTGTGGGCATGGCCTGGCAGGTGGCCAGGGCATTGCTGCTGTTTCTGTGCTGCTGTACTGGACACAGTGGATATAGTCAGTAGAGCAGACATTTACAGGTATACACGCGTACCTGTAGAACTGTTCCAGACTTGCAGCACAAGGATAATAGGTTGAAGGCAGGTGGCTGCTGCTTAAACAGCTTGTATTCCTCTTCTATGAGTGGAAATCACAATGACAGAATACTTACACTGAAAATGAGTAAGATTTTGTAACTAACTTCTTTACTACAGAAATTAAAAATTCAAACCTGACAGGTTCTAAAACACAACCTTGGGCTGGAATTTTTCATTGAGTATCAAAGCTTGGAGTTGTTTCCTCCTAGTTGTTTACTTGCTTCCCCCAGAGGATTATCCAGGAGGATGAAGTGGGCGTAGCTATTCCCATCAATATCCTCTGATTGCTCAGGAACAGCGATGGAAGATAACCAGCCTGGTTCAGCTATTTATATATCCTGAAAAGTCTGATTTAACTCATTTATTTCCATTTAACTGCAGTGATGGCCTTAAAAGTATATAAAAGTTTATGCAATTTATTGGCTGGAAAAAAAACCCATATTTACACCTGCATAGAGTATTTAACACATAAAAATAGTTATTTCCCCTTATTGTACCTTTCTGCATTTACAGCATTATCTTGATCACAAAGATAATGATTTCCAAAACATGACTTTAAAAAACACATGTAAGATATATGCAGCAATCGGAGCTGTAACAAAAGAAGTATCTTCTAGAAGTAGTAAGAGATGTTTATCAGTAAAAGGTTATATTAAACTACTGAGAAGGAAATTACACAAAAGTTACAGATACTAGTTAAGACCAAAGGCAGAACTGCTTGAGACTCCATCCAATAAACAGTCTTTACATCTTTATCTACTGTTCCTTTTATTTGCAAGAATTACAAATCAAGAAGCTGTGAACTCTCAGATTTTCAACACTTGATTAGATGCTTTCAGTGAATTCTGATTTGTTTATGTTTGCAAAAGCATGACTGTGACAACAAATAACGTAGAAGTATTTCATTGTTATCAAGAAATTCTACCTGCTTTCATGCTTCAGGATATAAATTGATGATCAGTAAGTCAAGCTTTTCCTTCTATGTCATATAGAGTTATAACAATTGTGATATTAAAAATGCATTCAGCTCTAGGCTTGCAGGAACCTTGCAGTGTAAATCCAGTACCTTTTCAACAGCACAAAAAAAATATTAGGAAGCAACAAAATTGAGTCTATCTTGCTCGCAAAACTTTGATAAGTCTTGGTTGAAAAAAAAGCCACAGGTTGTTCTGTTTATTTTCTTTTTTAAAAGAGAGGGATAGAAGATATGGATAGTGGTCACAGTCAAAGCAAGGAGTAGGGATGATGTAGACTGGTGCTCTGCTGGGTTCTAGCAATTCCTGTGTTCCTATAGTTAATAACTGCCCCTTGGTCACACAAGTGCACCTTTTTGGGACTGACAGGATTTATGAGAATAACTCTGTATTGTCAAATCATGGGGCCATACAATGGAATTAGTGTAGGCAAACAAAAGAGCCACAGTCAGGAAAAAGCAGAGTAATGGGAATGGAACCATGGAAGAGAGGAGTGCAAACATAAGGGACAGTTTCTTAACACTGTCCACCTCACCCACATTCAGAACTAACCTGCCAAAATAATGAATACTAATTTGTCATTGATTTTATTACAATGGCAAATGAAATCTCATCACAAAACTTCTGGATGATGGATGTTACATTTGCAAATACTCCCTGTAACTGCCCTCACCTGCATGGAGCTTCCTCGAGTTTCAAAAGAGGGTTGGACAAGATCCATTTCAGTATGGCAAGCACCTACTAGACAAATAAATCATTCTTCTACTGGCAATGAAGTTTGCTGGCACTTCTGAGTAAGTGCTCACAAGCAGCCAGAGCACAGCAGGGGCTGAGGGCCGTTCCCTGCATGGAGCTATCAGCAGATGGCTCTGCTGGCCAGGCTATGCTGAACAGCAGCAGCTCCAGCTCTGCCAGGAGAGGAGCTCAGCTCAGAGATCCACTTGCATTGCCAGACAGCCACAGAACAAAGATGCTAAAGATGCCTTACTTATTACTTAATTGCAATTTGAACAGACTTTTAAGTTCCGTTATAAAATTTTTCTCTCTATGAAATAGTAGTTACATATGCACCTATACAAAGGCAGGTGGCAGAGCTATAACCCTGAAGGATAGCCTAAAAATGGTAACAGTTAGGTAAGAGAGAGCACATCCAGAAAATTCAGGCAGCTAAAGCACACTTTTCCTTTGGAAGTCTGTAAGGCAAAGGCAGGCAAAGACTGCCCCTAATGTGGCACTACAAATGACATTACTTTACTGAACAGAGTCATAAAAAGGAAGTTTACCATCAGTCAGCCACAGTTGTATAAATTATACATTCTCTGACTGCAGTTCTCTCCAATCTCTAATTCTTGGAGAGATCCCCAACCCAAAGGGCAGCCAAACTGCCCCAAAAATGAGAAATTAGACATTTTTCTCAGCAAAAGATTCCTAATGTGCAGAAGATTCCTCTTAAATGCTCATAACTCTCCATTTCCTTTCAGCTCATGATGGAAAGTTCATCTTTCTGGGAAACAGGATACACTTCTTGAAGTGCAATTACTCACTTAAGCAATTCTCTTTGGTAAACTCGGATGGCAAGTGCCTTCCAGTACTGTCAGGGAAATTAAGACAAGTCAGCTCTTCTTTTCTCAAGTAGCAGAGGGCTGACACACCAAGATGGGACTAAAAATTCCTACTCCCAGCTGTTCTGACCTTTCTAAAGAGTGTGAGTCTTTAAGTTTGCATGAACTGGCCTCGGTGGGATCAATTCAGGTGTCTCTTCACCTACAGGTCCATTTTCCCCATAGCTGGAAAATTTCCCTATAGATTTTTGTTTTCCAAATGCATCCAAACTCAGCAAAAGGCTAGATAACCTTAGATGCAGTTTCATTATTTTCATTACTCCCTTGTACAAGGTGCAAATAAAAAGGAAAAATTCAGTATTTAAAACTGAATTGAAGGCAAAGAGTTCAATGAAATCATATTGATACATTGCCAGTGGAGAATCAGACAGGTACTGATTTCAAAAGGGAAATTTCTATAATTTTTGCATGGTTTGCCTCCTGTGGCTATACTGCAACCTCAAGGTTGCAAGCCACATGTCTGGCAGATCTGAGGAATCAAAGTTTAGGTGAAATGTAAGCAGCATGATGGTGGACGTGTGCCTGGAAATATTAATCTACTTTCACTAACGGAGATATTCCAATAATGCAGACTTAGAAGACTCAGCTTGCTGTTTAGCCAAAATGAAAATATTGCTCTCTTAAAAAAAAAAAAAGGTTAATGGCATTCCCACATGAAATACATGAAGTATGTGTGCCCAGCTTGTGTTATAATAGCAATCCATCTAAATTAAGTACCATTGCCATTAATACAGTGCACTGGAATAAATGGAATTCCTTCTGCTGAGCTCAGTGAGCCCTGGGTTGCAGTCTCAGGGCTATCATTTTTATGCTGGAGGCAATATATCAGCCCAGCAATGATTTGTCACCATTTTGAGAGTCAGACATGGGAGGAACTTCAGCATTACGAAGGAAGAAAATTGATCTGAGGTATACTGAAGTGTCTCACTACTTTAAAATGCTAGGTCCAGATTTCCTCCACCAGGCAACCAAAATGTGCACATTTCCTCATTTGGTTAAGCTTGTCTTTCATGCTACCACAAATTTGGATGAGAAAGGGACTGTGTCACTGTACAATTACATGGTGCCTTGTGCACATTCTGGGGGTTTTTTGACATGATCTGCCAGCTCAGATCATCTTTTTAGTAGCAAATACAGACTCTAGGAATTTCTGTTTTCCATTTACTGGACAGTGATGCAGGCTAGATGAAGTGGACTTCTTCATCCAAGCCTTTTCTCCTCTCCAATTCACCCACAGCACTAGCCAGCCATTCACAGTCCTGAACCAACATCTTGAATGGCTTCAAATCCTCAAGGAGCTTTGTCAAATGGGGAAAAATCTATCAGGAAAGAAATTTGTGTGACAGTGATGACCACATGATCCTTCATGAAGGTGTCAAACTGCAGAACTGATGTTCTTGTTTCCCAGATAAGTGTGTAAGTAAAGAGCCCATCTGTACAAATGTTTTACACACAGCAATATCAAGATCAATTTACCTACCTGCAAAATATGCTCTTTGCCATGCTACTGTACTTGTGAAAACAGAGGAATGTACTAAACAGGGGGTTTAGAAATTACCTTAACAGTTCCTGTAACACGCTCTTATTGGATTTACATTCACCAGCAAATCCAAGAAAACAATTTGATAATTTTAGCACAAAGCAGACCAAGAAGGATTTGCTAAGCTGCTTAGAGCCTCGGCTCTGAAATGTTGCAAAGGTTCAGGTTAATGTACGTTCACAGCATAGGCACCATGTGTGGACTGTATCTGACATGAACGAGGTTTTGACTCTCTGAAGCCATCTTATGATCAAGAACATATTCTGCGGCAAAATTTTATCAATTTGACAAGGGGAAGAATCAGTAATTTTACATTATATTATTATTTTAAGCAGATTCTCGTCACTATTAAGACACAGGTATGTAAGATCTTTAATAATGTGAACAGCATAACTATGTTACATGTATGAATTTAAACAAAGATGAATATAAACTGACTTGCCTTTAGCTATTATTCAAATCACTAAAGTGATGGATAAAATTCCTTAATGAAAATATTTCTTAGGTGTTTTAAAATCTAATGTATTTTAACAGGTGTTTAAAAACCTGTACTGTTTTAACAATTCAATTTGCATAGGAAATTGTCACATGAGTTTACTTAAGCTGTCGGATCTGCTACTGTAAGGGGTTTGGATTTGGGAATCCAAATGTTCCCTTTAGTTCTATATTCCTAGAATGTGATTTTGCATAGTGGTCATAAGGAAACAAAAAAGCCCACTGCAACAGAATTATCTTAAGTTATGTTTGTTGCCATCTTGCTGTACTTTATGAATGAAAACCTAATAGTAAATTTTAGCCGGTTGAATATGATAATAAGAGATCATTTTGGATGTACTGTCTCTCTCTGATCCTCACCAAGATTTCCTTTACACAGCAGGTAAAAATTTAATTCTTTTCTGTGTTCTGTAGTCTTAACCATAATAATCCAATTAATAGTTACTGACGTAGAGGAATTGTTCTTGTTAATCTTTATTATGCATTTGTAGCTTCTTTATTTTTCTTCCTGAGAAGAATGAACCTTTTAGCAGCTGCACCCATGCGCTGCATTTCTCAGCATATGTATTCAATCACATTGATCTTGATAGTAAATTACTGAATTTTATAAATACATTTAGACCAAAATAACTATCTGTTATAATCCGATACCAAAATGACTCTATGTATGTAATATTTACTAGTAAACTCAATTCTTTTTTTTAACACTGAGAGTCTTTTAATTTATGTTACAACATACATTGATATCTAAAAGAGGAATATCAGCAGTCCCATTGTTTTCATTGGGGAAAAACAATAATTTAAGCCATACTAGACTTATATCTATACAGAATAGCTATGCTAAGTCTATGTGAACTCAGAAGACAAAACACATTCAACATCTTAAAACTGACTCCTTGACAGACTAGGCAGATTATCAGACAGGAAAAAAAAAACAGAAAACCCTCAATCACACTTTGTTTAGGACAAAGGGAGCAGACCTTTCAGATATATTTTGTAGGTATTACACCAGTCCTGCTACCATCACTTATTCAGACAAGTAGCACCACTAAGGCAGTTAGCAAAGCAGATACGGTTGAAGATATACAGAAAACATGCACAAGGAAACGCTGTAAGATACACACAGAGAAATTATTAAAGTTAACTCTCATCTGCCATGCAGATCTGTGAGAAATTAAAGTTTATTGTGACATTGTCATTATAGCAGCAATGATGCCCTGAAAGACTCAGTGTTCACTCCTGCATGACAAATCAATACCACAGGTCGACTATGATTAGCCCAGTCATGATGTGCTTGATGAATATTGATGACAGTTATACAGCTGTGATATCAGATGCCTTTAAGAGCCATTCATGAATATAAAAAATGAAATATCAACAGTAATCTATTAAATTTTGAACAACAAAGCACAGACCATTAATACTAAGCAAGTACTAGTAACCACAAAAAAAAAAGAAATAAAAATCAGTGGTTGCCCTACGTGATCCTCTTCAGGTATAGTTGCATACAAATAGCTGGGAATTAACTTCTAGAACTTTAACACTTCAGATTTAAAATAAAACCATTAAACCATTGAATCTATGTAGATTTGGAGGTAAAATGATCTGAGACTCCCCAATTATTATTATGTAAGTAAGCTTACTAGTAATACTTCTACCTGATTCCTAAACTGTGTGACACAGCTGTGGGTTTTTGATCAAGGCAACTCGCCAGAGAAGTGATTGTCTTTAATTTGTTCTCTCTGTCACAAAGCATTGTGCCAAACAGGACAAATTTAAGACAACTCCTCCTCATGCCTATTAATGAGGTACACTGAGCAGAGCATCCTCCCTCGCTCTCTCCCTCCCTCAAGTGCCTTCCCAGTCAAACATTAAACCTTAATAATTCTCCTCGGGTAAAAAATAGATGGTCTATCAACCATAACAAATTACACAGCAAAGGGGAGCAGAACAACTGCTGGATTTATCCAAGCTTTACCTGAATATCTGTAGTATATCAAGTGGCAAATCTCAGGTTCCTACTTCACTCTGGCAATTACCATATTAACATATCTTTTTTAAATGAAGATTAAAAAAAAAAAACAAACTATCAAATATGTATTCTAAATGGCTGAGCCAATATGATTTTATAGATATGGTGACATCCAACCCTATGGATCTGTAAACAAACTACTTTCTCAGTGTGAAAAAGTTGTCCTACCTATGAGACAAGAGAAGAATTCATGGAGAAATGTCAGAATGTCAGAAATGTTTGTTTGATTTTTAAGCAATCAGAATTTCACTCTTCAGGTCAGAAAAAAATTAACTAAGAAACTTAATGAAGAAAATTAGTTTGTTGTTTCTCAATTTCAAGCTATATTTTGACATTTCAGGATGAAAAAAGACACCGCTACTTCTGACTTTTCCTTGGTGTCCATGAAAGGTAGTGCCCAAGGCATCACATCAGCAGTGAATCCTTCTCCATGGCAGTGACACAGAGAGGTCAGTTCTGATTTAAACCTGTCGTCTCTTAAAGGTATGCCTTCTTGTAGTAAAACATGCAAATAAAGTGGTAATTTCTGCTTTTACTACTGATGAATAATCTGGTCATGGGAGTAAATTACATAGTTTAAAGAAAACATTGCTAAAATATTTACAGCTATATTCCACCCATTTAAAGTTGGAATTTGGTTGACTTCATCAGTCCAAAATCTTATTATATTCAGGTCTGGAACGGAAGCAATTGTTTCTTTTACTTTGTAAAAGTGAGCTTCACCCAAGAACATTCTAACTCAAGTTAGAATAAAACACCCTCAGCTTGGTACACTACTACAGTGCAACTCAGAGAAAAAAAGTTTCACACTTCCTGATGACACAATGAACTAATATATCTTTTCTCTTTCTTTTTTTTCTTATTATTTTATACAAAGATAAGACTACTGTGGGAAATGACTAGATTACATTAATAAAATCTGTCTCTCACATCCTTTATGACTGGCAGCAACCATTTTTGGAACTGAGTGTGTGTCAGTCTGCTGTTCTTCAAGGATTTTCTAGCTTCTCTTTGAATTTAAAATAACTTCAGATGAAATCAGAATAAATTATATTTCTCTTATAAATTTTCTTCATGTTTGAATACTGTCAACAGTGCAATTTGAATTAACGTATCCTAATTTAAAGCCTGGTTCTGATGACTTTTGACAGTTTCATACTCCAGAAGCAGCTACAGTAAAACTAACAGGAATATATTTAGGTTTTTACTTTATTTGGTTTACATAAAACATAATTTGACCTTTAAATATTTACTAGTTTCAGCAGATAAGATAATTGCAATGTAATTTTAAGGTGTACTAACCATGATGCTGTGTGGATTTTTTGTGCTGGTTTTTTTTGGGCAGTTTGGTTGGTTGGTTGGTTTTTATATTTGAGTTTGCTTCATTAGGAAGTTGATATCACTTCAGAAACACGTTGTATTGCTCCCTTTGAAATATCTTCTCTCAGAGATGGATTTTTTTTCTCTCCCTCTAGAAATTACTTAGCATCCTATATATATAAAAAATTACCCTTCTTAGCAGAACCTGCTAATAATGACCTTCATATTTTCCAAAAGCACAAAAGTCATGCCACTGCACTGAATAGAGCACAAGTGTTACTTTTAAATTAAGTCCTGCTAAAAATAAACCGGACATTGATTTATAAAAGCTTATAACAATGTAGAACAGTGAGACATTTTAGATGGCAATATACTCAGGAATGGTGGTTGAACTGCACATACCCTATTGCTAGAAGCAAATATCACAAGCTGCTCATGACAGATTTTTAATTAACATATATTACCTCCTCCAAATAGAGAGGATGGTATAAATCAAAACACCTTCTCTGACTTAGGGACTACTGCCAATATGCTTCAGCTGAGGATCTGTCCCTCAGACCTGCAAGCTGCACTCTGGGTTTAATAAAAGCATTTTGTGCCTTAGCAAGCAGATCTAATCACACAGTCTGTCTAATTTGGCTCCACAGAGGCCTGGTTTCCTTAATCCACCATGGGTATACATAAATGGTTCCATTTATATACTAATGAACAATAATAATGTGGGGCCATACATGCACCCAAGACGAACAGACCTACCAATGCAATACAGAGCCTTAAATCCTAAAATATATTTATTTCACTGGAACAAAGTCAATACCCTGTGGATAAGAACTAAGGCTTTCCATGTGGACAAAGAAGCTCCCATAAAGCAGCACAGGCTCACACTTGGGCAACTGTTTACCCATTTTCTTATGCATTTCCCTGCCCCTTTCAGATGGTACTTTCCCCAGGAAGTACATTTACCAGCTCTGTAAAACCAGCATCTCACACGCTAAATCCTCAAAGTCCTTGCAAGAAGCAATTAATTATTAATAAACCCTGCAGACCAACCTGCAGCATTTATCACATGCCTTACCATTTCTGCACCCTGCAAGTACAGTGAAGGATCACTTACAGGCAGAAGGTGGAAATTCCTCCTTCTCCATCATCAGAATTTCTTGAACCCCCACTCCATGTCTGACACAGAAACTCTAACTCAGAGGAGGTTTTTGCCAGCCTACCAGGATAAACAGAGTTGTTCCTTTGAAGCCCTTCTATCAGTCAGACCAGAAGGTAATGGAAGCAAAGAAAAAGCCCTTATGGAAGTGATCAAACTCCCAAAGTTTCAGAGAATTTGGAGTTTTTAATACATGATTTTTGTTTCAGGGAAAGTTTGAGAGTGTTTGCAACAAGAAGATTCTGTATTAAGCTTTGCAGGTCCATCATGCTGTCCTATCATTCTCTGTAGCCTCATCTTCTGCAGAGCAAGAGGTATGGTGTGTACTGTAAAGCCACTGCAGACTGTAAAATATGACCAGATCTAGACTAAAGTTTTGAAGTATAAAGTGTGATGGGTGTTTGCTGATGTCACAATGTCAGCAAAACTTCTCATGTCCATAAATACATAAGGAAAGGAGTGGATTCATTTAACAAAGCATCAGGGTTGTACTGTCCTTAATGGAGCTTCATCCATCCATGAGGATTCTGCCAGCACAAGTATGGTTTCATTTGTGAAATACATGCAGCTTCTGTCATTTGCTAGTGTAGATGAAAGTAATGCTGTGAGAATTAGCTCTCCCATAACCCAGGCAAATTAACTAGCATCTTTGCCTTTCTTTTTCCTGTTTAATAGGGGATGTGTGTTGGCCATGGGTATGTGTGTGTGTTAAAAATAGATTACTAAAATACTTAGCTCCTTCGTAAGTAGTAGAATTCAGTTCATGCCTTGCAGGGCTGTAACATTAGCATGTCTAATGAGATGGGCACAACATGAAACTCCAATGGCACACTATAAAATAGATCTGAAGGCAGGTACATAAACATGCATGGTTATGCTAGCAGTTTTGTTTTCTTCTATGCTCATGATACTTACCTTTATGTTGTGAAGCAATTTATGAATACATGAACTGGACTCAAACAGAAGATGTGCTCCAGATGTGCACACAAAGTGCTCTGACTGATAGTGAGCAGGCCATGGAACAAATTGGAACTGAGTTCAAGTTACACCCCAGATATGCACATAGTATGGACTTTGAGTTCTCAGGAACAACTGTTTCACTCTACAAATTTAATCCTACTTTTCCCTTTCTATTTGCCAATATTATACGAGCTTAACTTGGAAGCTCTGCCCAGGTTCCCCAAAAAGCACATCCACCAGTGGGCCACAGAAAGGCCCTAGCCAATAGCAGTCCTTCAAACAG
The DNA here is from genome assembly GCF_003984885.1 of Neopelma chrysocephalum. Lineage (NCBI taxonomy): Eukaryota > Metazoa > Chordata > Aves > Passeriformes > Pipridae > Neopelma > Neopelma chrysocephalum. The sequence continues at coordinate 3,481,347 of NW_020897731.1, read as the reverse complement.
TGTCAAACTACATGCCTAGTGAAAGCAAAGACCAAACTGTATCTAGTCTCATGTTAAAATCTGAAACTGTATATTATTTAGGTGTGGAGGCATCCTCAAGACACAATGTCATTCATACCCATTAAATGTCATTTGCAAATAATGTTTACCTAACTGGAAAGCACTGCATTATTGTTCTGAACAAAACACCAGCAGTCTGGCTAGGAAATTGGACTGCCTAAGAGACTGCCAAAAACCTCTAGTCTCACTAATTTTCAGCTACACTAATAACATTAAACTAATAACTTCTGGCTCCATTCTCATTTACCAAATTTAACATGTTTACTCTCTCTTTCTGACACTTCTAGTGCCACCTGGTACCTACCTTCTCCAGCTTTCTGTGCACCATCACTGATGACTGAAAATAGATGATACCCATTAAATAAGTTCATCTCTTGATCTCAGTGTTACACATTCCTCAAGGAGTAAGAGAAAGGAAACTTCTAGGAAGTTAGAGCTCAGATCTAACACTGACACCATAAGCACTTCTCATCATTGCAGGATGACAGGAGATGATCACAACAGTGCTGGGTCACATTACATCACTTTCATCTATATTCATCTACAAAGCCAACCTGAACAGAGAGGGGCTTGAACTAAACTAAAAGCAGTTCTTACCCCAGCACCTGAAATAGCGACAATGTTCTGGACACATCTGCATAGCACATTTTAGCATTTACAATATATGATTCCATATTTGCACAAAAAGTAGCAGCGCAACTGGAGAGCAGTCCTCAAAATTTAAGACATCTGCATGCAACTTTCAGAGGTTACTATAGTGAGGAACAAAAATCCTCAGGAACAATTATTTCTGCTGCAGTAATTAACACCTTGAGACATGCAGCTCTCTTCTGCCCCTGAATATTTGCACAGAAAAACTACCAATTCTACCAACAGTAAGTAATTACCACACTTCCATAGGCCAGGACCTTGCCAAATTCAAGTTGTCAATACTTGTCCTTAATGAAGTAGTTTGGACAGACAAGGCTTTTCTAAACTAATATGAAGGTGTGAAAGCTTGTAAATGGCCTTTTAAAAGGCTTCCTATGACTTTCTCTTTTTTATTTATTCAAAAAATTTCACAAATAGCTAAAATAATTGAAAAGGGAAAAAAAATTAAAAACTTGGATTGCTGTAACTGCTGCTTCTGCCTTTCCTCTTTTCATAGTGTTATACTCTTGCAACCCTCCATTCTGGCTTTTTCTAATTTGCGCCTTAAACTTGCAACACGCTCCCCTCAGAGTCCTGTGGAAGATTGTGTGGTTGTACACACATGAAACAGGCTGTGCAACAGGACCTTGTGGTGAGACAGTGACTTGTTTTGTGTGTGCACCATGCCCAGCGCAACCAGGTCCTAACACCACATCGCTCCTTGGCACGGGAGCTGTACAGAGAATAGACTAAACAGAACTCCACGAGGTGGGGGTGAAGTGATGCTGTTTATGGGCAGTGGCGGCAACCACAGAGATAACACCAACGACAGGGAGGAGGGAGAACCGGGATTACCTGCTGTGCCTGCTGCAGCAGCTCCATTCGCTCGTGCAAGATCTGGCTGTCAAACTCACGGCTCTGCCTCAGGATCTGCCGCCGCACCTTCTCCACTGCAGCTCGCAGATCCTCCCTCTGGGCTTCTGTCAGAGACTCGCTCGCCCGCCTTCCTGGATCCTGCTGCAGGGCATTATACAGCGTGGCTTCCAGCTCCTGGATTTTCTAATGCAACCCAAATCACACACAGACAGGCTGACATTTGAATCCAGCAAGCAAACGACCCACCAACAGCTAGAGGAGAAGGCCAGCAAGCAAAGCTTTAGGCAGTAGGGAAGGACAGACACAGACAGGTGGACAGAAAGCGGCAGTCGTGAGCAGTGAGGAGCATTCCACACAGAGTGCACGCAGCCTCCTGGCACTGATTTACACCCAAGTGATGGTTTCTATTCTAGTAAATTATTGATTCTTCTGTTTAAGAAAGATTGAGATGATAGGTCTGCACTCAACACCTGACAAAACTCCAAATCCTGATGCTGAACATAACAAATTCGATGCAAACTAACAGATTTCCTTCAACTGCAACTGAATTGTTAAGCCATCCTACAAAATAAAAAGACCACATGAAAAACTGTGAATAGAAATCTTACTCTCTCTCTCTCTCTGGCCCCACTATCCTGACATTCATGGCCCCAGGTCTATGTCAGTGGCTAAGTTCCAAGTTGCCATAAGCAATGGAGAGAGGAACATTCATATACTTGTATATACTGATCCCTCAACCATCTCTTGCTGTTTGCCAGATTCCTAACATGATTCTCATGCACTGGCCAAAACTGCAGTACTTTGCAAAGCAGAAAATACAGGAGAACTTCACATTCACATGGAGAACTGTATTCCCAAGAGAAAAGAAGGGAATCATGGCAGTGTTTCCATGATTACTGGGGTGAGTATGATCCTATTAAAAACCAGCATTCAGACTGACAATATTTGGATCAAGAGTATCTGACCACATCCCTTTAGCCCTCATGACACCTTTGTGAGGTAGGTAATTCCATCCATATTAGTGATGCATAAACAGCTGCACAGAGAGGTTAAATGGCTTGCCCAAGGTCACAGTGCTAGAAATAGAGCCTGCTTGCTTTTATCTCTGTTATCTGCTCTGAGCACTAGACCTTGCTTCTTTTCTGAAAATATTTTCCCCATAAGAAACATTTACAATGTATAAATAATGCTTCAGAACATTGTATGTTGATTTCCTGAAGTCTCACCATTAACAAAGTTGGGTATGCAGTTTTATCAATTCCTAGATAATTCCTAATTGTTGCTCAGCCTGAGAAAAGGCAAGGTTGCAGCTTCCCTTTTGAAAACTAGGAAGGGTAAGGTTGGATGGGACCATGCAGAAAGGAATCCCATAGGAAGAACAGGCATTCCTGATTTAGGATCAGTTAGCAGCAGTAATACTTACAAATGCTTCAGGAAGAGAAATATTAGAAAAGTAATTTCTGGTGTATTCTACTAGTCAGTTTTTTGCATACATAAACAAGCTCTTCTCATTTGAGATGTACTAACAAGATGTTTATATATAATAGAATAAAAAATGCAATGCAAAAACATTACACTTGTAAGTACTATAACCCATTTCCTAAGTTTTCATTTAAGTAATAGTTGATTTCTAGTCTGGTAGAAAAAGAGATATAAAGAAAAAAAGAACCCTATTTATAATTAAAAGAAACAAAAACAAAACCCCTGCATTTTATCAAATCTGTTCAAACAGAAAAATTTAATGACTGTTCTTTTCCTACCATGTAAGCCTGGTCCAGAGCTTGCTTCCTGTAGTCGAGTTCTTCCTCTAAATAACCCTTCTGTTTACTGAACAGGTCCTGAGCAATAATAAAAACAAGGGAGTGTTTGTTCTTTATCCTAATTCATGAAGAATCATAAATGCCATCATTTTTACACAAGCTTTCCATTTGAAAGCAAATGAAAATCTACAGCAAATGACCACATTCATCCTAAGGATAACTGGAATATCAAATTAACAATACTAGCACTTCAAATACATGTATTATATTAACAAGTTGTACCTAGAAAGTATTGACCTCTACACCAGTGTACAAACCTGCCTGGACCTGACAGAAGTGCAGAGAGCAGCAAGAGGTGAATGGGGGTGTGCATGCATGTGGTCCATAGCCATAACTTGCAAGGGAGAAAAAAAGAGAAACACAAGTGAGGGCACTTTATGGCTTTTCTGAAAATGTCCCATGCATATCCTTAAGGAAATCATGGGGCAAACCCTAATTTCTGTTGTCTAGCCTGTTCTTCTAGGGAGGAAACATGAACATGCAGGTCTGCAGTTGGGTTCTGCAGCACCATTCTGTGCTGTGCTATTGAAGCAGAAATAACAACTCGGTCTTCAAGCCAATTTGAAATGGGTAAAATGATGCCTAGAGAGGTTGAGTGACTAGCTGAAGAGCTGAGAAGTTTTCAAGATGCCTAGGATTTACAGGAATATTTTACTTTTGTTTTTAAAAATCAAGCTACTCAACTTTCACAGTTATTTCATATATACAAAAATATAAATTCCAAAGACTGGGATTTCAGTGGAATTTGGTATCAAAAGCATGATGTTGCAAGTAAGTTGTGGACATTCAAATGGTTGTCTGAATAGTCAAGCCTTTAGAGTGTTTTGGATCGTGGAATCATAGGATGGTTTGGGTTGGAAGGGACCTCAAAGACCCTCTCGTTCCAACCCTTGCGCCATGGGCAGGGGCACCTTCCCCTAGACCAGGTTGGGTGATAGTAAGTAGAACATAAAACAGTTATTCGATTTTATTAGCTTTTCTTTCGAGACATGTTTTCACGCTCAAAAAAATTAGTAGTAGACCAGAAAGCAGAGAAGCCCTTTTAGTGAATTCAATATTTTCCATCATTCTTTTTTCTATTCAACAAATTTTTTAATTTCCTCAACATATAGAATAAATGCCAAATTTAATACATAGGGTTCTTAAGATGACTAACTGCAGCCTTTACTAAAAGTATCAAAAAAATCAAACATTGCGGATCCAGTTAGTTTTATTGGATATGGGATTGCCCCAAAGTCACTTATTTGGCCAAATTTGCCTTTAGACATATATGTGGACTTCTGACAACTTCACTGTCAGCTGCCAGCATAGCACTGACACAGATCTTGCCTAAGCATGAACCATGATGATGAATTCTCAGTCCAAACATCTACTTTAAAACAAATCCATTCTAATCACCAAATTATTGCTTTGGAGGGGCTTGGAGCATAAAATGACTGCAGATGACCTCCCACATCTTAAGAGCAACCCAGAATTGGTGACAGTAGAAACATATAAGACCAATATTAAAGGACTCAGAGGAATAAGGTGCTATTTGTTCTCTGTATAAGAAGCATAATATTTATTATTAATTTGTTTCGTAAACTTGTAGTTCTTTTAATTACCTACTAATAGATACTGAAGGAAAAGCCAAAGTCTAAGTCAGATCTTGATCTTGGGGCTGGAATTTGATTACACACAGATGGGTATCTATAGCTATGATACCCATTTTAGAATATGTTGCTTCAGCTACTGGTCCAGAAGGGCAGGGATCTCCACCAAGTCCCATAGGACATATTTGTCAGCCCCTTGTGGACATCTCCAGAACTCTGAAGAATATAATGTGGCATTAGACGCCATGTTTATGCAACTGAATCCCACCTTGACTACCCAAGTGGCATCATTTTCTGATGGGGATGGATTACAGCAATGGCTGGTGGCTGTTGTACAAGATGCAACACTACCATGAACTGCATAGTAAAGGACAGGCCTGGTCCTGACATGCTTACAGGTGTCTGACACCAGAGAACTAGACTGACTTGCCTGAGACTATAGAGAGGGTCAGATCAGCTCAGTTGAGTTCACCACCAGATCCCAGAAAAGCAACACAGCTGCCCTGATCATGTTACTTCTCAAAAAGGTATGGTAAAAGCTGCCCACAAAAAGCAAGAGGGAAGGTAACAAGAATAGGACCTCAAATCCTTAACATGGGTTCCAAAGATGACTAAACAAGTGCTCAGTCCTTCTGAAAGCATCATGTTAGAATGTTATTTCTCAACTCATTTCATGATTGAGTCAATCATTAGTGATGCAGATTCTCAGATTGGTGTGCTAAACAAATAGATGCAAGGGTTACCCAAAGTAAGAGTTAAAAACATCACAGATAGTAAGTGGGAAGATAATAAACCAAGTTATAAAGAAATTATGTTTTTCCAATTCTTTTTACAAAAGAATTTAGTATTTGAGGGCACTTTCCCTTCCCAAAACTTTTGCATTTTTCCATAACAAGAGTTAAAAAATAAAGAAATACTAAATTTGGGAAGGATTATATCTACATTACATTACAATGAGCATGAAAGGCTACACTCAACAGAGCACTTCAGTCTGAGCACTTCCTTTTTGTTTGTGGCTCAAAGACACACTTCTTCAGTGGCCGTGGGCAAATCACTTAATCTCCCTGTCTCATTGTCCCATTCTTTAGGATGGATGTAATGCTAATTATTTATCTACCAATAAAAGGTGTGGTGAGGATTAATCAGTGTTTGGAAAACCATTTGAAGATGCAAGCACAGCATGCATGGTAAACCAATAAAAATTAACACCTTCTAAAATTCTTGGTTCGACATATGGAAAAATAAGGTCAGTTTGTTCTGCAAGACAGAATTGCTTTTGAGAAAACATTCTGTCTTTAGGCATGAAGACCATGAGACAAGAAAGGTTATCTGGAGTAAGAGGTCTTCACAGCTTGTCCAGAAGCTGAGTACCAGAGAGCAAAGAAATACCCTTGACAATTCTAGCAACATGACCTCAAGATTCAAAAGACAATGCTGTTGCCAGACAAATTAATACACAGAGAAAGCACAGACAATTTTATACTGTTTGGTCAATATGCTCTGTTATTATGCACTTGTGCCCTAATTTGTATATAATATGCTATTTTTGTTCTATATAGATTTGACATTTCCCTCTCACCCCAAAGAATACAAGCAATAGATTGTTCTAGAAACCTCTTGCCTATTTTATCACGAAGCAATCTCTGTTAAGCAGAGAAAGGCAGCAAATCAACCTGGGACGAAGTTTATACACATTCCCTCAAAATGAGTTTTAGCTAAATGAATTACACTTTTAGCTACTGTTCCTTACCTTTTCATTCTCCAGGTCTAACATCTTCTGTGTCAGTGCAGCTTCTGTCCCCTCTATCTGTTTCAACCACTACAAGAACATAGCAATGTGAAGGGGAAAAAACAGAAAAATGAAAGAAAAATAGGGCTTTTGAAAAAATTGGTACCAAACAGTTTTAAAGTTTGTTGCCAGCACTTCCAGGCACATGCTATCTATTCACTTCAAAGTTCCACATGAATAAACAGGCTGTGAGAACATAGGCAGAATGGAAGACTGCAAGGACATATTAAGGACTAGCAAGTGGAAGTTGCTTTCCTGCAGTAAATCAATTTTTTTTTCTCCTGTAAAGTTCAAGATACAAAATAAACTTGGGTCAAAATGCAAAATCAATCCGTTTCTTACATGATATACCAACAAGCACAATGCTTGCAAAACCATCATCTGACTTCAGGCATCCACTCCTTCATTTTTTCAGAGAGCAATTTAAACAAAAGACAAGGTGGAAAATTCAGTCCTTGATTTTGCACAGTTTGCTGCACCCTTCATGGGAAGAGGCTCACTTCTAAAATATCAGTAATGTGGAGGAAAAAGCAAAACAAACAGACAGATAGACAGACAGATGGAAGTTCTTGTAATTGCTACAATGAATCCCTCACCATTCTGGTGACCAAAAAAACCAATAAGAATGAAGAAGAATGGCATTCTTTGCTTTCTAAAGAAAAAAATAACATATTGTAATAGCTAAATGCATGGATACAAGCTTCTTGCTTAATCACTAACCATCATTGGGCTTATATTAATATTTCACATTTAAGTTTATTGGAATGGATGGGCAAGCTCAGTTCTGAATTAATTGTTTTATTTCATTTCCCTACTGGTCTACAATAAGGATCAATGACTAGTTTATGGAGAGCACAGTTTAGACTAATGCTTCCTTTTGTAGCACCAGCTCCCATTAAAACCAGATGTAACTTTGCCATTGAGAATTATCACTTTCCTCAAATGCCTTGCTTACTAACATTGGACTACTCATATTTGCTTTAATTCTTTTAGTAAGCATTGCACATCACCTTTTTTAATTTAGAGTTTTGGTGAATTCATCAGGGCTCAGACTCAAAGGAATTAATGACACACCAGTTTTTTTCCCCAAAGATTTAGATACGAAATTTCAAACATAAGTTTACAAATACACGAAATGTGAATTCATTATTTCATCATTTTGAATCTTCCACTTTTTAAGAGACCGGTGAATAAAAAAGGGAAATTTGTTTTACCTACTTTCTACAGGGAAAAAAAAATGAACAGGAACCTTATATTCCCCAGAGATTCCATTTTCACCATCTTTATTTTCTTCATTTTGAAGGTGACAAGCTGAAGATATTCCTAAGGGAAGCCTCACCTCTGATACTCAGCAAGACCGTGAGCATTCTGAACCCTTGAAATTAATAGAAATGGGCATCTCTCACAGCTACCCTCAATCAAGTGAAGGGCTATTTGCAAAAATTAGAGGTCTCATTTTTTTGAAGGTATGCATGATATGCAAAACTAAATGTTGATTCTGACCTTCCTACGCCTGTAAGCCTTTCTGGAACCAAGGGGGACAGAAAAGACAACCATGTATTTAGGAGTCTCTATCTTAACCTTTTATACTGAGGTTCTTCCCATTTCATTTTTGGATGTAAAGGGTTAAAATCATCCCCTTCCCTTTTAATGCCACAATGAAAAATATACAGATTTTAGCACTTTTCCTCATTTTTACTTCGCTTATAGCAATCACTCACTCAAATTAATGATTTTTAAATTACCTAATGTAGATTATCTACTTCAAGATATTGAGATAAGTAGATTATCAAAATTATACCAAATAAAGTAATTATTGCAAAATGCTCGAATTTTAATTTCAAAGCTCTGATTCTGAATTTCAAGAATGCATCTAGGAAAGATTTAACAGAAATATATGAAAAGGATGGACAGAGGTTTCTTTAGAGAAATATGCAAGTCTTGCTTAGTTCTAAATATCACCCCTATTCATATACAGATTATATTGCCTCTGTAACTGAGAAGAAAAGAACTAGTCATGCAGAAATGAGTGACCTGACTGAACACTTACCTTGCACAAACTACTTTTTCTCTATGTCCACTACTTTACAGAGGAAAGGATCACTGACTACTCTGAGCTTTTTCAGTCATCCACAGAAACGAGCCTGAGATGTACCATGGGCACCTCACCAAGGACGTCACAGCAACATGTTCCCAGAGCACTGAGGACATCTGCACTTCTGAGAATGAAACCTCTTGTGTTAAGTGGCTTTTTAGTACTTTATGGGGAATACCTCTAAAACAGGTCTTTATTTTTAAACTGGGGAGGGTTTTGTAAGTTTGATTTTACCTCAAGACATCACAATCCCAACACTCATGTAAGGATGAATACATGCGCAAATCCAGATGACCCAAACAGAAAAATCATGCTTCCCTGGCAAAGTCATGTGATATCGTAGAAGGCATGTTCAATTTTCAGCAGAGAAAAACATTTACAGAATTCTACCTTTTCACAGAGGGAAAGCACAGTCCCAGCTTGGATTATTGCAACCTGCTCTTCATTTCTCAAATTCTAAAATACAAAAAGATGCATTTTAAACTGGGTCAAAAAATCATCCTTTAACACAAGAAATAACTATACTTGAAAAAATAAATAATTTATTACATTTAGAATTATAGACGTGACCAAAAAAGCATCCCATTATTAAAAGTATTGAAAGTTAAACCAGGAGTGCTTAGTTTCCACTCAATTTCAGTACATCATCTCCCCAATGCTTTTGCAACAATTTATTATTTGATGAAAGTTAAGTGGTGTCTGTCAGCGATTTTGAATTTTTTTTTCCCTTAGGCCTGTTAATTGGACTATGGCCCTACAGCAAGTGAATCTCCCCTTCGTGCACTTTCAGAGCTAGACTTCCCACTAATGAAAACAATGCAAAGATCAAGTACCATAGAAACCTTCATAGAACTTTCAACATAATATGTAAATCTAGAACTTAAAACTAGCATTATAAAGAGTTCAATCTGTTAAGGGTAGCTATAAACTGGACCCAGTTCCCTGGATGTTTGTGCCACAACTGCATGACCAAGATTTTATTCTGTATTTGGCACTGTAGAAGAACGGGAGACAGTTATCCTTGCCTTTCTCCCAGAAAATCCACTCCTGGCAGAAAACAGCCTTCACAGTAGTGGGTGCTACTGTTACTACTCAAAAGAAAAAACTCACAAACAACTTGGTCTGGCTTTCATTTCTGTTTTAAATCTGGTTTTATTTCCTTTTATATCTCGTCTGGGTATTATCTTTTCCCTCTGCCTACTTCAGTGCCTTTTTCTACATCATTCAGTCAAGACCAAATCCTAGCTTAAAAAAATATGCTTTTCACTGGTATCAGTTTAACTGAAAGATTTCAAGTTTGTGAAAGCAGTACCTAACCATTCATATTCTTCATACAAATACATATAGGCATGTAAAAATCACCCTCTGTATTTTCTAGGATGTTATTATCAGCTGTGGAGAAAAAAATGCATTAAATTAACCATAAAACTGAAGATATATTTAAAATTAAAAATTTGTTACCCCATTATCTCCAAGAATATCTAGTTTCTTCATAAGCTCAGATATATTCACGTCCTGAAAAAGATGTTCAACACTTATTTTTTTTAAAGTAGGTGAGAAATAGATTTTATATGCTACGTTTTATGTGCTGTTTATTCACTTCTGCATGCAAAAAGACTACAAATAAGTGAAACAGTAGTTTTGCATCACAATTACAGAAGTGTTATTGATACTTTCAAAGACAAAACAAAATGTCACTTTTGATTACAGCAAGAAAGCTGAATGTCTGTGCATGAGGGCAGAATGTTCCTGCACCACTCACATTTATCATCCTGCTAATGTATGTAGAGGAACAATCAAAACTGATAAACAGGCTTAAAAGAGTGTTTAAAGACAAAAGGTTTAAAAAACATTTTTTTGTTTGTTTGGAGTGGAGCATCAACCACATCAACCTACAGAAGTTAAAAGGACAGAGAGTATGAACAAAACAATTGCTAAGAAGGTTCACTGGGTGATTTGCTGTTTGCTTTTTATTTTTGTTGATAAACAAAAGTATGGAGTTTCAAATCAGCCTCACAGTGTCAGAAGGGAATGTGCACAGAGGGCTGAACATGCTCCTCCAAACACCATCAGCTCATAACCTTTGTGAGTAGAAAGATATGTTTCTCTGCCAGTCAGCTCTCAGATCCACAAAAAGAACTGAACAACCCCTCCTTATTAAGGCCCAGCCACTGAAATAAAGAGAAACATTGCTCTGATTAAAAAAAAAAAAAAAAAAAGAGAGAGAGAGAGAGAAAGAGAAAGGAATAAATTCACATGATGTTTTTATTTTGCACTGTGCCAGGGTCCATTCCGAGGTCCCAGAACTCTATTTTCTACTTTAAAAAATTGTTGGAAGGGGTCATGGAACTGTCTAACCTGCCCTAATCACATTCTCCTGAACTAATCCAAGTATGGGCCACAAGTTCACGTGGACCAGGGATCATTTCTGTTGACAGGTTGTGTGCAGCTATGTTATTAAAAAGTAGGAAGGTTTGACAACACGGGAAAACATCAGTTTGTGTGAGCCCAAAATGCTTAATACACGTACATAAAGCAAACCAGCCTTGTTAAACTCTGCCACCCTCAACTTCTGCTCATATTTAGCACTGCTTAGAAGAGGCCAGTATTTCACAAGGATCTTGGCTCACTTGTTTCATTGCTTTCAGTACATAACGTGCTGCTTTGCATTTATGCTTTGGGCAACTGCATTATGTCAGTAGTCAGGATAATCAATCTTTAATGCTTTTTAAAGCTAAACCAGCTATGCTTGCAAATTACATAGCTACATCAGAATATATTAGCTCATGATTCTATATTCAACAGACTCCAGTGAGGAAGGCTCAACAAGAAATGAAAGATTTCCCGAAGACCAGACACAGATGTGGGAGAGAACATACAAATTAGTCCAGTAAAGTGTTGTGTTCAAGTTGTTCGATCCTGAGAAGTCCCTCCCTCTCTTTCCTCTCTTCCCAAAACTTCACTGGTGTTCCCAAATGTTACATTAGCTATTTAACGCTGCACATCACTAACTCTAGAGTGGTGCACATCTTAATACACTTGTGTTTGGAACGATGTGAAAAACAAAATATTGATTATGATCAGCAATGACAATGTTGAATGGAAACTTCTTTAGCCAAACAGTAATGCTAGTGAGAAATTGAATTCACTAAGACATGCAAGGTTTTACATCTATTGAGCCAGAAATAATCATTCTAATTCATTTATTTCCATATGAAGTATAAAGGATGAATTAGAAACCAAACCAGATTTTGCATCATTTTGGAACCTACCGTGCTACTGATAGCTAACAACTTTGAAAAACACTAAAAACAGATAAAAGGTCAGCACTTTCAGTATGCTCATGTTAGGTGACTGCCTCTCCTTACAGGTAAGTAAACTGAAGGTCAGTCCGAAAAGAACATTGCTGTTAAGGAGTGTCACAGTAGACAATGGGGAAAAACAGGAATTCTAGATCCTGGTACCCTGTACCCGATAACAGCCAACATGCGAATGAGAATAATGGATAAGCTAAAAGCAGGTCTGGCATCCCATGGAGGTTCTGTTTGAAAGGTAATACGCTAATTGATGACTCTTGGTGTGGTTAGGGAGATGAGTATCCAACCAAACCTGTAGGTAAGAATGAGGTTTTAACTTTTTTCTTTTAGACTACTGAGCTTCCTAAAAAGATGCAGCCTACAATTTCAGTTCGTTTCCTCCAGAGATCGTACTGTGCTCATTAAGGCACTGAATAGGAGCAAGCCTCTTATAAGAGGACTTGTAAACACAATTAAAAATATTAGCATAAATCACTATGGCACTAAGATTACGCCTTAGTTACTTGTAGAAAAGTTACCCTGGCCTGTTGTGCAACATTACTGACAGCACAAGTCTGAATTCAATCTTAGCTGAAGCACCATGCAAATCAAGTGTCACAGCTAGCCTGTTCATGGGTGAACAGAAGTGAAAAGAGTAATTCTTGCTTCCTCTTAGCAAAAGCTAACCAAGGGAGATTCTGATGTTTGTGTTGCGCTTGATCTAAAATGACAGAGTTCCACCTATCTGAGTTTGGATCAGGCAGCTCATGCTTCAAGGCCCTGGCCTAGGCAAATAAGCATATTCATTCAACAAACAAAATGCTTCACTAAATTGGGTATAAAATAATAGCTGAATGTCATATTTCTGAACTTAGATAAAACATTTAATATCAAGAACAATGTAGTGTAGCAAGTCTGACAATGAATCACATCAACTTCCACATTCTTCCCCAGACCGAATGTAAATTATCTTGATGGATCAGCCTTCATTTTCATTGAGGAACTCCTGATTGACTACCCGAACAGATTCTTATGAAATCCTTTCCCGGCTTAAAAATATCTTTTCTTACTAAATTTATTTTTTCATGTTTTCTTCCCTGGCAAATGCCAAACAATTTGTTTGGATATTATGTTGGTCATTACAAAAAAGTTCCTAGCCATCCAACTGTTTGTAATGCTCTGCATATACCTTTATTCCTTCCTGATGACAGAACAGTTGAAGTGCACTTCCATTGTTTTCAGGGAAGGTGGTTATATGAAGATTAAATGCTGGCGACCTTCGCTCTCTCTCCTGAGGAAAGATTTATTTAAAAACAACACGTGTGATTATCTGTAAACATTTTTTCCCCACCTTTACAAAACATACTTGCACATTAAAAAGGCAGATTCCTGTTCACATTCCAAATATAATGACATCTCCTCATATTTTTACCATATTTGAAGAAGTTTGGCTTTAGCTAAACACAAAAATTGCGTTAGCTGCCAAATGATTCCATGCACACTTTGTTTCTGCAAAGTCACCAGACACTCCTCAGCTGCAGGAACCCTTGCAACAGTGGCCCTAATTGACAGAAGCTCTAAAATACTCTTCAGGTTTTTATGTTGATTATAACCTTATTTAACTATCACTTTCTTTCGTGGAACAAAAAAACAATTTAAAAGAAGAAACTGCAGAAAAAAAATTTAAACTCCATCATGGAATAGCATTACCACTGAAGATTTTCTCACTAAAACTAAAGCTGTGTATCAGCAGCTCCCTGTTTATTCTACAGTCAGCCTTCCTATCAGAGCGTTTAAAATCTCAATTCATATTTACTGTACAAGCCAGGATGTTATAAAATGTTGAAAGGCAGCACTGTTCTACAGTTATGATATTCTTTGTGCCCAAACTAAAAATTATAAATTCCCATTTATGTGAAACTATAGTATTTATAAAACTTATCCAATCCATCTACTTGAGTTTTATGCATTTCTTCAAAATACCAGCCTATTATTTCTTCAAAGGCAGAAATAGAGTAAAGCAATAAACAAGCAATTTTACTTAAATTAAATTTTAATGTGCTTGTGAAAATGATTGAATTGAAGGCTCTGGGCAACCAAGGCACCAGGTCTTACTCTGAATTCTCTCTGACCATGGGAATACAAGGGAGGAACACCAGATTTGATCTCCACGTTACAAGAGGAGGCTTTGGCAACAACAGCTTCATTTTCTGAGAGAGAGCACTACTGCAAATATTGTAGTTTTTATGACCATGTGTTGCTCCATTTTCTAAACTACAAAATGAGGCACTTTAATTGATATGGTAGGCAGGCTGCATCCATTCACTTAAGCAAGTTACAAAGCATGGCAAATCTTGTTCATGTACTAGATTAAACCTAATTTGAAACTACACTGTAGAGAGCAAAATCTCCATAGTCTATACATTTTTCCCCTCACAGGCTTTATTTTAAATAATATTTACATTAACAGCCTAATTTTGAAATGGGCTTAAATGACTTAGCTGTCATAACCCAAAACCAGAAGCTTAATTCTTGTCCAAATTGTTTTAATTTTCCATATCGTTAAAAATTAATCAGTTGCAATTGCATTAAACTCACCTAAATTTGCTTGCATTAAATTATAAACAAATGATTGTGTTTTCTACTTTAGTCTAATTTTCATCTGAAATAATTTAATTGCTCTAAAAAATATTGTCCTGATTATCAGAAGCATTGATGGTTTTCTTAAAGCATTGCATTGTCAGTCACATTTGTGTCTACATGCTTGACTCCTAGGGAAAAAATCTTTTCTTGTAATCACACAAAAATACTCCATTGTTATTCTGTGAAACAAGTTTTTAAAGCTTTGGCACATGACAAAATTCAACATGTCACACTGAGCTTTTTCTGATGTGATTCCTCCATGTGAAAAATACACTAATGAAGGATGTACTGAAGAACATTTGTTCTTTTCCTAAGAATTTTTTTTCAACTGTTTTACTTCTAAGAACACTGACATTTTAGGAAGCAGTTTCTAGTGTAACTGCCAATTCAAATACTAAATTGTTCTGTATTTTACTTTACAGTTCTTTTAATAAAATATAAAGATATGAATTAGAAAGCATATTTATTTTTCTGAATATCTACCGAAATTCTAATAACCTAAATTCATAACTTTGAATATAATGGGCTACGACATCAAAACATAATGTTGAAAAAGGATGAGAAAAAGATTAAGAAATGTCAAAGACAAAAAGAACGTCCGCATAACAGGAAGACATGACATTTCCATCTTTATCAGAGAAGCTACACATGCCAAGATTTTTGGTGAAACGTGCTGGGTGATAAAAATTATGGAGGAGTGACAATGACAGGTTTCTTGGAGAGTTTATTCTAAGTAGTGTTAAGAATGCTGATGATCTTTGAATGATGTGTCATCAGGCAACACAACCGTGTGACAACTGTGCATCACACACACTAGTTTAGTGTTACTAAATTCAACACGAGCCCAATTTATCAGGTGATGAGAACCATTGTTTTCTATTGTAATCACAGCCTACATGTTCAAATTGTTATTAACAAATAATTTTGTAATTTTTATTTCATTTATGCAAAGTATAGAATTTTTTTGCTATGGGCAACATATTAGTTTGACATACACAGAAGTTTTACTTGTGCTTCATCACTTTACTTTGACTTTGTCAGAGGGTTTTTTGTTTACATTTTTCATTGGCCAATTATTTCCAGTCCATGACTAGTTTAAACCATCAGAAAATGGATTTCAGGTAAGAAAAATTCTTTCAAAGCATCTATCAAAATGTATTATTTAAGATAAATTTATTTCGTATGGATGTGGTCAGTCTTAAATCAGTGTAATTTAAAGCAATTATACTTTGATGTGATGAATGTGTCAGATCTTTAGTCAGATCACTGCATGCAAGATGTGAGAAGGTGTGTTAATGTAATCAATGCCAAACAAGGCTATAGTATACATACCAAGTGATTTTACATGCAGGAAAGGAGCAGTTATGGAAATGAAACAAATAAAAAAGGCAAAATATTGCAAAACAAAATATTTTATTAGATGAAAACCAAACTATATGCAATTTATATTAGCTATATTACATCTTTATAAACATTAGTGAGCATTCTCTCCAAAACACATTAAGGCAGTGGCATCAAATCTCATTATCCCAAGATACAACATTTAAAAAATAGATACCTAAGTGACTTCCCTTAAACATGCACCAGACACCAGTAATCTTTACAGGAATTTCAGCTTGGGTTCAAACATAATTTCTGCTCCATTTGAGAGTTTGCAACAGAGAGAATCTCTTACTTCAAGCTCTAGCACTCTGAATTCTAACAGCTCATTCTGGTCTTTTGCATCTTGCATCTCATTCTTCAGCTGATGTTCTTCTTGTTCCATTCTGTAAATCTGTGAGACAAACACAACACAGCAACACCCTGTAAGCACTAGAAAAGATACTGCATCAAGTTTAGACAAAACCTAATTATTTCAGTTTCTCGTTACACATTGGGCCATGTCTTGCAGCTAAAGAAGGAACACCACATCAGAAAGTACTTTTGAGAACTGCCAGCAGCAAATGGTCAAATGTTCTCTTAGAATAGTAATCTGGAAGTAGCACGAAAATTGATATGAATACAGTATCTGAATAAGTTAAGTAACACAAGTTTTCTTTTAAAATCAAGCAAATGAATCTGAATTACATTAACATTTGGGTAGACTGTTCTCATTGCATTTGCCTAACTAGACATCTATTCTTTATGGTATATGAAAGACAATAATGGAGGGGTTTTAATGACCACTGTTTAATTTTCCAGAATTGTGCTTTGGGGCACTACCAATGACAAAACAGAACTTCAAAACTGAATATTAATTATGTTGACTAATAGCTCTGGTCTACCGTCTAGTTTAACTGTGTGGTCCTTTCTTTGTATGAAACTAAACAGAAGTGTAACATCTGACATAATGCACTGCAACATTTATAATGCCAATGTAAGTGTCTGAATAAACTAAATCTGGCTTGGCTCTAGCTATTTTTAGACATGATTTTCCTTTAGTTATTTTTGTATTAATATTAAGTTACTAATTAATAAAATTAATCTTTGATTTCCTGAGTACTAGCTAACTTTCCCACTATTATCAATGAAGAACAATGCAGATGCTCATCTCTGAGTACCCCAGACTGTAAATACAATAAGTATTAAATCAATCAGTATTACTTAATGTGTAGAAAACCAGTAAAAAGTGGAAGGTTGAAGGGAACAGGCAATTTTGTTAATGATCAGAACAATAACAATCTTTGTGTAACTGTGTGTTTTGCTGGACATGAGAAACATCAGCCAGCTTGGGATCTACTGTTGGTTACACACGTAATTCCACAAGAAAGAGCAGCTTCAATTCCTGAAGAGTAAAAAGGTATATTCGTACTTAATCAAAGACTTTCATTTAAATTTCTGTTTCTGCCTAGAAATAAAGTAAGCAATTTCATGTTGATGTTCCAGTACTTAGTGCATTCAATGTCTTTTATGATAAAGGGCAGCAATGGTGAAAATATTCCCACATACCTTCTCTAGCAACTCCTGATTTGTTCTAATTAACAGCTGCTTTTCTTCTACCCATTTTGAATCCTATGAAGAAGAAGAGGATTAAATATAGATATATTTTGTTAAACAAGACAAATTAATGACTACGAAAATTACAAGATTTTAGACATCATTGTAGATTCAAGTATAAAATGGTCACACAATGAAAAATAAAGCTATCATAAATATTTCAAGGATATATACCACTTTATACTACAGTGAAAATAAAAGTTCCTTCTGTTTCCTGTTGCAAAGTCTGTTTTTTCCTAATAAGCATATAATTTAAAATCTTTACATGTAGCAATTGTGGGAGACCACAGTTATATAATATTTTATGTCATTTAAAAAATATTTATTTACTCAGCTGAACTCTAAACTATTTCCATTGCAAAGGTTTGGGAACTTTCTTGCAAAATCATCCTGTTTTGAGTGGTGAAATGCAAATACTAAGGGAGAAAGGGAAGAAAAACATTAATTACCCCAAATGACTGAAAATAAGTTTCAGCAATACACAGATAATTATTCTCTGCCAAAAATGTGAGAATCTGGCTAATACATAATGTTTGTGACAAGGAATTCAAAGCTGTGGAGGAAGGGAAGTGATATAAGATATTCTGTACTCCATTTAAAAACTGTATTTCTAATTGATCCCTTGTTCCAAAGCTGATCTTTCCTTTCAGGTTTTCCCATGCTTTAAAAGGCCTCATCAAATATCCCTTTAAAAACTCAAGCTACAAAACCTCACTGCCGGTCGGACATTCAGATTTAATGGATTATAACAGCCAAACTAGCTTTTTTTTGCCTGTAGAGAAAACTATTTACATAACATTTCTCATGCTGCTCTAAGATGTTTAATAAAACAATATCCAACACTTAAAATGCCATGATAACTCCAGATTCAATTATCTTCTACGTTCAAGGGACAATTTATTATCTAAATGCATTTACTTAAATATTAAGGATGATACCTTCTTTGTCAGCAAGGTATTTGCACATCGATGTTGCACAAGAAATCAATGAAATCTGATATCCCAGCCCATGAAACAGCCTTCAAATGTCAACTAAAAAATCTGAAACATTATGATATGATATTTACTCCAATTAGCTTTTTTTTAAAAAGTTTAAAGTTACTTTTTCTACTTATTGTCTGCTACAGTTTCATATTCTACCATTTTTACTCCCTTTTCCACTCATAAGCAAGAATGTATAAGTACTCTTTAATTTTCATGGGATAAACAAGCTCTTCAGGGTTGTGGTGCTGTAAGAATAACATACCAAATGGGAGCCAAAAAGGCATCACATTTGTCAAGAATTTTTGAAGCCAATTTAAAAAACTGTTGAGAATAAAATCCGATGTCTACTTTAACATTTAACTGGCATTTTACTAAGGTCAAGAGTTGAACAAAGAGTTGCACACACAGGCTTAGAGTGGATATCTCAATGCATGGATGTGGCAAAAGGCAGGTTCAACAGTCGCAACAGACCTGCAGGTTCAACACAAGTTCACACAAATAGAAAAAACAGATTAATTTGCTCTATTGAAAATTAACTTTTGTTTCTTTCTTGATGAAGTCCAACTCGACTTTCTGAAAAAACCTAAACTCTGTGGGAATTCTATTTACACACCAGATCACAGAGAGTTGAGCATTCATCCATCTGGCACATTACATACTCCAATAGTTTTAGATTTATTATTTACCACTATTAATATTTCATAAGAATGTTTTTCACTTAATATAAATTTTCTTATGCATGCACATCAATGTACCTTGCAGAAATGGATTATTAGTTTTGTTTTACTTCTGAGGGAATACTGACAGGTCCAGCAGAAGAAGGATTAACAAGGGCTTTTGACAGCTACTTTGAAATTACACATAAATTGTTTTATAAACCAAGCTTCATATAATTTTTTAACAATAAGATTCTAATCTCCTGCTCCAAATTTGACTTCAGGAAAATTGTGAAGGTCTTTTCTGCTTCTGTTTCCTAAAGGGGTAAAGTAAGACTAAAATTTTCTGGGATAATACACTTGGAACTTCTGATTCATTGTTTCCTTTACAAAAGCACTTCAGGGACTGGCTTACCAAATGAATACTTCACAATTATTATTAAATCATCATCCCTACCATGACCATCTAAATGACAAAGTAATAATAAAATAAATTTAAAAAAATCACATAGTGCACAAGGAATTCAGTTTATCATCACAACCATTTATTTGTTGAATGTAAATACTAACAGGTCAGGAGAACCAAGCAGGTGCTAGAGCTCTCAGGAAAACACTGTGAACCCCTCTGTGTAAAGCTAATGCTCAGCGTACAAACCACTAAAGATACCACCGTGCTGCTCCCTGTCACATCCCCGTTCACCTTCTCAGGATTACTGAGAGATACAAGGCTGAAAATGTGGTTCTAAATCTCAAAGTGATAACTAATTAAATTCTAATTTCCAGGTATACCTTTCTGACATAACACTCTTGAAGAACAAAATCACAGAAGTAATTTCTTACATGTGTATCCGAGTTCATTTATCTTACTTACATACACAGTACTTACATTATACACTGTAATAGTCAACTATTCTGTTAACATTTTTGACTGCACAGCAATTGGCCCACAACACCTTTCTTGTCAACACACCAAAATGTCAGCAGCAGATCCTCAAGAAGTTTTCCGTCTCATTTATTCTTCCAAAAGCTCAGTGAGCCATTGGTTTTAGATTGACAACATATTCCCTACTTGTAGTAATATTGTATTTACATGGAATACATTAAGAAAATTGCAATTGGTGTGGAAGCTAGCATAAATTACTTTTGCCCTTAATTTGAATATGGTCCCCAAACCTTTGCATTTATACAGAATCTTACAGAAAATTTTTCTTACAAAGAATAAACCATAAAAATAGTGACATTATTCACTTGGCATTATTTGTAGATTGTTTTTGTTCAATGCTACAGGATTGAACAAATGTATCTATAGATAGCTATATCTTATTATCATAAGCAACCTGCAATTTTTAAATTTATTTCAAACAATAAAGTAAAAAATAAATCTTCCCAACTTCTTCAGTGCATTCTAGCAGTTACGCAACTGAACGATTTGCAAATGCGTGCTCATAACTCTTAATCAGACCTTCTGAAGACCCTAGACATTATTAAATATGCATCAGTAGTCACATCTTTGTCAAGTATTTACATACATTATATATACTGAAGCATAAGGCTTGCTTTTACTTTGTTTGGGAATTTGAAAGCAGTTGGGTTCTCCAATAATTTAAACCCAGGAGAGTAACACCATGAGTGGCTTCCAGTAACCTGACACACTCAGTGGTACATTTCTCTAGCATGTCTACAAGTTTGAGTTTTTTTAATTTTTCCATGCTACTCATCAAAAATATTCTCCAGTACAAATATAGAGTATTTATTTTATTGGATGTTATAACAAATATTAACAAAATGGAAAACAGGAGAAAGGCCTTCACCAAATGACAACGGGAACAGAATTTACAATGTGTGTAGACATGGTTTTTTTGATACTATGCTTTAGTGCATTATGTGTTAGAAAATTAATCTATAATGACATTTTCTTAGTCTGTAAAATACTTCCCTTTACTTAAGCAATCAATTGCTGCAGTCGCAATTAAGCCGCATCATTCACACTAACACACCAGTAAGCAATGAAGATGGCAAGGGCACCACTGCAGGCAGCAGAGAAAATGATGTGGTAGAGGACATTAAGAGAGCCTTTTACCTGTCCTTTCTCGATTAGAGCTTTCTCCAGGTCCTCAATTTTTGCCTGACACCTGAGAAGATCAGCTTGCAGTTGCTCACGAGTCTGAGGGGGGAAAAAAATCAAAAAATGTGTGTGTGTGCAGGCACATGCAGGTAGACAGGCAGATTTAATTACACACAGAATCAAAGTAAAGATACTTTATACTGCTTTATGGGCTGTCCAGTCAGCTTTTAATGCTTTTCATTAAAATAATTGCTTTTGTATTTATGTTACAAAATATTTAAAGCTGTCAGATTAACAGGATTTTTCCTTCCTATCTTAGAAAGATGTTATCATCACACATTCAGTGACAAAGCTCTTCCCAGAGGGAAAAAAACTTAGGAAATGAAAAAGCTCTAAGAAGCTATTCATAGCTATTCATAGCTATTCATACATAGCTTCAGTAATTCAAGGCATTGTGGAAAAAAGGGACAACGGAGTAAGAGATCTGTATTAAGCACTGAAAAAGGCCTTTAGGTAAATAAAATATATAGATCCCAAATAATTTATATATCCCATACATAGCATACACTGGTCGGTTCTCCTTGTTCTACTTAATTATTACATTAACTATTACACTACAGTAGGTATTACCCGCTGAGTCCAGTGATGTCTTAAAAGGAACTGTATCATAAAAGGTACTAAACAAAACAGATACAAAACAACCTGTTTCCAGAGACCCTCAGTCACTGAGGCTCTTCGAGCTGTTGCAAGTACTTTTCCCACCCTACATCAGGTACTTTTTCACTCAAACAGCTAAAAAATTCCCACGGGGATTTCCTTCTACATCTTTGCATTTTTGGGTCCTTGTTGTTCATCTTAAGCTTCATCTAAAAATAATAGGAAATGTTCATCCCACAAGAACACTGGGCTCTACAAAATAAATCACACAAAAAGCTGCTTTCTGACTCACTCAAAAGATGGATTTGCAGGGATATGACAAAAAAAGACCAAAACACCACTAAAAAGAAATACCAATAATTTCCAAGTCTACAAAAGGGAAAATTTGCAAATGCTTACAAAATAAAATTTAAAAAAAGCTCATGAAGGCAAAGGAAATACATAATGGCCTCTCCTAAGTGTCAAATACATGACTGCCCCTGAAACTGTACTTTAATAATAAATGGAATTATGCCCTCCATTCCTATTTTATCTTGAGAAGTGATCTCCAAAGTCCTTATTGCTTTCCTTGGCTAAGTGTCCTACTTAAAAAGAGTGTCATAAGTGACTAGGCATTTGTAATATGCTGAGAACTCTAACAAATAAAGCCATAAAGCAATAATTCTACTATTATAAAAACTATATTTCACATGGGGAAAAAAAAAAGGAAAGAACTTTAGAGCCACTACAAAGAACCTTGGAAAAAAAAAAAACACAGAAAAGTTGACGCATTTTAAAGTAAACCCTGAATCTTGTAAATGCAGGCTCTGAGGGTAATAGGTTAACATTTTTAGCTGTAAACAACTCCAGATAATGTCAAGTAGTCTACATTCTTCTGTAATTTTACCTTGAAAGTTTTGCTTATTAACATATAGAAATTCCATTCCCATAAACATATTGTTTCTACACATGAAAATATTCAGTAAGTGGATTTTAAAATGTTTGCAAGAGAAAAGGATTTGGACGATACAGTGCACATGTATGCCTAATAACCATCAATATAGAATTTTGTGAAAATTTTATTAATTGTTTTAAGTAGTGGAACAATTAAGCTAGTGGCAGTTCTTACCATTAAATTGAGTTCTTTCCCACCAGTAACTTTTAAACCACATTAAAATGTCTTTCTGCATTATTAGCAACATGTTGCAGTGGCACAGTACAGTGTAGGCCACATGTGGCAAGGTAGTAACACATAATAATTCATAGTATTTAATAAATTTCTCATTTTGGGGGTTCGGGGAAGTTGTAGGGGGAAGGAGGTTAGTACGTTTTTTAATGCTTAAACATTTTTTAGAATTACACTCTCATTGAGGTTGGATCACCTGGCCAATCTCTGTGCTCAAAGCTGAGAGGGGATACTGGTTCCATCTTCTTTACTCCCTCCCTCAGGCATTTACCCCTGAGCCTTCTTTTATCCAGACTGAACAGTCCCAGCCCTTTCAGCCTTGTGTATCAGGTTCTCCAAGACCTTAATCATCTTAATGATCCAGCACTCCAGACATCACTCAATCATGAGTAGAGAGGAAGGGTCACCTCCGTTGGTCTGCTGGGGACTTTCTCCCTCATGCAGCCCAGGAGGCTGCTGGCCCTCACTGCTGCAAGGGCGCACTGCCAGCTCATGTTTAACTTGGTGTCCACCAGAAGCCCCCACTTTATTTTGTGCAAAACTGTTTCCCAGCAAGCCAGCCCCAAGTCTGTGCTGGCACATGGAGTTATTCTTCCCCACAGTTTTTCTTCCCTTGGTTGAATTTAATACAATTCCTCTTCACACATTTCTTCAGGCAGTTGAATGGTTCCTCTGAATGGCAGCACAACCATCTCATGTACCAACCACTCCTTTCAATTTTGTATCATCTGCAAAGTTGGAGGTGAAACACCTCCAGCTGAACTTTCTGCCACTGACCACAACCCTCTAAACTATTTCAGCCAATATTAAGTCCACCTCACTGTCCACTTGTCTCCTGTTGCCTTTCTTGAAGACAAGAGTGACATTTGCTTTCTTACAGTCCTCGAGAACCTCACACAATTGCCATGACCCTTCGAAGATAACTGAGTGTGACTCTGTAAGAATGGCCTTGCAATGACACCAGTCAACTCTCTCAGTAGTCACTAATCTACAATTTCATGCTGTACTTCATGCAGAATGAAGAACATTAGGTGAAGATGATGAAGTTTCCAGCTCTACAGCTATTTATTGCCCATTTGGATTTTATATGTTCTTTGGTCATTGATCACAATAGTTATTCAAGCAGAGGGTGACTTGTAAACATGCCACAATTCTAGACATGCTGCTATCTGCAAGGAGTTGAAATAAAGTAGAAGTTTTGCTGCTAGTTAACTCAGTTCTTTTTTTGATGCCACTTCTGTTCACTGAATAGAGCTGCGGATTAAGTCAGAGCTCACCAGCTCATTATGAAGTTATTTTGCTCGTCTCCAGTTTGGAAAAAAAGAGAATGGAAAATGCCAGCATGACTTCTGCTGACCTCATCTCTGCACCACCAAATGGTAAAACACAGTGGTGGCAGAAGGGCAAATACCCTCTCACACCTATAATACCTATAGTACAGAGATTAGTGTGAAAGTAAAAACATTTATTTCAGAGAGAGTAAACACTCACACATGCTGACCCAATAGGAGACATAGTTAGCTAGGTACTTTCTGGTGAAAGAATACTCTCAATCTGAGATTTTAAAAAACAAATTATGATTTCATATATTCAAAAAACCACTTCAATAAAAACTATCTTTTTCAGATTTGGGTCATATTTTTAATATATGATGAAAGTACCTAAGTACTTATAACAACCTATCCTGCAATTCATTTAAAATCCATGTCACTATCCAAAATGCAGATTCAACTGGGATATCACTCTCAATAACACTGTCTTACTACCGAAATCTGTAATATATTATCCATGCAAGAATAAAATATGACATCTTTATTCTGATCACACCAGATTAATCTAAATTTTTGCCTTAGCAATGATATCCTCTAATCCTCAAAACCACTGTGCTTTGCATTTCAGTGACCAGCCAAAAATACCTCCTGCTGTTACAAGTTGTTTAAACTTTTTCAATTATTACAGAGTTAAAGGAAATTTAGTTAAAAAATTACCCTTGCTTCTCTCTCTGCATCCAGGGTTCCGCCGACTTGTTCTTGAAGCAATGCATATGCCCTTTGCAAAGCTTGATACTCTCTTGTTAGCTGGCAGAACCTTAGTTCAGCTTCTTCTTTAGGTGTGCTCTTAATGAACAGGGGGAAAAAAGTGGTTTTGTATAAATATATATAATGGGTTCATCTATATAGACAGATAGACTCACAAACATAATAAGCAACATAACTTATACTGAGTCTCAGTTTAATAAAGGTTTGAAATCCTGAAAAATGTGGAAAGGAAAAGAAGGAAGGATGATGAGTAACTGTCTTTACCACACAATTTCAGGACACTGTACATTACTATATAAGGCAGCAATGTATAAAAATGGGAAAAAACTGTCTGGGGAAAGACGAGAGAAAACAGATTTATTCACCGCTCTCTTCAGCAACTCCAGAGCCACAGGAGCTTCAGAAGGGGCTCATGCAGTCCATCCCTCCCTCCTTACATTTTTTCTCTACAATGCCAGGGTAAAGCACACTAACACAGAAGTTACATTTCAAAAGCCATGTTTCCTTAAATTTATTTTTTTAATGTGAAGTATTTTTAAAATCTTGATCTCCTTTGAATTTTGAGCAACTGACTTGAACACTTACAAGGTCTTTCCTATAATGTTGAGGACAAGAAATGTCCTTCCCTTTAATTAATTTTTGCTCCAGAAACTTGAGTTCCAAGGAAAAGAGATTACAATATTATTAAATATTAAACCTAGAAAAAAAGGAAGTTTCTTTTGACTGAGGAGTGTTAGGCAACAAGTTAGGTTTATAAGTTAGTGAACAAGAAAGAAAGACGAAAAAGAGCATCTAATTCATGCTTTGTCCTCACGCCTGGAATCTTCTAAAGTAGGTCAGCAGCGCTGTATATCACAGAGCTGAGATAAAACATGTCAGTGGGTATTTACTACCTATGATCATTTAAGTCTTCATGAATTGCAAAAGCCTCTCTGAGTATTATGAGCAAAGAAAGAAACTCCTCGTTGTATCAAAACAGTCAAATAAATTATAAGGTTGAAAGGCAAACTATTGTCTAAGAACTATTGACTTTTGGCAAAGCACTTTGCCTATTCATTTTCTTTTGACTAATAACAAAGAGTTTGAGAAAAAACAATTTTATTTCTCAGCACAATATCTGCCAAATCTGTCAGGCAGAATATTATCTTATTAATTCCATTGTGAAGTGTATATGTTACTGGACTTGAAAAAAACCAAAGGATTTCTCTGCCAAATCTTTCACAGTTCCTGTGGAACAACAACCGTAAAAAAGTTTACATTTATACTTCAGTGTCGATTTTTTATAGAACTTAAGAACAAATCAGTACTACTTACATCTTCCAAATCTTCTTCTGGTGTTGCTGGTGTCCTGTCTGTTTTATCTGTGTTGTATGAAGTTACAGATGATGTTTCCGAATCAACAGATTCTTCATCAAATCCAAAAAATGTCTCCACAACATGCCTCTGAAAAATTAGTTTTTTTCAGTTACTAGCAAAACAGCTGGAAAATCCCGCTGACTTAAGGTCTTCTTTTTCAGTATTTAGGAGGAAAAAAAACTCCATTGTAAACTCTTGTTCTCTGATTGAACAAGCTACTTTTTCAACCTCATTTGTGTAAGAACCTCCAAGAACTGAACTGCACGTAGTACTGGGTAATTGCCAATAGAATAATGCTTTAGGAAAGCCATAAAAGCTAGTTATCAAAACAGGTCTTACAATATTGACAGTAGAGGAATGCAATATCTATTCAGGAGAAAGCAAGTCAGTATGATGTAACATATGAGACATGTAACCAAAAGGAAAAAAATATTCTGGGGACCAATGTGGAACAAATTTAATTGTTCATACTAACATTAAAAAGAGAAGACAAATTAATTTATAATATCTATTTTGCAAACCTCTACTTAAAAGTATAAACTACTGCTTACCATTTATTTTTTCAATACCATCATTCTCAATTCTTTCAAAGAGTTTGCTCCAGTATTACGACTAATCAAAAAGACATGCCTGAGGAAAAACAGTATTTCACTGGAGATTTTAAGAATTTTACACATTGTTATCAATTACAAGCAGGCTTGCAGAAAATTAGAGAAAATAAGTAGTCAGTGGAAGCAAATAGTAAAATATTAATTGTGAAAATGTGATATTTTATAGAAAACGTCACTATTTTAGGAGTTTCCCTTTCCATCAATTTCCTAACATATGCTCAGAAAGCAGAAAAGTTCCATGGAAACGCCACTGGTCAAAAAAAAAATTTACTTATACATTTAATTAGAAAAAACAGTTTTTCAAGTATTTTTCCTTCTAACATAGGAAACATTAAATGTTATTAGAAAGTAGAAGTTTTTACACCACACAAGAATTCTAATGATCCATCACAATTTCAGAGAAGCAAGAAAATTAAGAAAATTTTTTAAAAGAGTGTTGCTGGAAAAATGGAGTCAGGTTATGAAGCATCCTAGACAGGAGGCTAGCGGAGAGAGGTGGCTGTAAGAAGATGATGAAAGATCTGTCTATCCATCTCTATATTTTTTGCCACTGCTTGATGCTGAGTCACATATCTTGATGTTCCAGTTTGTTATTTGTTTTTTTTTAAAAACATATGGGTTGTATGTAAGAAGATAATACTTTGTTCATTAAAAATGCCTAAAGGGTGAAAAATGTTATCAGTTGTTTTTCCAAACATCATGAATCCTACACTTCAGCAAAGCCAAATTCACTGAGTGGAATGCTGAGCTATAAATTTAATTCAAGGTTCTGAAAGTTTTTATCTATAATGCTGCATCTCATGATAAATTCCAAATATTTACTCTTCCCTGCCATCTTCTAGACTTATCTAACTTCAGAGACTTTTACAGTATGTCTACATAAATACTGTCTTCACTTTCTCACCATTCTTTTAGCTCAGCACAGATCTCATCAACAGCCAAAATACTCTATCTTGATTTAAGTAGTACCATAAAATAGGTGTGACTTTGTGCCTGCATGCATGACACCATGTGCTCCATTTACAGTCTACGGTCCTGGTCACCACGGTCCACCAGGTCACAGCCTCATTACTCGTAAGCTGAACAACCCCATAATAGTTTCACAGTACAGCTTATTCCACTCCAACTGCCACAGACAGTTCCAAGACCCTGTCCTGAATCACTTAATTGCTTCACTTAAGATGAGCCCTTCTATCAGTGTTTTAAAAATTCCTTCAAACCACATATTTAAATGAACCAGTTCTAATAAAATCTCCCCTTGAAAAGATGTTATGCACTCAAAAAAACCCACAAAAACCCAAAAAGCCACATCTTTTCTGAACGGACAATGCTTATTCGTATGCATGCATATAAAAATGATGCGGCACAAAAGGCAAAGAGCTTCTGAACAACCTTTAGAAACAGCTTTCCTTTTGCTAGACCACTACTTTGTGTATTCAGAAGAAAAGGATTGTAGTTATAGTGCTACAGTGCTGCAAAGACACATTACCCTTTTCTCAGTTGTTTAGGAAGCACTGTGATCCTTTCAACAGGCTATGTCTAAGGTGCTTAAGGCAAACAGTTCCCTGGGATAATTCAATCCTTTCCTCCAGCATTCATCAGTTTACCTTTCTGTCCTACTTAACAAAACAAAGGACACAGGGAATAGGTTTAAGCTGTATTCTAAAAATATAAAGACTTATCCTCTCACACTTGAATTACAAACATTTCAGACTCCTCTTTTGTAGGTACAAAGGTTTACCACAAAAACACAGGTGCAATTAGTCCCTGGGAGATGGCCCATCCAGAATTTTGTCCTGCACTGAATACTGGTTGCAGCCCACAACCATCTAAGAGTAACACTACAAATAAATATTGAAAGTTGAAAATAGGGCTAAAGAAATGGTGCTATCTTCAAGTTGTAAGGACGACAAACTTACAATACAAGTTGCAAGCTCAACTCACTTTTTTGACTCCAAACTGATCTACGTATACAGTTTCATAAAGATGAAGCTAGATTTTATGAAGGTAAAGAAGACGGTGGAAGGTAAACAAAACCCCAGAGATTTCAATGAAAACCACATCCTCACTTTGCAGTGCAGGTACGCTTTACTCAAAGATTCTGAGAGCAAACCCGGAACAAAGCTTCATACAGACTCTTACGCTGATTCTTCTATATCCTGCTCTTCTGCCCACGTCTGCTTGCCTGTGGATGGAGCTCAGAACCACCATGTGCTTTGGAGGAGCCTAGCCAAGGACAAACAACTCAGACAACAGAAGAACAGCTGACCCTGCTCATGCCTCCTGCTTCAAGGGTGTTTGGCCTCAAAAATGACAAAACTCCAATTTATTGTCATATATATGGCACAGAGAACCCAGTACCGTGATGGTCAGGAGCAGCTTAGTTAAAACTGGTAATTAGACCTACCATACCTATGGGGGTTTTTTTGCTATACCTCTGCTATACAGTCACTTAGGTAACTCAGGTTAAGTAAATGTCTTCCTTTCATCCTGCAGGCACACACTTACACATGCTGTTTCAAGGAGTGAAAATAAAATAGCAAAACAACAGTGGCTTTGATTTTATATAAAGGTATACAGGTTTGAGAAGATGCCGAAAGCAATGACATTACTGTGACAACAGATACTTACCTGCCTTTAAATATTTCACTAGTAGCAAAAGGAGGGGGAAATAATTTGTATATATAAATAAATAAATCACTTGATTATTAGATGTGAGGGAATTATGAAAGAAAATTAGTATTTTCCATCACACTAAAAAACCCCAACACTCAAAGGAGAGTTAAAAGTCAAAACCTGTTAAATGCTATACAGACTGCCTATAATATTTGGAGTTATGAGTGAACCACTTTATTTTTTTTAATGACTCTTTTCTTTTTAGAGATTCTATACATTTATCACTGTGGAGCAGACACTTTCCATGGCATTAGAGATAAGGTATTTAGCCATTGTATATTTCTTGCACATGTATGAATTGCTTCTTAACATAATTACAAAAGAGCAGTGTTTATTGTTGATCATCTAGTATATGAAGTAACTAGTTACAACAACTGATTTACAGCAAAACCAGAACAAATTAACAAATGGCAAGGGAACAGCTGCAGAGAGAGAAAAAATGGGAAAAAAAGATGTCTGAGTCATACAGTTGTTGATAAACACTGTAATAAATACTAGGGCATCAATAAATACACCAACTCCAGGGCAGATTTCACACATGGCTCAAAAGCTGAATCACAATAATCTTTGAAAAGTATATAGAAACATACTATATTCGGATTTTTTTAACTATAAACTATGTAAATTCAGGTTTCATTCAAACTTTTCTTAAAAGTTTCTCAACGACTTAGAGATTCTTTTATATTGATTTGTTATATACATTTGTTATTTCTAAATCATAAGGTCTTAACTGAGAAAATAGTAATGTAAATTACCGAAAAATTCTGATTTGAACCCTAATTTCCACTTACTACTGCCATGCCTTTAATAGCAAGTATTACTCATGTAGATTTATATGTGTTTTCACATAATTTTAAAGTAAAATTATGCATTAGGTTTTTATAACTCAAGTATTAGTGCTTCTACTGAAGTATGGTGCTCAGTAAACATCAAAGTTTACAATGCTATAAATCAATAGTGACACATAGACTGCATTATATGCAAATTTCAATATAATCTGATTTCTCTGTTGCTAAAGTAGTTTCATTTTACATTTAAATATCTCATTTTCAAGTACTTAATTGAACATGATAAAAATGATCTGAGATATATTTCCTTGTAATGCAATCAGATGTGCTAATCAGTAACTTCTTACCTTCATGCTTATATGTCATTTCTTGGCAGCCAGAAAAATACAGGCACACCAAAGCACAGAGGCAGAGAAAAAAAGAAAAATATAAAACAAGAAATATGAACCCCATCACACCAGTGTGCAGTCTTTCCACTACCACGAATACAGTTTATTTATTAAAGTTTAAACAAAGACATAAATCCATAGAGTTCTGCACTTTTCAAACAAGCTGGGCAAATATGTCTTATTTTAAATGCATGACTCCATCAGTCATGAAATCACTGTAACTCCATTCTACATGTCAAAAATAAACAAAACATAAAAAAATACTGTTTCTGAAGTTTCTTAAGTTATTTCACCACAAAAAATGGGAAAAAAAGAAGCTCCTTGAAAAAAATCGTGCTTTAAACAGCAAAAGATTCACCTGGTGAATCACAATTTTTTCCCTAGCAAGTCCAATGGCCCATTAACATAAAAAATCCAAATAAACCTCCACCAGTTTAGGCTGCTTCACCTCAGAAAAAACTGTCCTTCAGTACCTGCCTATGCAGAGTTGCTACATTACTCCTCTAAACACCTTGCAAGCACAGAGGTTATAAAGCCCATCCCACCTGGCCGCTCCTTTCCTCCGGGAACCAGAGCCAGTTGCCAGCAGTGTTGCATGGACTCCTATGCCCCACTGGGAATTAAAAGAGTGCTCAGTCAAAGCTACACTAGCAACGGTAACCTAGTGCGCCCACAGAGCTCCAGAAATAACACAGCCAACTAATTACAAGAGTAAAAAACAAAACAAGAGCATAAAATTAAAATTTTCAAAAACTTTTCAGCTGAACTGGTGTTCAGGGCTGTAAAGGCTACTGGACTGGCCTGGTAGATCATTCACACAAGCTGTACCAAGGATGGAGAAAGACATGCCATGGATCCTGTTCCAGATAACAGGAATCACTGTCAGGAAAATACTCATATGAGGAACAACCACAGGCACTGTGCAGTCAGAGTACCTCAGAAATGAAAGAAGCTGGAGTGTAGAAGTGTTTGTTTAGGAGAAGCTGCAACAGTAGATGAGTGCAAATCTTCACCCTGTGCGCCGAGTTCCTGGTTATTAGAACAAAAAATGATTCTTTCTATACCTTCCAGTCCGAGCTTATCTGACCACTTTCATGAAATCTTACTCTCATGAGTTATTTCATCTTTCAATTTTCCAGACACATCTGGAAATATATACAACTCCACAGCCCAACTTGATAATTCACTGTGTTAATGCTAATTTTGCATTTAACAATCCCTAGAAAAGCAAAGCCAAAGATTTAGATCAGTAATTTCTTATTTTGAGTGTTTGGCTGGGACAGATACATCCATAATTTCACTACTATTCTATACGAGTTATGTCATCTTATCGTATAAAGATATTACACAGATCATAGAAAGAAATACACTTACGCTGTGCACATCTATATATAGAGCAACTCATCTTAGACTGCTTTTATAATCCATGGAGAGAAACAGGCAATTTTAGGACAAAACTCATACAGCCTGTTTACGTATCTACTTCCAACCGTTTAATGCTAACATTTAGCCCAGAGTGAGATGTCTGTATCTCACATCCATTAATGACATCTAACAAACATTTGCAATGGTTGGTTAAATGAATTTTACCATTTTCGTCTGGATTCTTAAAAGAGGCTGTAACATTGGAGAAGATGATGGTACAATCTCAACAGCTCATCTGAGTAAGAGATGAGCTCATTCTACAGAGATTGTTTAAAGAAAAAACTGTAGGAAGACTGTGTTACTGGTTAATTCGTTCTTTCTGAAGTATCTATCATATCCTAAACAAGAAGTACACCCCTACTAACTCTGCTGCTCATTCTGCAGTAAACTCTGCAGAACTCCCCCAGTTATAGTACTCTTAGCCCACAAAGAACAGCACTGCCACAATTTTTTTAATGGTATCATGCACATTCTCTCCAATCCTCATGTTGTTCAACTCTTGTTTTGTTCAATAAGGAAAAGAAGACACAACAAAAGCATCAGGTTGCTCAAGACAAAAAAGGTAAAAGGAAAAGGTACAGAGTCTACATCAGCTGAAGTTCTAGTAACATAGATTTTTAAGATATAAATGCATATTTATTGAAGTTTTCAGCCTATAGAAATAAGCACCACCAGTTATCAGTGCCTAAAAATTAAACTAACTAGTTCACTTAATTAGGAACTTCACAATTTAGCTAAAGATCCTATACATTTAACTTAAAGTCAGATAAAAGCTAATTATTGGAGAGGACTATAAAAAGTACAGTATAAGTTACATACATATATATATGATTTAACATACTTTTTTAAAAATTGCTTTCAACACACAAACTTCCAGTTATACTACACCAAGAAAGAATGGTTTATGGTTGCTGCAAATATATTTGGCAAGATCTGCTGTTACTTTTGAATTTTTCTTTTTTACCATCTAAAAGACACACCATTATTAGAAGAAAAACTTCAAGACATTACCAGTGAAACAGAGAATCCCAAAGAATGCATTTTTCAGAATACAGGCATTAAGAGAATGCAGAGCAATAAAAAAGCACCACCTGGAGGTCACCAGGAATAGACTATGCAGAACACACTGACAACAGGCACCCATTTATGACATGTATCTTAAGCTACCATATAAATCATAATGATATCTCCACTCTTCACTTCCATTTTTTCCCTCTTACCCCATTTCCCTCCCATCACATGCTCCAGGTTGCTAATGTTCAACTTCACAAAAAAAAATTTTCAGCAAATTAATTACTTTAAGCACATGTTACAATAAACATTGAAGGTACGTTCCAAAGCAAAACTTTCCTGTTTCTACAATCTAAATTTTTCTCTTGTACTTTGTATTGTAGAGCAGAGTCGTTGGAATCTTCTTACTATTTATATATCACATACAAAAATATGAGTTCATTAACATCCCTAGCATGAGTCAAAGTTTTCAACTGTGATTAAGCACTATGTTGGTAGTTTAAAGGGTGTATGTTCTTGTAAAAGGACTGAGCATTTGTCCTTTGAAATGTTTGTTGTTTCAAGTCATTGGGTCATCAAGGCCTTAAGCCACTTGAATATTCAGGCTACAGTGGCTAAAAGTGTAATTTTACTGTTTGTTTAAAACAAACCCCAAAACAACATCACTTGTGTGCAGTACAAAACTTGCAGCTCCTGAATTATCCTAAAAAAATTAAGCACTCACCAGAGAAAACTGAAGAATTATATGTTTTTTTTCCCATTAAGTAGAGCTTTAAATTCAGGCGGTATTTGAAACAGGTGTTGTTCACAACAACAGAAATGCATTAAAAACCGAAGGTTTGCTCACCTTTGGAGGCTTCAGACTTTTCCTCCTCTGTTTTTTAGACCGCAATAACCGTTCTCTTTCCTAGAAGGAAAGAGAACATTTTGGTATGGGTTTGTTTTAAAACTACACTTAGATATGTCTAACACAAAGAAATGTCATTAACATTTTCTTAAAGCCTATGGTAAAGCTAACACAATGTCTTTATCCTTTTGAATAACGCTGTGTTGACAGAACATCACCCTGTACTGCAGCTTTATCCCTGTAGCAAACAAACCTTCAGCCACATCCTTCAAGCATTTGATGGGAAGTTGGCAAGAAAAGGCTTTGTTAAATACTGGGCACAGATTTCTGAAAGTTCCTTTGACTCTTTTACCAAGAAGCTCACTATGGAAACAGAATTCACAGTCTCACTCCAGTGTTCAACCATCCTGAAGAAGCAGGTCTGTAGCCAAAAATTAGTCCAGTCTTAGTAATTACCAGTCATTGTATCAGGCATACTCTGATACACGAGCATACATAAGCAGTGTTATATGTGACTTATCCTTGTAGGCCAAAAGTCTCAAATCCAAAGACATTCTCAGTCTGTCAACTTAGTCAGTGTCTTTTATCTAGTGAGACTTCGGTGCAAGTTCACAATTAACTGTACCATAACACGAGGAGGTTGTGACTGGAAATGCAAGACTTATGTACATCTAAATCCAAGAATACTGCTTTGAATTCCAAAGGAGAAGAGGAAGAAGAGAAGGTAAAAAAAAATGCAAAGGAGCAAGCAAAAAAACCCCAACAACACAGGAGGCAGGTGCTCTGTCTTCTTGTTTTTTTTCCTGATTCTTTCCTTATCTCTGCATCTTTGTTTGCAGCACCTCTGTTTTTAAAAGACTGATTGCAGTTCCAAGTGCTTCGCTAGCAGTTATTGCTCACTACGTGGTATTTTTCTATTCAGAGTTATTTGCTTTACATTCAGTTCAGAAACTGGACAAATAGGAAGCTCCCAGTGGAAAATACAATACAATTAATTATCAGCACATTGTTTCAGGAATGAAGTTTTGGAAAAAAAAAATAATTGAGAAAAGCACAGCAACTTATATAGCAGTTTGAATACATGTGGTTTGAAAAATAGGAAAAGTAATGACTATCAAGGTAGAATGGTGCAGGTATTTCATGCTGTAGAATAATATAATAATTTAAGCTAAAGTCAAAATCAAACAGTTGAATTTTATACTGTTGAGCAAAAATCCTGTCTTCTCAGGTACCTGGTTAAGGCACGTTAACAAGGGTCTCCTGCCTCCCAAGCAGGTGTCCAAACAGATGGACTTTCCTCTCATCTCACTTCAGTGCAGAATGAACAAACACTTCCAAAACTCCAGTCCTTCCTGTTTCTAATCTTGTTTGTAAGAAGACTGATTAATTTACTATCTCAATAATACATCAAGCTACCAGAACAATAATAATGCCAATTAAAAGCCACCACCATATTTTGCAATCATCTAAGTTTCCCTTGATAGCTTTCCTTTTAAGAATTAACCAGAACACCACTATTGTGGGAGAAGTCAAGTTGGCATGGTTTCAACAGCATCGAAGATATCCAACAGAGGACACTGTTAATCAGTTCAGACAGCCCTATTGCCTAAGACTAATGTTCTTATTTCTCTGTATCATATTGGTCTCAGCTGGAGTTAAGCTGATGATTTTTATATTAATCAGGTATGGGACATTTGAGTCATTCTTGATAACTATGATACATTTTTATTCTGTAGAGGTGTAGTTTGGGCCAGAAATGATAGCTTAAAAGCATAATGAAGTGCAGAATTCCACTGCATTCACATAGAAGGCAAAACCTCAATTAGTTTGTACTGCCAACCAAAGCAGTATCCTAGTTAATAATTTTACTTATTTCTGCAAGTGGAATAGTATCTGTAAATAGGAAAAACAGTAAAAATGAAACCATAGTTTAAAATATTTATTTATTTTACTTTCACACTAAACACAAGTTAATATTATTTGACCAGTCAGGATACATTATATTTCCTCACATCACTATCTGAGACAGTAAAAAGAGAGTCCTTTCATACCCACTTTACACTGAAATATAAGAGAGGTTATATCTGCCATATACTGCACATTTAATATCATATCACGGTCCCTGCCTGCACAGTTGTATTTGGAAGGTAAAGCAGCATTGCTTTGTGAACTAGGCCCTACATCAGAGTGCCTGAGTAACATCCTACTGCTTGGAACACTGTGCCACTGGAGAATGCACTCAGACATCAACCTTCGGCACTGATTTCAGAGAAAAATCCTGGGTCAAAATCTCAGGGAACTGCCAAGAATAGAGACAATGTTCCAGATACAGCAGTAACACATCTTGTTGTTTTATCTTTTAGGATCCTCTATTTTTATTTTCAAAGCTGCATCCAATTTTTTCATTTTCTATTTAGACAGAATGCTCTTAAATTCTCTTTATCATTTTGTAACTGTCAGTAGTGCCATTTGAGATGTCTGAGTGCGCCTGAGTTCCAGATGCTGCTCCAGAAGGGCAAAGGTCTCTCAGAGATGATACAGAATTTCTGCCAGCACCAGAAGGGGGTATCATAAATTGCACTTAATAGCACTAGACACCTCTAACACAACTTGAAACATTCCTGATCAAATAGTGCAAACATCTATGAGCATCACCTTAAGAAACCATCAGAGTCAGAAGGTAGCAGCTGTGCAACTCTAACGCTAAATCACGTTGCTACCTTTGGTTTGATGAACCGCACATATTGCTCCCCATTTGTTACAAGGACAGCCAGTGTGGCCAGCTCAGTTAGAGATGCTTAGCCAGGGGAAATTATTGCCATCATGCATGCTCCTTTCTTTCAGGAGAAGTTCTAGTGCTTGGGTTTGCACCAGGATTTACATCCAACACATTTTAGTCATAAAGTTTTGGAAAGTGTCCTTTCCTCAAGTTTCTCAGTTGTTGGCACCCAATTTGGCAAGTAAATAATGGAATGATGATGCACTTTCTTCATGAGCAGCTCATAATAGGTAAATATTTTGTAATACAAAGATTCATACACATTCCAAAGAAATTCATTCACTACCTGAGAAATAACAAGAACCCTTTGACATCAAAAAACTATTTCTGTATTACTACTACAACTGGACTTAAGACATTCCTCTCACATCTTTAGCTTGCCTATAGATGTGTGTGCATGCACATGTGTATACCAGTCATGAACATTACCACTGTGAGATCATCAATAACATGCTGTTGTTCTTTGACTTGCAGTCTAAGGAATTCAATTTCTTGTTCCTCTCGTGTGCTGCTGAGATCATTCAAGGATGTGTGCCTCTTCAGCGCTGGTTGTGCAGATAACTTCTCTTTCTACAAAAAAAACCCAACAAAAGAATATTCTAAAGTGTCTTGCTGTAACTAGAGAAAAATTCTCAGGTGTGATGTAGCAATCAAGAATTCTTTGGATTAATCAGTGCATGCTCCATTACAACACAAGGCCTCTTTCAACCAAAAAAAATACACATTCTGTATGCCTTAGTGTTAATCCCTTACATAAGATATTTTAAAACAGAATCAAAGTACAAAGAAAAATTAGCGGAGAAGTTAACTCAATGATCTAGCACAGATCATGCACTCAAATTCAGTTCTGACTTCTAATCATAAAAGCAGTATTTATTAAAGCTGATTTTTATTCATAACTTTTTATCGCCTGCAAAACATTTTCTCTATCTGTGATCCTTTTCCTTAATCACTGTGAATTTATACAACACAGAGCACATGCCACTCTGAATTTAGAATATGAATATTCAGTTGCATTGTCTGTATTTGACACTTGCACCATCCCACTGTGGAGACTGATCTGTTTGAGTTGGAATAAAAGCCTCACAGGCACTTCCACCTGAAAGTAGATGTGTACAATGTGTTCTTATAATATGACATCAGAGACAATCACTTACCAGTTCTACATTTTCCCTTGATAGATTTTTTATTTTTTCTTCCATTCTCTGGATACTTTGCAACATATCATCATTTTTTTTGCTCATCCTTTTATTTTTTTCTACCAAAGGCTTCAGCTGACTTTCTGTCTCCCGAGAGCGTTTCAGCTGCAAATGGCAAAGGAGCAAAGTTAGCTGAGCTTTAGTTTACCACTACAGGAAAGAAGAAATAGCTATGTTTTCACTTGCCTTTCTTCATTCAGAAAGTTTAGCTCCTTTGCTAAGTGGCATGTGATACAGACTACTGCTGAACTAAGAACTACAGGAGTCCAAACTAATAAGGCATGGCCTTTTTTTTACAGTCTACCAAAACACTAGATCTGGTCACTGAATTTTTCTCTTGGCAGGCACTTATGATGATCCACAACAGTGATTTCTTTACAAATTCATCTCAATGTATATAAGCTTCTTGTGACCAACTAGGTCTCTAAGCAAGTTGTTCTCACTAATTATCCCTTAGTAGAAGGACACTCTTCCTCCTCTACTTTAAAAAACCCTTCACCTAATGTGTAATTAGAGCAATGAGAAAGTCAGCCAGAGGGCACAGATTCAATCTCAGCATTCTGCTGACATTTTCAAGCTGCTCAATTTTGTTCCTGTGGTTTTACGATGTTAGACAATTACACAAAGCAAATTGCTGCTCTTCCTTGTATTTGTGTGTATTCAATATTTCACCCTCTTTATTTAATGAGCTGCTTTGTTTGGAAAAAAAAAATCTATTTTTTCCCAATCAAAAGATTTTTGAATTTACTGAGTTTTAACTGGAAATGAGAAAAAGATAGTCTTTTTCCTGAGATAATTTCACTGAGTACTTGCTTGT
Organism: Neopelma chrysocephalum; assembly: GCF_003984885.1. NCBI lineage: Eukaryota > Metazoa > Chordata > Aves > Passeriformes > Pipridae > Neopelma > Neopelma chrysocephalum. The sequence goes on along the minus strand of NW_020897731.1, from coordinate 3,442,107 downwards.
CTATTTCATTCTCAAAAGACAATTATTTTTCACAGTGCTTAATCACGTGGCCTTACTGATATTACTGATATTATTTTAAGTAATATTGTCTCACAATATGATAAAACCTACTCCATAACTCTTCCAAAATATATTTCTTACATCTCTAATTCAAGAATCAAGAAGAGCACTTGACTGAGTCATAGATGCCCTCTATCTAGAGGGACACTATCTGAAGTATACATGTTGAAGTACTTCAGATTTCTTCAGGGATGTTTTGAATTACTTATGCTCACAGAAAGGATTAGGAGGCTGAATTATCTTGAAAAAAAGGCAAGATGTTCTTGAGAGTACAGAGCAGAGAAAAGCAACTGTAACAGGAAAACTGAGGGGAAAAAACCCAAAACAACAAACACCAAGGCTAAGTAGGAAAAACGGCAAAGTATACTCAGGCTAAAACACATGTTCTCCTTATGCCAAGAAACTTAAATTGTTAACCAGAAATCAATTTTTCGCCTGCGAATGGGCTGTTTAGACTATGAAACTATTTAAAGATGAAAAGTCGAATGAAAAAGACACAATTATGTTCCAAATTCATTCAAATTTAGTCTAGCGTTGTTCAATTGTTCAACCTTTATTAATATAGATTCAGGCAAGATGTTGGACAAGAAAATTTCAAGAATTAGATTTTCTGATAATCATTGAGATGTCATAACTAAATCAAGTCCTTTTGTTGTAAAGCAAAGCCTTCTCATCTCAACATGAAGAGCTAAGTCTGACAAAGCAAGGAGGAAGATGTCAATGTTTCACAAAGATGTCAATGTTTCACTCATCTCTATAGGGCTGACATATGGCACCACTTCAGCCCTCACCATGCATAATAGAATTATTTTACAATCAGATACATAGGTTCCATCTATTTAGAATGAAAAATCTTTTCGACCACCACTAGAATTAGGGCATTATAGGACATGCGTAAAAATTCCTGTTGTGAAACTCACCTCCCATTGCAGTCAATGGGAGTTTTACCATTAACCTCAGTACAAGCAATTAAGTAGCAAGCTAATAAAATTCATTCTTAAAATTCATGTCATATCCTTTCTTTTGTAAGTTACTATCCCTCTCACAGGATAATTTCACCTACTTAAGAGATTTCCCTTGAGAAATGGCAAATATTTCATCACTAACACAAGAAAGCTTTTTTAACTCCTAGCTAATATAAGCTTGTCATAAAAACAATGTCAAATTTCAAAAATATTAATAAAGTAATTTAAGTGCATAGATTATGCATGTTTTACACAACATCCTTCCACAGTGCCACAGGCAAGATACCAATCAATTTGATTACAATGACCTTAAAATAAATTTGTACATTTTTATTTTTGAAGAACAAGAAAGATTCCATCCATGTCTTCTATGACCACAAAATGAATTTCTGTAGAAATCTCTGTTATATTTAGATATAATTGATTGAAACCAACAGAACTAGTTTGTAAATTATTTATAACACTGACTTTCCAACATTAAATCTTTTGCTATACAGATGCCCTCCCAGTCACCATCTGTGTTATTACTAATTAATTTACCAGTTCATTTCTTTCATCTGCTAAGAGAGTATTTCTGTCTTCCAGCTTCCTTATTACAGCATTCAGTTCAGCGATTTTTAACTGAAATCTCCGCACATCTCGTTCATCCAAATGCTGCTCCTTTACATCAAAAACATAGAGACATATAAAATTATCTTTAAAAAATACTTTACTATCCTTAATTTAATATCATCGTTTAGGAAGTAGATTGTGTAAATTTAAAATACACTCGTACGTCAGTGTCTGGAAAACCTACCCTAACTAATTGAAACACTAAACAATAACATCCTGTGAACATGCTACAAGAACAGTGTCTGCTTGTGAAATGTATGTAAAGGTCTAACAATTTAAAAAAATCAAAAAAAACACCAAAACCAAACAGTAGATAAATAATATTTCATGTATAATAGGTTACTTGTCACCAGATTCTTTACTCTCAGCTAAAACAATTCTAGTGTATAGGACACAGATTAAAATCACATGGGTCAAGTTTTGAGAAGTAGAGTACCTATTTGCCAATGGTTAAAATATTCCTAAAGTAATGAAATAGTAAGGAAATACTGGGGTTCACAGCTGGAGATCACAATGTAAATTCTAAAAGTTCTATATCCACATATTTTTCAACATTCTTTGCAATTTAAGAGGTCCAAGGAGTTTCTAAATTATCAGTGAAACGCCACACTGCAGTGCAGGGCCATTTACCATTAATTGGTCCTTGCAGTATTTTAAAAGTAACCACAAACCCAGTGTGAACACCCAGGCAGCAATTATCCTGTGTCAAACATTTGAAGAAAAAACAATTTTCTTACCGGACTTCCCATGAGTTCAGTGATATCCCCTACTCCTGCAGGAAGCTCTCTCTTAGGACTACTATGGTATCGTTCTGCCTCCTTCACTTGGACAAGTTGTTCATCCAAAGCTTCTTTCTGAAGGAGCAGTTTCTGTGTATGGCCTGCCTGGACACCAAGGTCTTTCTCCAGAGCTAGAATCACCCTGTCTTTGCCTTTTATCTCGTCCATCTGGAAAGAAATAATGCAAGAAGGAAGTTTCTGTAACTTCTCACCGATTGCATACCCACAAACTTGCAAAAACAAAGTTCTGTTTCTGTGAGAATTATATCAGTACCCAAACTGTGGTTGCCAAAAAAAGAAAATATGTCTCTTCTAAAGCCTTTTCCTCTCTCCTTAAACAAGTTTCAGCTTTCACTTGATCATGAGTTTGCTTGGTAAGGTTTCAACTCAAGAGACAAATGAAATCAGATGCAAAGATACAGTGAAACAGAATACATAAGCACTGAAAACACCCACTTCATCTGAGGATACATACTTCTGTAAGAAGAAAAATCTCCCTTAACTACGTTTCAGAAGGAAAAGGGCTAATACAAGGTAAGATGAACACACCTTTTAAAACTTACCTGGGCTTTGTTTCAAAGCTTGAGCCATAAACATTTGCCCCATATTGACTCCCTCTTTATTAGTGAAAATCACGTGGTAAATCTCTTCACAGATATTTAAAAATTAGTAGTGTATAAATACACAATATTAAAACTGAAAATCTTAAGCATACCTATGTATTTTATGTGCCCTTGTTATAAGATCAAACGAGGACTAGTCTTTGTGCAGAAGGCAAAAAGTAAAAGCACACAGAGCATTGGAATAAAGGGTAGGAAGAAATAGTTCTTAAAGACCCTCTATGGTTACTGAACTGTGTGTTCATACATCTCCATACCAAATAAAGCACACTGCTCGCAGTGATCTACTGCAGCTCTCATAGGATTTGTCCCTCACAGCATCAGTGTTAAATTCACTTTGGTACTATTCCAAATCCTAGAGGAAGCGACAATCTGCAGCAGTTACTATAGAAACAGATTTCTTAAAAAGAATGTTAACCATTTACAATATATTTGTTGGAACTGTGCTGTATCTCTTTCAGTTTACAAAACTGTTTTCTTGGCCAACAGAAACCCATGGAATTTTGAAAATAAGACTATTATAATCTTATTTGAAAAAATAAAATGAAATCATGAATTTATTAAATCATACACTTGTTTATTATAGTCCTACATCCATAGTAGTCCTTTATTTCAAGTTACACCAAAAGAAAAAAGAAGATTAAAAAAAAAAAGGAAGTGTTGGAAGTAATTTATAGTTCAGTCCAAGTGATGTACAGGATTACCACAATGAGATTACATGATTGGATGCAATTTGCTTCTTCAGGATTCTTTCCTTAATCCTTTCACAGTCTACAAAGCACGTGAAATGCATTTGTGTAAAGAATCTGAGTGGCCGGAGATGGCCTGGCTGAACCATGATCAAAGATAAAAAGGTCAGATTTGAAGTGAATAATCTGATCTAGACTACTTTTAAGTTCTAACTGGAACTGATGAAGGTTGGTTCTGATGGAGATTTCTTTCCTCATGTGGAAAATTTGTTGGGTCCCAACTCCTCACACAGTAAATAAAAACAATACTTCCCAGTATGTGAATTTGCATTTGTGAGACTTTCAAGTATGCCAAAAAGGACTTGCAGGAAAAGAATGCAGTTTTTATTAATGGAAGAATTTGCAACATGCAGAGTTTCAGAGGGACTGTGCAGTGAACAACAATGACAAAAATTAGGCAGCTGCTTCATTTACTGAATGCTATCTGTCATGCACACTGATCTATCAGGGAGCCATCGGGAGGAAAAAATGTCATGTAACTAAATACTGTGGAGAGTTTCGCTTTCAGTTACACAGGTGTTTGCACTGAACATCCATATAACTGACACAGGAATTTGTCCATGCGAGGCACACATTTCAGAAGAAGACCCAAGTTTACATAGGCAGCTGTAATTTCAGTTACCCAATTAGTAGCATATTTCATACTCTATAAAATTCTGCAACTGAAATGGTAAATGCAATGACATATGTTTTAAGTTGGAAGAAAAAAGAAAGCACAATCTCAATGTGTCTGCTACTTGCTGAACTGATCGTTTGAAACAGGTGTGACCAGTGCAGTCGCGCCCGTGTCACCCTCCTCGCACACTTCCATTGATCACACAAGTTCACACAGATTAAGAGAGAAATGCCAGGAAAGAGCATGGCTCTGGGTGGAGGTTAGGGAAGAGAGAATTCTCCTCTGCTTTTCTTACTAGTCTTTTTCCCACCATAAAATCTACATGTGGTGAAACTTTCAGAAAAAAAAACCCAAACACCTCATGTTCCAATCAAATAGAAAAATCTCTGAGACACTGAAAATAATTAAAAATTGCAATATAATTGTAATGACTACAAATCTATTCTAAGTTACTTCTGTAAACATTTGCGTGTGTGCACACACACAAATACACAGAACATTGCAGCAGCACTTTTTTATAAGCACAAACTACCAGAACAAAGAATTTCTAAGCAACTCAACTTACCACAAACTGATAAAGATGAATAGAACTGCATCAAGAACACCTCTAAGTTCTGTTTCAGAAGCCTTGGGATCAATACAATTCTCCTGTCTTCAAGGGAACAGGTACACCCTTTATCCGGTGTAACTACATCAACCTAGTTAATGTCTCAATTTTCTTAAATTTACCTCAATTCCTGACCAAAAGAACTTACTACTTTTACAGACTTGTACAGTACAGAGCAAAGTTGTTCATCCTCCCTGCCTGCTTTCTCAACAGAGAATACAAATTGCTCCAGAGTGGAGAAAAAAGGAAGAGAAATATTTTACAGCAATGCAACATCCCTCGGTTCCACGTGGGAGAGATGGCAGGTCAAGGGCCCAGGAGGTAATGAAAGAGGAGGTATAAGTCTAGGAAAAAGATGGTTTAGGTTTAAACTGAACAAAAGCAGCCATAGAAGAAAGGTCAACCACTTACAAAAGACTTTAGTTTAGCCTAATCTTATATATTCTAATAGTTGTAAAAGCTCAAAGTCTCCGTGTCAGTTCTGTCCCACTACAGAACCACTGGAGCCATATTTTGTTACATGAAATAAAAAAAAAAAAGGTGGCAACGTAAAGGAAAACAGCCTAATATAATTAGGTATGCATTAGGTATGTATATTATACCATGTATTACATGCCTCTGTTTTAGTGGGGAGAAGAGTATCTTCCATTAGGCAAATGAAAATCCAAATGGATTAATAAAGGTTTCCTACTGCTTGCTATTTTGATCAAGCACATATTATGGAAGCAACACTATCAAAGCCAAGGTTGTCTAAGAATCTACACGGTCTAAAAGAGAAGTAATATTTTTTATTAGACTAAGTGACAGAGTTGGAAAGAAAGCTTTCAGGCACAGAAACACTTCAGCTGATCAAATTAAGAAGCATTTTCATGTTTCCCTCCATGGCACTGTTCCTACTTGAAGGAAAAACATGTGGCAACTGGAACCTGATTGCACTAATCTCCTACCACTGCTTTTGTGTGATCCTGCTTGTACTACAACTTGTTTGAGACCTCTCACTAAGATACCATCTTTTCTTCCAACATATTTAGCACAATGAGATCCCAATCCATACACTGGAATCACAGGTATTGTGTTAAATCAAATATATTATTCCAGAAATTCCTTCCAACTGGCTGCTTTGGTTTTAAATTTGTTCTCAGTCTAAAACAAATTTGCCCACTGTTTGCAGCTGCAAAGTACAACAAGGTCATATGAACTTTTTTACATTCTGTTTTGTATAGATTTTAAAGGACTTCAGAATGGTGATTTTTTTTTTTATGCAATTAAGCATGGTACAATTCAATACAAAAAAATCTGTGATAGGAAGGCAGTGGAGCAACATGAGGTTAGAACACGTTTTCAATTATGTGCCTTGAGAAGAAAAGTAGCAGAAATATCCTCTGAAAGACTATTTTAAAGAAAATAAGATCATTCACAAGCACATGCAGAGGGAAATGACTGAGAAATCACCTTGAGTAGAATAAGTAACTCTGGAGCTCTTAGTTAAAATTAGAGCTTTCTAAAGTATCAGTTCTTAAAGGGTTTTGTGCTATCATATGTTAGGTGCTGAATACAGACACTATACGAATTATGCCAAGAAGAGCTGGCGTTTATAGCCTGTGTCAAAATTACCCAGGTTCCTAGGAACAGGTATCTAACTGCCTCCTAATAGCTGAGAGAAATGAGCAGAAATGAGTCTTCTAATAATATTTATCAAACATGAAAGAAAACCAAGCCAATCGCTGGAAAAAGTATCCCCTGCCAATTATTCCACACTTCAATAGCTACAGTGAAAGAAAGTCAGAGACCTTTGGGGGAACTTTAGCCTCGCACAAACTTGAAAGAGAAATTCCCAGGGAATTAAAAGCCACATCTATCAAGCCAGTGACATACTCAGTTTCCAAAGTGGAAAAAGCCAGCTGCTGCATTGCCAAGTGTAAGACTTTCCTCTTTAACCATCCTTGTCAAATTCATCTCCTGGCCAACTGCAGAAAAAAATTCTACAGTGCTCTTCTCCAGAAGAAGTTTAATTATTAATCTTCATACTAAATGTCTGACACTGAAAATAGGGTTATCTTGACAGAAGGGTATTGCTGGTTACTAGAGAAATCGCTGGTTACTAGCAAGAACAAAAAGGAGATGCTACGCAAAAAAGCAGGTAAAGATTGAACCAAATGGAATTAACACCTTTCACATTTATAAAGGGACACTAAGACCTAACAACAATATCCCAAGTTGAAAGCCCACCTGGAGGGAGGAATTGAAATATTCCAGTGTTGTGCATAGCATTCCCTACACCAGACAGGGTCAGCTAGTTAAATAAATGTTTGCTGCTTATTTAGGAACCTTAGGGGGAAAAGGGACAAAACATGACAGCCATTCAGTGGAGTATTGAGGCTCATAGACACAGGTAGATATGACTTATTCTTAATTTAATGTGTAATTTTTCTAAACCAACGGTCAATATTTTCTTCCCCTAGCTTTTTCCATATTTTTTTTCAAAGGGTTTAAATTTCACAGGCAAGGCATATATTAAAAGTTTTGATAAATTATACAAGAAATGCCAACGGGCAGAAAATTCCAGAACTTACTGATAGTAGGTTTCTCACATCTTTCTCAAAAGTCATTATTGTAGTCAGTTACAACCTCTATAACTGGATTTCT